>NC_088112.1:23034468-23763421 GCF_036370855.1 Dromaius novaehollandiae | reverse complement strand
GAGGGGTCTTCACCCGGGCACAGGTCTTTCTGACCTATGGGCGTGATTTTCTTGTATTATAATGAGGACAGTTCAGTTCGGGGATACCTCGAATTCCTTTGCTAAATTGGCAACGTCTACATAGAAAACAAAACATTTTGATTTACTATTTCTTTAAGGCTTTAGCACTTCTAGCATGGCCTTGATTAAAGAATTATTTCCTCCCAGGAAATGGGGGGGGGGTTCTCCTCATCTGCCTAGTTTAAACAGCAGGAACACTCTTTCTGAGCTTCCAAGGTTGTCTGGCAACACCATTGGAGATGGAAAACACTTCCTGCCCTGTACCGGGGAAAAACAGGGGCATTCCACTGTCCCCCGTGACCTGTGGGGACTCAGGCGTGAGTGACACATGTCCAGTAAGGAACAGACCCAGCGGGCACTACAGCTCCTGGCCTGCCACGCGGCCGCCTGCTGGGAACCCCGCTGGCAGGGACCTGCCGCCGCCGCCCCCCCCGCGGGGCCACCTCGAGAGGCGCAGCATGGTCACCCAGTAGCCCCGCCTGAGAAGACTACACCTCCCAGCATACCGTGCACGCGAAAAGGGCGGCCCGGAAGCCCAGTGCCGGAAGACTACCGCTCCCGGCATGCCATGCCAAGCAACATGGCCGCCCGGAAGCCCAGTGACGGAAGACTACCGCTCCCAGCATGCCGCGCTCAGAACAACCATGCCCCACCGGAAGCCCAGTGCCGGAAGACTACTGCTCCCGGCATGCCGCGCCGAAAGCTACGGCTCCCCGCAGTCCCGCACCCCAACTCCCGCCCCCCACCCGCAGCGCTGGGGCACCTTTGACCCTCGGCACATTCCGTTCCTTTCCGTCCCGCCCCCCTTCCCCTTCCCCCCTGTCGCCCCGGAAACGGCCGCAGAGCCCCGAGCGCGGCCCCGCCAGCCCCACCACCGGCCCGGGGCTCCCCCGACACCCCCGCGACCGGCCCCGCCTCAGCTCCGACACTGCCCCCGCCCCTCCACGACCCTCCTCCCCCCGCTCCCCGACACGCTCCCGAGCTGACACAGGAGACCCCCCCCCGCGCTCCTCCGACCGCGCAGTAAACCGCACCACAGCCCCGGCGCACCCCCTTCCTCCCCCCGCCTCCGTGGCCCCGGGACACTCCCAGCCGCCGGGACCCCCGGCACATGCGGGACCCGCAGCCTGCAGCGCGCCTCCCCCGGCCCTGCTCACCTCCTCCGCGGGGCGGCCGCCGGGCTGGTCCCGAAGGGCCGTGCTCCGTGGCAGCTCCGCTGCCCAGCTCCTGCCCCAGCGCCAGCTCCCCCCAACTGCGGCCCCAGCCCCCAAATGTGGGCCTGCCCTTGCCATCAGCCCCACCTGGGGCCTGTCCTGCCACCCAGCTCCCCCTGGCATTCATCTCAGCCCCAGGGCCCGCAGCTGTGGGCCTGCAGGAACTGGGCAGGGGGCCTGGCCATCAGCCCCTTCAGGGACAGCTGGGGCTGCCAGGGCAGCAGAGGCACCCCCACTCTCCTGACAGCAGCTTGCTGAGAGCTGAAGGGAGAGCCCTGCCTGGGGTGTAGAGTGCGGAAAGGGGAGTATGCGGAGCACAAGAGAACAAATCGAGAGCTCTGGGTGCAACACAAGTCAAGGAAAAAAAAAAAAAAAAAAAAAAAAAAAAAAAGAACGACGATAGAGCAAACAGAGTGACTCTGGGGGCACCAAAAGGAGGGCCCTGGGGCACACCCAGAAGCACCCAGAAAACTCCAGGACAGGAGAAAAAGCTAAACAGACCTCTGCGGCGTGCCGCAAAACACACACGGGGCCACGGGGCGCACCGAAAGGCACGCAGAAGGCTCGGGGGCAACCCAGAATGTGAACTGAGGGGTCCTGAGGGCATCAGAGGGCAAGTGCAGGGCTCTGGGGCAGACCAAAATACAGAGGAAGGGCCTTGGCGCACACCAGAGGGGTCACCAGGCACGCCGCAGGGCTCAACGCGGCTGACAGGATGGCGCCTGCAGGCTGCCCCAGGCACACGAGCAACACTGCGGAGTGCCAAAAGCAAATCCGGGAGCGGTTCGGGGACCTCACGCAGCCCTGGAGGGGCTCTGGCTGCCCTTGCGATGAGGGGAAACACCCCCAAGAGCCCCGAGGGTCCAGGCAACGCAAGGGAAATTCCCCGCAGCTCTGGGAACAGCACCGGGCTCCCTGGCAAGCGCAGGCACTCCCAAGTACATGGGACTCGGGGACCAGCTCCCAGCCCCGGACACAATGCGTAACCTCCTGCCCCGGGCATCGTGTTCAGGCAAACCGCCCTGGAGCTCGGCACCAGCGTGCCTCCCCTTACCTACGATATCCAAAGAGTCACCGCCGCACCAGCGTCTGTCCGTCCGTCCATCCGTCGGGGAAGGGTCAGCTCCTGCCCCTGCCCTCGACGTGGCAGGTGTCCGAGTAGCCTTCCCCCAGTGCTTTTTCCTTCAGGGCTAGGATTCAGCTCGGAGAGCTGAGAGGAAAATGCCTGATCCCGCCTGCCTGCACTTCTGCCCTAACCCAGGCCAGAGCCCCTCAGGTTACTTAGTCCTCAGCGCTGCCTCGGGGAGGCCGAAATAACTGCTAACGGTCATTAGCCATACTTACCTTAGTTACCCGTGCCAGAACGCCTCCTCCTGCAGCAGTTCCTGGTGATATCGAGGGGCCGCTGCATTCTGGCTTCCTTGTTTCATCCCGTCCCTTCGGTATTAACCGCAAGCAAACGCTCGTCCGTCTCTTCTCCTCGTCAGCATTTGCTGTCCTTGGTTCCATCTCTGTAAGGAAGCGATAAACTCGCGTTTTACTTCCAGTGAAACGCTTAGGTTTATGCACGATCTTTTTCTCTTTACCCTGTTTTCTTTTTCCCCCTTTTTTTTCTTTTTTTCTTCTTCTTTTCCTTAAGGGAAAGGTCTTAATACGGCACTTTGCACCATACGTTGCAGGGTAAACGGTCTGGAAACGTTACACGCAGCAATTAGGGCTAGGTTATTAGGCAGGCGGGCACGTCGCCTAATACCTTCCTAACGCCATCTTCCACGAAACCTTATTTTTATTCCGCTTCAGTGTTATTGTTACTGTTCGCAAACCCTCGTATGCATGCGCTTAACCGACAACTCTCTCGGTCTTTAACTACGTGGAGGAACGACAGCCCTCGATTTGCCTGTCTCCCTTTCAAACCTATTACCTTTTTGAGACTGCTCCTAGCTTCCTCTTACTCTTGCATGCTGGCCTCACAGGCGACGACCAAAACGAACAACTGGATCGCTAGGTCTAGCCCCCTCTCTTCAAGATGTGCCCCTTCGGGGCTTACGTTTCTTGGTCTCTTCAACTTCAGCCGTGGCAATTAATCTAAAAAAGTAAGTATGACATCTATTCCTTTCCGTAGCTGCGTGTACGATAACAAAACAAAAGAGGAAACAGCCAAAGCAAAGCTAAGGCAGATACAGGCAACAGCAGCCACAGGGTAGGAACGGGTTACTCAGTCCTCAGCGCTGCCTCGGGGAGGCCGAAATAACTGCTAACGGTCATTAGCCATACTTACCCTAGTTACCCGTGCCAGAACGCCTCCTCCTGCAGCAGTTCCTGGTGATATCGAGGGGCCGCTGCATTCTGGCTTCCTTGTTTCATCCCGTCCCTTCGGTATTAACCGCAAGCAAACGCTCGTCCGTCTCTTCTCCTCGTCAGCATTTGCTGTCCTTGGTTCCATCTCTGTAAGGAAGCGATAAACTCGCGTTTTACTTCCAGTGAAACGCTTAGGTTTATGCACGATCTTTTTCTCTTTACCCTGTTTTCTTTTTCCCCCTTTTTTTTCTTTTTTTCTTCTTCTTTTCCTTAAGGGAAAGGTCTTAATACGGCACTTTGCACCATACGTTGCAGGGTAAACGGTCTGGAAACGTTACACACAGCAATTAGGGCTAGGTTATTAGGCAGGCGGGCACGTCGCCTAATACCTTCCTAACGCCATCTTCCACGAAACCTTATTTTTATTCCGCTTCAGTGTTATTGTTACTGTTCGCAAACCCTCGTATGCATGCGCTTAACCGACAACTCTCTCGGTCTTTAACTACGTGGAGGAACGACAGCCCTCGATTTGCCTGTCTCCCTTTCAAACCTATTACCTTTTTGAGACTGCTCCTAGCTTCCTCTTACTCTTGCATGCTGGCCTCACAGGCGACGACCAAAACGAACAACTGGATCGCTAGGTCTAGCCCCCTCTCTTCAAGATGTGCCCCTTCGGGGCTTACGTTTCTTGGTCTCTTCAACTTCAGCCGTGGCAATTAATCTAAAAAAGTAAGTATGACATCTATTCCTTTCCGTAGCTGCGTGTACGATAACAAAACAAAAGAGGAAACAGCCAAAGCAAAGCTAAGGCAGATACAGGCAACAGCAGCCACAGGGTAGGAACGGGTTACTCAGTCCTCAGCGCTGCCTCGGGGAGGCCGAAATAACTGCTAACGGTCATTAGCCATACTTACCCTAGTTACCCGTGCCAGAACGCCTCCTCCTGTAGCAGTTCCTGGTGATATCGAGGGGCCGCTGCATTCTGGCTTCCTTGTTTCATCCCGTCCCTTCGGTATTAACCGCAAGCAAACGCTCGTCCGTCTCTTCTCCTCGTCAGCATTTGCTGTCCTTGGTTCCATCTCTGTAAGGAAGCGATAAACTCGCGTTTTACTTCCAGTGAAACGCTTAGGTTTATGCACGATCTTTTTCTCTTTACCCTGTTTTCTTTTTCCCCCTTTTTTTTTCTTTTTTTCTTCTTCTTTTCCTTAAGGGAAAGGTCTTAATACGGCACTTTGCACCATACGTTGCAGGGTAAACGGTCTGGAAACGTTACACGCAGCAATTAGGGCTAGGTTATTAGGCAGGCGGGCACGTCGCCTAATACCTTCCTAACGCCATCTTCCACGAAACCTTATTTTTATTCCGCTTCAGTGTTATTGTTACTGTTCGCAAACCCTCGTATGCATGCGCTTAACCGACAACTCTCTCGGTCTTTAACTACGTGGAGGAACGACAGCCCTCGATTTGCCTGTCTCCCTTTCAAACCTATTACCTTTCTGAGACTGCTCCTAGCTTCCTCTTACTCTTGCATGCTGGCCTCACAGGCGATGACCAAAATGAACCACCGGATCCCCAGGTCTTGCTGCTTCTCTTCGAGATGTCCCCCTTCGGTGGGCTACCCTGCCAAACAAACCAAAAAGACTGCCGAGGCCGCGAGGGTACCAGATTTTCAGACCGCTTCTCCGAGGCTTTCGGGGTGACTGACGTCACCGCTTCGCTTCACGTTACTCACAGCTACCTTCGTCTATTACTTAGGGCTAAACCTGTTTCTGTTTGCAGAGGGGCTTGTTGCTTGTTTAAACTTGACATATAGTCCATAACCTGCTCTGCATGCTCCCTAGTCCCTTCTGCTTTTGCAACACTTGTGGTAATTCAAGGCGGTAATTAAGAGTCCCCATTGTCCCATAGGCTGGAGCGAGACATTGCTGCTGCTCTGAGGAGGTGCCTAAAAGCCACGCTGTTTTCGCTAGCATCACTGGGGCTTCCCAGAGCCCATCGGTGTTCTCTTTGGCTCTTCCCGAGCCTTTTAGGTTTTTTAGGCTATTCCTTAGCCCTCCATTTTAGGGCAATGTTCTCCTTAAGCACTGCGCACAGCACGATTATACCAGATCAGCCACATCGCGCACACACAGAGGCTTCTGAGAGGCGGCTCAGAAGAAAAGAGAGAAAAGTCTCTTTGTCATCCGCACATTCACCCGTCAACACTCTTCACCAGGAAGTGCTCTAAGTTCCTGTTTCTCTAAAGCGGGACTGAGTCGAGGCGGAGACGCAGATCGCACCCCATCTTTGTTAGAACGCCTCACTGCTGCGGGGACTGGGTCTGGCAGCAGTTTGAGGAATGTTTGGGGCCTTGCACAGAGTGCAGGGGAAGGTCTGGAGTCAGTGACAACATTGCGGCAGGGCTCAGAGGCGTTTTGGGGCCTGTGGGGGTGTTGGGGCAGGATTTGTGGGTGGTTTAATGGCTCTGGGGGGGCTGGTTGCAGGAAGGGTGGGACTCTGCGGGGCCCTCAGGGCAGGGGTGCCATCCCAGATGCGTAGTGAGCACATAGGGGTGCCCTACGTGGCTCTCAGCTCGGCGGGAGCAGCCACCGGTCTCCCACCCCACCAGACAGGGGAGCGGGGCGGGGGGGGGGGGGGAGGAGGTGGAGGGATCTATGAGCTCGCAGAGAACGCCAGAGGAGGCAGCAGGGAACTCCCCAAGGACCCCGCGTCCCAGACGAGAGGAGGCATCAGGCTGCCGTGCCGCTGCTAGAGACATCCAGACCCCCGCGCAGACACCCCACACACACTCCTCCAGGCTGCGTCCGCAGGGGCGAGCGCACGCCCCGGCCCGCGCTGGGGAGGAACCGGGGCCCTACAGGCGACACACGCAAAAGGGAGAGTCAGAGCCGCGCTCCGGCAGACCCGGCGCCGCGCAGACCCGGCGCGGCGCGGCGCGGCCCCCGGCCCGACTACCCCCCCCCCCGCCCCGCCGCCTCCACGCAGCGACGGCCCCGGCTGGCAGGACACAGCCCGACACCCGCGGCCACCCGAAGGCACACGCTCGCCTCACCTCGCCTCGCCTCACCGCGGCCCCCACATGCTCGACTCCAGGCCGCCTCTGCCCTCGCCCGCCGCCGTCCAGCCAAAACACCCGCCCTGCTCGCCGCCATCTTGCCCGCCGCCGCACCGCGCGTGCGCCGGCCGCCCAGGGCTCGCGCCGCCGCACCGCGCGTGCGCCGGCCGCCCAGGGCTCGCGCCGCCGCACCGCGCGTGCGCCGGCCGCCCAGGGCTCGCGCCGCCGCACCGCGCGTGCGCCGGCCGCCCAGGGCTCGCGCCGCCGCACCGCGCGTGCGCCGGCCGCCCAGGGCTCGCGCCGCCGCACCGCGCGTGCGCCGGCCGCCCAGGGCTCGCGCCGCCGCACCGCGCGTGCGCGGCCCAGGACCGCGCGGGAGGGGCGGGGGGAGCGGAGCGCGAGGGGCGGGGGGAGCGGAGCGCGAGGGGCGGGGGGAGCGCGAGGGGCGGGGGGAGCGCGAGGGGCGGGGGGAGCGCGAGGGGCGGGGGGAGCGCGAGGGGCGGGGGGAGCGGAGCGCGAGGGGCGGGGGGAGCGGAGCGCGAGGGGCGGGGGGAGCGGAGCGCGAGGGGCGGGGGGAGCGGAGCGCGAGGGGCGGGGGGAGCGGAGCGCGAGGGGCGGGGGGAGCGGAGCGCGAGGGGCGGGGGGAGCGGAGCGCGAGGGGCGGGGGGAGCGCAGCGCGAGGGGCGGGGGGAGCGCAGCGCGAGGGGCGGGGGGAGCGCAGCGCGAGGGGCGGGGGGAGCGCAGCGCGAGGGGCGGGGGGAGCGCAGCGCGAGGGGCGGGGGGAGCGCAGCGCGAGGGGCGGGGGGAGCGCAGCGCGAGGGGCGGGGGGAGCGCAGCGCGAGGGGCGGGGGGAGCGCAGCGCGAGGGGCGGGGGGAGCGCAGCGCGAGGGGCGGGGGGAGCGCAGCGCGAGGGGCGGGGGGAGCGCAGCGCGAGGGGCGGGGGGAGCGCAGCGCGAGGGGCGGGGGGAGCGCAGCGCGAGGGGCGGGGGGAGCGCAGCGCGAGGGGCGGGGGGAGCGCAGCGCGAGGGGCGGGGGGAGCGCAGCGCGAGGGGCGGGGGAGCGCAGCGCGAGGCAGCCCAGACCCGCAATGGCCCCACCCTCGCGTGGTCGCAGCGCCGCGCTGCAGCCGGCCGGCTCCCGCGCGCCAACCGCAGCCCGCCGCGCCACCCCGGCGCTCAGGCCGAGCAGCGAGCGCCCCGAGGCTGCTCTGCCCGCGCCCGAGAGAGCGGCGGGGATCAGCGAGCAGGCGCTGGGGCTGCCCCGGGGAGAGAGCGCCGCGGAGCAGCTCCGAGACGGCACTGCCCGTCCCCGCGCCCCCAGGAAGCACCGAGAAGGAAAAGCCCTCTCGGGAAAAGCGCTCCCGGTCCGTGAGCACCGGGCAGGGGGCACGAGCGCGGCCCCTGCGCTTACCCGTCCCCGAGAGAGCGCAGAGTAGCGGCCAACACGGCGACCGGCAGCGCGCACGTGTGCGCCGGCTGCCCGCAACGGTCTTCGTACGCAGCGGTGGCCGCCGGCGGCTGCAGTGCTGCCTTGTCGACACGCGAGGGCAGCCGTGAGCGCGCCCCCCCTCCCGCGTGCAGTGCCGCCTTTCAGACACGCGAGGGCAGCAAGGAGCAGGGCGCAGCGCTTTCCTGCCCCCCTTGCAAAATACTCGCTAGACAAAAGTGGCTTGGGCTCCTCCCGAACGCTTACCTGGCTTCATTACTACAGCTATTAGGAACCGAAGTGCATAGCCTTCTAGAAAAGGGAACGACCGTCTTTTCAAAACTTCCCGCGACTCCCCAGAATTGTCACTGCCTTGCATCAGCAGCCAGCTTCTTCCAACCCAGCCGCAAGAAACATTTTGCCTTCCCGGCAGAACTTTCTGCTCCCCGGGGGGTCCAAAGGAAACCCGTCACTCACTACTGTCTGTCAAAACGTACCGGAAGCCCTCAAATACAGGACAAGACGCCTTCTCTAAGGAAGCTGACTACTAGGTCTGCTTCACGGCAGCTTCTCCCCAGTATCAGGGCCCACTCAATAAACAAAATAGGACGAGAAATGTCTTAATCTGCTCCAAGTGCTTTCGTATAAGAGAACAACATCAAAACGAGGTATTATTGCATTTAGCCTCCACTACACGTGCTACCCCAGCGCCACGGACTTGCTTTAAAGCATCAGTGACGTACGCGGTCTGGCAGTATTCACAGAATGAATACGCACTCGATCGAGTACAGGTGTTCATAAAAAGCTTTGCCAGTGCGTCGCTAGGTAACAAACCTAGACAAGCAGCTATTTGCCCTGATCCTTCGGCTTACATTTCTTCTGCCGGATGTAGTCAAACGTACCTGCATGCAGTGGCCTTGCGAGGCAGTGACACGGTGTCCGTGGGGTGGCTGTTCCAGGGTCTCTCGGGCTGTTCCAGGGTCCTCGGACAGCAACGGTGCTGGTCGACTTTCCCTTGCGCTGCACAGCAGGACAGCTCCGCACCGTGCCCTCCCAGCACCGCCACTCCTCCCAGCAGCTGCCTAACCGGCCCCAATCCTGAGCAAAGCTACGACCCCCAGGAGCCCGCAGCACCCCTCCTACTCTTCCCGCCCTCCCCATTTCCAAGAGGGACAGCCCCAGCCCCCGGGGACAACCCTGCCTGGTCACGCTGCTGTCCGAAAAGCGGATTCGTTGCCCGCTGTGCACTAAGCCAATAATGACACGCTCAGGAGAGACATTTGCTTATTTATTTCAGAGTTGTGCAAGCCTGGCTGCTCGGTGTTTTCCCCACAAATCAAGCGCAACTTCCCCCCCCGCCCCGGCTTTCCAAGTAGCATTTATACAAGTTGCAAGGTTTGCAACTTTCCCTCTTACACCGGTTGGTTAGTGATTTACATACAATTCTAATATTGCTTACACACCATTTTAAAACTACGCATGCTCAGGGGAGGGGTCTTCACCCGGGCACAGGTCTTTCTGACCTATGGGCGTGATTTTCTTGTATTATAATGAGGACAGTTCAGTTCGGGGATACCTCGAATTCCTTTGCTAAATTGGCAACGTCTACATAGAAAACAAAACATTTTGATTTACTATTTCTTTAAGGCTTTAGCACTTCTAGCATGGCCTTGATTAAAGAATTATTTCCTCCCAGGAAATGGGGGGGGGGTTCTCCTCATCTGCCTAGTTTAAACAGCAGGAACACTCTTTCTGAGCTTCCAAGGTTGTCTGGCAACACCATTGGAGATGGAAAACACTTCCTGCCCTGTACCGGGGAAAAACAGGGGCATTCCACTGTCCCCCGTGACCTGTGGGGACTCAGGCGTGAGTGACACATGTCCAGTAAGGAACAGACCCAGCGGGCACTACAGCTCCTGGCCTGCCACGCGGCCGCCTGCTGGGAACCCCGCTGGCAGGGACCTGCCGCCGCCGCCCCCCCCGCGGGGCCACCTCGAGAGGCGCAGCATGGTCACCCAGTAGCCCCGCCTGAGAAGACTACACCTCCCAGCATACCGTGCACGCGAAAAGGGCGGCCCGGAAGCCCAGTGCCGGAAGACTACTGCTCCCGGCATGCCATGCCAAGCAACATGGCCGCCCGGAAGCCCAGTGACGGAAGACTACCGCTCCCAGCATGCCGCGCTCAGAACAACCATGCCCCACCGGAAGCCCAGTGCCGGAAGACTACTGCTCCCGGCATGCCGCGCCGAAAGCTACGGCTCCCCGCAGTCCCGCACCCCAACTCCCGCCCCCCACCCGCAGCGCTGGGGCACCTTTGACCCTCGGCACATTCCGTTCCTTTCCGTCCCGCCCCCCTTCCCCTTCCCCCCTGTCGCCCCGGAAACGGCCGCAGAGCCCCGAGCGCGGCCCCGCCAGCCCCACCACCGGCCCGGGGCTCCCCCGACACCCCCGCGACCGGCCCCGCCTCAGCTCCGACACTGCCCCCGCCCCTCCACGACCCTCCTCCCCCCGCTCCCCGACACGCTCCCGAGCTGACACAGGAGACCCCCCCCCCGCGCTCCTCCGACCGCGCAGTAAACCGCACCACAGCCCCGGCGCACCCCCTTCCTCCCCCCGCCTCCGTGGCCCCGGGACACTCCCAGCCGCCGGGACCCCCGGCACATGCGGGACCCGCAGCCTGCAGCGCGCCTCCCCCGGCCCTGCTCACCTCCTCCGCGGGGCGGCCGCCGGGCTGGTCCCGAAGGGCCGTGCTCCGTGGCAGCTCCGCTGCCCAGCTCCTGCCCCAGCGCCAGCTCCCCCCAACTGCGGCCCCAGCCCCCAAATGTGGGCCTGCCCTTGCCATCAGCCCCACCTGGGGCCTGTCCTGCCACCCAGCTCCCCCTGGCATTCATCTCAGCCCCAGGGCCCGCAGCTGTGGGCCTGCAGGAACTGGGCAGGGGGCCTGGCCATCAGCCCCTTCAGGGACAGCTGGGGCTGCCAGGGCAGCAGAGGCACCCCCACTCTCCTGACAGCAGCTTGCTGAGAGCTGAAGGGAGAGCCCTGCCTGGGGTGTAGAGTGCGGAAAGGGGAGTATGCGGAGCACAAGAGAACAAATCGAGAGCTCTGGGTGCAACACAAGTCAAGGAAAAAAAAAAAAAAAAAAAAAAAAAAAAAGAACAACGATAGAGCAAACAGAGTGACTCTGGGGGCACCAAAAGGAGGGCCCTGGGGCACACCCAGAAGCACCCAGAAAACTCCAGGACAGGAGAAAAAGCTAAACAGACCTCTGCGGCGTGCCGCAAAACACACACGGGGCCACGGGGCGCACCGAAAGGCACGCAGAAGGCTCGGGGGCAACCCAGAATGTGAACTGAGGGGTCCTGAGGGCATCAGAGGGCAAGTGCAGGGCTCTGGGGCAGACCAAAATACAGAGGAAGGGCCTTGGCGCACACCAGAGGGGTCACCAGGCACGCCGCAGGGCTCAACGCGGCTGACAGGATGGCGCCTGCAGGCTGCCCCAGGCACACGAGCGACACTGCGGAGTGCCAAAAGCAAATCCGGGAGCGGTTCGGGGACCTCACGCAGCCCTGGAGGGGCTCTGGCTGCCCTTGCGATGAGGGGAAACACCCCCAAGAGCCCCGAGGGTCCAGGCAACGCAAGGGAAATTCCCCGCAGCTCTGGGAACAGCACCGGGCTCCCTGGCAAGCGCAGGCACTCCCAAGTACATGGGACTCGGGGACCAGCTCCCAGCCCCGGACACAATGCGTAACCTCCTGCCCCGGGCATCGTGTTCAGGCAAACCGCCCTGGAGCTCGGCACCAGCGTGCCTCCCCTTACCTACGATATCCAAAGAGTCACCGCCGCACCAGCGTCTGTCCGTCCGTCCATCCGTCGGGGAAGGGTCAGCTCCTGCCCCTGCCCTCGACGTGGCAGGTGTCCGAGTAGCCTTCCCCCAGTGCTTTTTCCTTCAGGGCTAGGATTCAGCTCGGAGAGCTGAGAGGAAAATGCCTGATCCCGCCTGCCTGCACTTCTGCCCTAACCCAGGCCAGAGCCCCTCAGGTTACTTAGTCCTCAGCGCTGCCTCGGGGAGGCCGAAATAACTGCTAACGGTCATTAGCCATACTTACCTTAGTTACCCGTGCCAGAACGCCTCCTCCTGCAGCAGTTCCTGGTGATATCGAGGGGCCGCTGCATTCTGGCTTCCTTGTTTCATCCCGTCCCTTCGGTATTAACCGCAAGCAAACGCTCGTCCGTCTCTTCTCCTCGTCAGCATTTGCTGTCCTTGGTTCCATCTCTGTAAGGAAGCGATAAACTCGCGTTTTACTTCCAGTGAAACGCTTAGGTTTATGCACGATCTTTTTCTCTTTACCCTGTTTTCTTTTTCCCCCTTTTTTTTCTTTTTTTCTTCTTCTTTTCCTTAAGGGAAAGGTCTTAATACGGCACTTTGCACCATACGTTGCAGGGTAAACGGTCTGGAAACGTTACACGCAGCAATTAGGGCTAGGTTATTAGGCAGGCGGGCACGTCGCCTAATACCTTCCTAACGCCATCTTCCACGAAACCTTATTTTTATTCCGCTTCAGTGTTATTGTTACTGTTCGCAAACCCTCGTATGCATGCGCTTAACCGACAACTCTCTCGGTCTTTAACTACGTGGAGGAACGACAGCCCTCGATTTGCCTGTCTCCCTTTCAAACCTATTACCTTTTTGAGACTGCTCCTAGCTTCCTCTTACTCTTGCATGCTGGCCTCACAGGCGACGACCAAAACGAACAACTGGATCGCTAGGTCTAGCCCCCTCTCTTCAAGATGTGCCCCTTCGGGGCTTACGTTTCTTGGTCTCTTCAACTTCAGCCGTGGCAATTAATCTAAAAAAGTAAGTATGACATCTATTCCTTTCCGTAGCTGCGTGTACGATAACAAAACAAAAGAGAAACAGCCAAAGCAAAGCTAAGGCAGATACAGGCAACAGCAGCCACAGGGTAGGAACGGGTTACTCAGTCCTCAGCGCTGCCTCGGGGAGGCCGAAATAACTGCTAACGGTCATTAGCCATACTTACCCTAGTTACCCGTGCCAGAACGCCTCCTCCTGCAGCAGTTCCTGGTGATATCGAGGGGCCGCTGCATTCTGGCTTCCTTGTTTCATCCCGTCCCTTCGGTATTAACCGCAAGCAAACGCTCGTCCGTCTCTTCTCCTCGTCAGCATTTGCTGTCCTTGGTTCCATCTCTGTAAGGAAGCGATAAACTCGCGTTTTACTTCCAGTGAAACGCTTAGGTTTATGCACGATCTTTTTCTCTTTACCCTGTTTTCTTTTTCCCCCTTTTTTTTCTTTTTTTCTTCTTCTTTTCCTTAAGGGAAAGGTCTTAATACGGCACTTTGCACCATACGTTGCAGGGTAAACGGTCTGGAAACGTTACACGCAGCAATTAGGGCTAGGTTATTAGGCAGGCGGGCACGTCGCCTAATACCTTCCTAACGCCATCTTCCACGAAACCTTATTTTTATTCCGCTTCAGTGTTATTGTTACTGTTCGCAAACCCTCGTATGCATGCGCTTAACCGACAACTCTCTCGGTCTTTAACTACGTGGAGGAACGACAGCCCTCGATTTGCCTGTCTCCCTTTCAAACCTATTACCTTTTTGAGACTGCTCCTAGCTTCCTCTTACTCTTGCATGCTGGCCTCACAGGCGACGACCAAAACGAACAACTGGATCGCTAGGTCTAGCCCCCTCTCTTCAAGATGTGCCCCTTCGGGGCTTACGTTTCTTGGTCTCTTCAACTTCAGCCGTGGCAATTAATCTAAAAAAGTAAGTATGACATCTATTCCTTTCCGTAGCTGCGTGTACGATAACAAAACAAAAGAGAAACAGCCAAAGCAAAGCTAAGGCAGATACAGGCAACAGCAGCCACAGGGTAGGAACGGGTTACTCAGTCCTCAGCGCTGCCTCGGGGAGGCCGAAATAACTGCTAACGGTCATTAGCCATACTTACCCTAGTTACCCGTGCCAGAACGCCTCCTCCTGTAGCAGTTCCTGGTGATATCGAGGGGCCGCTGCATTCTGGCTTCCTTGTTTCATCCCGTCCCTTCGGTATTAACCGCAAGCAAACGCTCGTCCGTCTCTTCTCCTCGTCAGCATTTGCTGTCCTTGGTTCCATCTCTGTAAGGAAGCGATAAACTCGCGTTTTACTTCCAGTGAAACGCTTAGGTTTATGCACGATCTTTTTCTCTTTACCCTGTTTTCTTTTTCCCCCTTTTTTTTCTTTTTTTCTTCTTCTTTTCCTTAAGGGAAAGGTCTTAATACGGCACTTTGCACCATACGTTGCAGGGTAAACGGTCTGGAAACGTTACACGCAGCAATTAGGGCTAGGTTATTAGGCAGGCGGGCACGTCGCCTAATACCTTCCTAACGCCATCTTCCACGAAACCTTATTTTTATTCCGCTTCAGTGTTATTGTTACTGTTCGCAAACCCTCGTATGCATGCGCTTAACCGACAACTCTCTCGGTCTTTAACTACGTGGAGGAACGACAGCCCTCGATTTGCCTGTCTCCCTTTCAAACCTATTACCTTTCTGAGACTGCTCCTAGCTTCCTCTTACTCTTGCATGCTGGCCTCACAGGCGACGACCAAAATGAACCACCGGATCCCCAGGTCTTGCTGCTTCTCTTCGAGATGTCCCCCTTCGGTGGGCTACCCTGCCAAACAAACCAAAAAGACTGCCGAGGCCGCGAGGGTACCAGATTTTCAGACCGCTTCTCCGAGGCTTTCGGGGTGACTGACGTCACCGCTTCGCTTCACGTTACTCACAGCTACCTTCGTCTATTACTTAGGGCTAAACCTGTTTCTGTTTGCAGAGGGGCTTGTTGCTTGTTTAAACTTGACATATAGTCCATAACCTGCTCTGCATGCTCCCTAGTCCCTTCTGCTTTTGCAACACTTGTGGTAATTCAAGGCGGTAATTAAGAGTCCCCATTGTCCCATAGGCTGGAGCGAGACATTGCTGCTGCTCTGAGGAGGTGCCTAAAAGCCACGCTGTTTTCGCTAGCATCACTGGGGCTTCCCAGAGCCCATCGGTGTTCTCTTTGGCTCTTCCCGAGCCTTTTAGGTTTTTTAGGCTATTCCTTAGCCCTCCATTTTAGGGCAATGTTCTCCTTAAGCACTGCGCACAGCACGATTATACCAGATCAGCCACATCGCGCACACACAGAGGCTTCTGAGAGGCGGCTCAGAAGAAAAGAGAGAAAAGTCTCTTTGTCATCCGCACATTCACCCGTCAACACTCTTCACCAGGAAGTGCTCTAAGTTCCTGTTTCTCTAAAGCGGGACTGAGTCGAGGCGGAGACGCAGATCGCACCCCATCTTTGTTAGAACGCCTCACTGCTGCGGGGACTGGGTCTGGCAGCAGTTTGAGGAATGTTTGGGGCCTTGCACAGAGTGCAGGGGAAGGTCTGGAGTCAGTGACAACATTGCGGCAGGGCTCAGAGGCGTTTTGGGGCCTGTGGGGGTGTTGGGGCAGGATTTGTGGGTGGTTTAATGGCTCTGGGGGGGCTGGTTGCAGGAAGGGTGGGACTCTGCGGGGCCCTCAGGGCAGGGGTGCCATCCCAGATGCGTAGTGAGCACATAGGGGTGCCCTACGTGGCTCTCAGCTCGGCGGGAGCAGCCACCGGTCTCCCACCCCACCAGACAGGGGAGCGGGGGGGTGGGAGGGAGAGGAGGTGGAGGGATCTATGAGCTCGCAGAGAACGCCAGAGGAGGCAGCAGGGAACTCCCCAAGGACCCCGCGTCCCAGACGAGAGGAGGCATCAGGCTGCCGTGCCGCTGCTAGAGACATCCAGACCCCCGCGCAGACACCCCACACACACTCCTCCAGGCTGCGTCCGCAGGGGCGAGCGCACGCCCCGGCCCGCGCTGGGGAGGAACCGGGGCCCTACAGGCGACACACGCAAAAGGGAGAGTCAGAGCCGCGCTCCGGCAGACCCGGCGCCGCGCAGACCCGGCGCGGCGCGGCGCGGCCCCCGGCCCGACTACCCCCCCCCCCGCCCCGCCGCCTCCACGCAGCGACGGCCCCGGCTGGCAGGACACAGCCCGACACCCGCGGCCACCCGAAGGCACACGCTCGCCTCACCTCGCCTCGCCTCACCGCGGCCCCCACATGCTCGACTCCAGGCCGCCTCTGCCCTCGCCCGCCGCCGTCCAGCCAAAACACCCGCCCTGCTCGCCGCCATCTTGCCCGCCGCCGCACCGCGCGTGCGCCGGCCGCCCAGGGCTCGCGCCGCCGCACCGCGCGTGCGCCGGCCGCCCAGGGCTCGCGCCGCCGCACCGCGCGTGCGCGGCCCAGGACCGCGCGGGAGGGGCGGGGGGAGCGGAGCGCGAGGGGCGGGGGGAGCGGAGCGCGAGGGGCGGGGGGAGCGGAGCGCGAGGGGCGGGGGGAGCGGAGCGCGAGGGGCGGGGGGAGCGGAGCGCGAGGGGCGGGGGGAGCGGAGCGCGAGGGGCGGGGGGAGCGGAGCGCGAGGGGCGGGGGGAGCGGAGCGCCAGGGGCGGGGGGAGCGGAGCGCCAGGGGCGGGGGGAGCGCAGCGCCAGGGGCGGGGGGAGCGCAGCGCCAGGGGCGGGGGGAGCGCAGCGCCAGGGGCGGGGGGAGCGCAGCGCCAGGGGCGGGGGGAGCGCAGCGCCAGGGGCGGGGGGAGCGCAGCGCCAGGGGCGGGGGGAGCGCAGCGCCAGGGGCGGGGGGAGCGCAGCGCCAGGGGCGGGGGGAGCGCAGCGCGAGGCAGCCCAGACCCGCAATGGCCCCACCCTCGCGTGGTCGCAGCGCCGCGCTGCAGCCGGCCGGCTCCCGCGCGCCAACCGCAGCCCGCCGCGCCACCCCGGCGCTCAGGCCGAGCAGCGAGCGCCCCGAGGCTGCTCTGCCCGCGCCCGAGAGAGCGGCGGGGATCAGCGAGCAGGCGCTGGGGCTGCCCCGGGGAGAGAGCGCCGCGGAGCAGCTCCGAGACGGCACTGCCCGTCCCCGCGCCCCCAGGAAGCACCGAGAAGGAAAAGCCCTCTCGGGAAAAGCGCTCCCGGTCCGTGAGCACCGGGCAGGGGGCACGAGCGCGGCCCCTGCGCTTACCCGTCCCCGAGAGAGCGCAGAGTAGCGGCCAACACGGCGACCGGCAGCGCGCACGTGTGCGCCGGCTGCCCGCAACGGTCTTCGTACGCAGCGGTGGCCGCCGGCGGCTGCAGTGCTGCCTTGTCGACACGCGAGGGCAGCCGTGAGCGCGCCCCCCCTCCCGCGTGCAGTGCCGCCTTTCAGACACGCGAGGGCAGCAAGGAGCAGGGCGCAGCGCTTTCCTGCCCCCCTTGCAAAATACTCGCTAGACAAAAGTGGCTTGGGCTCCTCCCGAACGCTTACCTGGCTTCATTACTACAGCTATTAGGAACCGAAGTGCATAGCCTTCTAGAAAAGGGAACGACCGTCTTTTCAAAACTTCCCGCGACTCCCCAGAATTGTCACTGCCTTGCATCAGCAGCCAGCTTCTTCCAACCCAGCCGCAAGAAACATTTTGCCTTCCCGGCAGAACTTTCTGCTCCCCGGGGGGTCCAAAGGAAACCCGTCACTCACTACTGTCTGTCAAAACGTACCGGAAGCCCTCAAATACAGGACAAGACGCCTTCTCTAAGGAAGCTGACTACTAGGTCTGCTTCACGGCAGCTTCTCCCCAGTATCAGGGCCCACTCAATAAACAAAATAGGACGAGAAATGTCTTAATCTGCTCCAAGTGCTTTCGTATAAGAGAACAACATCAAAACGAGGTATTATTGCATTTAGCCTCCACTACACGTGCTACCCCAGCGCCACGGACTTGCTTTAAAGCATCAGTGACGTACGCGGTCTGGCAGTATTCACAGAATGAATACGCACTCGATCGAGTACAGGTGTTCATAAAAAGCTTTGCCAGTGCGTCGCTAGGTAACAAACCTAGACAAGCAGCTATTTGCCCTGATCCTTCGGCTTACATTTCTTCTGCCGGATGTAGTCAAACGTACCTGCATGCAGTGGCCTTGTGAGGCAGTGACACGGTGTCCGTGGGGTGGCTGTTCCAGGGTCTCTCGGGCTGTTCCAGGGTCCTCGGACAGCAACGGTGCTGGTCGACTTTCCCTTGCGCTGCACAGCAGGACAGCTCCGCACCGTGCCCTCCCAGCACCGCCACTCCTCCCAGCAGCTGCCTAACCGGCCCCAATCCTGAGCAAAGCTACGACCCCCAGGAGCCCGCAGCACCCCTCCTACTCTTCCCGCCCTCCCCATTTCCAAGAGGGACAGCCCCAGCCCCCGGGGACAACCCTGCCTGGTCACGCTGCTGTCCGAAAAGCGGATTCGTTGCCCGCTGTGCACTAAGCCAATAATGACACGCTCAGGAGAGACATTTGCTTATTTATTTCAGAGTTGTGCAAGCCTGGCTGCTCGGTGTTTTCCCCACAAATCAAGCGCAACTTCCCCCCCCGCCCCGGCTTTCCAAGTAGCATTTATACAAGTTGCAAGGTTTGCAACTTTCCCTCTTACACCGGTTGGTTAGTGATTTACATACAATTCTAATATTGCTTACACACCATTTTAAAACTACGCATGCTCAGGGGAGGGGTCTTCACCCGGGCACAGGTCTTTCTGACCTATGGGCGTGATTTTCTTGTATTATAATGAGGACAGTTCAGTTCGGGGATACCTCGAATTCCTTTGCTAAATTGGCAACGTCTACATAGAAAACAAAACATTTTGATTTACTATTTCTTTAAGGCTTTAGCACTTCTAGCATGGCCTTGATTAAAGAATTATTTCCTCCCAGGAAATGGGGGGGGGGTTCTCCTCATCTGCCTAGTTTAAACAGCAGGAACACTCTTTCTGAGCTTCCAAGGTTGTCTGGCAACACCATTGGAGATGGAAAACACTTCCTGCCCTGTACCGGGGAAAAACAGGGGCATTCCACTGTCCCCCGTGACCTGTGGGGACTCAGGCGTGAGTGACACATGTCCAGTAAGGAACAGACCCAGCGGGCACTACAGCTCCTGGCCTGCCACGCGGCCGCCTGCTGGGAACCCCGCTGGCAGGGACCTGCCGCCGCCGCCCCCCCCGCGGGGCCACCTCGAGAGGCGCAGCATGGTCACCCAGTAGCCCCGCCTGAGAAGACTACACCTCCCAGCATACCGTGCACGCGAAAAGGGCGGCCCGGAAGCCCAGTGCCGGAAGACTACTGCTCCCGGCATGCCATGCCAAGCAACATGGCCGCCCGGAAGCCCAGTGACGGAAGACTACCGCTCCCAGCATGCCGCGCTCAGAACAACCATGCCCCACCGGAAGCCCAGTGCCGGAAGACTACTGCTCCCGGCATGCCGCGCCGAAAGCTACGGCTCCCCGCAGTCCCGCACCCCAACTCCCGCCCCCCACCCGCAGCGCTGGGGCACCTTTGACCCTCGGCACATTCCGTTCCTTTCCGTCCCGCCCCCCTTCCCCTTCCCCCCTGTCGCCCCGGAAACGGCCGCAGAGCCCCGAGCGCGGCCCCGCCAGCCCCACCACCGGCCCGGGGCTCCCCCGACACCCCCGCGACCGGCCCCGCCTCAGCTCCGACACTGCCCCCGCCCCTCCACGACCCTCCTCCCCCCGCTCCCCGACACGCTCCCGAGCTGACACACGACCGCGCAGTAAACCGCACCACAGCCCCGGCGCACCCCCTTCCTCCCCCCGCCTCCGTGGCCCCGGGACACTCCCAGCCGCCGGGACCCCCGGCACATGCGGGACCCGCAGCCTGCAGCGCGCCTCCCCCGGCCCTGCTCACCTCCTCCGCGGGGCGGCCGCCGGGCTGGTCCCGAAGGGCCGTGCTCCGTGGCAGCTCCGCTGCCCAGCTCCTGCCCCAGCGCCAGCTCCCCCCAACTGCGGCCCCAGCCCCCAAATGTGGGCCTGCCCTTGCCATCAGCCCCACCTGGGGCCTGTCCTGCCACCCAGCTCCCCCTGGCATTCATCTCAGCCCCAGGGCCCGCAGCTGTGGGCCTGCAGGAACTGGGCAGGGGGCCTGGCCATCAGCCCCTTCAGGGACAGCTGGGGCTGCCAGGGCAGCAGAGGCACCCCCACTCTCCTGACAGCAGCTTGCTGAGAGCTGAAGGGAGAGCCCTGCCTGGGGTGTAGAGTGCGGAAAGGGGAGTATGCGGAGCACAAGAGAACAAATCGAGAGCTCTGGGTGCAACACAAGTCAAGGAAAAAAAAAAAAAAAAAAAAAAAAAAAAAGAACAACGATAGAGCAAACAGAGTGACTCTGGGGGCACCAAAAGGAGGGCCCTGGGGCACACCCAGAAGCACCCAGAAAACTCCAGGACAGGAGAAAAAGCTAAACAGACCTCTGCGGCGTGCCGCAAAACACACACGGGGCCACGGGGCGCACCGAAAGGCACGCAGAAGGCTCGGGGGCAACCCAGAATGTGAACTGAGGGGTCCTGAGGGCATCAGAGGGCAAGTGCAGGGCTCTGGGGCAGACCAAAATACAGAGGAAGGGCCTTGGCGCACACCAGAGGGGTCACCAGGCACGCCGCAGGGCTCAACGCGGCTGACAGGATGGCGCCTGCAGGCTGCCCCAGGCACACGAGCGACACTGCGGAGTGCCAAAAGCAAATCCGGGAGCGGTTCGGGGACCTCACGCAGCCCTGGAGGGGCTCTGGCTGCCCTTGCGATGAGGGGAAACACCCCCAAGAGCCCCGAGGGTCCAGGCAACGCAAGGGAAATTCCCCGCAGCTCTGGGAACAGCACCGGGCTCCCTGGCAAGCGCAGGCACTCCCAAGTACATGGGACTCGGGGACCAGCTCCCAGCCCCGGACACAATGCGTAACCTCCTGCCCCGGGCATCGTGTTCAGGCAAACCGCCCTGGAGCTCGGCACCAGCGTGCCTCCCCTTACCTACGATATCCAAAGAGTCACCGCCGCACCAGCGTCTGTCCGTCCGTCCATCCGTCGGGGAAGGGTCAGCTCCTGCCCCTGCCCTCGACGTGGCAGGTGTCCGAGTAGCCTTCCCCCAGTGCTTTTTCCTTCAGGGCTAGGATTCAGCTCGGAGAGCTGAGAGGAAAATGCCTGATCCCGCCTGCCTGCACTTCTGCCCTAACCCAGGCCAGAGCCCCTCAGGTTACTTAGTCCTCAGCGCTGCCTCGGGGAGGCCGAAATAACTGCTAACGGTCATTAGCCATACTTACCTTAGTTACCCGTGCCAGAACGCCTCCTCCTGCAGCAGTTCCTGGTGATATCGAGGGGCCGCTGCATTCTGGCTTCCTTGTTTCATCCCGTCCCTTCGGTATTAACCGCAAGCAAACGCTCGTCCGTCTCTTCTCCTCGTCAGCATTTGCTGTCCTTGGTTCCATCTCTGTAAGGAAGCGATAAACTCGCGTTTTACTTCCAGTGAAACGCTTAGGTTTATGCACGATCTTTTTCTCTTTACCCTGTTTTCTTTTTCCCCCTTTTTTTTCTTTTTTTCTTCTTCTTTTCCTTAAGGGAAAGGTCTTAATACGGCACTTTGCACCATACGTTGCAGGGTAAACGGTCTGGAAACGTTACACGCAGCAATTAGGGCTAGGTTATTAGGCAGGCGGGCACGTCGCCTAATACCTTCCTAACGCCATCTTCCACGAAACCTTATTTTTATTCCGCTTCAGTGTTATTGTTACTGTTCGCAAACCCTCGTATGCATGCGCTTAACCGACAACTCTCTCGGTCTTTAACTACGTGGAGGAACGACAGCCCTCGATTTGCCTGTCTCCCTTTCAAACCTATTACCTTTTTGAGACTGCTCCTAGCTTCCTCTTACTCTTGCATGCTGGCCTCACAGGCGACGACCAAAACGAACAACTGGATCGCTAGGTCTAGCCCCCTCTCTTCAAGATGTGCCCCTTCGGGGCTTACGTTTCTTGGTCTCTTCAACTTCAGCCGTGGCAATTAATCTAAAAAAGTAAGTATGACATCTATTCCTTTCCGTAGCTGCGTGTACGATAACAAAACAAAAGAGAAACAGCCAAAGCAAAGCTAAGGCAGATACAGGCAACAGCAGCCACAGGGTAGGAACGGGTTACTCAGTCCTCAGCGCTGCCTCGGGGAGGCCGAAATAACTGCTAACGGTCATTAGCCATACTTACCCTAGTTACCCGTGCCAGAACGCCTCCTCCTGCAGCAGTTCCTGGTGATATCGAGGGGCCGCTGCATTCTGGCTTCCTTGTTTCATCCCGTCCCTTCGGTATTAACCGCAAGCAAACGCTCGTCCGTCTCTTCTCCTCGTCAGCATTTGCTGTCCTTGGTTCCATCTCTGTAAGGAAGCGATAAACTCGCGTTTTACTTCCAGTGAAACGCTTAGGTTTATGCACGATCTTTTTCTCTTTACCCTGTTTTCTTTTTCCCCCTTTTTTTTCTTTTTTTCTTCTTCTTTTCCTTAAGGGAAAGGTCTTAATACGGCACTTTGCACCATACGTTGCAGGGTAAACGGTCTGGAAACGTTACACGCAGCAATTAGGGCTAGGTTATTAGGCAGGCGGGCACGTCGCCTAATACCTTCCTAACGCCATCTTCCACGAAACCTTATTTTTATTCCGCTTCAGTGTTATTGTTACTGTTCGCAAACCCTCGTATGCATGCGCTTAACCGACAACTCTCTCGGTCTTTAACTACGTGGAGGAACGACAGCCCTCGATTTGCCTGTCTCCCTTTCAAACCTATTACCTTTTTGAGACTGCTCCTAGCTTCCTCTTACTCTTGCATGCTGGCCTCACAGGCGACGACCAAAACGAACAACTGGATCGCTAGGTCTAGCCCCCTCTCTTCAAGATGTGCCCCTTCGGGGCTTACGTTTCTTGGTCTCTTCAACTTCAGCCGTGGCAATTAATCTAAAAAAGTAAGTATGACATCTATTCCTTTCCGTAGCTGCGTGTACGATAACAAAACAAAAGAGAAACAGCCAAAGCAAAGCTAAGGCAGATACAGGCAACAGCAGCCACAGGGTAGGAACGGGTTACTCAGTCCTCAGCGCTGCCTCGGGGAGGCCGAAATAACTGCTAACGGTCATTAGCCATACTTACCCTAGTTACCCGTGCCAGAACGCCTCCTCCTGTAGCAGTTCCTGGTGATATCGAGGGGCCGCTGCATTCTGGCTTCCTTGTTTCATCCCGTCCCTTCGGTATTAACCGCAAGCAAACGCTCGTCCGTCTCTTCTCCTCGTCAGCATTTGCTGTCCTTGGTTCCATCTCTGTAAGGAAGCGATAAACTCGCGTTTTACTTCCAGTGAAACGCTTAGGTTTATGCACGATCTTTTTCTCTTTACCCTGTTTTCTTTTTCCCCCTTTTTTTTCTTTTTTTCTTCTTCTTTTCCTTAAGGGAAAGGTCTTAATACGGCACTTTGCACCATACGTTGCAGGGTAAACGGTCTGGAAACGTTACACGCAGCAATTAGGGCTAGGTTATTAGGCAGGCGGGCACGTCGCCTAATACCTTCCTAACGCCATCTTCCACGAAACCTTATTTTTATTCCGCTTCAGTGTTATTGTTACTGTTCGCAAACCCTCGTATGCATGCGCTTAACCGACAACTCTCTCGGTCTTTAACTACGTGGAGGAACGACAGCCCTCGATTTGCCTGTCTCCCTTTCAAACCTATTACCTTTCTGAGACTGCTCCTAGCTTCCTCTTACTCTTGCATGCTGGCCTCACAGGCGACGACCAAAATGAACCACCGGATCCCCAGGTCTTGCTGCTTCTCTTCGAGATGTCCCCCTTCGGTGGGCTACCCTGCCAAACAAACCAAAAAGACTGCCGAGGCCGCGAGGGTACCAGATTTTCAGACCGCTTCTCCGAGGCTTTCGGGGTGACTGACGTCACCGCTTCGCTTCACGTTACTCACAGCTACCTTCGTCTATTACTTAGGGCTAAACCTGTTTCTGTTTGCAGAGGGGCTTGTTGCTTGTTTAAACTTGACATATAGTCCATAACCTGCTCTGCATGCTCCCTAGTCCCTTCTGCTTTTGCAACACTTGTGGTAATTCAAGGCGGTAATTAAGAGTCCCCATTGTCCCATAGGCTGGAGCGAGACATTGCTGCTGCTCTGAGGAGGTGCCTAAAAGCCACGCTGTTTTCGCTAGCATCACTGGGGCTTCCCAGAGCCCATCGGTGTTCTCTTTGGCTCTTCCCGAGCCTTTTAGGTTTTTTAGGCTATTCCTTAGCCCTCCATTTTAGGGCAATGTTCTCCTTAAGCACTGCGCACAGCACGATTATACCAGATCAGCCACATCGCGCACACACAGAGGCTTCTGAGAGGCGGCTCAGAAGAAAAGAGAGAAAAGTCTCTTTGTCATCCGCACATTCACCCGTCAACACTCTTCACCAGGAAGTGCTCTAAGTTCCTGTTTCTCTAAAGCGGGACTGAGTCGAGGCGGAGACGCAGATCGCACCCCATCTTTGTTAGAACGCCTCACTGCTGCGGGGACTGGGTCTGGCAGCAGTTTGAGGAATGTTTGGGGCCTTGCACAGAGTGCAGGGGAAGGTCTGGAGTCAGTGACAACATTGCGGCAGGGCTCAGAGGCGTTTTGGGGCCTGTGGGGGTGTTGGGGCAGGATTTGTGGGTGGTTTAATGGCTCTGGGGGGGCTGGTTGCAGGAAGGGTGGGACTCTGCGGGGCCCTCAGGGCAGGGGTGCCATCCCAGATGCGTAGTGAGCACATAGGGGTGCCCTACGTGGCTCTCAGCTCGGCGGGAGCAGCCACCGGTCTCCCACCCCACCAGACAGGGGAGCGGGGGGGTGGGAGGGAGAGGAGGTGGAGGGATCTATGAGCTCGCAGAGAACGCCAGAGGAGGCAGCAGGGAACTCCCCAAGGACCCCGCGTCCCAGACGAGAGGAGGCATCAGGCTGCCGTGCCGCTGCTAGAGACATCCAGACCCCCGCGCAGACACCCCACACACACTCCTCCAGGCTGCGTCCGCAGGGGCGAGCGCACGCCCCGGCCCGCGCTGGGGAGGAACCGGGGCCCTACAGGCGACACACGCAAAAGGGAGAGTCAGAGCCGCGCTCCGGCAGACCCGGCGCCGCGCAGACCCGGCGCGGCGCGGCGCGGCCCCCGGCCCGACTACCCCCCCCCCCGCCCCGCCGCCTCCACGCAGCGACGGCCCCGGCTGGCAGGACACAGCCCGACACCCGCGGCCACCCGAAGGCACACGCTCGCCTCACCTCGCCTCGCCTCACCGCAGCCCCCACATGCTCGACTCCAGGCCGCCTCTGCCCTCGCCCGCCGCCGTCCAGCCAAAACACCCGCCCTGCTCGCCGCCATCTTGCCCGCCGCCGCACCGCGCGTGCGCCGGCCGCCCAGGGCTCGCGCCGCCGCACCGCGCGTGCGCCGGCCGCCCAGGGCTCGCGCCGCCGCACCGCGCGTGCGCCGGCCGCCCAGGGCTCGCGCCGCCGCACCGCGCGTGCGCCGGCCGCCCAGGGCTCGCGCCGCCGCACCGCGCGTGCGCGGCCCAGGACCGCGCGGGAGGGGCGGGGGGAGCGGAGCGCGAGGGGCGGGGGGAGCGGAGCGCGAGGGGCGGGGGGAGCGGAGCGCGAGGGGCGGGGGGAGCGCGAGGGGCGGGGGGAGCGCGAGGGGCGGGGGGAGCGCGAGGGGCGGGGGGAGCGGAGCGCGAGGGGAGCGCAGCGCGAGGGGCGGGGGGAGCGCAGCGCGAGGGGCGGGGGGAGCGCAGCGCGAGGGGCGGGGGGAGCGCAGCGCGAGGGGCGGGGGGGAGCGCAGCGCGAGGGGCGGGGGAGCGGAGCGCGAGGGGCGGGGGGAGCGGAGCGCGAGGGGCGGGGGGAGCGGAGCGCGAGGGGCGGGGGGAGCGCGAGGGGCGGGGGGAGCGCAGCGCGAGGCAGGCCAGACCCGCAATGGCCCCACCCTCGCGTGGTCGCAGCGCCGCGCTGCAGCCGGCCGGCTCCCGCGCGCCAACCGCAGCCCGCCGCGCCACCCCGGCGCTCAGGCCGAGCAGCGAGCGCCCCGAGGCTGCTCTGCCCGCGCCCGAGAGAGCGGCGGGGATCAGCGAGCAGGCGCTGGGGCTGCCCCGGGGAGAGAGCGCCGCGGAGCAGCTCCGAGACGGCACTGCCCGTCCCCGCGCCCCCAGGAAGCACCGAGAAGGAAAAGCCCTCTCGGGAAAAGCGCTCCCGGTCCGTGAGCACCGGGCAGGGGGCACGAGCGCGGCCCCTGCGCTTACCCGTCCCCGAGAGAGCGCAGAGTAGCGGCCAACACGGCGACCGGCAGCGCGCACGTGTGCGCCGGCTGCCCGCAACGGTCTTCGTACGCAGCGGTGGCCGCCGGCGGCTGCAGTGCTGCCTTGTCGACACGCGAGGGCAGCCGTGAGCGTGCCCCCCCTCCCGCGTGCAGTGCCGCCTTTCAGACACGCGAGGGCAGCAAGGAGCAGGGCACAGCGCTTTCCTGCCCCCCTTGCAAAATACTCGCTAGACAAAAGTGGCTTGGGCTCCTCCCGAACGCTTACCTGGCTTCATTACTACAGCTATTAGGAACCGAAGTGCATAGCCTTCTAGAAAAGGGAACGACCGTCTTTTCAAAACTTCCCGCGACTCCCCAGAATTGTCACTGCCTTGCATCAGCAGCCAGCTTCTTCCAACCCAGCCGCAAGAAACATTTTGCCTTCCCGGCAGAACTTTCTGCTCCCCGGGGGGTCCAAAGGAAACCCGTCACTCACTACTGTCTGTCAAAACGTACCGGAAGCCCTCAAATACAGGACAAGACGCCTTCTCTAAGGAAGCTGACTACTAGGTCTGCTTCACGGCAGCTTCTCCCCAGTATCAGGGCCCACTCAATAAACAAAATAGGACGAGAAATGTCTTAATCTGCTCCAAGTGCTTTCGTATAAGAGAACAACATCAAAACGAGGTATTATTGCATTTAGCCTCCACTACACGTGCTACCCCAGCGCCACGGACTTGCTTTAAAGCATCAGTGACGTACGCGGTCTGGCAGTATTCACAGAATGAATACGCACTCGATCGAGTACAGGTGTTCATAAAAAGCTTTGCCAGTGCGTCGCTAGGTAACAAACCTAGACAAGCAGCTATTTGCCCTGATCCTTCGGCTTACATTTCTTCTGCCGGATGTAGTCAAACGTACCTGCATGCAGTGGCCTTGTGAGGCAGTGACACGGTGTCCGTGGGGTGGCTGTTCCAGGGTCTCTCGGGCTGTTCCAGGGTCCTCGGACAGCAACGGTGCTGGTCGACTTTCCCTTGCGCTGCACAGCAGGACAGCTCCGCACCGTGCCCTCCCAGCACCGCCACTCCTCCCAGCAGCTGCCTAACCGGCCCCAATCCTGAGCAAAGCTACGACCCCCAGGAGCCCGCAGCACCCCTCCTACTCTTCCCGCCCTCCCCATTTCCAAGAGGGACAGCCCCAGCCCCCGGGGACAACCCTGCCTGGTCACGCTGCTGTCCGAAAAGCGGATTCGTTGCCCGCTGTGCACTAAGCCAATAATGACACGCTCAGGAGAGACATTTGCTTATTTATTTCAGAGTTGTGCAAGCCTGGCTGCTCGGTGTTTTCCCCACAAATCAAGCGCAACTTCCCCCCCCGCCCCGGCTTTCCAAGTAGCATTTATACAAGTTGCAAGGTTTGCAACTTTCCCTCTTACACCGGTTGGTTAGTGATTTACATACAATTCTAATATTGCTTACACACCATTTTAAAACTACGCATGCTCAGGGGAGGGGTCTTCACCCGGGCACAGGTCTTTCTGACCTATGGGCGTGATTTTCTTGTATTATAATGAGGACAGTTCAGTTCGGGGATACCTCGAATTCCTTTGCTAAATTGGCAACGTCTACATAGAAAACAAAACATTTTGATTTACTATTTCTTTAAGGCTTTAGCACTTCTAGCATGGCCTTGATTAAAGAATTATTTCCTCCCAGGAAATGGGGGGGGGGGTTCTCCTCATCTGCCTAGTTTAAACAGCAGGAACACTCTTTCTGAGCTTCCAAGGTTGTCTGGCAACACCATTGGAGATGGAAAACACTTCCTGCCCTGTACCGGGGAAAAACAGGGGCATTCCACTGTCCCCCGTGACCTGTGGGGA
Source organism: Dromaius novaehollandiae (assembly GCF_036370855.1). Lineage (NCBI taxonomy): Eukaryota > Metazoa > Chordata > Aves > Casuariiformes > Dromaiidae > Dromaius > Dromaius novaehollandiae. The sequence goes on along the minus strand of NC_088112.1, from coordinate 23,735,303 downwards.
CTCAGGCGTGAGTGACACATGTCCAGTAAGGAACAGACCCAGCGGGCACTACAGCTCCTGGCCTGCCACGCGGCCGCCTGCTGGGAACCCCGCTGGCAGGGACCTGCCGCCGCCGCCCCCCCCGCGGGGCCACCTCGAGAGGCGCAGCATGGTCACCCAGTAGCCCCGCCTGAGAAGACTACACCTCCCAGCATACCGTGCACGCGAAAAGGGCGGCCCGGAAGCCCAGTGCCGGAAGACTACTGCTCCCGGCATGCCATGCCAAGCAACATGGCCGCCCGGAAGCCCAGTGACGGAAGACTACCGCTCCCAGCATGCCGCGCTCAGAACAACCATGCCCCACCGGAAGCCCAGTGCCGGAAGACTACTGCTCCCGGCATGCCGCGCCGAAAGCTACGGCTCCCCGCAGTCCCGCACCCCAACTCCCGCCCCCCACCCGCAGCGCTGGGGCACCTTTGACCCTCGGCACATTCCGTTCCTTTCCGTCCCGCCCCCCTTCCCCTTCCCCCCTGTCGCCCCGGAAACGGCCGCAGAGCCCCGAGCGCGGCCCCGCCAGCCCCACCACCGGCCCGGGGCTCCCCCGACACCCCCGCGACCGGCCCCGCCTCAGCTCCGACACTGCCCCCGCCCCTCCACGACCCTCCTCCCCCCGCTCCCCGACACGCTCCCGAGCTGACACAGGAGACCCCCCCCCGCGCTCCTCCGACCGCGCAGTAAACCGCACCACAGCCCCGGCGCACCCCCTTCCTCCCCCCGCCTCCGTGGCCCCGGGACACTCCCAGCCGCCGGGACCCCCGGCACATGCGGGACCCGCAGCCTGCAGCGCGCCTCCCCCGGCCCTGCTCACCTCCTCCGCGGGGCGGCCGCCGGGCTGGTCCCGAAGGGCCGTGCTCCGTGGCAGCTCCGCTGCCCAGCTCCTGCCCCAGCGCCAGCTCCCCCCAACTGCGGCCCCAGCCCCCAAATGTGGGCCTGCCCTTGCCATCAGCCCCACCTGGGGCCTGTCCTGCCACCCAGCTCCCCCTGGCATTCATCTCAGCCCCAGGGCCCGCAGCTGTGGGCCTGCAGGAACTGGGCAGGGGGCCTGGCCATCAGCCCCTTCAGGGACAGCTGGGGCTGCCAGGGCAGCAGAGGCACCCCCACTCTCCTGACAGCAGCTTGCTGAGAGCTGAAGGGAGAGCCCTGCCTGGGGTGTAGAGTGCGGAAAGGGGAGTATGCGGAGCACAAGAGAACAAATCGAGAGCTCTGGGTGCAACACAAGTCAAGGAAAAAAAAAAAAAAAAAAAAAAAAAAAAAAAGAACGACGATAGAGCAAACAGAGTGACTCTGGGGGCACCAAAAGGAGGGCCCTGGGGCACACCCAGAAGCACCCAGAAAACTCCAGGACAGGAGAAAAAGCTAAACAGACCTCTGCGGCGTGCCGCAAAACACACACGGGGCCACGGGGCGCACCGAAAGGCACGCAGAAGGCTCGGGGGCAACCCAGAATGTGAACTGAGGGGTCCTGAGGGCATCAGAGGGCAAGTGCAGGGCTCTGGGGCAGACCAAAATACAGAGGAAGGGCCTTGGCGCACACCAGAGGGGTCACCAGGCACGCCGCAGGGCTCAACGCGGCTGACAGGATGGCGCCTGCAGGCTGCCCCAGGCACACGAGCGACACTGCGGAGTGCCAAAAGCAAATCCGGGAGCGGTTCGGGGACCTCACGCAGCCCTGGAGGGGCTCTGGCTGCCCTTGCGATGAGGGGAAACACCCCCAAGAGCCCCGAGGGTCCAGGCAACGCAAGGGAAATTCCCCGCAGCTCTGGGAACAGCACCGGGCTCCCTGGCAAGCGCAGGCACTCCCAAGTACATGGGACTCGGGGACCAGCTCCCAGCCCCGGACACAATGCGTAACCTCCTGCCCCGGGCATCGTGTTCAGGCAAACCGCCCTGGAGCTCGGCACCAGCGTGCCTCCCCTTACCTACGATATCCAAAGAGTCACCGCCGCACCAGCGTCTGTCCGTCCGTCCATCCGTCGGGGAAGGGTCAGCTCCTGCCCCTGCCCTCGACGTGGCAGGTGTCCGAGTAGCCTTCCCCCAGTGCTTTTTCCTTCAGGGCTAGGATTCAGCTCGGAGAGCTGAGAGGAAAATGCCTGATCCCGCCTGCCTGCACTTCTGCCCTAACCCAGGCCAGAGCCCCTCAGGTTACTTAGTCCTCAGCGCTGCCTCGGGGAGGCCGAAATAACTGCTAACGGTCATTAGCCATACTTACCTTAGTTACCCGTGCCAGAACGCCTCCTCCTGCAGCAGTTCCTGGTGATATCGAGGGGCCGCTGCATTCTGGCTTCCTTGTTTCATCCCGTCCCTTCGGTATTAACCGCAAGCAAACGCTCGTCCGTCTCTTCTCCTCGTCAGCATTTGCTGTCCTTGGTTCCATCTCTGTAAGGAAGCGATAAACTCGCGTTTTACTTCCAGTGAAACGCTTAGGTTTATGCACGATCTTTTTCTCTTTACCCTGTTTTCTTTTTCCCCCTTTTTTTTCTTTTTTTCTTCTTCTTTTCCTTAAGGGAAAGGTCTTAATACGGCACTTTGCACCATACGTTGCAGGGTAAACGGTCTGGAAACGTTACACGCAGCAATTAGGGCTAGGTTATTAGGCAGGCGGGCACGTCGCCTAATACCTTCCTAACGCCATCTTCCACGAAACCTTATTTTTATTCCGCTTCAGTGTTATTGTTACTGTTCGCAAACCCTCGTATGCATGCGCTTAACCGACAACTCTCTCGGTCTTTAACTACGTGGAGGAACGACAGCCCTCGATTTGCCTGTCTCCCTTTCAAACCTATTACCTTTTTGAGACTGCTCCTAGCTTCCTCTTACTCTTGCATGCTGGCCTCACAGGCGACGACCAAAACGAACAACTGGATCGCTAGGTCTAGCCCCCTCTCTTCAAGATGTGCCCCTTCGGGGCTTACGTTTCTTGGTCTCTTCAACTTCAGCCGTGGCAATTAATCTAAAAAAGTAAGTATGACATCTATTCCTTTCCGTAGCTGCGTGTACGATAACAAAACAAAAGAGAAACAGCCAAAGCAAAGCTAAGGCAGATACAGGCAACAGCAGCCACAGGGTAGGAACGGGTTACTCAGTCCTCAGCGCTGCCTCGGGGAGGCCGAAATAACTGCTAACGGTCATTAGCCATACTTACCCTAGTTACCCGTGCCAGAACGCCTCCTCCTGCAGCAGTTCCTGGTGATATCGAGGGGCCGCTGCATTCTGGCTTCCTTGTTTCATCCCGTCCCTTCGGTATTAACCGCAAGCAAACGCTCGTCCGTCTCTTCTCCTCGTCAGCATTTGCTGTCCTTGGTTCCATCTCTGTAAGGAAGCGATAAACTCGCGTTTTACTTCCAGTGAAACGCTTAGGTTTATGCACGATCTTTTTCTCTTTACCCTGTTTTCTTTTTCCCCCTTTTTTTTCTTTTTTTCTTCTTCTTTTCCTTAAGGGAAAGGTCTTAATACGGCACTTTGCACCATACGTTGCAGGGTAAACGGTCTGGAAACGTTACACACAGCAATTAGGGCTAGGTTATTAGGCAGGCGGGCACGTCGCCTAATACCTTCCTAACGCCATCTTCCACGAAACCTTATTTTTATTCCGCTTCAGTGTTATTGTTACTGTTCGCAAACCCTCGTATGCATGCGCTTAACCGACAACTCTCTCGGTCTTTAACTACGTGGAGGAACGACAGCCCTCGATTTGCCTGTCTCCCTTTCAAACCTATTACCTTTTTGAGACTGCTCCTAGCTTCCTCTTACTCTTGCATGCTGGCCTCACAGGCGACGACCAAAACGAACAACTGGATCGCTAGGTCTAGCCCCCTCTCTTCAAGATGTGCCCCTTCGGGGCTTACGTTTCTTGGTCTCTTCAACTTCAGCCGTGGCAATTAATCTAAAAAAGTAAGTATGACATCTATTCCTTTCCGTAGCTGCGTGTACGATAACAAAACAAAAGAGAAACAGCCAAAGCAAAGCTAAGGCAGATACAGGCAACAGCAGCCACAGGGTAGGAACGGGTTACTCAGTCCTCAGCGCTGCCTCGGGGAGGCCGAAATAACTGCTAACGGTCATTAGCCATACTTACCCTAGTTACCCGTGCCAGAACGCCTCCTCCTGTAGCAGTTCCTGGTGATATCGAGGGGCCGCTGCATTCTGGCTTCCTTGTTTCATCCCGTCCCTTCGGTATTAACCGCAAGCAAACGCTCGTCCGTCTCTTCTCCTCGTCAGCATTTGCTGTCCTTGGTTCCATCTCTGTAAGGAAGCGATAAACTCGCGTTTTACTTCCAGTGAAACGCTTAGGTTTATGCACGATCTTTTTCTCTTTACCCTGTTTTCTTTTTCCCCCTTTTTTTTCTTTTTTTCTTCTTCTTTTCCTTAAGGGAAAGGTCTTAATACGGCACTTTGCACCATACGTTGCAGGGTAAACGGTCTGGAAACGTTACACGCAGCAATTAGGGCTAGGTTATTAGGCAGGCGGGCACGTCGCCTAATACCTTCCTAACGCCATCTTCCACGAAACCTTATTTTTATTCCGCTTCAGTGTTATTGTTACTGTTCGCAAACCCTCGTATGCATGCGCTTAACCGACAACTCTCTCGGTCTTTAACTACGTGGAGGAACGACAGCCCTCGATTTGCCTGTCTCCCTTTCAAACCTATTACCTTTCTGAGACTGCTCCTAGCTTCCTCTTACTCTTGCATGCTGGCCTCACAGGCGACGACCAAAATGAACCACCGGATCCCCAGGTCTTGCTGCTTCTCTTCGAGATGTCCCCCTTCGGTGGGCTACCCTGCCAAACAAACCAAAAAGACTGCCGAGGCCGCGAGGGTACCAGATTTTCAGACCGCTTCTCCGAGGCTTTCGGGGTGACTGACGTCACCGCTTCGCTTCACGTTACTCACAGCTACCTTCGTCTATTACTTAGGGCTAAACCTGTTTCTGTTTGCAGAGGGGCTTGTTGCTTGTTTAAACTTGACATATAGTCCATAACCTGCTCTGCATGCTCCCTAGTCCCTTCTGCTTTTGCAACACTTGTGGTAATTCAAGGCGGTAATTAAGAGTCCCCATTGTCCCATAGGCTGGAGCGAGACATTGCTGCTGCTCTGAGGAGGTGCCTAAAAGCCACGCTGTTTTCGCTAGCATCACTGGGGCTTCCCAGAGCCCATCGGTGTTCTCTTTGGCTCTTCCCGAGCCTTTTAGGTTTTTTAGGCTATTCCTTAGCCCTCCATTTTAGGGCAATGTTCTCCTTAAGCACTGCGCACAGCACGATTATACCAGATCAGCCACATCGCGCACACACAGAGGCTTCTGAGAGGCGGCTCAGAAGAAAAGAGAGAAAAGTCTCTTTGTCATCCGCACATTCACCCGTCAACACTCTTCACCAGGAAGTGCTCTAAGTTCCTGTTTCTCTAAAGCGGGACTGAGTCGAGGCGGAGACGCAGATCGCACCCCATCTTTGTTAGAACGCCTCACTGCTGCGGGGACTGGGTCTGGCAGCAGTTTGAGGAATGTTTGGGGCCTTGCACAGAGTGCAGGGGAAGGTCTGGAGTCAGTGACAACATTGCGGCAGGGCTCAGAGGCGTTTTGGGGCCTGTGGGGGTGTTGGGGCAGGATTTGTGGGTGGTTTAATGGCTCTGGGGGGGCTGGTTGCAGGAAGGGTGGGACTCTGCGGGGCCCTCAGGGCAGGGGTGCCATCCCAGATGCGTAGTGAGCACATAGGGGTGCCCTACGTGGCTCTCAGCTCGGCGGGAGCAGCCACCGGTCTCCCACCCCACCAGACAGGGGAGCGGGGCGGGGGGGGCGGGGAGAGGAGGTGGAGGGATCTATGAGCTCGCAGAGAACGCCAGAGGAGGCAGCAGGGAACTCCCCAAGGACCCCGCGTCCCAGACGAGAGGAGGCATCAGGCTGCCGTGCCGCTGCTAGAGACATCCAGACCCCCGCGCAGACACCCCACACACACTCCTCCAGGCTGCGTCCGCAGGGGCGAGCGCACGCCCCGGCCCGCGCTGGGGAGGAACCGGGGCCCTACAGGCGACACACGCAAAAGGGAGAGTCAGAGCCGCGCTCCGGCAGACCCGGCGCCGCGCAGACCCGGCGCGGCGCGGCGCGGCCCCCGGCCCGACTACCCCCCCCCCCGCCCCGCCGCCTCCACGCAGCGACGGCCCCGGCTGGCAGGACACAGCCCGACACCCGCGGCCACCCGAAGGCACACGCTCGCCTCACCTCGCCTCGCCTCACCGCGGCCCCCACATGCTCGACTCCAGGCCGCCTCTGCCCTCGCCCGCCGCCGTCCAGCCAAAACACCCGCCCTGCTCGCCGCCATCTTGCCCGCCGCCGCACCGCGCGTGCGCCGGCCGCCCAGGGCTCGCGCCGCCGCACCGCGCGTGCGCCGGCCGCCCAGGGCTCGCGCCGCCGCACCGCGCGTGCGCCGGCCGCCCAGGGCTCGCGCCGCCGCACCGCGCGTGCGCCGGCCGCCCAGGGCTCGCGCCGCCGCACCGCGCGTGCGCGGCCCAGGACCGCGCGGGAGGGGCGGGGGGAGCGGAGCGCGAGGGGCGGGGGGAGCGGAGCGCGAGGGGCGGGGGGAGCGCGAGGGGCGGGGGGAGCGCGAGGGGCGGGGGGAGCGCGAGGGGCGGGGGGAGCGGAGCGCGAGGGGCGGGGGGAGCGGAGCGCGAGGGGCGGGGGGAGCGGAGCGCGAGGGGCGGGGGGAGCGGAGCGCGAGGGGCGGGGGGAGCGGAGCGCGAGGGGCGGGGGGAGCGGAGCGCGAGGGGCGGGGGGAGCGGAGCGCGAGGGGCGGGGGGAGCGGAGCGCGAGGGGCGGGGGGAGCGGAGCGCGAGGGGCGGGGGGAGCGGAGCGCGAGGGGCGGGGGGAGCGGAGCGCGAGGGGCGGGGGGAGCGGAGCGCGAGGGGCGGGGGGAGCGCAGCGCGAGGGGCGGGGGGAGCGCAGCGCGAGGGGCGGGGGGAGCGCAGCGCGAGGGGCGGGGGGAGCGCAGCGCGAGGGGCGGGGGGAGCGCAGCGCGAGGGGCGGGGGGAGCGCAGCGCGAGGGGCGGGGGGAGCGCAGCGCGAGGGGCGGGGGGAGCGCAGCGCGAGGGGCGGGGGGAGCGCAGCGCGAGGGGCGGGGGGAGCGCAGCGCGAGGGGCGGGGGGAGCGCAGCGCGAGGGGCGGGGGGAGCGCAGCGCGAGGGGCGGGGGGAGCGCAGCGCGAGGGGCGGGGGGAGCGCAGCGCGAGGGGCGGGGGGAGCGCAGCGCGAGGGGCGGGGGAGCGCAGCGCGAGGCAGCCCAGACCCGCAATGGCCCCACCCTCGCGTGGTCGCAGCGCCGCGCTGCAGCCGGCCGGCTCCCGCGCGCCAACCGCAGCCCGCCGCGCCACCCCGGCGCTCAGGCCGAGCAGCGAGCGCCCCGAGGCTGCTCTGCCCGCGCCCGAGAGAGCGGCGGGGATCAGCGAGCAGGCGCTGGGGCTGCCCCGGGGAGAGAGCGCCGCGGAGCAGCTCCGAGACGGCACTGCCCGTCCCCGCGCCCCCAGGAAGCACCGAGAAGGAAAAGCCCTCTCGGGAAAAGCGCTCCCGGTCCGTGAGCACCGGGCAGGGGGCACGAGCGCGGCCCCTGCGCTTACCCGTCCCCGAGAGAGCGCAGAGTAGCGGCCAACACGGCGACCGGCAGCGCGCACGTGTGCGCCGGCTGCCCGCAACGGTCTTCGTACGCAGCGGTGGCCGCCGGCGGCTGCAGTGCTGCCTTGTCGACACGCGAGGGCAGCCGTGAGCGCGCCCCCCCTCCCGCGTGCAGTGCCGCCTTTCAGACACGCGAGGGCAGCAAGGAGCAGGGCGCAGCGCTTTCCTGCCCCCCTTGCAAAATACTCGCTAGACAAAAGTGGCTTGGGCTCCTCCCGAACGCTTACCTGGCTTCATTACTACAGCTATTAGGAACCGAAGTGCATAGCCTTCTAGAAAAGGGAACGACCGTCTTTTCAAAACTTCCCGCGACTCCCCAGAATTGTCACTGCCTTGCATCAGCAGCCAGCTTCTTCCAACCCAGCCGCAAGAAACATTTTGCCTTCCCGGCAGAACTTTCTGCTCCCCGGGGGGTCCAAAGGAAACCCGTCACTCACTACTGTCTGTCAAAACGTACCGGAAGCCCTCAAATACAGGACAAGACGCCTTCTCTAAGGAAGCTGACTACTAGGTCTGCTTCACGGCAGCTTCTCCCCAGTATCAGGGCCCACTCAATAAACAAAATAGGACGAGAAATGTCTTAATCTGCTCCAAGTGCTTTCGTATAAGAGAACAACATCAAAACGAGGTATTATTGCATTTAGCCTCCACTACACGTGCTACCCCAGCGCCACGGACTTGCTTTAAAGCATCAGTGACGTACACGGTCTGGCAGTATTCACAGAATGAATACGCACTCGATCGAGTACAGGTGTTCATAAAAAGCTTTGCCAGTGCGTCGCTAGGTAACAAACCTAGACAAGCAGCTATTTGCCCTGATCCTTCGGCTTACATTTCTTCTGCCGGATGTAGTCAAACGTACCTGCATGCAGTGGCCTTGCGAGGCAGTGACACGGTGTCCGTGGGGTGGCTGTTCCAGGGTCTCTCGGGCTGTTCCAGGGTCCTCGGACAGCAACGGTGCTGGTCGACTTTCCCTTGCGCTGCACAGCAGGACAGCTCCGCACCGTGCCCTCCCAGCACCGCCACTCCTCCCAGCAGCTGCCTAACCGGCCCCAATCCTGAGCAAAGCTACGACCCCCAGGAGCCCGCAGCACCCCTCCTACTCTTCCCGCCCTCCCCATTTCCAAGAGGGACAGCCCCAGCCCCCGGGGACAACCCTGCCTGGTCACGCTGCTGTCCGAAAAGCGGATTCGTTGCCCGCTGTGCACTAAGCCAATAATGACACGCTCAGGAGAGACATTTGCTTATTTATTTCAGAGTTGTGCAAGCCTGGCTGCTCGGTGTTTTCCCCACAAATCAAGCGCAACTTCCCCCCCCGCCCCGGCTTTCCAAGTAGCATTTATACAAGTTGCAAGGTTTGCAACTTTCCCTCTTACACCGGTTGGTTAGTGATTTACATACAATTCTAATATTGCTTACACACCATTTTAAAACTACGCATGCTCAGGGGAGGGGTCTTCACCCGGGCACAGGTCTTTCTGACCTATGGGCGTGATTTTCTTGTATTATAATGAGGACAGTTCAGTTCGGGGATACCTCGAATTCCTTTGCTAAATTGGCAACGTCTACATAGAAAACAAAACATTTTGATTTACTATTTCTTTAAGGCTTTAGCACTTCTAGCATGGCCTTGATTAAAGAATTATTTCCTCCCAGGAAATGGGGGGGGGGGTTCTCCTCATCTGCCTAGTTTAAACAGCAGGAACACTCTTTCTGAGCTTCCAAGGTTGTCTGGCAACACCATTGGAGATGGAAAACACTTCCTGCCCTGTACCGGGGAAAAACAGGGGCATTCCACTGTCCCCCGTGACCTGTGGGGACTCAGGCGTGAGTGACACATGTCCAGTAAGGAACAGACCCAGCGGGCACTACAGCTCCTGGCCTGCCACGCGGCCGCCTGCTGGGAACCCCGCTGGCAGGGACCTGCCGCCGCCGCCCCCCCCGCGGGGCCACCTCGAGAGGCGCAGCATGGTCACCCAGTAGCCCCGCCTGAGAAGACTACACCTCCCAGCATACCGTGCACGCGAAAAGGGCGGCCCGGAAGCCCAGTGCCGGAAGACTACTGCTCCCGGCATGCCATGCCAAGCAACATGGCCGCCCGGAAGCCCAGTGACGGAAGACTACCGCTCCCAGCATGCCGCGCTCAGAACAACCATGCCCCACCGGAAGCCCAGTGCCGGAAGACTACTGCTCCCGGCATGCCGCGCCGAAAGCTACGGCTCCCCGCAGTCCCGCACCCCAACTCCCGCCCCCCACCCGCAGCGCTGGGGCACCTTTGACCCTCGGCACATTCCGTTCCTTTCCGTCCCGCCCCCCTTCCCCTTCCCCCCTGTCGCCCCGGAAACGGCCGCAGAGCCCCGAGCGCGGCCCCGCCAGCCCCACCACCGGCCCGGGGCTCCCCCGACACCCCCGCGACCGGCCCCGCCTCAGCTCCGACACTGCCCCCGCCCCTCCACGACCCTCCTCCCCCCGCTCCCCGACACGCTCCCGAGCTGACACAGGAGACCCCCCCCCGCGCTCCTCCGACCGCGCAGTAAACCGCACCACAGCCCCGGCGCACCCCCTTCCTCCCCCCGCCTCCGTGGCCCCGGGACACTCCCAGCCGCCGGGACCCCCGGCACATGCGGGACCCGCAGCCTGCAGCGCGCCTCCCCCGGCCCTGCTCACCTCCTCCGCGGGGCGGCCGCCGGGCTGGTCCCGAAGGGCCGTGCTCCGTGGCAGCTCCGCTGCCCAGCTCCTGCCCCAGCGCCAGCTCCCCCCAACTGCGGCCCCAGCCCCCAAATGTGGGCCTGCCCTTGCCATCAGCCCCACCTGGGGCCTGTCCTGCCACCCAGCTCCCCCTGGCATTCATCTCAGCCCCAGGGCCCGCAGCTGTGGGCCTGCAGGAACTGGGCAGGGGGCCTGGCCATCAGCCCCTTCAGGGACAGCTGGGGCTGCCAGGGCAGCAGAGGCACCCCCACTCTCCTGACAGCAGCTTGCTGAGAGCTGAAGGGAGAGCCCTGCCTGGGGTGTAGAGTGCGGAAAGGGGAGTATGCGGAGCACAAGAGAACAAATCGAGAGCTCTGGGTGCAACACAAGTCAAGGAAAAAAAAAAAAAAAAAAAAAAAAAAAAAAAGAACGACGATAGAGCAAACAGAGTGACTCTGGGGGCACCAAAAGGAGGGCCCTGGGGCACACCCAGAAGCACCCAGAAAACTCCAGGACAGGAGAAAAAGCTAAACAGACCTCTGCGGCGTGCCGCAAAACACACACGGGGCCACGGGGCGCACCGAAAGGCACGCAGAAGGCTCGGGGGCAACCCAGAATGTGAACTGAGGGGTCCTGAGGGCATCAGAGGGCAAGTGCAGGGCTCTGGGGCAGACCAAAATACAGAGGAAGGGCCTTGGCGCACACCAGAGGGGTCACCAGGCACGCCGCAGGGCTCAACGCGGCTGACAGGATGGCGCCTGCAGGCTGCCCCAGGCACACGAGCGACACTGCGGAGTGCCAAAAGCAAATCCGGGAGCGGTTCGGGGACCTCACGCAGCCCTGGAGGGGCTCTGGCTGCCCTTGCGATGAGGGGAAACACCCCCAAGAGCCCCGAGGGTCCAGGCAACGCAAGGGAAATTCCCCGCAGCTCTGGGAACAGCACCGGGCTCCCTGGCAAGCGCAGGCACTCCCAAGTACATGGGACTCGGGGACCAGCTCCCAGCCCCGGACACAATGCGTAACCTCCTGCCCCGGGCATCGTGTTCAGGCAAACCGCCCTGGAGCTCGGCACCAGCGTGCCTCCCCTTACCTACGATATCCAAAGAGTCACCGCCGCACCAGCGTCTGTCCGTCCGTCCATCCGTCGGGGAAGGGTCAGCTCCTGCCCCTGCCCTCGACGTGGCAGGTGTCCGAGTAGCCTTCCCCCAGTGCTTTTTCCTTCAGGGCTAGGATTCAGCTCGGAGAGCTGAGAGGAAAATGCCTGATCCCGCCTGCCTGCACTTCTGCCCTAACCCAGGCCAGAGCCCCTCAGGTTACTTAGTCCTCAGCGCTGCCTCGGGGAGGCCGAAATAACTGCTAACGGTCATTAGCCATACTTACCTTAGTTACCCGTGCCAGAACGCCTCCTCCTGCAGCAGTTCCTGGTGATATCGAGGGGCCGCTGCATTCTGGCTTCCTTGTTTCATCCCGTCCCTTCGGTATTAACCGCAAGCAAACGCTCGTCCGTCTCTTCTCCTCGTCAGCATTTGCTGTCCTTGGTTCCATCTCTGTAAGGAAGCGATAAACTCGCGTTTTACTTCCAGTGAAACGCTTAGGTTTATGCACGATCTTTTTCTCTTTACCCTGTTTTCTTTTTCCCCCTTTTTTTTCTTTTTTTCTTCTTCTTTTCCTTAAGGGAAAGGTCTTAATACGGCACTTTGCACCATACGTTGCAGGGTAAACGGTCTGGAAACGTTACACGCAGCAATTAGGGCTAGGTTATTAGGCAGGCGGGCACGTCGCCTAATACCTTCCTAACGCCATCTTCCACGAAACCTTATTTTTATTCCGCTTCAGTGTTATTGTTACTGTTCGCAAACCCTCGTATGCATGCGCTTAACCGACAACTCTCTCGGTCTTTAACTACGTGGAGGAACGACAGCCCTCGATTTGCCTGTCTCCCTTTCAAACCTATTACCTTTTTGAGACTGCTCCTAGCTTCCTCTTACTCTTGCATGCTGGCCTCACAGGCGACGACCAAAACGAACAACTGGATCGCTAGGTCTAGCCCCCTCTCTTCAAGATGTGCCCCTTCGGGGCTTACGTTTCTTGGTCTCTTCAACTTCAGCCGTGGCAATTAATCTAAAAAAGTAAGTATGACATCTATTCCTTTCCGTAGCTGCGTGTACGATAACAAAACAAAAGAGAAACAGCCAAAGCAAAGCTAAGGCAGATACAGGCAACAGCAGCCACAGGGTAGGAACGGGTTACTCAGTCCTCAGCGCTGCCTCGGGGAGGCCGAAATAACTGCTAACGGTCATTAGCCATACTTACCCTAGTTACCCGTGCCAGAACGCCTCCTCCTGCAGCAGTTCCTGGTGATATCGAGGGGCCGCTGCATTCTGGCTTCCTTGTTTCATCCCGTCCCTTCGGTATTAACCGCAAGCAAACGCTCGTCCGTCTCTTCTCCTCGTCAGCATTTGCTGTCCTTGGTTCCATCTCTGTAAGGAAGCGATAAACTCGCGTTTTACTTCCAGTGAAACGCTTAGGTTTATGCACGATCTTTTTCTCTTTACCCTGTTTTCTTTTTCCCCCTTTTTTTTCTTTTTTTCTTCTTCTTTTCCTTAAGGGAAAGGTCTTAATACGGCACTTTGCACCATACGTTGCAGGGTAAACGGTCTGGAAACGTTACACACAGCAATTAGGGCTAGGTTATTAGGCAGGCGGGCACGTCGCCTAATACCTTCCTAACGCCATCTTCCACGAAACCTTATTTTTATTCCGCTTCAGTGTTATTGTTACTGTTCGCAAACCCTCGTATGCATGCGCTTAACCGACAACTCTCTCGGTCTTTAACTACGTGGAGGAACGACAGCCCTCGATTTGCCTGTCTCCCTTTCAAACCTATTACCTTTTTGAGACTGCTCCTAGCTTCCTCTTACTCTTGCATGCTGGCCTCACAGGCGACGACCAAAACGAACAACTGGATCGCTAGGTCTAGCCCCCTCTCTTCAAGATGTGCCCCTTCGGGGCTTACGTTTCTTGGTCTCTTCAACTTCAGCCGTGGCAATTAATCTAAAAAAGTAAGTATGACATCTATTCCTTTCCGTAGCTGCGTGTACGATAACAAAACAAAAGAGAAACAGCCAAAGCAAAGCTAAGGCAGATACAGGCAACAGCAGCCACAGGGTAGGAACGGGTTACTCAGTCCTCAGCGCTGCCTCGGGGAGGCCGAAATAACTGCTAACGGTCATTAGCCATACTTACCCTAGTTACCCGTGCCAGAACGCCTCCTCCTGTAGCAGTTCCTGGTGATATCGAGGGGCCGCTGCATTCTGGCTTCCTTGTTTCATCCCGTCCCTTCGGTATTAACCGCAAGCAAACGCTCGTCCGTCTCTTCTCCTCGTCAGCATTTGCTGTCCTTGGTTCCATCTCTGTAAGGAAGCGATAAACTCGCGTTTTACTTCCAGTGAAACGCTTAGGTTTATGCACGATCTTTTTCTCTTTACCCTGTTTTCTTTTTCCCCCTTTTTTTTCTTTTTTTCTTCTTCTTTTCCTTAAGGGAAAGGTCTTAATACGGCACTTTGCACCATACGTTGCAGGGTAAACGGTCTGGAAACGTTACACGCAGCAATTAGGGCTAGGTTATTAGGCAGGCGGGCACGTCGCCTAATACCTTCCTAACGCCATCTTCCACGAAACCTTATTTTTATTCCGCTTCAGTGTTATTGTTACTGTTCGCAAACCCTCGTATGCATGCGCTTAACCGACAACTCTCTCGGTCTTTAACTACGTGGAGGAACGACAGCCCTCGATTTGCCTGTCTCCCTTTCAAACCTATTACCTTTCTGAGACTGCTCCTAGCTTCCTCTTACTCTTGCATGCTGGCCTCACAGGCGACGACCAAAATGAACCACCGGATCCCCAGGTCTTGCTGCTTCTCTTCGAGATGTCCCCCTTCGGTGGGCTACCCTGCCAAACAAACCAAAAAGACTGCCGAGGCCGCGAGGGTACCAGATTTTCAGACCGCTTCTCCGAGGCTTTCGGGGTGACTGACGTCACCGCTTCGCTTCACGTTACTCACAGCTACCTTCGTCTATTACTTAGGGCTAAACCTGTTTCTGTTTGCAGAGGGGCTTGTTGCTTGTTTAAACTTGACATATAGTCCATAACCTGCTCTGCATGCTCCCTAGTCCCTTCTGCTTTTGCAACACTTGTGGTAATTCAAGGCGGTAATTAAGAGTCCCCATTGTCCCATAGGCTGGAGCGAGACATTGCTGCTGCTCTGAGGAGGTGCCTAAAAGCCACGCTGTTTTCGCTAGCATCACTGGGGCTTCCCAGAGCCCATCGGTGTTCTCTTTGGCTCTTCCCGAGCCTTTTAGGTTTTTTAGGCTATTCCTTAGCCCTCCATTTTAGGGCAATGTTCTCCTTAAGCACTGCGCACAGCACGATTATACCAGATCAGCCACATCGCGCACACACAGAGGCTTCTGAGAGGCGGCTCAGAAGAAAAGAGAGAAAAGTCTCTTTGTCATCCGCACATTCACCCGTCAACACTCTTCACCAGGAAGTGCTCTAAGTTCCTGTTTCTCTAAAGCGGGACTGAGTCGAGGCGGAGACGCAGATCGCACCCCATCTTTGTTAGAACGCCTCACTGCTGCGGGGACTGGGTCTGGCAGCAGTTTGAGGAATGTTTGGGGCCTTGCACAGAGTGCAGGGGAAGGTCTGGAGTCAGTGACAACATTGCGGCAGGGCTCAGAGGCGTTTTGGGGCCTGTGGGGGTGTTGGGGCAGGATTTGTGGGTGGTTTAATGGCTCTGGGGGGGCTGGTTGCAGGAAGGGTGGGACTCTGCGGGGCCCTCAGGGCAGGGGTGCCATCCCAGATGCGTAGTGAGCACATAGGGGTGCCCTACGTGGCTCTCAGCTCGGCGGGAGCAGCCACCGGTCTCCCACCCCACCAGACAGGGGAGCGGGGCGGGGGGGGCGGGGAGAGGAGGTGGAGGGATCTATGAGCTCGCAGAGAACGCCAGAGGAGGCAGCAGGGAACTCCCCAAGGACCCCGCGTCCCAGACGAGAGGAGGCATCAGGCTGCCGTGCCGCTGCTAGAGACATCCAGACCCCCGCGCAGACACCCCACACACACTCCTCCAGGCTGCGTCCGCAGGGGCGAGCGCACGCCCCGGCCCGCGCTGGGGAGGAACCGGGGCCCTACAGGCGACACACGCAAAAGGGAGAGTCAGAGCCGCGCTCCGGCAGACCCGGCGCCGCGCAGACCCGGCGCGGCGCGGCGCGGCCCCCGGCCCGACTACCCCCCCCCCCGCCCCGCCGCCTCCACGCAGCGACGGCCCCGGCTGGCAGGACACAGCCCGACACCCGCGGCCACCCGAAGGCACACGCTCGCCTCACCTCGCCTCGCCTCACCGCGGCCCCCACATGCTCGACTCCAGGCCGCCTCTGCCCTCGCC
Source organism: Dromaius novaehollandiae (assembly GCF_036370855.1). Taxonomy (NCBI): domain Eukaryota; kingdom Metazoa; phylum Chordata; class Aves; order Casuariiformes; family Dromaiidae; genus Dromaius; species Dromaius novaehollandiae. Next base: position 23,719,479 of record NC_088112.1, on the reverse strand, counting down.
CGCCGCCGTCCAGCCAAAACACCCGCCCTGCTCGCCGCCATCTTGCCCGCCGCCGCACCGCGCGTGCGCCGGCCGCCCAGGGCTCGCGCCGCCGCACCGCGCGTGCGCCGGCCGCCCAGGGCTCGCGCCGCCGCACCGCGCGTGCGCCGGCCGCCCAGGGCTCGCGCCGCCGCACCGCGCGTGCGCCGGCCGCCCAGGGCTCGCGCCGCCGCACCGCGCGTGCGCGGCCCAGGACCGCGCGGGAGGGGCGGGGGGAGCGGAGCGCGAGGGGCGGGGGGAGCGGAGCGCGAGGGGCGGGGGGAGCGCGAGGGGCGGGGGGAGCGCGAGGGGCGGGGGGAGCGCGAGGGGCGGGGGGAGCGGAGCGCGAGGGGCGGGGGGAGCGGAGCGCGAGGGGCGGGGGGAGCGGAGCGCGAGGGGCGGGGGGAGCGGAGCGCGAGGGGCGGGGGGAGCGGAGCGCGAGGGGCGGGGGGAGCGGAGCGCGAGGGGCGGGGGGAGCGGAGCGCGAGGGGCGGGGGGAGCGCAGCGCGAGGGGCGGGGGGAGCGCAGCGCGAGGGGCGGGGGGAGCGCAGCGCGAGGGGCGGGGGGAGCGCAGCGCGAGGGGCGGGGGGAGCGCAGCGCGAGGGGCGGGGGGAGCGCAGCGCGAGGGGCGGGGGGAGCGCAGCGCGAGGGGCGGGGGGAGCGCAGCGCGAGGGGCGGGGGGAGCGCAGCGCGAGGGGCGGGGGGAGCGCAGCGCGAGGGGCGGGGGGAGCGCAGCGCGAGGGGCGGGGGGAGCGCAGCGCGAGGGGCGGGGGGAGCGCAGCGCGAGGGGCGGGGGGAGCGCAGCGCGAGGGGCGGGGGGAGCGCAGCGCGAGGGGCGGGGGAGCGCAGCGCGAGGCAGCCCAGACCCGCAATGGCCCCACCCTCGCGTGGTCGCAGCGCCGCGCTGCAGCCGGCCGGCTCCCGCGCGCCAACCGCAGCCCGCCGCGCCACCCCGGCGCTCAGGCCGAGCAGCGAGCGCCCCGAGGCTGCTCTGCCCGCGCCCGAGAGAGCGGCGGGGATCAGCGAGCAGGCGCTGGGGCTGCCCCGGGGAGAGAGCGCCGCGGAGCAGCTCCGAGACGGCACTGCCCGTCCCCGCGCCCCCAGGAAGCACCGAGAAGGAAAAGCCCTCTCGGGAAAAGCGCTCCCGGTCCGTGAGCACCGGGCAGGGGGCACGAGCGCGGCCCCTGCGCTTACCCGTCCCCGAGAGAGCGCAGAGTAGCGGCCAACACGGCGACCGGCAGCGCGCACGTGTGCGCCGGCTGCCCGCAACGGTCTTCGTACGCAGCGGTGGCCGCCGGCGGCTGCAGTGCTGCCTTGTCGACACGCGAGGGCAGCCGTGAGCGCGCCCCCCCTCCCGCGTGCAGTGCCGCCTTTCAGACACGCGAGGGCAGCAAGGAGCAGGGCGCAGCGCTTTCCTGCCCCCCTTGCAAAATACTCGCTAGACAAAAGTGGCTTGGGCTCCTCCCGAACGCTTACCTGGCTTCATTACTACAGCTATTAGGAACCGAAGTGCATAGCCTTCTAGAAAAGGGAACGACCGTCTTTTCAAAACTTCCCGCGACTCCCCAGAATTGTCACTGCCTTGCATCAGCAGCCAGCTTCTTCCAACCCAGCCGCAAGAAACATTTTGCCTTCCCGGCAGAACTTTCTGCTCCCCGGGGGGTCCAAAGGAAACCCGTCACTCACTACTGTCTGTCAAAACGTACCGGAAGCCCTCAAATACAGGACAAGACGCCTTCTCTAAGGAAGCTGACTACTAGGTCTGCTTCACGGCAGCTTCTCCCCAGTATCAGGGCCCACTCAATAAACAAAATAGGACGAGAAATGTCTTAATCTGCTCCAAGTGCTTTCGTATAAGAGAACAACATCAAAACGAGGTATTATTGCATTTAGCCTCCACTACACGTGCTACCCCAGCGCCACGGACTTGCTTTAAAGCATCAGTGACGTACGCGGTCTGGCAGTATTCACAGAATGAATACGCACTCGATCGAGTACAGGTGTTCATAAAAAGCTTTGCCAGTGCGTCGCTAGGTAACAAACCTAGACAAGCAGCTATTTGCCCTGATCCTTCGGCTTACATTTCTTCTGCCGGATGTAGTCAAACGTACCTGCATGCAGTGGCCTTGCGAGGCAGTGACACGGTGTCCGTGGGGTGGCTGTTCCAGGGTCTCTCGGGCTGTTCCAGGGTCCTCGGACAGCAACGGTGCTGGTCGACTTTCCCTTGCGCTGCACAGCAGGACAGCTCCGCACCGTGCCCTCCCAGCACCGCCACTCCTCCCAGCAGCTGCCTAACCGGCCCCAATCCTGAGCAAAGCTACGACCCCCAGGAGCCCGCAGCACCCCTCCTACTCTTCCCGCCCTCCCCATTTCCAAGAGGGACAGCCCCAGCCCCCGGGGACAACCCTGCCTGGTCACGCTGCTGTCCGAAAAGCGGATTCGTTGCCCGCTGTGCACTAAGCCAATAATGACACGCTCAGGAGAGACATTTGCTTATTTATTTCAGAGTTGTGCAAGCCTGGCTGCTCGGTGTTTTCCCCACAAATCAAGCGCAACTTCCCCCCCCGCCCCGGCTTTCCAAGTAGCATTTATACAAGTTGCAAGGTTTGCAACTTTCCCTCTTACACCGGTTGGTTAGTGATTTACATACAATTCTAATATTGCTTACACACCATTTTAAAACTACGCATGCTCAGGGGAGGGGTCTTCACCCGGGCACAGGTCTTTCTGACCTATGGGCGTGATTTTCTTGTATTATAATGAGGACAGTTCAGTTCGGGGATACCTCGAATTCCTTTGCTAAATTGGCAACGTCTACATAGAAAACAAAACATTTTGATTTACTATTTCTTTAAGGCTTTAGCACTTCTAGCATGGCCTTGATTAAAGAATTATTTCCTCCCAGGAAATGGGGGGGGGGTTCTCCTCATCTGCCTAGTTTAAACAGCAGGAACACTCTTTCTGAGCTTCCAAGGTTGTCTGGCAACACCATTGGAGATGGAAAACACTTCCTGCCCTGTACCGGGGAAAAACAGGGGCATTCCACTGTCCCCCGTGACCTGTGGGGACTCAGGCGTGAGTGACACATGTCCAGTAAGGAACAGACCCAGCGGGCACTACAGCTCCTGGCCTGCCACGCGGCCGCCTGCTGGGAACCCCGCTGGCAGGGACCTGCCGCCGCCGCCCCCCCCGCGGGGCCACCTCGAGAGGCGCAGCATGGTCACCCAGTAGCCCCGCCTGAGAAGACTACACCTCCCAGCATACCGTGCACGCGAAAAGGGCGGCCCGGAAGCCCAGTGCCGGAAGACTACTGCTCCCGGCATGCCATGCCAAGCAACATGGCCGCCCGGAAGCCCAGTGACGGAAGACTACCGCTCCCAGCATGCCGCGCTCAGAACAACCATGCCCCACCGGAAGCCCAGTGCCGGAAGACTACTGCTCCCGGCATGCCGCGCCGAAAGCTACGGCTCCCCGCAGTCCCGCACCCCAACTCCCGCCCCCCACCCGCAGCGCTGGGGCACCTTTGACCCTCGGCACATTCCGTTCCTTTCCGTCCCGCCCCCCTTCCCCTTCCCCCCTGTCGCCCCGGAAACGGCCGCAGAGCCCCGAGCGCGGCCCCGCCAGCCCCACCACCGGCCCGGGGCTCCCCCGACACCCCCGCGACCGGCCCCGCCTCAGCTCCGACACTGCCCCCGCCCCTCCACGACCCTCCTCCCCCCGCTCCCCGACACGCTCCCGAGCTGACACAGGAGACCCCCCCCCGCGCTCCTCCGACCGCGCAGTAAACCGCACCACAGCCCCGGCGCACCCCCTTCCTCCCCCCGCCTCCGTGGCCCCGGGACACTCCCAGCCGCCGGGACCCCCGGCACATGCGGGACCCGCAGCCTGCAGCGCGCCTCCCCCGGCCCTGCTCACCTCCTCCGCGGGGCGGCCGCCGGGCTGGTCCCGAAGGGCCGTGCTCCGTGGCAGCTCCGCTGCCCAGCTCCTGCCCCAGCGCCAGCTCCCCCCAACTGCGGCCCCAGCCCCCAAATGTGGGCCTGCCCTTGCCATCAGCCCCACCTGGGGCCTGTCCTGCCACCCAGCTCCCCCTGGCATTCATCTCAGCCCCAGGGCCCGCAGCTGTGGGCCTGCAGGAACTGGGCAGGGGGCCTGGCCATCAGCCCCTTCAGGGACAGCTGGGGCTGCCAGGGCAGCAGAGGCACCCCCACTCTCCTGACAGCAGCTTGCTGAGAGCTGAAGGGAGAGCCCTGCCTGGGGTGTAGAGTGCGGAAAGGGGAGTATGCGGAGCACAAGAGAACAAATCGAGAGCTCTGGGTGCAACACAAGTCAAGGAAAAAAAAAAAAAAAAAAAAAAAAAAAAAAGAACAACGATAGAGCAAACAGAGTGACTCTGGGGGCACCAAAAGGAGGGCCCTGGGGCACACCCAGAAGCACCCAGAAAACTCCAGGACAGGAGAAAAAGCTAAACAGACCTCTGCGGCGTGCCGCAAAACACACACGGGGCCACGGGGCGCACCGAAAGGCACGCAGAAGGCTCGGGGGCAACCCAGAATGTGAACTGAGGGGTCCTGAGGGCATCAGAGGGCAAGTGCAGGGCTCTGGGGCAGACCAAAATACAGAGGAAGGGCCTTGGCGCACACCAGAGGGGTCACCAGGCACGCCGCAGGGCTCAACGCGGCTGACAGGATGGCGCCTGCAGGCTGCCCCAGGCACACGAGCGACACTGCGGAGTGCCAAAAGCAAATCCGGGAGCGGTTCGGGGACCTCACGCAGCCCTGGAGGGGCTCTGGCTGCCCTTGCGATGAGGGGAAACACCCCCAAGAGCCCCGAGGGTCCAGGCAACGCAAGGGAAATTCCCCGCAGCTCTGGGAACAGCACCGGGCTCCCTGGCAAGCGCAGGCACTCCCAAGTACATGGGACTCGGGGACCAGCTCCCAGCCCCGGACACAATGCGTAACCTCCTGCCCCGGGCATCGTGTTCAGGCAAACCGCCCTGGAGCTCGGCACCAGCGTGCCTCCCCTTACCTACGATATCCAAAGAGTCACCGCCGCACCAGCGTCTGTCCGTCCGTCCATCCGTCGGGGAAGGGTCAGCTCCTGCCCCTGCCCTCGACGTGGCAGGTGTCCGAGTAGCCTTCCCCCAGTGCTTTTTCCTTCAGGGCTAGGATTCAGCTCGGAGAGCTGAGAGGAAAATGCCTGATCCCGCCTGCCTGCACTTCTGCCCTAACCCAGGCCAGAGCCCCTCAGGTTACTTAGTCCTCAGCGCTGCCTCGGGGAGGCCGAAATAACTGCTAACGGTCATTAGCCATACTTACCTTAGTTACCCGTGCCAGAACGCCTCCTCCTGCAGCAGTTCCTGGTGATATCGAGGGGCCGCTGCATTCTGGCTTCCTTGTTTCATCCCGTCCCTTCGGTATTAACCGCAAGCAAACGCTCGTCCGTCTCTTCTCCTCGTCAGCATTTGCTGTCCTTGGTTCCATCTCTGTAAGGAAGCGATAAACTCGCGTTTTACTTCCAGTGAAACGCTTAGGTTTATGCACGATCTTTTTCTCTTTACCCTGTTTTCTTTTTCCCCCTTTTTTTTCTTTTTTTCTTCTTCTTTTCCTTAAGGGAAAGGTCTTAATACGGCACTTTGCACCATACGTTGCAGGGTAAACGGTCTGGAAACGTTACACGCAGCAATTAGGGCTAGGTTATTAGGCAGGCGGGCACGTCGCCTAATACCTTCCTAACGCCATCTTCCACGAAACCTTATTTTTATTCCGCTTCAGTGTTATTGTTACTGTTCGCAAACCCTCGTATGCATGCGCTTAACCGACAACTCTCTCGGTCTTTAACTACGTGGAGGAACGACAGCCCTCGATTTGCCTGTCTCCCTTTCAAACCTATTACCTTTTTGAGACTGCTCCTAGCTTCCTCTTACTCTTGCATGCTGGCCTCACAGGCGACGACCAAAACGAACAACTGGATCGCTAGGTCTAGCCCCCTCTCTTCAAGATGTGCCCCTTCGGGGCTTACGTTTCTTGGTCTCTTCAACTTCAGCCGTGGCAATTAATCTAAAAAAGTAAGTATGACATCTATTCCTTTCCGTAGCTGCGTGTACGATAACAAAACAAAAGAGGAAACAGCCAAAGCAAAGCTAAGGCAGATACAGGCAACAGCAGCCACAGGGTAGGAACGGGTTACTCAGTCCTCAGCGCTGCCTCGGGGAGGCCGAAATAACTGCTAACGGTCATTAGCCATACTTACCCTAGTTACCCGTGCCAGAACGCCTCCTCCTGCAGCAGTTCCTGGTGATATCGAGGGGCCGCTGCATTCTGGCTTCCTTGTTTCATCCCGTCCCTTCGGTATTAACCGCAAGCAAACGCTCGTCCGTCTCTTCTCCTCGTCAGCATTTGCTGTCCTTGGTTCCATCTCTGTAAGGAAGCGATAAACTCGCGTTTTACTTCCAGTGAAACGCTTAGGTTTATGCACGATCTTTTTCTCTTTACCCTGTTTTCTTTTTCCCCCTTTTTTTTCTTTTTTTCTTCTTCTTTTCCTTAAGGGAAAGGTCTTAATACGGCACTTTGCACCATACGTTGCAGGGTAAACGGTCTGGAAACGTTACACACAGCAATTAGGGCTAGGTTATTAGGCAGGCGGGCACGTCGCCTAATACCTTCCTAACGCCATCTTCCACGAAACCTTATTTTTATTCCGCTTCAGTGTTATTGTTACTGTTCGCAAACCCTCGTATGCATGCGCTTAACCGACAACTCTCTCGGTCTTTAACTACGTGGAGGAACGACAGCCCTCGATTTGCCTGTCTCCCTTTCAAACCTATTACCTTTTTGAGACTGCTCCTAGCTTCCTCTTACTCTTGCATGCTGGCCTCACAGGCGACGACCAAAACGAACAACTGGATCGCTAGGTCTAGCCCCCTCTCTTCAAGATGTGCCCCTTCGGGGCTTACGTTTCTTGGTCTCTTCAACTTCAGCCGTGGCAATTAATCTAAAAAAGTAAGTATGACATCTATTCCTTTCCGTAGCTGCGTGTACGATAACAAAACAAAAGAGAAACAGCCAAAGCAAAGCTAAGGCAGATACAGGCAACAGCAGCCACAGGGTAGGAACGGGTTACTCAGTCCTCAGCGCTGCCTCGGGGAGGCCGAAATAACTGCTAACGGTCATTAGCCATACTTACCCTAGTTACCCGTGCCAGAACGCCTCCTCCTGCAGCAGTTCCTGGTGATATCGAGGGGCCGCTGCATTCTGGCTTCCTTGTTTCATCCCGTCCCTTCGGTATTAACCGCAAGCAAACGCTCGTCCGTCTCTTCTCCTCGTCAGCATTTGCTGTCCTTGGTTCCATCTCTGTAAGGAAGCGATAAACTCGCGTTTTACTTCCAGTGAAACGCTTAGGTTTATGCACGATCTTTTTCTCTTTACCCTGTTTTCTTTTTCCCCCTTTTTTTTCTTTTTTTCTTCTTCTTTTCCTTAAGGGAAAGGTCTTAATACGGCACTTTGCACCATACGTTGCAGGGTAAACGGTCTGGAAACGTTACACGCAGCAATTAGGGCTAGGTTATTAGGCAGGCGGGCACGTCGCCTAATACCTTCCTAACGCCATCTTCCACGAAACCTTATTTTTATTCCGCTTCAGTGTTATTGTTACTGTTCGCAAACCCTCGTATGCATGCGCTTAACCGACAACTCTCTCGGTCTTTAACTACGTGGAGGAACGACAGCCCTCGATTTGCCTGTCTCCCTTTCAAACCTATTACCTTTTTGAGACTGCTCCTAGCTTCCTCTTACTCTTGCATGCTGGCCTCACAGGCGACGACCAAAATGAACCACCGGATCCCCAGGTCTTGCTGCTTCTCTTCGAGATGTCCCCCTTCGGTGGGCTACCCTGCCAAACAAACCAAAAAGACTGCCGAGGCCGCGAGGGTACCAGATTTTCAGACCGCTTCTCCGAGGCTTTCGGGGTGACTGACGTCACCGCTTCGCTTCACGTTACTCACAGCTACCTTCGTCTATTACTTAGGGCTAAACCTGTTTCTGTTTGCAGAGGGGCTTGTTGCTTGTTTAAACTTGACATATAGTCCATAACCTGCTCTGCATGCTCCCTAGTCCCTTCTGCTTTTGCAACACTTGTGGTAATTCAAGGCGGTAATTAAGAGTCCCCATTGTCCCATAGGCTGGAGCGAGACATTGCTGCTGCTCTGAGGAGGTGCCTAAAAGCCACGCTGTTTTCGCTAGCATCACTGGGGCTTCCCAGAGCCCATCGGTGTTCTCTTTGGCTCTTCCCGAGCCTTTTAGGTTTTTTAGGCTATTCCTTAGCCCTCCATTTTAGGGCAATGTTCTCCTTAAGCACTGCGCACAGCACGATTATACCAGATCAGCCACATCGCGCACACACAGAGGCTTCTGAGAGGCGGCTCAGAAGAAAAGAGAGAAAAGTCTCTTTGTCATCCGCACATTCACCCGTCAACACTCTTCACCAGGAAGTGCTCTAAGTTCCTGTTTCTCTAAAGCGGGACTGAGTCGAGGCGGAGACGCAGATCGCACCCCATCTTTGTTAGAACGCCTCACTGCTGCGGGGACTGGGTCTGGCAGCAGTTTGAGGAATGTTTGGGGCCTTGCACAGAGTGCAGGGGAAGGTCTGGAGTCAGTGACAACATTGCGGCAGGGCTCAGAGGCGTTTTGGGGCCTGTGGGGGTGTTGGGGCAGGATTTGTGGGTGGTTTAATGGCTCTGGGGGGGCTGGTTGCAGGAAGGGTGGGACTCTGCGGGGCCCTCAGGGCAGGGGTGCCATCCCAGATGCGTAGTGAGCACATAGGGGTGCCCTACGTGGCTCTCAGCTCGGCGGGAGCAGCCACCGGTCTCCCACCCCACCAGACAGGGGAGCGGGGGGGTGGGAGGGAGAGGAGGTGGAGGGATCTATGAGCTCGCAGAGAACGCCAGAGGAGGCAGCAGGGAACTCCCCAAGGACCCCGCGTCCCAGACGAGAGGAGGCATCAGGCTGCCGTGCCGCTGCTAGAGACATCCAGACCCCCGCGCAGACACCCCACACACACTCCTCCAGGCTGCGTCCGCAGGGGCGAGCGCACGCCCCGGCCCGCGCTGGGGAGGAACCGGGGCCCTACAGGCGACACACGCAAAAGGGAGAGTCAGAGCCGCGCTCCGGCAGACCCGGCGCCGCGCAGACCCGGCGCGGCGCGGCGCGGCCCCCGGCCCGACTACCCCCCCCCCCGCCCCGCCGCCTCCACGCAGCGACGGCCCCGGCTGGCAGGACACAGCCCGACACCCGCGGCCACCCGAAGGCACACGCTCGCCTCACCTCGCCTCGCCTCACCGCGGCCCCCACATGCTCGACTCCAGGCCGCCTCTGCCCTCGCCCGCCGCCGTCCAGCCAAAACACCCGCCCTGCTCGCCGCCATCTTGCCCGCCGCCGCACCGCGCGTGCGCCGGCCGCCCAGGGCTCGCGCCGCCGCACCGCGCGTGCGCCGGCCGCCCAGGGCTCGCGCCGCCGCACCGCGCGTGCGCGGCCCAGGACCGCGCGGGAGGGGCGGGGGGAGCGGAGCGCGAGGGGCGGGGGGAGCGGAGCGCGAGGGGCGGGGGGAGCGGAGCGCGAGGGGCGGGGGGAGCGGAGCGCCAGGGGCGGGGGGAGCGCAGCGCCAGGGGCGGGGGGAGCGCAGCGCCAGGGGCGGGGGGAGCGCAGCGCCAGGGGCGGGGGGAGCGCAGCGCCAGGGGCGGGGGGAGCGCAGCGCCAGGGGCGGGGGGAGCGCAGCGCCAGGGGCGGGGGGAGCGCAGCGCCAGGGGCGGGGGGAGCGCAGCGCCAGGGGCGGGGGGAGCGCAGCGCCAGGGGCGGGGGGAGCGCAGCGCCAGGGGCGGGGGGAGCGCAGCGCCAGGGGCGGGGGGAGCGCAGCGCCAGGGGCGGGGGGAGCGCAGCGCCAGGGGCGGGGGGAGCGCAGCGCGAGGCAGCCCAGACCCGCAATGGCCCCACCCTCGCGTGGTCGCAGCGCCGCGCTGCAGCCGGCCGGCTCCCGCGCGCCAACCGCAGCCCGCCGCGCCACCCCGGCGCTCAGGCCGAGCAGCGAGCGCCCCGAGGCTGCTCTGCCCGCGCCCGAGAGAGCGGCGGGGATCAGCGAGCAGGCGCTGGGGCTGCCCCGGGGAGAGAGCGCCGCGGAGCAGCTCCGAGACGGCACTGCCCGTCCCCGCGCCCCCAGGAAGCACCGAGAAGGAAAAGCCCTCTCGGGAAAAGCGCTCCCGGTCCGTGAGCACCGGGCAGGGGGCACGAGCGCGGCCCCTGCGCTTACCCGTCCCCGAGAGAGCGCAGAGTAGCGGCCAACACGGCGACCGGCAGCGCGCACGTGTGCGCCGGCTGCCCGCAACGGTCTTCGTACGCAGCGGTGGCCGCCGGCGGCTGCAGTGCTGCCTTGTCGACACGCGAGGGCAGCCGTGAGCGCGCCCCCCCTCCCGCGTGCAGTGCCGCCTTTCAGACACGCGAGGGCAGCAAGGAGCAGGGCGCAGCGCTTTCCTGCCCCCCTTGCAAAATACTCGCTAGACAAAAGTGGCTTGGGCTCCTCCCGAACGCTTACCTGGCTTCATTACTACAGCTATTAGGAACCGAAGTGCATAGCCTTCTAGAAAAGGGAACGACCGTCTTTTCAAAACTTCCCGCGACTCCCCAGAATTGTCACTGCCTTGCATCAGCAGCCAGCTTCTTCCAACCCAGCCGCAAGAAACATTTTGCCTTCCCGGCAGAACTTTCTGCTCCCCGGGGGGTCCAAAGGAAACCCGTCACTCACTACTGTCTGTCAAAACGTACCGGAAGCCCTCAAATACAGGACAAGACGCCTTCTCTAAGGAAGCTGACTACTAGGTCTGCTTCACGGCAGCTTCTCCCCAGTATCAGGGCCCACTCAATAAACAAAATAGGACGAGAAATGTCTTAATCTGCTCCAAGTGCTTTCGTATAAGAGAACAACATCAAAACGAGGTATTATTGCATTTAGCCTCCACTACACGTGCTACCCCAGCGCCACGGACTTGCTTTAAAGCATCAGTGACGTACGCGGTCTGGCAGTATTCACAGAATGAATACGCACTCGATCGAGTACAGGTGTTCATAAAAAGCTTTGCCAGTGCGTCGCTAGGTAACAAACCTAGACAAGCAGCTATTTGCCCTGATCCTTCGGCTTACATTTCTTCTGCCGGATGTAGTCAAACGTACCTGCATGCAGTGGCCTTGCGAGGCAGTGACACGGTGTCCGTGGGGTGGCTGTTCCAGGGTCTCTCGGGCTGTTCCAGGGTCCTCGGACAGCAACGGTGCTGGTCGACTTTCCCTTGCGCTGCACAGCAGGACAGCTCCGCACCGTGCCCTCCCAGCACCGCCACTCCTCCCAGCAGCTGCCTAACCGGCCCCAATCCTGAGCAAAGCTACGACCCCCAGGAGCCCGCAGCACCCCTCCTACTCTTCCCGCCCTCCCCATTTCCAAGAGGGACAGCCCCAGCCCCCGGGGACAACCCTGCCTGGTCACGCTGCTGTCCGAAAAGCGGATTCGTTGCCCGCTGTGCACTAAGCCAATAATGACACGCTCAGGAGAGACATTTGCTTATTTATTTCAGAGTTGTGCAAGCCTGGCTGCTCGGTGTTTTCCCCACAAATCAAGCGCAACTTCCCCCCCCGCCCCGGCTTTCCAAGTAGCATTTATACAAGTTGCAAGGTTTGCAACTTTCCCTCTTACACCGGTTGGTTAGTGATTTACATACAATTCTAATATTGCTTACACACCATTTTAAAACTACGCATGCTCAGGGGAGGGGTCTTCACCCGGGCACAGGTCTTTCTGACCTATGGGCGTGATTTTCTTGTATTATAATGAGGACAGTTCAGTTCGGGGATACCTCGAATTCCTTTGCTAAATTGGCAACGTCTACATAGAAAACAAAACATTTTGATTTACTATTTCTTTAAGGCTTTAGCACTTCTAGCATGGCCTTGATTAAAGAATTATTTCCTCCCAGGAAATGGGGGGGGGGTTCTCCTCATCTGCCTAGTTTAAACAGCAGGAACACTCTTTCTGAGCTTCCAAGGTTGTCTGGCAACACCATTGGAGATGGAAAACACTTCCTGCCCTGTACCGGGGAAAAACAGGGGCATTCCACTGTCCCCCGTGACCTGTGGGGACTCAGGCGTGAGTGACACATGTCCAGTAAGGAACAGACCCAGCGGGCACTACAGCTCCTGGCCTGCCACGCGGCCGCCTGCTGGGAACCCCGCTGGCAGGGACCTGCCGCCGCCGCCCCCCCCGCGGGGCCACCTCGAGAGGCGCAGCATGGTCACCCAGTAGCCCCGCCTGAGAAGACTACACCTCCCAGCATACCGTGCACGCGAAAAGGGCGGCCCGGAAGCCCAGTGCCGGAAGACTACTGCTCCCGGCATGCCATGCCAAGCAACATGGCCGCCCGGAAGCCCAGTGACGGAAGACTACCGCTCCCAGCATGCCGCGCTCAGAACAACCATGCCCCACCGGAAGCCCAGTGCCGGAAGACTACTGCTCCCGGCATGCCGCGCCGAAAGCTACGGCTCCCCGCAGTCCCGCACCCCAACTCCCGCCCCCCACCCGCAGCGCTGGGGCACCTTTGACCCTCGGCACATTCCGTTCCTTTCCGTCCCGCCCCCCTTCCCCTTCCCCCCTGTCGCCCCGGAAACGGCCGCAGAGCCCCGAGCGCGGCCCCGCCAGCCCCACCACCGGCCCGGGGCTCCCCCGACACCCCCGCGACCGGCCCCGCCTCAGCTCCGACACTGCCCCCGCCCCTCCACGACCCTCCTCCCCCCGCTCCCCGACACGCTCCCGAGCTGACACAGGAGACCCCCCCCCCGCGCTCCTCCGACCGCGCAGTAAACCGCACCACAGCCCCGGCGCACCCCCTTCCTCCCCCCGCCTCCGTGGCCCCGGGACACTCCCAGCCGCCGGGACCCCCGGCACATGCGGGACCCGCAGCCTGCAGCGCGCCTCCCCCGGCCCTGCTCACCTCCTCCGCGGGGCGGCCGCCGGGCTGGTCCCGAAGGGCCGTGCTCCGTGGCAGCTCCGCTGCCCAGCTCCTGCCCCAGCGCCAGCTCCCCCCAACTGCGGCCCCAGCCCCCAAATGTGGGCCTGCCCTTGCCATCAGCCCCACCTGGGGCCTGTCCTGCCACCCAGCTCCCCCTGGCATTCATCTCAGCCCCAGGGCCCGCAGCTGTGGGCCTGCAGGAACTGGGCAGGGGGCCTGGCCATCAGCCCCTTCAGGGACAGCTGGGGCTGCCAGGGCAGCAGAGGCACCCCCACTCTCCTGACAGCAGCTTGCTGAGAGCTGAAGGGAGAGCCCTGCCTGGGGTGTAGAGTGCGGAAAGGGGAGTATGCGGAGCACAAGAGAACAAATCGAGAGCTCTGGGTGCAACACAAGTCAAGGAAAAAAAAAAAAAAAAAAAAAAAAAAAAAGAACAACGATAGAGCAAACAGAGTGACTCTGGGGGCACCAAAAGGAGGGCCCTGGGGCACACCCAGAAGCACCCAGAAAACTCCAGGACAGGAGAAAAAGCTAAACAGACCTCTGCGGCGTGCCGCAAAACACACACGGGGCCACGGGGCGCACCGAAAGGCACGCAGAAGGCTCGGGGGCAACCCAGAATGTGAACTGAGGGGTCCTGAGGGCATCAGAGGGCAAGTGCAGGGCTCTGGGGCAGACCAAAATACAGAGGAAGGGCCTTGGCGCACACCAGAGGGGTCACCAGGCACGCCGCAGGGCTCAACGCGGCTGACAGGATGGCGCCTGCAGGCTGCCCCAGGCACACGAGCGACACTGCGGAGTGCCAAAAGCAAATCCGGGAGCGGTTCGGGGACCTCACGCAGCCCTGGAGGGGCTCTGGCTGCCCTTGCGATGAGGGGAAACACCCCCAAGAGCCCCGAGGGTCCAGGCAACGCAAGGGAAATTCCCCGCAGCTCTGGGAACAGCACCGGGCTCCCTGGCAAGCGCAGGCACTCCCAAGTACATGGGACTCGGGGACCAGCTCCCAGCCCCGGACACAATGCGTAACCTCCTGCCCCGGGCATCGTGTTCAGGCAAACCGCCCTGGAGCTCGGCACCAGCGTGCCTCCCCTTACCTACGATATCCAAAGAGTCACCGCCGCACCAGCGTCTGTCCGTCCGTCCATCCGTCGGGGAAGGGTCAGCTCCTGCCCCTGCCCTCGACGTGGCAGGTGTCCGAGTAGCCTTCCCCCAGTGCTTTTTCCTTCAGGGCTAGGATTCAGCTCGGAGAGCTGAGAGGAAAATGCCTGATCCCGCCTGCCTGCACTTCTGCCCTAACCCAGGCCAGAGCCCCTCAGGTTACTTAGTCCTCAGCGCTGCCTCGGGGAGGCCGAAATAACTGCTAACGGTCATTAGCCATACTTACCTTAGTTACCCGTGCCAGAACGCCTCCTCCTGCAGCAGTTCCTGGTGATATCGAGGGGCCGCTGCATTCTGGCTTCCTTGTTTCATCCCGTCCCTTCGGTATTAACCGCAAGCAAACGCTCGTCCGTCTCTTCTCCTCGTCAGCATTTGCTGTCCTTGGTTCCATCTCTGTAAGGAAGCGATAAACTCGCGTTTTACTTCCAGTGAAACGCTTAGGTTTATGCACGATCTTTTTCTCTTTACCCTGTTTTCTTTTTCCCCCTTTTTTTTCTTTTTTTCTTCTTCTTTTCCTTAAGGGAAAGGTCTTAATACGGCACTTTGCACCATACGTTGCAGGGTAAACGGTCTGGAAACGTTACACGCAGCAATTAGGGCTAGGTTATTAGGCAGGCGGGCACGTCGCCTAATACCTTCCTAACGCCATCTTCCACGAAACCTTATTTTTATTCCGCTTCAGTGTTATTGTTACTGTTCGCAAACCCTCGTATGCATGCGCTTAACCGACAACTCTCTCGGTCTTTAACTACGTGGAGGAACGACAGCCCTCGATTTGCCTGTCTCCCTTTCAAACCTATTACCTTTTTGAGACTGCTCCTAGCTTCCTCTTACTCTTGCATGCTGGCCTCACAGGCGACGACCAAAACGAACAACTGGATCGCTAGGTCTAGCCCCCTCTCTTCAAGATGTGCCCCTTCGGGGCTTACGTTTCTTGGTCTCTTCAACTTCAGCCGTGGCAATTAATCTAAAAAAGTAAGTATGACATCTATTCCTTTCCGTAGCTGCGTGTACGATAACAAAACAAAAGAGAAACAGCCAAAGCAAAGCTAAGGCAGATACAGGCAACAGCAGCCACAGGGTAGGAACGGGTTACTCAGTCCTCAGCGCTGCCTCGGGGAGGCCGAAATAACTGCTAACGGTCATTAGCCATACTTACCCTAGTTACCCGTGCCAGAACGCCTCCTCCTGCAGCAGTTCCTGGTGATATCGAGGGGCCGCTGCATTCTGGCTTCCTTGTTTCATCCCGTCCCTTCGGTATTAACCGCAAGCAAACGCTCGTCCGTCTCTTCTCCTCGTCAGCATTTGCTGTCCTTGGTTCCATCTCTGTAAGGAAGCGATAAACTCGCGTTTTACTTCCAGTGAAACGCTTAGGTTTATGCACGATCTTTTTCTCTTTACCCTGTTTTCTTTTTCCCCCTTTTTTTTCTTTTTTTCTTCTTCTTTTCCTTAAGGGAAAGGTCTTAATACGGCACTTTGCACCATACGTTGCAGGGTAAACGGTCTGGAAACGTTACACGCAGCAATTAGGGCTAGGTTATTAGGCAGGCGGGCACGTCGCCTAATACCTTCCTAACGCCATCTTCCACGAAACCTTATTTTTATTCCGCTTCAGTGTTATTGTTACTGTTCGCAAACCCTCGTATGCATGCGCTTAACCGACAACTCTCTCGGTCTTTAACTACGTGGAGGAACGACAGCCCTCGATTTGCCTGTCTCCCTTTCAAACCTATTACCTTTTTGAGACTGCTCCTAGCTTCCTCTTACTCTTGCATGCTGGCCTCACAGGCGACGACCAAAACGAACAACTGGATCGCTAGGTCTAGCCCCCTCTCTTCAAGATGTGCCCCTTCGGGGCTTACGTTTCTTGGTCTCTTCAACTTCAGCCGTGGCAATTAATCTAAAAAAGTAAGTATGACATCTATTCCTTTCCGTAGCTGCGTGTACGATAACAAAACAAAAGAGAAACAGCCAAAGCAAAGCTAAGGCAGATACAGGCAACAGCAGCCACAGGGTAGGAACGGGTTACTCAGTCCTCAGCGCTGCCTCGGGGAGGCCGAAATAACTGCTAACGGTCATTAGCCATACTTACCCTAGTTACCCGTGCCAGAACGCCTCCTCCTGTAGCAGTTCCTGGTGATATCGAGGGGCCGCTGCATTCTGGCTTCCTTGTTTCATCCCGTCCCTTCGGTATTAACCGCAAGCAAACGCTCGTCCGTCTCTTCTCCTCGTCAGCATTTGCTGTCCTTGGTTCCATCTCTGTAAGGAAGCGATAAACTCGCGTTTTACTTCCAGTGAAACGCTTAGGTTTATGCACGATCTTTTTCTCTTTACCCTGTTTTCTTTTTCCCCCTTTTTTTTCTTTTTTTCTTCTTCTTTTCCTTAAGGGAAAGGTCTTAATACGGCACTTTGCACCATACGTTGCAGGGTAAACGGTCTGGAAACGTTACACGCAGCAATTAGGGCTAGGTTATTAGGCAGGCGGGCACGTCGCCTAATACCTTCCTAACGCCATCTTCCACGAAACCTTATTTTTATTCCGCTTCAGTGTTATTGTTACTGTTCGCAAACCCTCGTATGCATGCGCTTAACCGACAACTCTCTCGGTCTTTAACTACGTGGAGGAACGACAGCCCTCGATTTGCCTGTCTCCCTTTCAAACCTATTACCTTTCTGAGACTGCTCCTAGCTTCCTCTTACTCTTGCATGCTGGCCTCACAGGCGACGACCAAAATGAACCACCGGATCCCCAGGTCTTGCTGCTTCTCTTCGAGATGTCCCCCTTCGGTGGGCTACCCTGCCAAACAAACCAAAAAGACTGCCGAGGCCGCGAGGGTACCAGATTTTCAGACCGCTTCTCCGAGGCTTTCGGGGTGACTGACGTCACCGCTTCGCTTCACGTTACTCACAGCTACCTTCGTCTATTACTTAGGGCTAAACCTGTTTCTGTTTGCAGAGGGGCTTGTTGCTTGTTTAAACTTGACATATAGTCCATAACCTGCTCTGCATGCTCCCTAGTCCCTTCTGCTTTTGCAACACTTGTGGTAATTCAAGGCGGTAATTAAGAGTCCCCATTGTCCCATAGGCTGGAGCGAGACATTGCTGCTGCTCTGAGGAGGTGCCTAAAAGCCACGCTGTTTTCGCTAGCATCACTGGGGCTTCCCAGAGCCCATCGGTGTTCTCTTTGGCTCTTCCCGAGCCTTTTAGGTTTTTTAGGCTATTCCTTAGCCCTCCATTTTAGGGCAATGTTCTCCTTAAGCACTGCGCACAGCACGATTATACCAGATCAGCCACATCGCGCACACACAGAGGCTTCTGAGAGGCGGCTCAGAAGAAAAGAGAGAAAAGTCTCTTTGTCATCCGCACATTCACCCGTCAACACTCTTCACCAGGAAGTGCTCTAAGTTCCTGTTTCTCTAAAGCGGGACTGAGTCGAGGCGGAGACGCAGATCGCACCCCATCTTTGTTAGAACGCCTCACTGCTGCGGGGACTGGGTCTGGCAGCAGTTTGAGGAATGTTTGGGGCCTTGCACAGAGTGCAGGGGAAGGTCTGGAGTCAGTGACAACATTGCGGCAGGGCTCAGAGGCGTTTTGGGGCCTGTGGGGGTGTTGGGGCAGGATTTGTGGGTGGTTTAATGGCTCTGGGGGGGCTGGTTGCAGGAAGGGTGGGACTCTGCGGGGCCCTCAGGGCAGGGGTGCCATCCCAGATGCGTAGTGAGCACATAGGGGTGCCCTACGTGGCTCTCAGCTCGGCGGGAGCAGCCACCGGTCTCCCACCCCACCAGACAGGGGAGCGGGGGGGTGGGAGGGAGAGGAGGTGGAGGGATCTATGAGCTCGCAGAGAACGCCAGAG
The DNA here is from genome assembly GCF_036370855.1 of Dromaius novaehollandiae. Taxonomy (NCBI): domain Eukaryota; kingdom Metazoa; phylum Chordata; class Aves; order Casuariiformes; family Dromaiidae; genus Dromaius; species Dromaius novaehollandiae. Next base: position 23,701,417 of record NC_088112.1, on the reverse strand, counting down.
GAGGCAGCAGGGAACTCCCCAAGGACCCCGCGTCCCAGACGAGAGGAGGCATCAGGCTGCCGTGCCGCTGCTAGAGACATCCAGACCCCCGCGCAGACACCCCACACACACTCCTCCAGGCTGCGTCCGCAGGGGCGAGCGCACGCCCCGGCCCGCGCTGGGGAGGAACCGGGGCCCTACAGGCGACACACGCAAAAGGGAGAGTCAGAGCCGCGCTCCGGCAGACCCGGCGCCGCGCAGACCCGGCGCGGCGCGGCGCGGCCCCCGGCCCGACTACCCCCCCCCCCGCCCCGCCGCCTCCACGCAGCGACGGCCCCGGCTGGCAGGACACAGCCCGACACCCGCGGCCACCCGAAGGCACACGCTCGCCTCACCTCGCCTCGCCTCACCGCGGCCCCCACATGCTCGACTCCAGGCCGCCTCTGCCCTCGCCCGCCGCCGTCCAGCCAAAACACCCGCCCTGCTCGCCGCCATCTTGCCCGCCGCCGCACCGCGCGTGCGCCGGCCGCCCAGGGCTCGCGCCGCCGCACCGCGCGTGCGCCGGCCGCCCAGGGCTCGCGCCGCCGCACCGCGCGTGCGCGGCCCAGGACCGCGCGGGAGGGGCGGGGGGAGCGGAGCGCGAGGGGCGGGGGGAGCGGAGCGCGAGGGGCGGGGGGAGCGGAGCGCGAGGGGCGGGGGGAGCGGAGCGCCAGGGGCGGGGGGAGCGGAGCGCCAGGGGCGGGGGGAGCGGAGCGCCAGGGGCGGGGGGAGCGGAGCGCCAGGGGCGGGGGGAGCGCAGCGCCAGGGGCGGGGGGAGCGCAGCGCCAGGGGCGGGGGGAGCGCAGCGCCAGGGGCGGGGGGAGCGCAGCGCCAGGGGCGGGGGGAGCGCAGCGCCAGGGGCGGGGGGAGCGCAGCGCCAGGGGCGGGGGGAGCGCAGCGCCAGGGGCGGGGGGAGCGCAGCGCCAGGGGCGGGGGGAGCGCAGCGCGAGGGGCGGGGGGAGCGCAGCGCGAGGGGCGGGGGGAGCGCAGCGCCAGGGGCGGGGGGAGCGCAGCGCCAGGGGCGGGGGGAGCGCAGCGCGAGGCAGCCCAGACCCGCAATGGCCCCACCCTCGCGTGGTCGCAGCGCCGCGCTGCAGCCGGCCGGCTCCCGCGCGCCAACCGCAGCCCGCCGCGCCACCCCGGCGCTCAGGCCGAGCAGCGAGCGCCCCGAGGCTGCTCTGCCCGCGCCCGAGAGAGCGGCGGGGATCAGCGAGCAGGCGCTGGGGCTGCCCCGGGGAGAGAGCGCCGCGGAGCAGCTCCGAGACGGCACTGCCCGTCCCCGCGCCCCCAGGAAGCACCGAGAAGGAAAAGCCCTCTCGGGAAAAGCGCTCCCGGTCCGTGAGCACCGGGCAGGGGGCACGAGCGCGGCCCCTGCGCTTACCCGTCCCCGAGAGAGCGCAGAGTAGCGGCCAACACGGCGACCGGCAGCGCGCACGTGTGCGCCGGCTGCCCGCAACGGTCTTCGTACGCAGCGGTGGCCGCCGGCGGCTGCAGTGCTGCCTTGTCGACACGCGAGGGCAGCCGTGAGCGCGCCCCCCCTCCCGCGTGCAGTGCCGCCTTTCAGACACGCGAGGGCAGCAAGGAGCAGGGCGCAGCGCTTTCCTGCCCCCCTTGCAAAATACTCGCTAGACAAAAGTGGCTTGGGCTCCTCCCGAACGCTTACCTGGCTTCATTACTACAGCTATTAGGAACCGAAGTGCATAGCCTTCTAGAAAAGGGAACGACCGTCTTTTCAAAACTTCCCGCGACTCCCCAGAATTGTCACTGCCTTGCATCAGCAGCCAGCTTCTTCCAACCCAGCCGCAAGAAACATTTTGCCTTCCCGGCAGAACTTTCTGCTCCCCGGGGGGTCCAAAGGAAACCCGTCACTCACTACTGTCTGTCAAAACGTACCGGAAGCCCTCAAATACAGGACAAGACGCCTTCTCTAAGGAAGCTGACTACTAGGTCTGCTTCACGGCAGCTTCTCCCCAGTATCAGGGCCCACTCAATAAACAAAATAGGACGAGAAATGTCTTAATCTGCTCCAAGTGCTTTCGTATAAGAGAACAACATCAAAACGAGGTATTATTGCATTTAGCCTCCACTACACGTGCTACCCCAGCGCCACGGACTTGCTTTAAAGCATCAGTGACGTACGCGGTCTGGCAGTATTCACAGAATGAATACGCACTCGATCGAGTACAGGTGTTCATAAAAAGCTTTGCCAGTGCGTCGCTAGGTAACAAACCTAGACAAGCAGCTATTTGCCCTGATCCTTCGGCTTACATTTCTTCTGCCAGATGTAGTCAAACGTACCTGCATGCAGTGGCCTTGCGAGGCAGTGACACGGTGTCCGTGGGGTGGCTGTTCCAGGGTCTCTCGGGCTGTTCCAGGGTCCTCGGACAGCAACGGTGCTGGTCGACTTTCCCTTGCGCTGCACAGCAGGACAGCTCCGCACCGTGCCCTCCCAGCACCGCCACTCCTCCCAGCAGCTGCCTAACCGGCCCCAATCCTGAGCAAAGCTACGACCCCCAGGAGCCCGCAGCACCCCTCCTACTCTTCCCGCCCTCCCCATTTCCAAGAGGGACAGCCCCAGCCCCCGGGGACAACCCTGCCTGGTCACGCTGCTGTCCGAAAAGCGGATTCGTTGCCCGCTGTGCACTAAGCCAATAATGACACGCTCAGGAGAGACATTTGCTTATTTATTTCAGAGTTGTGCAAGCCTGGCTGCTCGGTGTTTTCCCCACAAATCAAGCGCAACTTCCCCCCCCGCCCCGGCTTTCCAAGTAGCATTTATACAAGTTGCAAGGTTTGCAACTTTCCCTCTTACACCGGTTGGTTAGTGATTTACATACAATTCTAATATTGCTTACACACCATTTTAAAACTACGCATGCTCAGGGGAGGGGTCTTCACCCGGGCACAGGTCTTTCTGACCTATGGGCGTGATTTTCTTGTATTATAATGAGGACAGTTCAGTTCGGGGATACCTCGAATTCCTTTGCTAAATTGGCAACGTCTACATAGAAAACAAAACATTTTGATTTACTATTTCTTTAAGGCTTTAGCACTTCTAGCATGGCCTTGATTAAAGAATTATTTCCTCCCAGGAAATGGGGGGGGGGGTTCTCCTCATCTGCCTAGTTTAAACAGCAGGAACACTCTTTCTGAGCTTCCAAGGTTGTCTGGCAACACCATTGGAGATGGAAAACACTTCCTGCCCTGTACCGGGGAAAAACAGGGGCATTCCACTGTCCCCCGTGACCTGTGGGGACTCAGGCGTGAGTGACACATGTCCAGTAAGGAACAGACCCAGCGGGCACTACAGCTCCTGGCCTGCCACGCGGCCGCCTGCTGGGAACCCCGCTGGCAGGGACCTGCCGCCGCCGCCCCCCCCGCGGGGCCACCTCGAGAGGCGCAGCATGGTCACCCAGTAGCCCCGCCTGAGAAGACTACACCTCCCAGCATACCGTGCACGCGAAAAGGGCGGCCCGGAAGCCCAGTGCCGGAAGACTACTGCTCCCGGCATGCCATGCCAAGCAACATGGCCGCCCGGAAGCCCAGTGACGGAAGACTACCGCTCCCAGCATGCCGCGCTCAGAACAACCATGCCCCACCGGAAGCCCAGTGCCGGAAGACTACTGCTCCCGGCATGCCGCGCCGAAAGCTACGGCTCCCCGCAGTCCCGCACCCCAACTCCCGCCCCCCACCCGCAGCGCTGGGGCACCTTTGACCCTCGGCACATTCCGTTCCTTTCCGTCCCGCCCCCCTTCCCCTTCCCCCCTGTCGCCCCGGAAACGGCCGCAGAGCCCCGAGCGCGGCCCCGCCAGCCCCACCACCGGCCCGGGGCTCCCCCGACACCCCCGCGACCGGCCCCGCCTCAGCTCCGACACTGCCCCCGCCCCTCCACGACCCTCCTCCCCCCGCTCCCCGACACGCTCCCGAGCTGACACAGGAGACCCCCCCCCGCGCTCCTCCGACCGCGCAGTAAACCGCACCACAGCCCCGGCGCACCCCCTTCCTCCCCCCGCCTCCGTGGCCCCGGGACACTCCCAGCCGCCGGGACCCCCGGCACATGCGGGACCCGCAGCCTGCAGCGCGCCTCCCCCGGCCCTGCTCACCTCCTCCGCGGGGCGGCCGCCGGGCTGGTCCCGAAGGGCCGTGCTCCGTGGCAGCTCCGCTGCCCAGCTCCTGCCCCAGCGCCAGCTCCCCCCAACTGCGGCCCCAGCCCCCAAATGTGGGCCTGCCCTTGCCATCAGCCCCACCTGGGGCCTGTCCTGCCACCCAGCTCCCCCTGGCATTCATCTCAGCCCCAGGGCCCGCAGCTGTGGGCCTGCAGGAACTGGGCAGGGGGCCTGGCCATCAGCCCCTTCAGGGACAGCTGGGGCTGCCAGGGCAGCAGAGGCACCCCCACTCTCCTGACAGCAGCTTGCTGAGAGCTGAAGGGAGAGCCCTGCCTGGGGTGTAGAGTGCGGAAAGGGGAGTATGCGGAGCACAAGAGAACAAATCGAGAGCTCTGGGTGCAACACAAGTCAAGGAAAAAAAAAAAAAAAAAAAAAAAAAAAAAAGAACAACGATAGAGCAAACAGAGTGACTCTGGGGGCACCAAAAGGAGGGCCCTGGGGCACACCCAGAAGCACCCAGAAAACTCCAGGACAGGAGAAAAAGCTAAACAGACCTCTGCGGCGTGCCGCAAAACACACACGGGGCCACGGGGCGCACCGAAAGGCACGCAGAAGGCTCGGGGGCAACCCAGAATGTGAACTGAGGGGTCCTGAGGGCATCAGAGGGCAAGTGCAGGGCTCTGGGGCAGACCAAAATACAGAGGAAGGGCCTTGGCGCACACCAGAGGGGTCACCAGGCACGCCGCAGGGCTCAACGCGGCTGACAGGATGGCGCCTGCAGGCTGCCCCAGGCACACGAGCGACACTGCGGAGTGCCAAAAGCAAATCCGGGAGCGGTTCGGGGACCTCACGCAGCCCTGGAGGGGCTCTGGCTGCCCTTGCGATGAGGGGAAACACCCCCAAGAGCCCCGAGGGTCCAGGCAACGCAAGGGAAATTCCCCGCAGCTCTGGGAACAGCACCGGGCTCCCTGGCAAGCGCAGGCACTCCCAAGTACATGGGACTCGGGGACCAGCTCCCAGCCCCGGACACAATGCGTAACCTCCTGCCCCGGGCATCGTGTTCAGGCAAACCGCCCTGGAGCTCGGCACCAGCGTGCCTCCCCTTACCTACGATATCCAAAGAGTCACCGCCGCACCAGCGTCTGTCCGTCCGTCCATCCGTCGGGGAAGGGTCAGCTCCTGCCCCTGCCCTCGACGTGGCAGGTGTCCGAGTAGCCTTCCCCCAGTGCTTTTTCCTTCAGGGCTAGGATTCAGCTCGGAGAGCTGAGAGGAAAATGCCTGATCCCGCCTGCCTGCACTTCTGCCCTAACCCAGGCCAGAGCCCCTCAGGTTACTTAGTCCTCAGCGCTGCCTCGGGGAGGCCGAAATAACTGCTAACGGTCATTAGCCATACTTACCTTAGTTACCCGTGCCAGAACGCCTCCTCCTGCAGCAGTTCCTGGTGATATCGAGGGGCCGCTGCATTCTGGCTTCCTTGTTTCATCCCGTCCCTTCGGTATTAACCGCAAGCAAACGCTCGTCCGTCTCTTCTCCTCGTCAGCATTTGCTGTCCTTGGTTCCATCTCTGTAAGGAAGCGATAAACTCGCGTTTTACTTCCAGTGAAACGCTTAGGTTTATGCACGATCTTTTTCTCTTTACCCTGTTTTCTTTTTCCCCCTTTTTTTTCTTTTTTTCTTCTTCTTTTCCTTAAGGGAAAGGTCTTAATACGGCACTTTGCACCATACGTTGCAGGGTAAACGGTCTGGAAACGTTACACGCAGCAATTAGGGCTAGGTTATTAGGCAGGCGGGCACGTCGCCTAATACCTTCCTAACGCCATCTTCCACGAAACCTTATTTTTATTCCGCTTCAGTGTTATTGTTACTGTTCGCAAACCCTCGTATGCATGCGCTTAACCGACAACTCTCTCGGTCTTTAACTACGTGGAGGAACGACAGCCCTCGATTTGCCTGTCTCCCTTTCAAACCTATTACCTTTTTGAGACTGCTCCTAGCTTCCTCTTACTCTTGCATGCTGGCCTCACAGGCGACGACCAAAACGAACAACTGGATCGCTAGGTCTAGCCCCCTCTCTTCAAGATGTGCCCCTTCGGGGCTTACGTTTCTTGGTCTCTTCAACTTCAGCCGTGGCAATTAATCTAAAAAAGTAAGTATGACATCTATTCCTTTCCGTAGCTGCGTGTACGATAACAAAACAAAAGAGGAAACAGCCAAAGCAAAGCTAAGGCAGATACAGGCAACAGCAGCCACAGGGTAGGAACGGGTTACTCAGTCCTCAGCGCTGCCTCGGGGAGGCCGAAATAACTGCTAACGGTCATTAGCCATACTTACCCTAGTTACCCGTGCCAGAACGCCTCCTCCTGCAGCAGTTCCTGGTGATATCGAGGGGCCGCTGCATTCTGGCTTCCTTGTTTCATCCCGTCCCTTCGGTATTAACCGCAAGCAAACGCTCGTCCGTCTCTTCTCCTCGTCAGCATTTGCTGTCCTTGGTTCCATCTCTGTAAGGAAGCGATAAACTCGCGTTTTACTTCCAGTGAAACGCTTAGGTTTATGCACGATCTTTTTCTCTTTACCCTGTTTTCTTTTTCCCCCTTTTTTTTCTTTTTTTCTTCTTCTTTTCCTTAAGGGAAAGGTCTTAATACGGCACTTTGCACCATACGTTGCAGGGTAAACGGTCTGGAAACGTTACACACAGCAATTAGGGCTAGGTTATTAGGCAGGCGGGCACGTCGCCTAATACCTTCCTAACGCCATCTTCCACGAAACCTTATTTTTATTCCGCTTCAGTGTTATTGTTACTGTTCGCAAACCCTCGTATGCATGCGCTTAACCGACAACTCTCTCGGTCTTTAACTACGTGGAGGAACGACAGCCCTCGATTTGCCTGTCTCCCTTTCAAACCTATTACCTTTTTGAGACTGCTCCTAGCTTCCTCTTACTCTTGCATGCTGGCCTCACAGGCGACGACCAAAACGAACAACTGGATCGCTAGGTCTAGCCCCCTCTCTTCAAGATGTGCCCCTTCGGGGCTTACGTTTCTTGGTCTCTTCAACTTCAGCCGTGGCAATTAATCTAAAAAAGTAAGTATGACATCTATTCCTTTCCGTAGCTGCGTGTACGATAACAAAACAAAAGAGAAACAGCCAAAGCAAAGCTAAGGCAGATACAGGCAACAGCAGCCACAGGGTAGGAACGGGTTACTCAGTCCTCAGCGCTGCCTCGGGGAGGCCGAAATAACTGCTAACGGTCATTAGCCATACTTACCCTAGTTACCCGTGCCAGAACGCCTCCTCCTGCAGCAGTTCCTGGTGATATCGAGGGGCCGCTGCATTCTGGCTTCCTTGTTTCATCCCGTCCCTTCGGTATTAACCGCAAGCAAACGCTCGTCCGTCTCTTCTCCTCGTCAGCATTTGCTGTCCTTGGTTCCATCTCTGTAAGGAAGCGATAAACTCGCGTTTTACTTCCAGTGAAACGCTTAGGTTTATGCACGATCTTTTTCTCTTTACCCTGTTTTCTTTTTCCCCCTTTTTTTTCTTTTTTTCTTCTTCTTTTCCTTAAGGGAAAGGTCTTAATACGGCACTTTGCACCATACGTTGCAGGGTAAACGGTCTGGAAACGTTACACGCAGCAATTAGGGCTAGGTTATTAGGCAGGCGGGCACGTCGCCTAATACCTTCCTAACGCCATCTTCCACGAAACCTTATTTTTATTCCGCTTCAGTGTTATTGTTACTGTTCGCAAACCCTCGTATGCATGCGCTTAACCGACAACTCTCTCGGTCTTTAACTACGTGGAGGAACGACAGCCCTCGATTTGCCTGTCTCCCTTTCAAACCTATTACCTTTTTGAGACTGCTCCTAGCTTCCTCTTACTCTTGCATGCTGGCCTCACAGGCGACGACCAAAATGAACCACCGGATCCCCAGGTCTTGCTGCTTCTCTTCGAGATGTCCCCCTTCGGTGGGCTACCCTGCCAAACAAACCAAAAAGACTGCCGAGGCCGCGAGGGTACCAGATTTTCAGACCGCTTCTCCGAGGCTTTCGGGGTGACTGACGTCACCGCTTCGCTTCACGTTACTCACAGCTACCTTCGTCTATTACTTAGGGCTAAACCTGTTTCTGTTTGCAGAGGGGCTTGTTGCTTGTTTAAACTTGACATATAGTCCATAACCTGCTCTGCATGCTCCCTAGTCCCTTCTGCTTTTGCAACACTTGTGGTAATTCAAGGCGGTAATTAAGAGTCCCCATTGTCCCATAGGCTGGAGCGAGACATTGCTGCTGCTCTGAGGAGGTGCCTAAAAGCCACGCTGTTTTCGCTAGCATCACTGGGGCTTCCCAGAGCCCATCGGTGTTCTCTTTGGCTCTTCCCGAGCCTTTTAGGTTTTTTAGGCTATTCCTTAGCCCTCCATTTTAGGGCAATGTTCTCCTTAAGCACTGCGCACAGCACGATTATACCAGATCAGCCACATCGCGCACACACAGAGGCTTCTGAGAGGCGGCTCAGAAGAAAAGAGAGAAAAGTCTCTTTGTCATCCGCACATTCACCCGTCAACACTCTTCACCAGGAAGTGCTCTAAGTTCCTGTTTCTCTAAAGCGGGACTGAGTCGAGGCGGAGACGCAGATCGCACCCCATCTTTGTTAGAACGCCTCACTGCTGCGGGGACTGGGTCTGGCAGCAGTTTGAGGAATGTTTGGGGCCTTGCACAGAGTGCAGGGGAAGGTCTGGAGTCAGTGACAACATTGCGGCAGGGCTCAGAGGCGTTTTGGGGCCTGTGGGGGTGTTGGGGCAGGATTTGTGGGTGGTTTAATGGCTCTGGGGGGGCTGGTTGCAGGAAGGGTGGGACTCTGCGGGGCCCTCAGGGCAGGGGTGCCATCCCAGATGCGTAGTGAGCACATAGGGGTGCCCTACGTGGCTCTCAGCTCGGCGGGAGCAGCCACCGGTCTCCCACCCCACCAGACAGGGGAGCGGGGGGGTGGGAGGGAGAGGAGGTGGAGGGATCTATGAGCTCGCAGAGAACGCCAGAGGAGGCAGCAGGGAACTCCCCAAGGACCCCGCGTCCCAGACGAGAGGAGGCATCAGGCTGCCGTGCCGCTGCTAGAGACATCCAGACCCCCGCGCAGACACCCCACACACACTCCTCCAGGCTGCGTCCGCAGGGGCGAGCGCACGCCCCGGCCCGCGCTGGGGAGGAACCGGGGCCCTACAGGCGACACACGCAAAAGGGAGAGTCAGAGCCGCGCTCCGGCAGACCCGGCGCCGCGCAGACCCGGCGCGGCGCGGCGCGGCCCCCGGCCCGACTACCCCCCCCCCCGCCCCGCCGCCTCCACGCAGCGACGGCCCCGGCTGGCAGGACACAGCCCGACACCCGCGGCCACCCGAAGGCACACGCTCGCCTCACCTCGCCTCGCCTCACCGCGGCCCCCACATGCTCGACTCCAGGCCGCCTCTGCCCTCGCCCGCCGCCGTCCAGCCAAAACACCCGCCCTGCTCGCCGCCATCTTGCCCGCCGCCGCACCGCGCGTGCGCCGGCCGCCCAGGGCTCGCGCCGCCGCACCGCGCGTGCGCCGGCCGCCCAGGGCTCGCGCCGCCGCACCGCGCGTGCGCCGGCCGCCCAGGGCTCGCGCCGCCGCACCGCGCGTGCGCCGGCCGCCCAGGGCTCGCGCCGCCGCACCGCGCGTGCGCCGGCCGCCCAGGGCTCGCGCCGCCGCACCGCGCGTGCGCCGGCCGCCCAGGGCTCGCGCCGCCGCACCGCGCGTGCGCGGCCCAGGACCGCGCGGGAGGGGCGGGGGGAGCGGAGCGCGAGGGGCGGGGGGAGCGCAGCGCCAGGGGCGGGGGGAGCGCAGCGCCAGGGGCGGGGGGAGCGCAGCGCGAGGCAGGCCAGACCCGCAATGGCCCCACCCTCGCGTGGTCGCAGCGCCGCGCTGCAGCCGGCCGGCTCCCGCGCGCCAACCGCAGCCCGCCGCGCCACCCCGGCGCTCAGGCCGAGCAGCGAGCGCCCCGAGGCTGCTCTGCCCGCGCCCGAGAGAGCGGCGGGGATCAGCGAGCAGGCGCTGGGGCTGCCCCGGGGAGAGAGCGCCGCGGAGCAGCTCCGAGACGGCACTGCCCGTCCCCGCGCCCCCAGGAAGCACCGAGAAGGAAAAGCCCTCTCGGGAAAAGCGCTCCCGGTCCGTGAGCACCGGGCAGGGGGCACGAGCGCGGCCCCTGCGCTTACCCGTCCCCGAGAGAGCGCAGAGTAGCGGCCAACACGGCGACCGGCAGCGCGCACGTGTGCGCCGGCTGCCCGCAACGGTCTTCGTACGCAGCGGTGGCCGCCGGCGGCTGCAGTGCTGCCTTGTCGACACGCGAGGGCAGCCGTGAGCGCGCCCCCCCTCCCGCGTGCAGTGCCGCCTTTCAGACACGCGAGGGCAGCAAGGAGCAGGGCGCAGCGCTTTCCTGCCCCCCTTGCAAAATACTCGCTAGACAAAAGTGGCTTGGGCTCCTCCCGAACGCTTACCTGGCTTCATTACTACAGCTATTAGGAACCGAAGTGCATAGCCTTCTAGAAAAGGGAACGACCGTCTTTTCAAAACTTCCCGCGACTCCCCAGAATTGTCACTGCCTTGCATCAGCAGCCAGCTTCTTCCAACCCAGCCGCAAGAAACATTTTGCCTTCCCGGCAGAACTTTCTGCTCCCCGGGGGGTCCAAAGGAAACCCGTCACTCACTACTGTCTGTCAAAACGTACCGGAAGCCCTCAAATACAGGACAAGACGCCTTCTCTAAGGAAGCTGACTACTAGGTCTGCTTCACGGCAGCTTCTCCCCAGTATCAGGGCCCACTCAATAAACAAAATAGGACGAGAAATGTCTTAATCTGCTCCAAGTGCTTTCGTATAAGAGAACAACATCAAAACGAGGTATTATTGCATTTAGCCTCCACTACACGTGCTACCCCAGCGCCACGGACTTGCTTTAAAGCATCAGTGACGTACGCGGTCTGGCAGTATTCACAGAATGAATACGCACTCGATCGAGTACAGGTGTTCATAAAAAGCTTTGCCAGTGCGTCGCTAGGTAACAAACCTAGACAAGCAGCTATTTGCCCTGATCCTTCGGCTTACATTTCTTCTGCCGGATGTAGTCAAACGTACCTGCATGCAGTGGCCTTGCGAGGCAGTGACACGGTGTCCGTGGGGTGGCTGTTCCAGGGTCTCTCGGGCTGTTCCAGGGTCCTCGGACAGCAACGGTGCTGGTCGACTTTCCCTTGCGCTGCACAGCAGGACAGCTCCGCACCGTGCCCTCCCAGCACCGCCACTCCTCCCAGCAGCTGCCTAACCGGCCCCAATCCTGAGCAAAGCTACGACCCCCAGGAGCCCGCAGCACCCCTCCTACTCTTCCCGCCCTCCCCATTTCCAAGAGGGACAGCCCCAGCCCCCGGGGACAACCCTGCCTGGTCACGCTGCTGTCCGAAAAGCGGATTCGTTGCCCGCTGTGCACTAAGCCAATAATGACACGCTCAGGAGAGACATTTGCTTATTTATTTCAGAGTTGTGCAAGCCTGGCTGCTCGGTGTTTTCCCCACAAATCAAGCGCAACTTCCCCCCCCGCCCCGGCTTTCCAAGTAGCATTTATACAAGTTGCAAGGTTTGCAACTTTCCCTCTTACACCGGTTGGTTAGTGATTTACATACAATTCTAATATTGCTTACACACCATTTTAAAACTACGCATGCTCAGGGGAGGGGTCTTCACCCGGGCACAGGTCTTTCTGACCTATGGGCGTGATTTTCTTGTATTATAATGAGGACAGTTCAGTTCGGGGATACCTCGAATTCCTTTGCTAAATTGGCAACGTCTACATAGAAAACAAAACATTTTGATTTACTATTTCTTTAAGGCTTTAGCACTTCTAGCATGGCCTTGATTAAAGAATTATTTCCTCCCAGGAAATGGGGGGGGGGTTCTCCTCATCTGCCTAGTTTAAACAGCAGGAACACTCTTTCTGAGCTTCCAAGGTTGTCTGGCAACACCATTGGAGATGGAAAACACTTCCTGCCCTGTACCGGGGAAAAACAGGGGCATTCCACTGTCCCCCGTGACCTGTGGGGACTCAGGCGTGAGTGACACATGTCCAGTAAGGAACAGACCCAGCGGGCACTACAGCTCCTGGCCTGCCACGCGGCCGCCTGCTGGGAACCCCGCTGGCAGGGACCTGCCGCCGCCGCCCCCCCCGCGGGGCCACCTCGAGAGGCGCAGCATGGTCACCCAGTAGCCCCGCCTGAGAAGACTACACCTCCCAGCATACCGTGCACGCGAAAAGGGCGGCCCGGAAGCCCAGTGCCGGAAGACTACTGCTCCCGGCATGCCATGCCAAGCAACATGGCCGCCCGGAAGCCCAGTGACGGAAGACTACCGCTCCCAGCATGCCGCGCTCAGAACAACCATGCCCCACCGGAAGCCCAGTGCCGGAAGACTACTGCTCCCGGCATGCCGCGCCGAAAGCTACGGCTCCCCGCAGTCCCGCACCCCAACTCCCGCCCCCCACCCGCAGCGCTGGGGCACCTTTGACCCTCGGCACATTCCGTTCCTTTCCGTCCCGCCCCCCTTCCCCTTCCCCCCTGTCGCCCCGGAAACGGCCGCAGAGCCCCGAGCGCGGCCCCGCCAGCCCCACCACCGGCCCGGGGCTCCCCCGACACCCCCGCGACCGGCCCCGCCTCAGCTCCGACACTGCCCCCGCCCCTCCACGACCCTCCTCCCCCCGCTCCCCGACACGCTCCCGAGCTGACACAGGAGACCCCCCCCCCGCGCTCCTCCGACCGCGCAGTAAACCGCACCACAGCCCCGGCGCACCCCCTTCCTCCCCCCGCCTCCGTGGCCCCGGGACACTCCCAGCCGCCGGGACCCCCGGCACATGCGGGACCCGCAGCCTGCAGCGCGCCTCCCCCGGCCCTGCTCACCTCCTCCGCGGGGCGGCCGCCGGGCTGGTCCCGAAGGGCCGTGCTCCGTGGCAGCTCCGCTGCCCAGCTCCTGCCCCAGCGCCAGCTCCCCCCAACTGCGGCCCCAGCCCCCAAATGTGGGCCTGCCCTTGCCATCAGCCCCACCTGGGGCCTGTCCTGCCACCCAGCTCCCCCTGGCATTCATCTCAGCCCCAGGGCCCGCAGCTGTGGGCCTGCAGGAACTGGGCAGGGGGCCTGGCCATCAGCCCCTTCAGGGACAGCTGGGGCTGCCAGGGCAGCAGAGGCACCCCCACTCTCCTGACAGCAGCTTGCTGAGAGCTGAAGGGAGAGCCCTGCCTGGGGTGTAGAGTGCGGAAAGGGGAGTATGCGGAGCACAAGAGAACAAATCGAGAGCTCTGGGTGCAACACAAGTCAAGGAAAAAAAAAAAAAAAAAAAAAAAAAAAAAGAACAACGATAGAGCAAACAGAGTGACTCTGGGGGCACCAAAAGGAGGGCCCTGGGGCACACCCAGAAGCACCCAGAAAACTCCAGGACAGGAGAAAAAGCTAAACAGACCTCTGCGGCGTGCCGCAAAACACACACGGGGCCACGGGGCGCACCGAAAGGCACGCAGAAGGCTCGGGGGCAACCCAGAATGTGAACTGAGGGGTCCTGAGGGCATCAGAGGGCAAGTGCAGGGCTCTGGGGCAGACCAAAATACAGAGGAAGGGCCTTGGCGCACACCAGAGGGGTCACCAGGCACGCCGCAGGGCTCAACGCGGCTGACAGGATGGCGCCTGCAGGCTGCCCCAGGCACACGAGCGACACTGCGGAGTGCCAAAAGCAAATCCGGGAGCGGTTCGGGGACCTCACGCAGCCCTGGAGGGGCTCTGGCTGCCCTTGCGATGAGGGGAAACACCCCCAAGAGCCCCGAGGGTCCAGGCAACGCAAGGGAAATTCCCCGCAGCTCTGGGAACAGCACCGGGCTCCCTGGCAAGCGCAGGCACTCCCAAGTACATGGGACTCGGGGACCAGCTCCCAGCCCCGGACACAATGCGTAACCTCCTGCCCCGGGCATCGTGTTCAGGCAAACCGCCCTGGAGCTCGGCACCAGCGTGCCTCCCCTTACCTACGATATCCAAAGAGTCACCGCCGCACCAGCGTCTGTCCGTCCGTCCATCCGTCGGGGAAGGGTCAGCTCCTGCCCCTGCCCTCGACGTGGCAGGTGTCCGAGTAGCCTTCCCCCAGTGCTTTTTCCTTCAGGGCTAGGATTCAGCTCGGAGAGCTGAGAGGAAAATGCCTGATCCCGCCTGCCTGCACTTCTGCCCTAACCCAGGCCAGAGCCCCTCAGGTTACTTAGTCCTCAGCGCTGCCTCGGGGAGGCCGAAATAACTGCTAACGGTCATTAGCCATACTTACCTTAGTTACCCGTGCCAGAACGCCTCCTCCTGCAGCAGTTCCTGGTGATATCGAGGGGCCGCTGCATTCTGGCTTCCTTGTTTCATCCCGTCCCTTCGGTATTAACCGCAAGCAAACGCTCGTCCGTCTCTTCTCCTCGTCAGCATTTGCTGTCCTTGGTTCCATCTCTGTAAGGAAGCGATAAACTCGCGTTTTACTTCCAGTGAAACGCTTAGGTTTATGCACGATCTTTTTCTCTTTACCCTGTTTTCTTTTTCCCCCTTTTTTTTCTTTTTTTCTTCTTCTTTTCCTTAAGGGAAAGGTCTTAATACGGCACTTTGCACCATACGTTGCAGGGTAAACGGTCTGGAAACGTTACACGCAGCAATTAGGGCTAGGTTATTAGGCAGGCGGGCACGTCGCCTAATACCTTCCTAACGCCATCTTCCACGAAACCTTATTTTTATTCCGCTTCAGTGTTATTGTTACTGTTCGCAAACCCTCGTATGCATGCGCTTAACCGACAACTCTCTCGGTCTTTAACTACGTGGAGGAACGACAGCCCTCGATTTGCCTGTCTCCCTTTCAAACCTATTACCTTTTTGAGACTGCTCCTAGCTTCCTCTTACTCTTGCATGCTGGCCTCACAGGCGACGACCAAAACGAACAACTGGATCGCTAGGTCTAGCCCCCTCTCTTCAAGATGTGCCCCTTCGGGGCTTACGTTTCTTGGTCTCTTCAACTTCAGCCGTGGCAATTAATCTAAAAAAGTAAGTATGACATCTATTCCTTTCCGTAGCTGCGTGTACGATAACAAAACAAAAGAGAAACAGCCAAAGCAAAGCTAAGGCAGATACAGGCAACAGCAGCCACAGGGTAGGAACGGGTTACTCAGTCCTCAGCGCTGCCTCGGGGAGGCCGAAATAACTGCTAACGGTCATTAGCCATACTTACCCTAGTTACCCGTGCCAGAACGCCTCCTCCTGCAGCAGTTCCTGGTGATATCGAGGGGCCGCTGCATTCTGGCTTCCTTGTTTCATCCCGTCCCTTCGGTATTAACCGCAAGCAAACGCTCGTCCGTCTCTTCTCCTCGTCAGCATTTGCTGTCCTTGGTTCCATCTCTGTAAGGAAGCGATAAACTCGCGTTTTACTTCCAGTGAAACGCTTAGGTTTATGCACGATCTTTTTCTCTTTACCCTGTTTTCTTTTTCCCCCTTTTTTTTCTTTTTTTCTTCTTCTTTTCCTTAAGGGAAAGGTCTTAATACGGCACTTTGCACCATACGTTGCAGGGTAAACGGTCTGGAAACGTTACACGCAGCAATTAGGGCTAGGTTATTAGGCAGGCGGGCACGTCGCCTAATACCTTCCTAACGCCATCTTCCACGAAACCTTATTTTTATTCCGCTTCAGTGTTATTGTTACTGTTCGCAAACCCTCGTATGCATGCGCTTAACCGACAACTCTCTCGGTCTTTAACTACGTGGAGGAACGACAGCCCTCGATTTGCCTGTCTCCCTTTCAAACCTATTACCTTTTTGAGACTGCTCCTAGCTTCCTCTTACTCTTGCATGCTGGCCTCACAGGCGACGACCAAAACGAACAACTGGATCGCTAGGTCTAGCCCCCTCTCTTCAAGATGTGCCCCTTCGGGGCTTACGTTTCTTGGTCTCTTCAACTTCAGCCGTGGCAATTAATCTAAAAAAGTAAGTATGACATCTATTCCTTTCCGTAGCTGCGTGTACGATAACAAAACAAAAGAGAAACAGCCAAAGCAAAGCTAAGGCAGATACAGGCAACAGCAGCCACAGGGTAGGAACGGGTTACTCAGTCCTCAGCGCTGCCTCGGGGAGGCCGAAATAACTGCTAACGGTCATTAGCCATACTTACCCTAGTTACCCGTGCCAGAACGCCTCCTCCTGTAGCAGTTCCTGGTGATATCGAGGGGCCGCTGCATTCTGGCTTCCTTGTTTCATCCCGTCCCTTCGGTATTAACCGCAAGCAAACGCTCGTCCGTCTCTTCTCCTCGTCAGCATTTGCTGTCCTTGGTTCCATCTCTGTAAGGAAGCGATAAACTCGCGTTTTACTTCCAGTGAAACGCTTAGGTTTATGCACGATCTTTTTCTCTTTACCCTGTTTTCTTTTTCCCCCTTTTTTTTCTTTTTTTCTTCTTCTTTTCCTTAAGGGAAAGGTCTTAATACGGCACTTTGCACCATACGTTGCAGGGTAAACGGTCTGGAAACGTTACACGCAGCAATTAGGGCTAGGTTATTAGGCAGGCGGGCACGTCGCCTAATACCTTCCTAACGCCATCTTCCACGAAACCTTATTTTTATTCCGCTTCAGTGTTATTGTTACTGTTCGCAAACCCTCGTATGCATGCGCTTAACCGACAACTCTCTCGGTCTTTAACTACGTGGAGGAACGACAGCCCTCGATTTGCCTGTCTCCCTTTCAAACCTATTACCTTTCTGAGACTGCTCCTAGCTTCCTCTTACTCTTGCATGCTGGCCTCACAGGCGACGACCAAAATGAACCACCGGATCCCCAGGTCTTGCTGCTTCTCTTCGAGATGTCCCCCTTCGGTGGGCTACCCTGCCAAACAAACCAAAAAGACTGCCGAGGCCGCGAGGGTACCAGATTTTCAGACCGCTTCTCCGAGGCTTTCGGGGTGACTGACGTCACCGCTTCGCTTCACGTTACTCACAGCTACCTTCGTCTATTACTTAGGGCTAAACCTGTTTCTGTTTGCAGAGGGGCTTGTTGCTTGTTTAAACTTGACATATAGTCCATAACCTGCTCTGCATGCTCCCTAGTCCCTTCTGCTTTTGCAACACTTGTGGTAATTCAAGGCGGTAATTAAGAGTCCCCATTGTCCCATAGGCTGGAGCGAGACATTGCTGCTGCTCTGAGGAGGTGCCTAAAAGCCACGCTGTTTTCGCTAGCATCACTGGGGCTTCCCAGAGCCCATCGGTGTTCTCTTTGGCTCTTCCCGAGCCTTTTAGGTTTTTTAGGCTATTCCTTAGCCCTCCATTTTAGGGCAATGTTCTCCTTAAGCACTGCGCACAGCACGATTATACCAGATCAGCCACATCGCGCACACACAGAGGCTTCTGAGAGGCGGCTCAGAAGAAAAGAGAGAAAAGTCTCTTTGTCATCCGCACATTCACCCGTCAACACTCTTCACCAGGAAGTGCTCTAAGTTCCTGTTTCTCTAAAGCGGGACTGAGTCGAGGCGGAGACGCAGATCGCACCCCATCTTTGTTAGAACGCCTCACTGCTGCGGGGACTGGGTCTGGCAGCAGTTTGAGGAATGTTTGGGGCCTTGCACAGAGTGCAGGGGAAGGTCTGGAGTCAGTGACAACATTGCGGCAGGGCTCAGAGGCGTTTTGGGGCCTGTGGGGGTGTTGGGGCAGGATTTGTGGGTGGTTTAATGGCTCTGGGGGGGCTGGTTGCAGGAAGGGTGGGACTCTGCGGGGCCCTCAGGGCAGGGGTGCCATCCCAGATGCGTAGTGAGCACATAGGGGTGCCCTACGTGGCTCTCAGCTCGGCGGGAGCAGCCACCGGTCTCCCACCCCACCAGACAGGGGAGCGGGGGGGTGGGAGGGAGAGGAGGTGGAGGGATCTATGAGCTCGCAGAGAACGCCAGAGGAGGCAGCAGGGAACTCCCCAAGGACCCCGCGTCCCAGACGAGAGGAGGCATCAGGCTGCCGTGCCGCTGCTAGAGACATCCAGACCCCCGCGCAGACACCCCACACACACTCCTCCAGGCTGCGTCCGCAGGGGCGAGCGCACGCCCCGGCCCGCGCTGGGGAGGAACCGGGGCCCTACAGGCGACACACGCAAAAGGGAGAGTCAGAGCCGCGCTCCGGCAGACCCGGCGCCGCGCAGACCCGGCGCGGCGCGGCGCGGCCCCCGGCCCGACTACCCCCCCCCCCGCCCCGCCGCCTCCACGCAGCGACGGCCCCGGCTGGCAGGACACAGCCCGACACCCGCGGCCACCCGAAGGCACACGCTCGCCTCACCTCGCCTCGCCTCACCGCGGCCCCCACATGCTCGACTCCAGGCCGCCTCTGCCCTCGCCCGCCGCCGTCCAGCCAAAACACCCGCCCTGCTCGCCGCCATCTTGCCCGCCGCCGCACCGCGCGTGCGCCGGCCGCCCAGGGCTCGCGCCGCCGCACCGCGCGTGCGCCGGCCGCCCAGGGCTCGCGCCGCCGCACCGCGCGTGCGCGGCCCAGGACCGCGCGGGAGGGGCGGGGGGAGCGGAGCGCGAGGGGCGGGGGGAGCGGAGCGCGAGGGGCGGGGGGAGCGGAGCGCGAGGGGCGGGGGGAGCGGAGCGCCAGGGGCGGGGGGAGCGGAGCGCCAGGGGCGGGGGGAGCGGAGCGCCAGGGGCGGGGGGAGCGGAGCGCCAGGGGCGGGGGGAGCGCAGCGCCAGGAATGGCCCCACCCTCGCGTGGTCGCAGCGCCGCGCTGCAGCCGGCCGGCTCCCGCGCGCCAACCGCAGCCCGCCGCGCCACCCCGGCGCTCAGGCCGAGCAGCGAGCGCCCCGAGGCTGCTCTGCCCGCGCCCGAGAGAGCGGCGGGGATCAGCGAGCAGGCGCTGGGGCTGCCCCGGGGAGAGAGCGCCGCGGAGCAGCTCCGAGACGGCACTGCCCGTCCCCGCGCCCCCAGGAAGCACCGAGAAGGAAAAGCCCTCTCGGGAAAAGCGCTCCCGGTCCGTGAGCACCGGGCAGGGGGCACGAGCGCGGCCCCTGCGCTTACCCGTCCCCGAGAGAGCGCAGAGTAGCGGCCAACACGGCGACCGGCAGCGCGCACGTGTGCGCCGGCTGCCCGCAACGGTCTTCGTACGCAGCGGTGGCCGCCGGCGGCTGCAGTGCTGCCTTGTCGACACGCGAGGGCAGCCGTGAGCGCGCCCCCCCTCCCGCGTGCAGTGCCGCCTTTCAGACACGCGAGGGCAGCAAGGAGCAGGGCACAGCGCTTTCCTGCCCCCCTTGCAAAATACTCGCTAGACAAAAGTGGCTTGGGCTCCTCCCGAACGCTTACCTGGCTTCATTACTACAGCTATTAGGAACCGAAGTGCATAGCCTTCTAGAAAAGGGAACGACCGTCTTTTCAAAACTTCCCGCGACTCCCCAGAATTGTCACTGCCTTGCATCAGCAGCCAGCTTCTTCCAACCCAGCCGCAAGAAACATTTTGCCTTCCCGGCAGAACTTTCTGCTCCCCGGGGGGTCCAAAGGAAACCCGTCACTCACTACTGTCTGTCAAAACGTACCGGAAGCCCTCAAATACAGGACAAGACGCCTTCTCTAAGGAAGCTGACTACTAGGTCTGCTTCACGGCAGCTTCTCCCCAGTATCAGGGCCCACTCAATAAACAAAATAGGACGAGAAATGTCTTAATCTGCTCCAAGTGCTTTCGTATAAGAGAACAACATCAAAACGAGGTATTATTGCATTTAGCCTCCACTACACGTGCTACCCCAGCGCCACGGACTTGCTTTAAAGCATCAGTGACGTACGCGGTCTGGCAGTATTCACAGAATGAATACGCACTCGATCGAGTACAGGTGTTCATAAAAAGCTTTGCCAGTGCGTCGCTAGGTAACAAACCTAGACAAGCAGCTATTTGCCCTGATCCTTCGGCTTACATTTCTTCTGCCGGATGTAGTCAAACGTACCTGCATGCAGTGGCCTTGCGAGGCAGTGACACGGTGTCCGTGGGGTGGCTGTTCCAGGGTCTCTCGGGCTGTTCCAGGGTCCTCGGACAGCAACGGTGCTGGTCGACTTTCCCTTGCGCTGCACAGCAGGACAGCTCCGCACCGTGCCCTCCCAGCACCGCCACTCCTCCCAGCAGCTGCCTAACCGGCCCCAATCCTGAGCAAAGCTACGACCCCCAGGAGCCCGCAGCACCCCTCCTACTCTTCCCGCCCTCCCCATTTCCAAGAGGGACAGCCCCAGCCCCCGGGGACAACCCTGCCTGGTCACGCTGCTGTCCGAAAAGCGGATTCGTTGCCCGCTGTGCACTAAGCCAATAATGACACGCTCAGGAGAGACATTTGCTTATTTATTTCAGAGTTGTGCAAGCCTGGCTGCTCGGTGTTTTCCCCACAAATCAAGCGCAACTTCCCCCCCCGCCCCGGCTTTCCAAGTAGCATTTATACAAGTTGCAAGGTTTGCAACTTTCCCTCTTACACCGGTTGGTTAGTGATTTACATACAATTCTAATATTGCTTACACACCATTTTAAAACTACGCATGCTCAGGGGAGGGGTCTTCACCCGGGCACAGGTCTTTCTGACCTATGGGCGTGATTTTCTTGTATTATAATGAGGACAGTTCAGTTCGGGGATACCTCGAATTCCTTTGCTAAATTGGCAACGTCTACATAGAAAACAAAACATTTTGATTTACTATTTCTTTAAGGCTTTAGCACTTCTAGCATGGCCTTGATTAAAGAATTATTTCCTCCCAGGAAATGGGGGGGGGGTTCTCCTCATCTGCCTAGTTTAAACAGCAGGAACACTCTTTCTGAGCTTCCAAGGTTGTCTGGCAACACCATTGGAGATGGAAAACACTTCCTGCCCTGTACCGGGGAAAAACAGGGGCATTCCACTGTCCCCCGTGACCTGTGGGGACTCAGGCGTGAGTGACACATGTCCAGTAAGGAACAGACCCAGCGGGCACTACAGCTCCTGGCCTGCCACGCGGCCGCCTGCTGGGAACCCCGCTGGCAGGGACCTGCCGCCGCCGCCCCCCCCGCGGGGCCACCTCGAGAGGCGCAGCATGGTCACCCAGTAGCCCCGCCTGAGAAGACTACACCTCCCAGCATACCGTGCACGCGAAAAGGGCGGCCCGGAAGCCCAGTGCCGGAAGACTACTGCTCCCGGCATGCCATGCCAAGCAACATGGCCGCCCGGAAGCCCAGTGACGGAAGACTACCGCTCCCAGCATGCCGCGCTCAGAACAACCATGCCCCACCGGAAGCCCAGTGCCGGAAGACTACTGCTCCCGGCATGCCGCGCCGAAAGCTACGGCTCCCCGCAGTCCCGCACCCCAACTCCCGCCCCCCACCCGCAGCGCTGGGGCACCTTTGACCCTCGGCACATTCCGTTCCTTTCCGTCCCGCCCCCCTTCCCCTTCCCCCCTGTCGCCCCGGAAACGGCCGCAGAGCCCCGAGCGCGGCCCCGCCAGCCCCACCACCGGCCCGGGGCTCCCCCGACACCCCCGCGACCGGCCCCGCCTCAGCTCCGACACTGCCCCCGCCCCTCCACGACCCTCCTCCCCCCGCTCCCCGACACGCTCCCGAGCTGACACAGGAGACCCCCCCCCCGCGCTCCTCCGACCGCGCAGTAAACCGCACCACAGCCCCGGCGCACCCCCTTCCTCCCCCCGCCTCCGTGGCCCCGGGACACTCCCAGCCGCCGGGACCCCCGGCACATGCGGGACCCGCAGCCTGCAGCGCGCCTCCCCCGGCCCTGCTCACCTCCTCCGCGGGGCGGCCGCCGGGCTGGTCCCGAAGGGCCGTGCTCCGTGGCAGCTCCGCTGCCCAGCTCCTGCCCCAGCGCCAGCTCCCCCCAACTGCGGCCCCAGCCCCCAAATGTGGGCCTGCCCTTGCCATCAGCCCCACCTGGGGCCTGTCCTGCCACCCAGCTCCCCCTGGCATTCATCTCAGCCCCAGGGCCCGCAGCTGTGGGCCTGCAGGAACTGGGCAGGGGGCCTGGCCATCAGCCCCTTCAGGGACAGCTGGGGCTGCCAGGGCAGCAGAGGCACCCCCACTCTCCTGACAGCAGCTTGCTGAGAGCTGAAGGGAGAGCCCTGCCTGGGGTGTAGAGTGCGGAAAGGGGAGTATGCGGAGCACAAGAGAACAAATCGAGAGCTCTGGGTGCAACACAAGTCAAGGAAAAAAAAAAAAAAAAAAAAAAAAAAAAAGAACAACGATAGAGCAAACAGAGTGACTCTGGGGGCACCAAAAGGAGGGCCCTGGGGCACACCCAGAAGCACCCAGAAAACTCCAGGACAGGAGAAAAAGCTAAACAGACCTCTGCGGCGTGCCGCAAAACACACACGGGGCCACGGGGCGCACCGAAAGGCACGCAGAAGGCTCGGGGGCAACCCAGAATGTGAACTGAGGGGTCCTGAGGGCATCAGAGGGCAAGTGCAGGGCTCTGGGGCAGACCAAAATACAGAGGAAGGGCCTTGGCGCACACCAGAGGGGTCACCAGGCACGCCGCAGGGCTCAACGCGGCTGACAGGATGGCGCCTGCAGGCTGCCCCAGGCACACGAGCGACACTGCGGAGTGCCAAAAGCAAATCCGGGAGCGGTTCGGGGACCTCACGCAGCCCTGGAGGGGCTCTGGCTGCCCTTGCGATGAGGGGAAACACCCCCAAGAGCCCCGAGGGTCCAGGCAACGCAAGGGAAATTCCCCGCAGCTCTGGGAACAGCACCGGGCTCCCTGGCAAGCGCAGGCACTCCCAAGTACATGGGACTCGGGGACCAGCTCCCAGCCCCGGACACAATGCGTAACCTCCTGCCCCGGGCATCGTGTTCAGGCAAACCGCCCTGGAGCTCGGCACCAGCGTGCCTCCCCTTACCTACGATATCCAAAGAGTCACCGCCGCACCAGCGTCTGTCCGTCCGTCCATCCGTCGGGGAAGGGTCAGCTCCTGCCCCTGCCCTCGACGTGGCAGGTGTCCGAGTAGCCTTCCCCCAGTGCTTTTTCCTTCAGGGCTAGGATTCAGCTCGGAGAGCTGAGAGGAAAATGCCTGATCCCGCCTGCCTGCACTTCTGCCCTAACCCAGGCCAGAGCCCCTCAGGTTACTTAGTCCTCAGCGCTGCCTCGGGGAGGCCGAAATAACTGCTAACGGTCATTAGCCATACTTACCTTAGTTACCCGTGCCAGAACGCCTCCTCCTGCAGCAGTTCCTGGTGATATCGAGGGGCCGCTGCATTCTGGCTTCCTTGTTTCATCCCGTCCCTTCGGTATTAACCGCAAGCAAACGCTCGTCCGTCTCTTCTCCTCGTCAGCATTTGCTGTCCTTGGTTCCATCTCTGTAAGGAAGCGATAAACTCGCGTTTTACTTCCAGTGAAACGCTTAGGTTTATGCACGATCTTTTTCTCTTTACCCTGTTTTCTTTTTCCCCCTTTTTTTTCTTTTTTTCTTCTTCTTTTCCTTAAGGGAAAGGTCTTAATACGGCACTTTGCACCATACGTTGCAGGGTAAACGGTCTGGAAACGTTACACGCAGCAATTAGGGCTAGGTTATTAGGCAGGCGGGCACGTCGCCTAATACCTTCCTAACGCCATCTTCCACGAAACCTTATTTTTATTCCGCTTCAGTGTTATTGTTACTGTTCGCAAACCCTCGTATGCATGCGCTTAACCGACAACTCTCTCGGTCTTTAACTACGTGGAGGAACGACAGCCCTCGATTTGCCTGTCTCCCTTTCAAACCTATTACCTTTTTGAGACTGCTCCTAGCTTCCTCTTACTCTTGCATGCTGGCCTCACAGGCGACGACCAAAACGAACAACTGGATCGCTAGGTCTAGCCCCCTCTCTTCAAGATGTGCCCCTTCGGGGCTTACGTTTCTTGGTCTCTTCAACTTCAGCCGTGGCAATTAATCTAAAAAAGTAAGTATGACATCTATTCCTTTCCGTAGCTGCGTGTACGATAACAAAACAAAAGAGAAACAGCCAAAGCAAAGCTAAGGCAGATACAGGCAACAGCAGCCACAGGGTAGGAACGGGTTACTCAGTCCTCAGCGCTGCCTCGGGGAGGCCGAAATAACTGCTAACGGTCATTAGCCATACTTACCCTAGTTACCCGTGCCAGAACGCCTCCTCCTGCAGCAGTTCCTGGTGATATCGAGGGGCCGCTGCATTCTGGCTTCCTTGTTTCATCCCGTCCCTTCGGTATTAACCGCAAGCAAACGCTCGTCCGTCTCTTCTCCTCGTCAGCATTTGCTGTCCTTGGTTCCATCTCTGTAAGGAAGCGATAAACTCGCGTTTTACTTCCAGTGAAACGCTTAGGTTTATGCACGATCTTTTTCTCTTTACCCTGTTTTCTTTTTCCCCCTTTTTTTTCTTTTTTTCTTCTTCTTTTCCTTAAGGGAAAGGTCTTAATACGGCACTTTGCACCATACGTTGCAGGGTAAACGGTCTGGAAACGTTACACGCAGCAATTAGGGCTAGGTTATTAGGCAGGCGGGCACGTCGCCTAATACCTTCCTAACGCCATCTTCCACGAAACCTTATTTTTATTCCGCTTCAGTGTTATTGTTACTGTTCGCAAACCCTCGTATGCATGCGCTTAACCGACAACTCTCTCGGTCTTTAACTACGTGGAGGAACGACAGCCCTCGATTTGCCTGTCTCCCTTTCAAACCTATTACCTTTTTGAGACTGCTCCTAGCTTCCTCTTACTCTTGCATGCTGGCCTCACAGGCGACGACCAAAACGAACAACTGGATCGCTAGGTCTAGCCCCCTCTCTTCAAGATGTGCCCCTTCGGGGCTTACGTTTCTTGGTCTCTTCAACTTCAGCCGTGGCAATTAATCTAAAAAAGTAAGTATGACATCTATTCCTTTCCGTAGCTGCGTGTACGATAACAAAACAAAAGAGAAACAGCCAAAGCAAAGCTAAGGCAGATACAGGCAACAGCAGCCACAGGGTAGGAACGGGTTACTCAGTCCTCAGCGCTGCCTCGGGGAGGCCGAAATAACTGCTAACGGTCATTAGCCATACTTACCCTAGTTACCCGTGCCAGAACGCCTCCTCCTGTAGCAGTTCCTGGTGATATCGAGGGGCCGCTGCATTCTGGCTTCCTTGTTTCATCCCGTCCCTTCGGTATTAACCGCAAGCAAACGCTCGTCCGTCTCTTCTCCTCGTCAGCATTTGCTGTCCTTGGTTCCATCTCTGTAAGGAAGCGATAAACTCGCGTTTTACTTCCAGTGAAACGCTTAGGTTTATGCACGATCTTTTTCTCTTTACCCTGTTTTCTTTTTCCCCCTTTTTTTTCTTTTTTTCTTCTTCTTTTCCTTAAGGGAAAGGTCTTAATACGGCACTTTGCACCATACGTTGCAGGGTAAACGGTCTGGAAACGTTACACGCAGCAATTAGGGCTAGGTTATTAGGCAGGCGGGCACGTCGCCTAATACCTTCCTAACGCCATCTTCCACGAAACCTTATTTTTATTCCGCTTCAGTGTTATTGTTACTGTTCGCAAACCCTCGTATGCATGCGCTTAACCGACAACTCTCTCGGTCTTTAACTACGTGGAGGAACGACAGCCCTCGATTTGCCTGTCTCCCTTTCAAACCTATTACCTTTCTGAGACTGCTCCTAGCTTCCTCTTACTCTTGCATGCTGGCCTCACAGGCGACGACCAAAATGAACCACCGGATCCCCAGGTCTTGCTGCTTCTCTTCGAGATGTCCCCCTTCGGTGGGCTACCCTGCCAAACAAACCAAAAAGACTGCCGAGGCCGCGAGGGTACCAGATTTTCAGACCGCTTCTCCGAGGCTTTCGGGGTGACTGACGTCACCGCTTCGCTTCACGTTACTCACAGCTACCTTCGTCTATTACTTAGGGCTAAACCTGTTTCTGTTTGCAGAGGGGCTTGTTGCTTGTTTAAACTTGACATATAGTCCATAACCTGCTCTGCATGCTCCCTAGTCCCTTCTGCTTTTGCAACACTTGTGGTAATTCAAGGCGGTAATTAAGAGTCCCCATTGTCCCATAGGCTGGAGCGAGACATTGCTGCTGCTCTGAGGAGGTGCCTAAAAGCCACGCTGTTTTCGCTAGCATCACTGGGGCTTCCCAGAGCCCATCGGTGTTCTCTTTGGCTCTTCCCGAGCCTTTTAGGTTTTTTAGGCTATTCCTTAGCCCTCCATTTTAGGGCAATGTTCTCCTTAAGCACTGCGCACAGCACGATTATACCAGATCAGCCACATCGCGCACACACAGAGGCTTCTGAGAGGCGGCTCAGAAGAAAAGAGAGAAAAGTCTCTTTGTCATCCGCACATTCACCCGTCAACACTCTTCACCAGGAAGTGCTCTAAGTTCCTGTTTCTCTAAAGCGGGACTGAGTCGAGGCGGAGACGCAGATCGCACCCCATCTTTGTTAGAACGCCTCACTGCTGCGGGGACTGGGTCTGGCAGCAGTTTGAGGAATGTTTGGGGCCTTGCACAGAGTGCAGGGGAAGGTCTGGAGTCAGTGACAACATTGCGGCAGGGCTCAGAGGCGTTTTGGGGCCTGTGGGGGTGTTGGGGCAGGATTTGTGGGTGGTTTAATGGCTCTGGGGGGGCTGGTTGCAGGAAGGGTGGGACTCTGCGGGGCCCTCAGGGCAGGGGTGCCATCCCAGATGCGTAGTGAGCACATAGGGGTGCCCTACGTGGCTCTCAGCTCGGCGGGAGCAGCCACCGGTCTCCCACCCCACCAGACAGGGGAGCGGGGCGGGGGGGGCGGGGAGAGGAGGTGGAGGGATCTATGAGCTCGCAGAGAACGCCAGAGGAGGCAGCAGGGAACTCCCCAAGGACCCCGCGTCCCAGACGAGAGGAGGCATCAGGCTGCCGTGCCGCTGCTAGAGACATCCAGACCCCCGCGCAGACACCCCACACACACTCCTCCAGGCTGCGTCCGCAGGGGCGAGCGCACGCCCCGGCCCGCGCTGGGGAGGAACCGGGGCCCTACAGGCGACACACGCAAAAGGGAGAGTCAGAGCCGCGCTCCGGCAGACCCGGCGCCGCGCAGACCCGGCGCGGCGCGGCGCGGCCCCCGGCCCGACTACCCCCCCCCCCGCCCCGCCGCCTCCACGCAGCGACGGCCCCGGCTGGCAGGACACAGCCCGACACCCGCGGCCACCCGAAGGCACACGCTCGCCTCACCTCGCCTCGCCTCACCGCGGCCCCCACATGCTCGACTCCAGGCCGCCTCTGCCCTCGCCCGCCGCCGTCCAGCCAAAACACCCGCCCTGCTCGCCGCCATCTTGCCCGCCGCCGCACCGCGCGTGCGCCGGCCGCCCAGGGCTCGCGCCGCCGCACCGCGCGTGCGCCGGCCGCCCAGGGCTCGCGCCGCCGCACCGCGCGTGCGCGGCCCAGGACCGCGCGGGAGGGGCGGGGGGAGCGGAGCGCGAGGGGCGGGGGGAGCGGAGCGCGAGGGGCGGGGGGAGCGGAGCGCGAGGGGCGGGGGGAGCGGAGCGCGAGGGGCGGGGGGAGCGGAGCGCGAGGGGCGGGGGGAGCGGAGCGCGAGGGGCGGGGGGAGCGGAGCGCGAGGGGCGGGGGGAGCGCAGCGCCAGGGGCGGGGGGAGCGCAGCGCCAGGGGCGGGGGGAGCGCAGCGCCAGGGGCGGGGGGAGCGCAGCGCCAGGGGCGGGGGGAGCGCAGCGCCAGGGGCGGGGGGAGCGCAGCGCCAGGGGCGGGGGGAGCGCAGCGCCAGGGGCGGGGGGAGCGCAGCGCCAGGGGCGGGGGGAGCGCAGCGCGAGGCAGGCCAGACCCGCAATGGCCCCACCCTCGCGTGGTCGCAGCGCCGCGCTGCAGCCGGCCGGCTCCCGCGCGCCAACCGCAGCCCGCCGCGCCACCCCGGCGCTCAGGCCGAGCAGCGAGCGCCCCGAGGCTGCTCTGCCCGCGCCCGAGAGAGCGGCGGGGATCAGCGAGCAGGCGCTGGGGCTGCCCCGGGGAGAGAGCGCCGCGGAGCAGCTCCGAGACGGCACTGCCCGTCCCCGCGCCCCCAGGAAGCACCGAGAAGGAAAAGCCCTCTCGGGAAAAGCGCTCCCGGTCCGTGAGCACCGGGCAGGGGGCACGAGCGCGGCCCCTGCGCTTACCCGTCCCCGAGAGAGCGCAGAGTAGCGGCCAACACGGCGACCGGCAGCGCGCACGTGTGCGCCGGCTGCCCGCAACGGTCTTCGTACGCAGCGGTGGCCGCCGGCGGCTGCAGTGCTGCCTTGTCGACACGCGAGGGCAGCCGTGAGCGCGCCCCCCCTCCCGCGTGCAGTGCCGCCTTTCAGACACGCGAGGGCAGCAAGGAGCAGGGCGCAGCGCTTTCCTGCCCCCCTTGCAAAATACTCGCTAGACAAAAGTGGCTTGGGCTCCTCCCGAACGCTTACCTGGCTTCATTACTACAGCTATTAGGAACCGAAGTGCATAGCCTTCTAGAAAAGGGAACGACCGTCTTTTCAAAACTTCCCGCGACTCCCCAGAATTGTCACTGCCTTGCATCAGCAGCCAGCTTCTTCCAACCCAGCCGCAAGAAACATTTTGCCTTCCCGGCAGAACTTTCTGCTCCCCGGGGGGTCCAAAGGAAACCCGTCACTCACTACTGTCTGTCAAAACGTACCGGAAGCCCTCAAATACAGGACAAGACGCCTTCTCTAAGGAAGCTGACTACTAGGTCTGCTTCACGGCAGCTTCTCCCCAGTATCAGGGCCCACTCAATAAACAAAATAGGACGAGAAATGTCTTAATCTGCTCCAAGTGCTTTCGTATAAGAGAACAACATCAAAACGAGGTATTATTGCATTTAGCCTCCACTACACGTGCTACCCCAGCGCCACGGACTTGCTTTAAAGCATCAGTGACGTACGCGGTCTGGCAGTATTCACAGAATGAATACGCACTCGATCGAGTACAGGTGTTCATAAAAAGCTTTGCCAGTGCGTCGCTAGGTAACAAACCTAGACAAGCAGCTATTTGCCCTGATCCTTCGGCTTACATTTCTTCTGCCAGATGTAGTCAAACGTACCTGCATGCAGTGGCCTTGCGAGGCAGTGACACGGTGTCCGTGGGGTGGCTGTTCCAGGGTCTCTCGGGCTGTTCCAGGGTCCTCGGACAGCAACGGTGCTGGTCGACTTTCCCTTGCGCTGCACAGCAGGACAGCTCCGCACCGTGCCCTCCCAGCACCGCCACTCCTCCCAGCAGCTGCCTAACCGGCCCCAATCCTGAGCAAAGCTACGACCCCCAGGAGCCCGCAGCACCCCTCCTACTCTTCCCGCCCTCCCCATTTCCAAGAGGGACAGCCCCAGCCCCCGGGGACAACCCTGCCTGGTCACGCTGCTGTCCGAAAAGCGGATTCGTTGCCCGCTGTGCACTAAGCCAATAATGACACGCTCAGGAGAGACATTTGCTTATTTATTTCAGAGTTGTGCAAGCCTGGCTGCTCGGTGTTTTCCCCACAAATCAAGCGCAACTTCCCCCCCCGCCCCGGCTTTCCAAGTAGCATTTATACAAGTTGCAAGGTTTGCAACTTTCCCTCTTACACCGGTTGGTTAGTGATTTACATACAATTCTAATATTGCTTACACACCATTTTAAAACTACGCATGCTCAGGGGAGGGGTCTTCACCCGGGCACAGGTCTTTCTGACCTATGGGCGTGATTTTCTTGTATTATAATGAGGACAGTTCAGTTCGGGGATACCTCGAATTCCTTTGCTAAATTGGCAACGTCTACATAGAAAACAAAACATTTTGATTTACTATTTCTTTAAGGCTTTAGCACTTCTAGCATGGCCTTGATTAAAGAATTATTTCCTCCCAGGAAATGGGGGGGGGGGTTCTCCTCATCTGCCTAGTTTAAACAGCAGGAACACTCTTTCTGAGCTTCCAAGGTTGTCTGGCAACACCATTGGAGATGGAAAACACTTCCTGCCCTGTACCGGGGAAAAACAGGGGCATTCCACTGTCCCCCGTGACCTGTGGGGACTCAGGCGTGAGTGACACATGTCCAGTAAGGAACAGACCCAGCGGGCACTACAGCTCCTGGCCTGCCACGCGGCCGCCTGCTGGGAACCCCGCTGGCAGGGACCTGCCGCCGCCGCCCCCCCCGCGGGGCCACCTCGAGAGGCGCAGCATGGTCACCCAGTAGCCCCGCCTGAGAAGACTACACCTCCCAGCATACCGTGCACGCGAAAAGGGCGGCCCGGAAGCCCAGTGCCGGAAGACTACTGCTCCCGGCATGCCATGCCAAGCAACATGGCCGCCCGGAAGCCCAGTGACGGAAGACTACCGCTCCCAGCATGCCGCGCTCAGAACAACCATGCCCCACCGGAAGCCCAGTGCCGGAAGACTACTGCTCCCGGCATGCCGCGCCGAAAGCTACGGCTCCCCGCAGTCCCGCACCCCAACTCCCGCCCCCCACCCGCAGCGCTGGGGCACCTTTGACCCTCGGCACATTCCGTTCCTTTCCGTCCCGCCCCCCTTCCCCTTCCCCCCTGTCGCCCCGGAAACGGCCGCAGAGCCCCGAGCGCGGCCCCGCCAGCCCCACCACCGGCCCGGGGCTCCCCCGACACCCCCGCGACCGGCCCCGCCTCAGCTCCGACACTGCCCCCGCCCCTCCACGACCCTCCTCCCCCCGCTCCCCGACACGCTCCCGAGCTGACACAGGAGACCCCCCCCCGCGCTCCTCCGACCGCGCAGTAAACCGCACCACAGCCCCGGCGCACCCCCTTCCTCCCCCCGCCTCCGTGGCCCCGGGACACTCCCAGCCGCCGGGACCCCCGGCACATGCGGGACCCGCAGCCTGCAGCGCGCCTCCCCCGGCCCTGCTCACCTCCTCCGCGGGGCGGCCGCCGGGCTGGTCCCGAAGGGCCGTGCTCCGTGGCAGCTCCGCTGCCCAGCTCCTGCCCCAGCGCCAGCTCCCCCCAACTGCGGCCCCAGCCCCCAAATGTGGGCCTGCCCTTGCCATCAGCCCCACCTGGGGCCTGTCCTGCCACCCAGCTCCCCCTGGCATTCATCTCAGCCCCAGGGCCCGCAGCTGTGGGCCTGCAGGAACTGGGCAGGGGGCCTGGCCATCAGCCCCTTCAGGGACAGCTGGGGCTGCCAGGGCAGCAGAGGCACCCCCACTCTCCTGACAGCAGCTTGCTGAGAGCTGAAGGGAGAGCCCTGCCTGGGGTGTAGAGTGCGGAAAGGGGAGTATGCGGAGCACAAGAGAACAAATCGAGAGCTCTGGGTGCAACACAAGTCAAGGAAAAAAAAAAAAAAAAAAAAAAAAAAAAAGAACAACGATAGAGCAAACAGAGTGACTCTGGGGGCACCAAAAGGAGGGCCCTGGGGCACACCCAGAAGCACCCAGAAAACTCCAGGACAGGAGAAAAAGCTAAACAGACCTCTGCGGCGTGCCGCAAAACACACACGGGGCCACGGGGCGCACCGAAAGGCACGCAGAAGGCTCGGGGGCAACCCAGAATGTGAACTGAGGGGTCCTGAGGGCATCAGAGGGCAAGTGCAGGGCTCTGGGGCAGACCAAAATACAGAGGAAGGGCCTTGGCGCACACCAGAGGGGTCACCAGGCACGCCGCAGGGCTCAACGCGGCTGACAGGATGGCGCCTGCAGGCTGCCCCAGGCACACGAGCGACACTGCGGAGTGCCAAAAGCAAATCCGGGAGCGGTTCGGGGACCTCACGCAGCCCTGGAGGGGCTCTGGCTGCCCTTGCGATGAGGGGAAACACCCCCAAGAGCCCCGAGGGTCCAGGCAACGCAAGGGAAATTCCCCGCAGCTCTGGGAACAGCACCGGGCTCCCTGGCAAGCGCAGGCACTCCCAAGTACATGGGACTCGGGGACCAGCTCCCAGCCCCGGACACAATGCGTAACCTCCTGCCCCGGGCATCGTGTTCAGGCAAACCGCCCTGGAGCTCGGCACCAGCGTGCCTCCCCTTACCTACGATATCCAAAGAGTCACCGCCGCACCAGCGTCTGTCCGTCCGTCCATCCGTCGGGGAAGGGTCAGCTCCTGCCCCTGCCCTCGACGTGGCAGGTGTCCGAGTAGCCTTCCCCCAGTGCTTTTTCCTTCAGGGCTAGGATTCAGCTCGGAGAGCTGAGAGGAAAATGCCTGATCCCGCCTGCCTGCACTTCTGCCCTAACCCAGGCCAGAGCCCCTCAGGTTACTTAGTCCTCAGCGCTGCCTCGGGGAGGCCGAAATAACTGCTAACGGTCATTAGCCATACTTACCTTAGTTACCCGTGCCAGAACGCCTCCTCCTGCAGCAGTTCCTGGTGATATCGAGGGGCCGCTGCATTCTGGCTTCCTTGTTTCATCCCGTCCCTTCGGTATTAACCGCAAGCAAACGCTCGTCCGTCTCTTCTCCTCGTCAGCATTTGCTGTCCTTGGTTCCATCTCTGTAAGGAAGCGATAAACTCGCGTTTTACTTCCAGTGAAACGCTTAGGTTTATGCACGATCTTTTTCTCTTTACCCTGTTTTCTTTTTCCCCCTTTTTTTTCTTTTTTTCTTCTTCTTTTCCTTAAGGGAAAGGTCTTAATACGGCACTTTGCACCATACGTTGCAGGGTAAACGGTCTGGAAACGTTACACGCAGCAATTAGGGCTAGGTTATTAGGCAGGCGGGCACGTCGCCTAATACCTTCCTAACGCCATCTTCCACGAAACCTTATTTTTATTCCGCTTCAGTGTTATTGTTACTGTTCGCAAACCCTCGTATGCATGCGCTTAACCGACAACTCTCTCGGTCTTTAACTACGTGGAGGAACGACAGCCCTCGATTTGCCTGTCTCCCTTTCAAACCTATTACCTTTTTGAGACTGCTCCTAGCTTCCTCTTACTCTTGCATGCTGGCCTCACAGGCGACGACCAAAACGAACAACTGGATCGCTAGGTCTAGCCCCCTCTCTTCAAGATGTGCCCCTTCGGGGCTTACGTTTCTTGGTCTCTTCAACTTCAGCCGTGGCAATTAATCTAAAAAAGTAAGTATGACATCTATTCCTTTCCGTAGCTGCGTGTACGATAACAAAACAAAAGAGGAAACAGCCAAAGCAAAGCTAAGGCAGATACAGGCAACAGCAGCCACAGGGTAGGAACGGGTTACTCAGTCCTCAGCGCTGCCTCGGGGAGGCCGAAATAACTGCTAACGGTCATTAGCCATACTTACCCTAGTTACCCGTGCCAGAACGCCTCCTCCTGCAGCAGTTCCTGGTGATATCGAGGGGCCGCTGCATTCTGGCTTCCTTGTTTCATCCCGTCCCTTCGGTATTAACCGCAAGCAAACGCTCGTCCGTCTCTTCTCCTCGTCAGCATTTGCTGTCCTTGGTTCCATCTCTGTAAGGAAGCGATAAACTCGCGTTTTACTTCCAGTGAAACGCTTAGGTTTATGCACGATCTTTTTCTCTTTACCCTGTTTTCTTTTTCCCCCTTTTTTTTCTTTTTTTCTTCTTCTTTTCCTTAAGGGAAAGGTCTTAATACGGCACTTTGCACCATACGTTGCAGGGTAAACGGTCTGGAAACGTTACACGCAGCAATTAGGGCTAGGTTATTAGGCAGGCGGGCACGTCGCCTAATACCTTCCTAACGCCATCTTCCACGAAACCTTATTTTTATTCCGCTTCAGTGTTATTGTTACTGTTCGCAAACCCTCGTATGCATGCGCTTAACCGACAACTCTCTCGGTCTTTAACTACGTGGAGGAACGACAGCCCTCGATTTGCCTGTCTCCCTTTCAAACCTATTACCTTTTTGAGACTGCTCCTAGCTTCCTCTTACTCTTGCATGCTGGCCTCACAGGCGACGACCAAAACGAACAACTGGATCGCTAGGTCTAGCCCCCTCTCTTCAAGATGTGCCCCTTCGGGGCTTACGTTTCTTGGTCTCTTCAACTTCAGCCGTGGCAATTAATCTAAAAAAGTAAGTATGACATCTATTCCTTTCCGTAGCTGCGTGTACAATAACAAAACAAAAGAGAAACAGCCAAAGCAAAGCTAAGGCAGATACAGGCAACAGCAGCCACAGGGTAGGAACGGGTTACTCAGTCCTCAGCGCTGCCTCGGGGAGGCCGAAATAACTGCTAACGGTCATTAGCCATACTTACCCTAGTTACCCGTGCCAGAACGCCTCCTCCTGTAGCAGTTCCTGGTGATATCGAGGGGCCGCTGCATTCTGGCTTCCTTGTTTCATCCCGTCCCTTCGGTATTAACCGCAAGCAAACGCTCGTCCGTCTCTTCTCCTCGTCAGCATTTGCTGTCCTTGGTTCCATCTCTGTAAGGAAGCGATAAACTCGCGTTTTACTTCCAGTGAAACGCTTAGGTTTATGCACGATCTTTTTCTCTTTACCCTGTTTTCTTTTTCCCCCTTTTTTTTCTTTTTTTCTTCTTCTTTTCCTTAAGGGAAAGGTCTTAATACGGCACTTTGCACCATACGTTGCAGGGTAAACGGTCTGGAAACGTTACACGCAGCAATTAGGGCTAGGTTATTAGGCAGGCGGGCACGTCGCCTAATACCTTCCTAACGCCATCTTCCACGAAACCTTATTTTTATTCCGCTTCAGTGTTATTGTTACTGTTCGCAAACCCTCGTATGCATGCGCTTAACCGACAACTCTCTCGGTCTTTAACTACGTGGAGGAACGACAGCCCTCGATTTGCCTGTCTCCCTTTCAAACCTATTACCTTTCTGAGACTGCTCCTAGCTTCCTCTTACTCTTGCATGCTGGCCTCACAGGCGACGACCAAAATGAACCACCGGATCCCCAGGTCTTGCTGCTTCTCTTCGAGATGTCCCCCTTCGGTGGGCTACCCTGCCAAACAAACCAAAAAGACTGCCGAGGCCGCGAGGGTACCAGATTTTCAGACCGCTTCTCCGAGGCTTTCGGGGTGACTGACGTCACCGCTTCGCTTCACGTTACTCACAGCTACCTTCGTCTATTACTTAGGGCTAAACCTGTTTCTGTTTGCAGAGGGGCTTGTTGCTTGTTTAAACTTGACATATAGTCCATAACCTGCTCTGCATGCTCCCTAGTCCCTTCTGCTTTTGCAACACTTGTGGTAATTCAAGGCGGTAATTAAGAGTCCCCATTGTCCCATAGGCTGGAGCGAGACATTGCTGCTGCTCTGAGGAGGTGCCTAAAAGCCACGCTGTTTTCGCTAGCATCACTGGGGCTTCCCAGAGCCCATCGGTGTTCTCTTTGGCTCTTCCCGAGCCTTTTAGGTTTTTTAGGCTATTCCTTAGCCCTCCATTTTAGGGCAATGTTCTCCTTAAGCACTGCGCACAGCACGATTATACCAGATCAGCCACATCGCGCACACACAGAGGCTTCTGAGAGGCGGCTCAGAAGAAAAGAGAGAAAAGTCTCTTTGTCATCCGCACATTCACCCGTCAACACTCTTCACCAGGAAGTGCTCTAAGTTCCTGTTTCTCTAAAGCGGGACTGAGTCGAGGCGGAGACGCAGATCGCACCCCATCTTTGTTAGAACGCCTCACTGCTGCGGGGACTGGGTCTGGCAGCAGTTTGAGGAATGTTTGGGGCCTTGCACAGAGTGCAGGGGAAGGTCTGGAGTCAGTGACAACATTGCGGCAGGGCTCAGAGGCGTTTTGGGGCCTGTGGGGGTGTTGGGGCAGGATTTGTGGGTGGTTTAATGGCTCTGGGGGGGCTGGTTGCAGGAAGGGTGGGACTCTGCGGGGCCCTCAGGGCAGGGGTGCCATCCCAGATGCGTAGTGAGCACATAGGGGTGCCCTACGTGGCTCTCAGCTCGGCGGGAGCAGCCACCGGTCTCCCACCCCACCAGACAGGGGAGCGGGGGGGTGGGAGGGAGAGGAGGTGGAGGGATCTATGAGCTCGCAGAGAACGCCAGAGGAGGCAGCAGGGAACTCCCCAAGGACCCCGCGTCCCAGACGAGAGGAGGCATCAGGCTGCCGTGCCGCTGCTAGAGACATCCAGACCCCCGCGCAGACACCCCACACACACTCCTCCAGGCTGCGTCCGCAGGGGCGAGCGCACGCCCCGGCCCGCGCTGGGGAGGAACCGGGGCCCTACAGGCGACACACGCAAAAGGGAGAGTCAGAGCCGCGCTCCGGCAGACCCGGCGCCGCGCAGACCCGGCGCGGCGCGGCGCGGCGCGGCCCCCGGCCCGACTACCCCCCCCCCCGCCCCGCCGCCTCCACGCAGCGACGGCCCCGGCTGGCAGGACACAGCCCGACACCCGCGGCCACCCGAAGGCACACGCTCGCCTCACCTCGCCTCGCCTCACCGCGGCCCCCACATGCTCGACTCCAGGCCGCCTCTGCCCTCGCCCGCCGCCGTCCAGCCAAAACACCCGCCCTGCTCGCCGCCATCTTGCCCGCCGCCGCACCGCGCGTGCGCCGGCCGCCCAGGGCTCGCGCCGCCGCACCGCGCGTGCGCCGGCCGCCCAGGGCTCGCGCCGCCGCACCGCGCGTGCGCCGGCCGCCCAGGGCTCGCGCCGCCGCACCGCGCGTGCGCCGGCCGCCCAGGGCTCGCGCCGCCGCACCGCGCGTGCGCGGCCCAGGACCGCGCGGGAGGGGCGGGGGGAGCGGAGCGCGAGGGGCGGGGGGAGCGGAGCGCGAGGGGCGGGGGGAGCGGAGCGCGAGGGGCGGGGGGAGCGGAGCGCGAGGGGCGGGGGGAGCGGAGCGCGAGGGGCGGGGGGAGCGGAGCGCGAGGGGCGGGGGGAGCGCAGCGCGAGGGGCGGGGGGAGCGCAGCGCGAGGGGCGGGGGAGCGGAGCGCGAGGGGCGGGGGGAGCGGAGCGCGAGGGGAGCGCAGCGCGAGGGGCGGGGGGAGCGCAGCGCGAGGGGCGGGGGGAGCGCAGCGCGAGGGGCGGGGGGGAGCGCAGCGCGAGGGGCGGGGGAGCGGAGCGCGAGGGGCGGGGGGAGCGGAGCGCGAGGGGCGGGGGGAGCGGAGCGCGAGGGGCGGGGGGAGCGCGAGGGGCGGGGGGAGCGCAGCGCGAGGGGCGGGGGGAGCGCAGCGCCAGGGGCGGGGGGAGCGCAGCGCGAGGGGCGGGGGGAGCGCAGCGCCAGGGGCGGGGGGAGCGCAGCGCGAGGCAGGCCAGACCCGCAATGGCCCCACCCTCGCGTGGTCGCA
The DNA here is from genome assembly GCF_036370855.1 of Dromaius novaehollandiae. Lineage (NCBI taxonomy): Eukaryota > Metazoa > Chordata > Aves > Casuariiformes > Dromaiidae > Dromaius > Dromaius novaehollandiae. Next base: position 23,664,177 of record NC_088112.1, on the reverse strand, counting down.
GCGCCGCGCTGCAGCCGGCCGGCTCCCGCGCGCCAACCGCAGCCCGCCGCGCCACCCCGGCGCTCAGGCCGAGCAGCGAGCGCCCCGAGGCTGCTCTGCCCGCGCCCGAGAGAGCGGCGGGGATCAGCGAGCAGGCGCTGGGGCTGCCCCGGGGAGAGAGCGCCGCGGAGCAGCTCCGAGACGGCACTGCCCGTCCCCGCGCCCCCAGGAAGCACCGAGAAGGAAAAGCCCTCTCGGGAAAAGCGCTCCCGGTCCGTGAGCACCGGGCAGGGGGCACGAGCGCGGCCCCTGCGCTTACCCGTCCCCGAGAGAGCGCAGAGTAGCGGCCAACACGGCGACCGGCAGCGCGCACGTGTGCGCCGGCTGCCCGCAACGGTCTTCGTACGCAGCGGTGGCCGCCGGCGGCTGCAGTGCTGCCTTGTCGACACGCGAGGGCAGCCGTGAGCGTGCCCCCCCTCCCGCGTGCAGTGCCGCCTTTCAGACACGCGAGGGCAGCAAGGAGCAGGGCACAGCGCTTTCCTGCCCCCCTTGCAAAATACTCGCTAGACAAAAGTGGCTTGGGCTCCTCCCGAACGCTTACCTGGCTTCATTACTACAGCTATTAGGAACCGAAGTGCATAGCCTTCTAGAAAAGGGAACGACCGTCTTTTCAAAACTTCCCGCGACTCCCCAGAATTGTCACTGCCTTGCATCAGCAGCCAGCTTCTTCCAACCCAGCCGCAAGAAACATTTTGCCTTCCCGGCAGAACTTTCTGCTCCCCGGGGGGTCCAAAGGAAACCCGTCACTCACTACTGTCTGTCAAAACGTACCGGAAGCCCTCAAATACAGGACAAGACGCCTTCTCTAAGGAAGCTGACTACTAGGTCTGCTTCACGGCAGCTTCTCCCCAGTATCAGGGCCCACTCAATAAACAAAATAGGACGAGAAATGTCTTAATCTGCTCCAAGTGCTTTCGTATAAGAGAACAACATCAAAACGAGGTATTATTGCATTTAGCCTCCACTACACGTGCTACCCCAGCGCCACGGACTTGCTTTAAAGCATCAGTGACGTACGCGGTCTGGCAGTATTCACAGAATGAATACGCACTCGATCGAGTACAGGTGTTCATAAAAAGCTTTGCCAGTGCGTCGCTAGGTAACAAACCTAGACAAGCAGCTATTTGCCCTGATCCTTCGGCTTACATTTCTTCTGCCGGATGTAGTCAAACGTACCTGCATGCAGTGGCCTTGTGAGGCAGTGACACGGTGTCCGTGGGGTGGCTGTTCCAGGGTCTCTCGGGCTGTTCCAGGGTCCTCGGACAGCAACGGTGCTGGTCGACTTTCCCTTGCGCTGCACAGCAGGACAGCTCCGCACCGTGCCCTCCCAGCACCGCCACTCCTCCCAGCAGCTGCCTAACCGGCCCCAATCCTGAGCAAAGCTACGACCCCCAGGAGCCCGCAGCACCCCTCCTACTCTTCCCGCCCTCCCCATTTCCAAGAGGGACAGCCCCAGCCCCCGGGGACAACCCTGCCTGGTCACGCTGCTGTCCGAAAAGCGGATTCGTTGCCCGCTGTGCACTAAGCCAATAATGACACGCTCAGGAGAGACATTTGCTTATTTATTTCAGAGTTGTGCAAGCCTGGCTGCTCGGTGTTTTCCCCACAAATCAAGCGCAACTTCCCCCCCCGCCCCGGCTTTCCAAGTAGCATTTATACAAGTTGCAAGGTTTGCAACTTTCCCTCTTACACCGGTTGGTTAGTGATTTACATACAATTCTAATATTGCTTACACACCATTTTAAAACTACGCATGCTCAGGGGAGGGGTCTTCACCCGGGCACAGGTCTTTCTGACCTATGGGCGTGATTTTCTTGTATTATAATGAGGACAGTTCAGTTCGGGGATACCTCGAATTCCTTTGCTAAATTGGCAACGTCTACATAGAAAACAAAACATTTTGATTTACTATTTCTTTAAGGCTTTAGCACTTCTAGCATGGCCTTGATTAAAGAATTATTTCCTCCCAGGAAATGGGGGGGGGGGTTCTCCTCATCTGCCTAGTTTAAACAGCAGGAACACTCTTTCTGAGCTTCCAAGGTTGTCTGGCAACACCATTGGAGATGGAAAACACTTCCTGCCCTGTACCGGGGAAAAACAGGGGCATTCCACTGTCCCCCGTGACCTGTGGGGACTCAGGCGTGAGTGACACATGTCCAGTAAGGAACAGACCCAGCGGGCACTACAGCTCCTGGCCTGCCACGCGGCCGCCTGCTGGGAACCCCGCTGGCAGGGACCTGCCGCCGCCGCCCCCCCCGCGGGGCCACCTCGAGAGGCGCAGCATGGTCACCCAGTAGCCCCGCCTGAGAAGACTACACCTCCCAGCATACCGTGCACGCGAAAAGGGCGGCCCGGAAGCCCAGTGCCGGAAGACTACTGCTCCCGGCATGCCATGCCAAGCAACATGGCCGCCCGGAAGCCCAGTGACGGAAGACTACCGCTCCCAGCATGCCGCGCTCAGAACAACCATGCCCCACCGGAAGCCCAGTGCCGGAAGACTACTGCTCCCGGCATGCCGCGCCGAAAGCTACGGCTCCCCGCAGTCCCGCACCCCAACTCCCGCCCCCCACCCGCAGCGCTGGGGCACCTTTGACCCTCGGCACATTCCGTTCCTTTCCGTCCCGCCCCCCTTCCCCTTCCCCCCTGTCGCCCCGGAAACGGCCGCAGAGCCCCGAGCGCGGCCCCGCCAGCCCCACCACCGGCCCGGGGCTCCCCCGACACCCCCGCGACCGGCCCCGCCTCAGCTCCGACACTGCCCCCGCCCCTCCACGACCCTCCTCCCCCCGCTCCCCGACACGCTCCCGAGCTGACACAGGAGACCCCCCCCCGCGCTCCTCCGACCGCGCAGTAAACCGCACCACAGCCCCGGCGCACCCCCTTCCTCCCCCCGCCTCCGTGGCCCCGGGACACTCCCAGCCGCCGGGACCCCCGGCACATGCGGGACCCGCAGCCTGCAGCGCGCCTCCCCCGGCCCTGCTCACCTCCTCCGCGGGGCGGCCGCCGGGCTGGTCCCGAAGGGCCGTGCTCCGTGGCAGCTCCGCTGCCCAGCTCCTGCCCCAGCGCCAGCTCCCCCCAACTGCGGCCCCAGCCCCCAAATGTGGGCCTGCCCTTGCCATCAGCCCCACCTGGGGCCTGTCCTGCCACCCAGCTCCCCCTGGCATTCATCTCAGCCCCAGGGCCCGCAGCTGTGGGCCTGCAGGAACTGGGCAGGGGGCCTGGCCATCAGCCCCTTCAGGGACAGCTGGGGCTGCCAGGGCAGCAGAGGCACCCCCACTCTCCTGACAGCAGCTTGCTGAGAGCTGAAGGGAGAGCCCTGCCTGGGGTGTAGAGTGCGGAAAGGGGAGTATGCGGAGCACAAGAGAACAAATCGAGAGCTCTGGGTGCAACACAAGTCAAGGAAAAAAAAAAAAAAAAAAAAAAAAAAAAAGAACAACGATAGAGCAAACAGAGTGACTCTGGGGGCACCAAAAGGAGGGCCCTGGGGCACACCCAGAAGCACCCAGAAAACTCCAGGACAGGAGAAAAAGCTAAACAGACCTCTGCGGCGTGCCGCAAAACACACACGGGGCCACGGGGCGCACCGAAAGGCACGCAGAAGGCTCGGGGGCAACCCAGAATGTGAACTGAGGGGTCCTGAGGGCATCAGAGGGCAAGTGCAGGGCTCTGGGGCAGACCAAAATACAGAGGAAGGGCCTTGGCGCACACCAGAGGGGTCACCAGGCACGCCGCAGGGCTCAACGCGGCTGACAGGATGGCGCCTGCAGGCTGCCCCAGGCACACGAGCGACACTGCGGAGTGCCAAAAGCAAATCCGGGAGCGGTTCGGGGACCTCACGCAGCCCTGGAGGGGCTCTGGCTGCCCTTGCGATGAGGGGAAACACCCCCAAGAGCCCCGAGGGTCCAGGCAACGCAAGGGAAATTCCCCGCAGCTCTGGGAACAGCACCGGGCTCCCTGGCAAGCGCAGGCACTCCCAAGTACATGGGACTCGGGGACCAGCTCCCAGCCCCGGACACAATGCGTAACCTCCTGCCCCGGGCATCGTGTTCAGGCAAACCGCCCTGGAGCTCGGCACCAGCGTGCCTCCCCTTACCTACGATATCCAAAGAGTCACCGCCGCACCAGCGTCTGTCCGTCCGTCCATCCGTCGGGGAAGGGTCAGCTCCTGCCCCTGCCCTCGACGTGGCAGGTGTCCGAGTAGCCTTCCCCCAGTGCTTTTTCCTTCAGGGCTAGGATTCAGCTCGGAGAGCTGAGAGGAAAATGCCTGATCCCGCCTGCCTGCACTTCTGCCCTAACCCAGGCCAGAGCCCCTCAGGTTACTTAGTCCTCAGCGCTGCCTCGGGGAGGCCGAAATAACTGCTAACGGTCATTAGCCATACTTACCTTAGTTACCCGTGCCAGAACGCCTCCTCCTGCAGCAGTTCCTGGTGATATCGAGGGGCCGCTGCATTCTGGCTTCCTTGTTTCATCCCGTCCCTTCGGTATTAACCGCAAGCAAACGCTCGTCCGTCTCTTCTCCTCGTCAGCATTTGCTGTCCTTGGTTCCATCTCTGTAAGGAAGCGATAAACTCGCGTTTTACTTCCAGTGAAACGCTTAGGTTTATGCACGATCTTTTTCTCTTTACCCTGTTTTCTTTTTCCCCCTTTTTTTTCTTTTTTTCTTCTTCTTTTCCTTAAGGGAAAGGTCTTAATACGGCACTTTGCACCATACGTTGCAGGGTAAACGGTCTGGAAACGTTACACGCAGCAATTAGGGCTAGGTTATTAGGCAGGCGGGCACGTCGCCTAATACCTTCCTAACGCCATCTTCCACGAAACCTTATTTTTATTCCGCTTCAGTGTTATTGTTACTGTTCGCAAACCCTCGTATGCATGCGCTTAACCGACAACTCTCTCGGTCTTTAACTACGTGGAGGAACGACAGCCCTCGATTTGCCTGTCTCCCTTTCAAACCTATTACCTTTTTGAGACTGCTCCTAGCTTCCTCTTACTCTTGCATGCTGGCCTCACAGGCGACGACCAAAACGAACAACTGGATCGCTAGGTCTAGCCCCCTCTCTTCAAGATGTGCCCCTTCGGGGCTTACGTTTCTTGGTCTCTTCAACTTCAGCCGTGGCAATTAATCTAAAAAAGTAAGTATGACATCTATTCCTTTCCGTAGCTGCGTGTACGATAACAAAACAAAAGAGGAAACAGCCAAAGCAAAGCTAAGGCAGATACAGGCAACAGCAGCCACAGGGTAGGAACGGGTTACTCAGTCCTCAGCGCTGCCTCGGGGAGGCCGAAATAACTGCTAACGGTCATTAGCCATACTTACCCTAGTTACCCGTGCCAGAACGCCTCCTCCTGCAGCAGTTCCTGGTGATATCGAGGGGCCGCTGCATTCTGGCTTCCTTGTTTCATCCCGTCCCTTCGGTATTAACCGCAAGCAAACGCTCGTCCGTCTCTTCTCCTCGTCAGCATTTGCTGTCCTTGGTTCCATCTCTGTAAGGAAGCGATAAACTCGCGTTTTACTTCCAGTGAAACGCTTAGGTTTATGCACGATCTTTTTCTCTTTACCCTGTTTTCTTTTTCCCCCTTTTTTTTCTTTTTTTCTTCTTCTTTTCCTTAAGGGAAAGGTCTTAATACGGCACTTTGCACCATACGTTGCAGGGTAAACGGTCTGGAAACGTTACACGCAGCAATTAGGGCTAGGTTATTAGGCAGGCGGGCACGTCGCCTAATACCTTCCTAACGCCATCTTCCACGAAACCTTATTTTTATTCCGCTTCAGTGTTATTGTTACTGTTCGCAAACCCTCGTATGCATGCGCTTAACCGACAACTCTCTCGGTCTTTAACTACGTGGAGGAACGACAGCCCTCGATTTGCCTGTCTCCCTTTCAAACCTATTACCTTTTTGAGACTGCTCCTAGCTTCCTCTTACTCTTGCATGCTGGCCTCACAGGCGACGACCAAAACGAACAACTGGATCGCTAGGTCTAGCCCCCTCTCTTCAAGATGTGCCCCTTCGGGGCTTACGTTTCTTGGTCTCTTCAACTTCAGCCGTGGCAATTAATCTAAAAAAGTAAGTATGACATCTATTCCTTTCCGTAGCTGCGTGTACGATAACAAAACAAAAGAGAAACAGCCAAAGCAAAGCTAAGGCAGATACAGGCAACAGCAGCCACAGGGTAGGAACGGGTTACTCAGTCCTCAGCGCTGCCTCGGGGAGGCCGAAATAACTGCTAACGGTCATTAGCCATACTTACCCTAGTTACCCGTGCCAGAACGCCTCCTCCTGTAGCAGTTCCTGGTGATATCGAGGGGCCGCTGCATTCTGGCTTCCTTGTTTCATCCCGTCCCTTCGGTATTAACCGCAAGCAAACGCTCGTCCGTCTCTTCTCCTCGTCAGCATTTGCTGTCCTTGGTTCCATCTCTGTAAGGAAGCGATAAACTCGCGTTTTACTTCCAGTGAAACGCTTAGGTTTATGCACGATCTTTTTCTCTTTACCCTGTTTTCTTTTTCCCCCTTTTTTTTCTTTTTTTCTTCTTCTTTTCCTTAAGGGAAAGGTCTTAATACGGCACTTTGCACCATACGTTGCAGGGTAAACGGTCTGGAAACGTTACACGCAGCAATTAGGGCTAGGTTATTAGGCAGGCGGGCACGTCGCCTAATACCTTCCTAACGCCATCTTCCACGAAACCTTATTTTTATTCCGCTTCAGTGTTATTGTTACTGTTCGCAAACCCTCGTATGCATGCGCTTAACCGACAACTCTCTCGGTCTTTAACTACGTGGAGGAACGACAGCCCTCGATTTGCCTGTCTCCCTTTCAAACCTATTACCTTTCTGAGACTGCTCCTAGCTTCCTCTTACTCTTGCATGCTGGCCTCACAGGCGACGACCAAAATGAACCACCGGATCCCCAGGTCTTGCTGCTTCTCTTCGAGATGTCCCCCTTCGGTGGGCTACCCTGCCAAACAAACCAAAAAGACTGCCGAGGCCGCGAGGGTACCAGATTTTCAGACCGCTTCTCCGAGGCTTTCGGGGTGACTGACGTCACCGCTTCGCTTCACGTTACTCACAGCTACCTTCGTCTATTACTTAGGGCTAAACCTGTTTCTGTTTGCAGAGGGGCTTGTTGCTTGTTTAAACTTGACATATAGTCCATAACCTGCTCTGCATGCTCCCTAGTCCCTTCTGCTTTTGCAACACTTGTGGTAATTCAAGGCGGTAATTAAGAGTCCCCATTGTCCCATAGGCTGGAGCGAGACATTGCTGCTGCTCTGAGGAGGTGCCTAAAAGCCACGCTGTTTTCGCTAGCATCACTGGGGCTTCCCAGAGCCCATCGGTGTTCTCTTTGGCTCTTCCCGAGCCTTTTAGGTTTTTTAGGCTATTCCTTAGCCCTCCATTTTAGGGCAATGTTCTCCTTAAGCACTGCGCACAGCACGATTATACCAGATCAGCCACATCGCGCACACACAGAGGCTTCTGAGAGGCGGCTCAGAAGAAAAGAGAGAAAAGTCTCTTTGTCATCCGCACATTCACCCGTCAACACTCTTCACCAGGAAGTGCTCTAAGTTCCTGTTTCTCTAAAGCGGGACTGAGTCGAGGCGGAGACGCAGATCGCACCCCATCTTTGTTAGAACGCCTCACTGCTGCGGGGACTGGGTCTGGCAGCAGTTTGAGGAATGTTTGGGGCCTTGCACAGAGTGCAGGGGAAGGTCTGGAGTCAGTGACAACATTGCGGCAGGGCTCAGAGGCGTTTTGGGGCCTGTGGGGGTGTTGGGGCAGGATTTGTGGGTGGTTTAATGGCTCTGGGGGGGCTGGTTGCAGGAAGGGTGGGACTCTGCGGGGCCCTCAGGGCAGGGGTGCCATCCCAGATGCGTAGTGAGCACATAGGGGTGCCCTACGTGGCTCTCAGCTCGGCGGGAGCAGCCACCGGTCTCCCACCCCACCAGACAGGGGAGCGGGGGGGTGGGAGGGAGAGGAGGTGGAGGGATCTATGAGCTCGCAGAGAACGCCAGAGGAGGCAGCAGGGAACTCCCCAAGGACCCCGCGTCCCAGACGAGAGGAGGCATCAGGCTGCCGTGCCGCTGCTAGAGACATCCAGACCCCCGCGCAGACACCCCACACACACTCCTCCAGGCTGCGTCCGCAGGGGCGAGCGCACGCCCCGGCCCGCGCTGGGGAGGAACCGGGGCCCTACAGGCGACACACGCAAAAGGGAGAGTCAGAGCCGCGCTCCGGCAGACCCGGCGCCGCGCAGACCCGGCGCGGCGCGGCGCGGCGCGGCCCCCGGCCCGACTACCCCCCCCCCCGCCCCGCCGCCTCCACGCAGCGACGGCCCCGGCTGGCAGGACACAGCCCGACACCCGCGGCCACCCGAAGGCACACGCTCGCCTCACCTCGCCTCGCCTCACCGCGGCCCCCACATGCTCGACTCCAGGCCGCCTCTGCCCTCGCCCGCCGCCGTCCAGCCAAAACACCCGCCCTGCTCGCCGCCATCTTGCCCGCCGCCGCACCGCGCGTGCGCCGGCCGCCCAGGGCTCGCGCCGCCGCACCGCGCGTGCGCCGGCCGCCCAGGGCTCGCGCCGCCGCACCGCGCGTGCGCCGGCCGCCCAGGGCTCGCGCCGCCGCACCGCGCGTGCGCCGGCCGCCCAGGGCTCGCGCCGCCGCACCGCGCGTGCGCGGCCCAGGACCGCGCGGGAGGGGCGGGGGGAGCGGAGCGCGAGGGGCGGGGGGAGCGGAGCGCGAGGGGCGGGGGGAGCGGAGCGCGAGGGGCGGGGGGAGCGCGAGGGGCGGTGGGAGCGCGAGGGGCGGGGGGAGCGGAGCGCGAGGGGCGGGGGGAGCGCGAGGGGCGGGGGGAGCGCGAGGGGCGGGGGGAGCGGAGCGCGAGGGGAGCGCAGCGCGAGGGGCGGGGGGAGCGCAGCGCGAGGGGCGGGGGAGCGCAGCGCGAGGCAGCCCAGACCCGCAATGGCCCCACCCTCGCGTGGTCGCAGCGCCGCGCTGCAGCCGGCCGGCTCCCGCGCGCCAACCGCAGCCCGCCGCGCCACCCCGGCGCTCAGGCCGAGCAGCGAGCGCCCCGAGGCTGCTCTGCCCGCGCCCGAGAGAGCGGCGGGGATCAGCGAGCAGGCGCTGGGGCTGCCCCGGGGAGAGAGCGCCGCGGAGCAGCTCCGAGACGGCACTGCCCGTCCCCGCGCCCCCAGGAAGCACCGAGAAGGAAAAGCCCTCTCGGGAAAAGCGCTCCCGGTCCGTGAGCACCGGGCAGGGGGCACGAGCGCGGCCCCTGCGCTTACCCGTCCCCGAGAGAGCGCAGAGTAGCGGCCAACACGGCGACCGGCAGCGCGCACGTGTGCGCCGGCTGCCCGCAACGGTCTTCGTACGCAGCGGTGGCCGCCGGCGGCTGCAGTGCTGCCTTGTCGACACGCGAGGGCAGCCGTGAGCGTGCCCCCCCTCCCGCGTGCAGTGCCGCCTTTCAGACACGCGAGGGCAGCAAGGAGCAGGGCACAGCGCTTTCCTGCCCCCCTTGCAAAATACTCGCTAGACAAAAGTGGCTTGGGCTCCTCCCGAACGCTTACCTGGCTTCATTACTACAGCTATTAGGAACCGAAGTGCATAGCCTTCTAGAAAAGGGAACGACCGTCTTTTCAAAACTTCCCGCGACTCCCCAGAATTGTCACTGCCTTGCATCAGCAGCCAGCTTCTTCCAACCCAGCCGCAAGAAACATTTTGCCTTCCCGGCAGAACTTTCTGCTCCCCGGGGGGTCCAAAGGAAACCCGTCACTCACTACTGTCTGTCAAAACGTACCGGAAGCCCTCAAATACAGGACAAGACGCCTTCTCTAAGGAAGCTGACTACTAGGTCTGCTTCACGGCAGCTTCTCCCCAGTATCAGGGCCCACTCAATAAACAAAATAGGACGAGAAATGTCTTAATCTGCTCCAAGTGCTTTCGTATAAGAGAACAACATCAAAACGAGGTATTATTGCATTTAGCCTCCACTACACGTGCTACCCCAGCGCCACGGACTTGCTTTAAAGCATCAGTGACGTACGCGGTCTGGCAGTATTCACAGAATGAATACGCACTCGATCGAGTACAGGTGTTCATAAAAAGCTTTGCCAGTGCGTCGCTAGGTAACAAACCTAGACAAGCAGCTATTTGCCCTGATCCTTCGGCTTACATTTCTTCTGCCGGATGTAGTCAAACGTACCTGCATGCAGTGGCCTTGTGAGGCAGTGACACGGTGTCCGTGGGGTGGCTGTTCCAGGGTCTCTCGGGCTGTTCCAGGGTCCTCGGACAGCAACGGTGCTGGTCGACTTTCCCTTGCGCTGCACAGCAGGACAGCTCCGCACCGTGCCCTCCCAGCACCGCCACTCCTCCCAGCAGCTGCCTAACCGGCCCCAATCCTGAGCAAAGCTACGACCCCCAGGAGCCCGCAGCACCCCTCCTACTCTTCCCGCCCTCCCCATTTCCAAGAGGGACAGCCCCAGCCCCCGGGGACAACCCTGCCTGGTCACGCTGCTGTCCGAAAAGCGGATTCGTTGCCCGCTGTGCACTAAGCCAATAATGACACGCTCAGGAGAGACATTTGCTTATTTATTTCAGAGTTGTGCAAGCCTGGCTGCTCGGTGTTTTCCCCACAAATCAAGCGCAACTTCCCCCCCCGCCCCGGCTTTCCAAGTAGCATTTATACAAGTTGCAAGGTTTGCAACTTTCCCTCTTACACCGGTTGGTTAGTGATTTACATACAATTCTAATATTGCTTACACACCATTTTAAAACTACGCATGCTCAGGGGAGGGGTCTTCACCCGGGCACAGGTCTTTCTGACCTATGGGCGTGATTTTCTTGTATTATAATGAGGACAGTTCAGTTCGGGGATACCTCGAATTCCTTTGCTAAATTGGCAACGTCTACATAGAAAACAAAACATTTTGATTTACTATTTCTTTAAGGCTTTAGCACTTCTAGCATGGCCTTGATTAAAGAATTATTTCCTCCCAGGAAATGGGGGGGGGGGTTCTCCTCATCTGCCTAGTTTAAACAGCAGGAACACTCTTTCTGAGCTTCCAAGGTTGTCTGGCAACACCATTGGAGATGGAAAACACTTCCTGCCCTGTACCGGGGAAAAACAGGGGCATTCCACTGTCCCCCGTGACCTGTGGGGACTCAGGCGTGAGTGACACATGTCCAGTAAGGAACAGACCCAGCGGGCACTACAGCTCCTGGCCTGCCACGCGGCCGCCTGCTGGGAACCCCGCTGGCAGGGACCTGCCGCCGCCGCCCCCCCCGCGGGGCCACCTCGAGAGGCGCAGCATGGTCACCCAGTAGCCCCGCCTGAGAAGACTACACCTCCCAGCATACCGTGCACGCGAAAAGGGCGGCCCGGAAGCCCAGTGCCGGAAGACTACTGCTCCCGGCATGCCATGCCAAGCAACATGGCCGCCCGGAAGCCCAGTGACGGAAGACTACCGCTCCCAGCATGCCGCGCTCAGAACAACCATGCCCCACCGGAAGCCCAGTGCCGGAAGACTACTGCTCCCGGCATGCCGCGCCGAAAGCTACGGCTCCCCGCAGTCCCGCACCCCAACTCCCGCCCCCCACCCGCAGCGCTGGGGCACCTTTGACCCTCGGCACATTCCGTTCCTTTCCGTCCCGCCCCCCTTCCCCTTCCCCCCTGTCGCCCCGGAAACGGCCGCAGAGCCCCGAGCGCGGCCCCGCCAGCCCCACCACCGGCCCGGGGCTCCCCCGACACCCCCGCGACCGGCCCCGCCTCAGCTCCGACACTGCCCCCGCCCCTCCACGACCCTCCTCCCCCCGCTCCCCGACACGCTCCCGAGCTGACACAGGAGACCCCCCCCCGCGCTCCTCCGACCGCGCAGTAAACCGCACCACAGCCCCGGCGCACCCCCTTCCTCCCCCCGCCTCCGTGGCCCCGGGACACTCCCAGCCGCCGGGACCCCCGGCACATGCGGGACCCGCAGCCTGCAGCGCGCCTCCCCCGGCCCTGCTCACCTCCTCCGCGGGGCGGCCGCCGGGCTGGTCCCGAAGGGCCGTGCTCCGTGGCAGCTCCGCTGCCCAGCTCCTGCCCCAGCGCCAGCTCCCCCCAACTGCGGCCCCAGCCCCCAAATGTGGGCCTGCCCTTGCCATCAGCCCCACCTGGGGCCTGTCCTGCCACCCAGCTCCCCCTGGCATTCATCTCAGCCCCAGGGCCCGCAGCTGTGGGCCTGCAGGAACTGGGCAGGGGGCCTGGCCATCAGCCCCTTCAGGGACAGCTGGGGCTGCCAGGGCAGCAGAGGCACCCCCACTCTCCTGACAGCAGCTTGCTGAGAGCTGAAGGGAGAGCCCTGCCTGGGGTGTAGAGTGCGGAAAGGGGAGTATGCGGAGCACAAGAGAACAAATCGAGAGCTCTGGGTGCAACACAAGTCAAGGAAAAAAAAAAAAAAAAAAAAAAAAAAAAAAGAACGACGATAGAGCAAACAGAGTGACTCTGGGGGCACCAAAAGGAGGGCCCTGGGGCACACCCAGAAGCACCCAGAAAACTCCAGGACAGGAGAAAAAGCTAAACAGACCTCTGCGGCGTGCCGCAAAACACACACGGGGCCACGGGGCGCACCGAAAGGCACGCAGAAGGCTCGGGGGCAACCCAGAATGTGAACTGAGGGGTCCTGAGGGCATCAGAGGGCAAGTGCAGGGCTCTGGGGCAGACCAAAATACAGAGGAAGGGCCTTGGCGCACACCAGAGGGGTCACCAGGCACGCCGCAGGGCTCAACGCGGCTGACAGGATGGCGCCTGCAGGCTGCCCCAGGCACACGAGCGACACTGCGGAGTGCCAAAAGCAAATCCGGGAGCGGTTCGGGGACCTCACGCAGCCCTGGAGGGGCTCTGGCTGCCCTTGCGATGAGGGGAAACACCCCCAAGAGCCCCGAGGGTCCAGGCAACGCAAGGGAAATTCCCCGCAGCTCTGGGAACAGCACCGGGCTCCCTGGCAAGCGCAGGCACTCCCAAGTACATGGGACTCGGGGACCAGCTCCCAGCCCCGGACACAATGCGTAACCTCCTGCCCCGGGCATCGTGTTCAGGCAAACCGCCCTGGAGCTCGGCACCAGCGTGCCTCCCCTTACCTACGATATCCAAAGAGTCACCGCCGCACCAGCGTCTGTCCGTCCGTCCATCCGTCGGGGAAGGGTCAGCTCCTGCCCCTGCCCTCGACGTGGCAGGTGTCCGAGTAGCCTTCCCCCAGTGCTTTTTCCTTCAGGGCTAGGATTCAGCTCGGAGAGCTGAGAGGAAAATGCCTGATCCCGCCTGCCTGCACTTCTGCCCTAACCCAGGCCAGAGCCCCTCAGGTTACTTAGTCCTCAGCGCTGCCTCGGGGAGGCCGAAATAACTGCTAACGGTCATTAGCCATACTTACCTTAGTTACCCGTGCCAGAACGCCTCCTCCTGCAGCAGTTCCTGGTGATATCGAGGGGCCGCTGCATTCTGGCTTCCTTGTTTCATCCCGTCCCTTCGGTATTAACCGCAAGCAAACGCTCGTCCGTCTCTTCTCCTCGTCAGCATTTGCTGTCCTTGGTTCCATCTCTGTAAGGAAGCGATAAACTCGCGTTTTACTTCCAGTGAAACGCTTAGGTTTATGCACGATCTTTTTCTCTTTACCCTGTTTTCTTTTTCCCCCTTTTTTTTCTTTTTTTCTTCTTCTTTTCCTTAAGGGAAAGGTCTTAATACGGCACTTTGCACCATACGTTGCAGGGTAAACGGTCTGGAAACGTTACACGCAGCAATTAGGGCTAGGTTATTAGGCAGGCGGGCACGTCGCCTAATACCTTCCTAACGCCATCTTCCACGAAACCTTATTTTTATTCCGCTTCAGTGTTATTGTTACTGTTCGCAAACCCTCGTATGCATGCGCTTAACCGACAACTCTCTCGGTCTTTAACTACGTGGAGGAACGACAGCCCTCGATTTGCCTGTCTCCCTTTCAAACCTATTACCTTTTTGAGACTGCTCCTAGCTTCCTCTTACTCTTGCATGCTGGCCTCACAGGCGACGACCAAAACGAACAACTGGATCGCTAGGTCTAGCCCCCTCTCTTCAAGATGTGCCCCTTCGGGGCTTACGTTTCTTGGTCTCTTCAACTTCAGCCGTGGCAATTAATCTAAAAAAGTAAGTATGACATCTATTCCTTTCCGTAGCTGCGTGTACGATAACAAAACAAAAGAGAAACAGCCAAAGCAAAGCTAAGGCAGATACAGGCAACAGCAGCCACAGGGTAGGAACGGGTTACTCAGTCCTCAGCGCTGCCTCGGGGAGGCCGAAATAACTGCTAACGGTCATTAGCCATACTTACCCTAGTTACCCGTGCCAGAACGCCTCCTCCTGCAGCAGTTCCTGGTGATATCGAGGGGCCGCTGCATTCTGGCTTCCTTGTTTCATCCCGTCCCTTCGGTATTAACCGCAAGCAAACGCTCGTCCGTCTCTTCTCCTCGTCAGCATTTGCTGTCCTTGGTTCCATCTCTGTAAGGAAGCGATAAACTCGCGTTTTACTTCCAGTGAAACGCTTAGGTTTATGCACGATCTTTTTCTCTTTACCCTGTTTTCTTTTTCCCCCTTTTTTTTCTTTTTTTCTTCTTCTTTTCCTTAAGGGAAAGGTCTTAATACGGCACTTTGCACCATACGTTGCAGGGTAAACGGTCTGGAAACGTTACACGCAGCAATTAGGGCTAGGTTATTAGGCAGGCGGGCACGTCGCCTAATACCTTCCTAACGCCATCTTCCACGAAACCTTATTTTTATTCCGCTTCAGTGTTATTGTTACTGTTCGCAAACCCTCGTATGCATGCGCTTAACCGACAACTCTCTCGGTCTTTAACTACGTGGAGGAACGACAGCCCTCGATTTGCCTGTCTCCCTTTCAAACCTATTACCTTTTTGAGACTGCTCCTAGCTTCCTCTTACTCTTGCATGCTGGCCTCACAGGCGACGACCAAAACGAACAACTGGATCGCTAGGTCTAGCCCCCTCTCTTCAAGATGTGCCCCTTCGGGGCTTACGTTTCTTGGTCTCTTCAACTTCAGCCGTGGCAATTAATCTAAAAAAGTAAGTATGACATCTATTCCTTTCCGTAGCTGCGTGTACGATAACAAAACAAAAGAGAAACAGCCAAAGCAAAGCTAAGGCAGATACAGGCAACAGCAGCCACAGGGTAGGAACGGGTTACTCAGTCCTCAGCGCTGCCTCGGGGAGGCCGAAATAACTGCTAACGGTCATTAGCCATACTTACCCTAGTTACCCGTGCCAGAACGCCTCCTCCTGTAGCAGTTCCTGGTGATATCGAGGGGCCGCTGCATTCTGGCTTCCTTGTTTCATCCCGTCCCTTCGGTATTAACCGCAAGCAAACGCTCGTCCGTCTCTTCTCCTCGTCAGCATTTGCTGTCCTTGGTTCCATCTCTGTAAGGAAGCGATAAACTCGCGTTTTACTTCCAGTGAAACGCTTAGGTTTATGCACGATCTTTTTCTCTTTACCCTGTTTTCTTTTTCCCCCTTTTTTTTCTTTTTTTCTTCTTCTTTTCCTTAAGGGAAAGGTCTTAATACGGCACTTTGCACCATACGTTGCAGGGTAAACGGTCTGGAAACGTTACACGCAGCAATTAGGGCTAGGTTATTAGGCAGGCGGGCACGTCGCCTAATACCTTCCTAACGCCATCTTCCACGAAACCTTATTTTTATTCCGCTTCAGTGTTATTGTTACTGTTCGCAAACCCTCGTATGCATGCGCTTAACCGACAACTCTCTCGGTCTTTAACTACGTGGAGGAACGACAGCCCTCGATTTGCCTGTCTCCCTTTCAAACCTATTACCTTTCTGAGACTGCTCCTAGCTTCCTCTTACTCTTGCATGCTGGCCTCACAGGCGACGACCAAAATGAACCACCGGATCCCCAGGTCTTGCTGCTTCTCTTCGAGATGTCCCCCTTCGGTGGGCTACCCTGCCAAACAAACCAAAAAGACTGCCGAGGCCGCGAGGGTACCAGATTTTCAGACCGCTTCTCCGAGGCTTTCGGGGTGACTGACGTCACCGCTTCGCTTCACGTTACTCACAGCTACCTTCGTCTATTACTTAGGGCTAAACCTGTTTCTGTTTGCAGAGGGGCTTGTTGCTTGTTTAAACTTGACATATAGTCCATAACCTGCTCTGCATGCTCCCTAGTCCCTTCTGCTTTTGCAACACTTGTGGTAATTCAAGGCGGTAATTAAGAGTCCCCATTGTCCCATAGGCTGGAGCGAGACATTGCTGCTGCTCTGAGGAGGTGCCTAAAAGCCACGCTGTTTTCGCTAGCATCACTGGGGCTTCCCAGAGCCCATCGGTGTTCTCTTTGGCTCTTCCCGAGCCTTTTAGGTTTTTTAGGCTATTCCTTAGCCCTCCATTTTAGGGCAATGTTCTCCTTAAGCACTGCGCACAGCACGATTATACCAGATCAGCCACATCGCGCACACACAGAGGCTTCTGAGAGGCGGCTCAGAAGAAAAGAGAGAAAAGTCTCTTTGTCATCCGCACATTCACCCGTCAACACTCTTCACCAGGAAGTGCTCTAAGTTCCTGTTTCTCTAAAGCGGGACTGAGTCGAGGCGGAGACGCAGATCGCACCCCATCTTTGTTAGAACGCCTCACTGCTGCGGGGACTGGGTCTGGCAGCAGTTTGAGGAATGTTTGGGGCCTTGCACAGAGTGCAGGGGAAGGTCTGGAGTCAGTGACAACATTGCGGCAGGGCTCAGAGGCGTTTTGGGGCCTGTGGGGGTGTTGGGGCAGGATTTGTGGGTGGTTTAATGGCTCTGGGGGGGCTGGTTGCAGGAAGGGTGGGACTCTGCGGGGCCCTCAGGGCAGGGGTGCCATCCCAGATGCGTAGTGAGCACATAGGGGTGCCCTACGTGGCTCTCAGCTCGGCGGGAGCAGCCACCGGTCTCCCACCCCACCAGACAGGGGAGCGGGGCGGGGGGGGCGGGGAGAGGAGGTGGAGGGATCTATGAGCTCGCAGAGAACGCCAGAGGAGGCAGCAGGGAACTCCCCAAGGACCCCGCGTCCCAGACGAGAGGAGGCATCAGGCTGCCGTGCCGCTGCTAGAGACATCCAGACCCCCGCGCAGACACGCCACACACACTCCTCCAGGCTGCGTCCGCAGGGGCGAGCGCACGCCCCGGCCCGCGCTGGGGAGGAACCGGGGCCCTACAGGCGACACACGCAAAAGGGAGAGTCAGAGCCGCGCTCCGGCAGACCCGGCGCCGCGCAGACCCGGCGCGGCGCGGCGCGGCCCCCGGCCCGACTACCCCCCCCCCCGCCCCGCCGCCTCCACGCAGCGACGGCCCCGGCTGGCAGGACACAGCCCGACACCCGCGGCCACCCGAAGGCACACGCTCGCCTCACCTCGCCTCGCCTCACCGCGGCCCCCACATGCTCGACTCCAGGCCGCCTCTGCCCTCGCCCGCCGCCGTCCAGCCAAAACACCCGCCCTGCTCGCCGCCATCTTGCCCGCCGCCGCACCGCGCGTGCGCCGGCCGCCCAGGGCTCGCGCCGCCGCACCGCGCGTGCGCCGGCCGCCCAGGGCTCGCGCCGCCGCACCGCGCGTGCGCCGGCCGCCCAGGGCTCGCGCCGCCGCACCGCGCGTGCGCCGGCCGCCCAGGGCTCGCGCCGCCGCACCGCGCGTGCGCGGCCCAGGACCGCGCGGGAGGGGCGGGGGGAGCGGAGCGCGAGGGGCGGGGGGAGCGGAGCGCGAGGGGCGGGGGGAGCGCGAGGGGCGGGGGGAGCGCGAGGGGCGGTGGGAGCGCGAGGGGCGGGGGGAGCGGAGCGCGAGGGGCGGGGGGAGCGGAGCGCGAGGGGCGGGGGGAGCGGAGCGCGAGGGGCGGGGGGAGCGGAGCGCGAGGGGCGGGGGGAGCGGAGCGCGAGGGGCGGGGGGAGCGGAGCGCGAGGGGCGGGGGGAGCGGAGCGCGAGGGGCGGGGGGAGCGGAGCGCGAGGGGCGGGGGGAGCGGAGCGCGAGGGGCGGGGGGAGCGCAGCGCGAGGGGCGGGGGGAGCGCAGCGCGAGGGGCGGGGGGAGCGCAGCGCGAGGGGCGGGGGGAGCGCAGCGCGAGGGGCGGGGGGAGCGCAGCGCGAGGGGCGGGGGGAGCGCAGCGCGAGGGGCGGGGGGAGCGCAGCGCGAGGGGCGGGGGGAGCGCAGCGCGAGGGGCGGGGGGAGCGCAGCGCGAGGGGCGGGGGGAGCGCAGCGCGAGGGGCGGGGGGAGCGCAGCGCGAGGGGCGGGGGGAGCGCAGCGCGAGGGGCGGGGGGAGCGCAGCGCGAGGGGCGGGGGGAGCGCAGCGCGAGGCAGCCCAGACCCGCAATGGCCCCACCCTCGCGTGGTCGCAGCGCCGCGCTGCAGCCGGCCGGCTCCCGCGCGCCAACCGCAGCCCGCCGCGCCACCCCGGCGCTCAGGCCGAGCAGCGAGCGCCCCGAGGCTGCTCTGCCCGCGCCCGAGAGAGCGGCGGGGATCAGCGAGCAGGCGCTGGGGCTGCCCCGGGGAGAGAGCGCCGCGGAGCAGCTCCGAGACGGCACTGCCCGTCCCCGCGCCCCCAGGAAGCACCGAGAAGGAAAAGCCCTCTCGGGAAAAGCGCTCCCGGTCCGTGAGCACCGGGCAGGGGGCACGAGCGCGGCCCCTGCGCTTACCCGTCCCCGAGAGAGCGCAGAGTAGCGGCCAACACGGCGACCGGCAGCGCGCACGTGTGCGCCGGCTGCCCGCAACGGTCTTCGTACGCAGCGGTGGCCGCCGGCGGCTGCAGTGCTGCCTTGTCGACACGCGAGGGCAGCCGTGAGCGCGCCCCCCCTCCCGCGTGCAGTGCCGCCTTTCAGACACGCGAGGGCAGCAAGGAGCAGGGCGCAGCGCTTTCCTGCCCCCCTTGCAAAATACTCGCTAGACAAAAGTGGCTTGGGCTCCTCCCGAACGCTTACCTGGCTTCATTACTACAGCTATTAGGAACCGAAGTGCATAGCCTTCTAGAAAAGGGAACGACCGTCTTTTCAAAACTTCCCGCGACTCCCCAGAATTGTCACTGCCTTGCATCAGCAGCCAGCTTCTTCCAACCCAGCCGCAAGAAACATTTTGCCTTCCCGGCAGAACTTTCTGCTCCCCGGGGGGTCCAAAGGAAACCCGTCACTCACTACTGTCTGTCAAAACGTACCGGAAGCCCTCAAATACAGGACAAGACGCCTTCTCTAAGGAAGCTGACTACTAGGTCTGCTTCACGGCAGCTTCTCCCCAGTATCAGGGCCCACTCAATAAACAAAATAGGACGAGAAATGTCTTAATCTGCTCCAAGTGCTTTCGTATAAGAGAACAACATCAAAACGAGGTATTATTGCATTTAGCCTCCACTACACGTGCTACCCCAGCGCCACGGACTTGCTTTAAAGCATCAGTGACGTACACGGTCTGGCAGTATTCACAGAATGAATACGCACTCGATCGAGTACAGGTGTTCATAAAAAGCTTTGCCAGTGCGTCGCTAGGTAACAAACCTAGACAAGCAGCTATTTGCCCTGATCCTTCGGCTTACATTTCTTCTGCCGGATGTAGTCAAACGTACCTGCATGCAGTGGCCTTGCGAGGCAGTGACACGGTGTCCGTGGGGTGGCTGTTCCAGGGTCTCTCGGGCTGTTCCAGGGTCCTCGGACAGCAACGGTGCTGGTCGACTTTCCCTTGCGCTGCACAGCAGGACAGCTCCGCACCGTGCCCTCCCAGCACCGCCACTCCTCCCAGCAGCTGCCTAACCGGCCCCAATCCTGAGCAAAGCTACGACCCCCAGGAGCCCGCAGCACCCCTCCTACTCTTCCCGCCCTCCCCATTTCCAAGAGGGACAGCCCCAGCCCCCGGGGACAACCCTGCCTGGTCACGCTGCTGTCCGAAAAGCGGATTCGTTGCCCGCTGTGCACTAAGCCAATAATGACACGCTCAGGAGAGACATTTGCTTATTTATTTCAGAGTTGTGCAAGCCTGGCTGCTCGGTGTTTTCCCCACAAATCAAGCGCAACTTCCCCCCCCGCCCCGGCTTTCCAAGTAGCATTTATACAAGTTGCAAGGTTTGCAACTTTCCCTCTTACACCGGTTGGTTAGTGATTTACATACAATTCTAATATTGCTTACACACCATTTTAAAACTACGCATGCTCAGGGGAGGGGTCTTCACCCGGGCACAGGTCTTTCTGACCTATGGGCGTGATTTTCTTGTATTATAATGAGGACAGTTCAGTTCGGGGATACCTCGAATTCCTTTGCTAAATTGGCAACGTCTACATAGAAAACAAAACATTTTGATTTACTATTTCTTTAAGGCTTTAGCACTTCTAGCATGGCCTTGATTAAAGAATTATTTCCTCCCAGGAAATGGGGGGGGGGTTCTCCTCATCTGCCTAGTTTAAACAGCAGGAACACTCTTTCTGAGCTTCCAAGGTTGTCTGGCAACACCATTGGAGATGGAAAACACTTCCTGCCCTGTACCGGGGAAAAACAGGGGCATTCCACTGTCCCCCGTGACCTGTGGGGACTCAGGCGTGAGTGACACATGTCCAGTAAGGAACAGACCCAGCGGGCACTACAGCTCCTGGCCTGCCACGCGGCCGCCTGCTGGGAACCCCGCTGGCAGGGACCTGCCGCCGCCGCCCCCCCCGCGGGGCCACCTCGAGAGGCGCAGCATGGTCACCCAGTAGCCCCGCCTGAGAAGACTACACCTCCCAGCATACCGTGCACGCGAAAAGGGCGGCCCGGAAGCCCAGTGCCGGAAGACTACCGCTCCCGGCATGCCATGCCAAGCAACATGGCCGCCCGGAAGCCCAGTGACGGAAGACTACCGCTCCCAGCATGCCGCGCTCAGAACAACCATGCCCCACCGGAAGCCCAGTGCCGGAAGACTACTGCTCCCGGCATGCCGCGCCGAAAGCTACGGCTCCCCGCAGTCCCGCACCCCAACTCCCGCCCCCCACCCGCAGCGCTGGGGCACCTTTGACCCTCGGCACATTCCGTTCCTTTCCGTCCCGCCCCCCTTCCCCTTCCCCCCTGTCGCCCCGGAAACGGCCGCAGAGCCCCGAGCGCGGCCCCGCCAGCCCCACCACCGGCCCGGGGCTCCCCCGACACCCCCGCGACCGGCCCCGCCTCAGCTCCGACACTGCCCCCGCCCCTCCACGACCCTCCTCCCCCCGCTCCCCGACACGCTCCCGAGCTGACACAGGAGACCCCCCCCCGCGCTCCTCCGACCGCGCAGTAAACCGCACCACAGCCCCGGCGCACCCCCTTCCTCCCCCCGCCTCCGTGGCCCCGGGACACTCCCAGCCGCCGGGACCCCCGGCACATGCGGGACCCGCAGCCTGCAGCGCGCCTCCCCCGGCCCTGCTCACCTCCTCCGCGGGGCGGCCGCCGGGCTGGTCCCGAAGGGCCGTGCTCCGTGGCAGCTCCGCTGCCCAGCTCCTGCCCCAGCGCCAGCTCCCCCCAACTGCGGCCCCAGCCCCCAAATGTGGGCCTGCCCTTGCCATCAGCCCCACCTGGGGCCTGTCCTGCCACCCAGCTCCCCCTGGCATTCATCTCAGCCCCAGGGCCCGCAGCTGTGGGCCTGCAGGAACTGGGCAGGGGGCCTGGCCATCAGCCCCTTCAGGGACAGCTGGGGCTGCCAGGGCAGCAGAGGCACCCCCACTCTCCTGACAGCAGCTTGCTGAGAGCTGAAGGGAGAGCCCTGCCTGGGGTGTAGAGTGCGGAAAGGGGAGTATGCGGAGCACAAGAGAACAAATCGAGAGCTCTGGGTGCAACACAAGTCAAGGAAAAAAAAAAAAAAAAAAAAAAAAAAAAAGAACAACGATAGAGCAAACAGAGTGACTCTGGGGGCACCAAAAGGAGGGCCCTGGGGCACACCCAGAAGCACCCAGAAAACTCCAGGACAGGAGAAAAAGCTAAACAGACCTCTGCGGCGTGCCGCAAAACACACACGGGGCCACGGGGCGCACCGAAAGGCACGCAGAAGGCTCGGGGGCAACCCAGAATGTGAACTGAGGGGTCCTGAGGGCATCAGAGGGCAAGTGCAGGGCTCTGGGGCAGACCAAAATACAGAGGAAGGGCCTTGGCGCACACCAGAGGGGTCACCAGGCACGCCGCAGGGCTCAACGCGGCTGACAGGATGGCGCCTGCAGGCTGCCCCAGGCACACGAGCGACACTGCGGAGTGCCAAAAGCAAATCCGGGAGCGGTTCGGGGACCTCACGCAGCCCTGGAGGGGCTCTGGCTGCCCTTGCGATGAGGGGAAACACCCCCAAGAGCCCCGAGGGTCCAGGCAACGCAAGGGAAATTCCCCGCAGCTCTGGGAACAGCACCGGGCTCCCTGGCAAGCGCAGGCACTCCCAAGTACATGGGACTCGGGGACCAGCTCCCAGCCCCGGACACAATGCGTAACCTCCTGCCCCGGGCATCGTGTTCAGGCAAACCGCCCTGGAGCTCGGCACCAGCGTGCCTCCCCTTACCTACGATATCCAAAGAGTCACCGCCGCACCAGCGTCTGTCCGTCCGTCCATCCGTCGGGGAAGGGTCAGCTCCTGCCCCTGCCCTCGACGTGGCAGGTGTCCGAGTAGCCTTCCCCCAGTGCTTTTTCCTTCAGGGCTAGGATTCAGCTCGGAGAGCTGAGAGGAAAATGCCTGATCCCGCCTGCCTGCACTTCTGCCCTAACCCAGGCCAGAGCCCCTCAGGTTACTTAGTCCTCAGCGCTGCCTCGGGGAGGCCGAAATAACTGCTAACGGTCATTAGCCATACTTACCTTAGTTACCCGTGCCAGAACGCCTCCTCCTGCAGCAGTTCCTGGTGATATCGAGGGGCCGCTGCATTCTGGCTTCCTTGTTTCATCCCGTCCCTTCGGTATTAACCGCAAGCAAACGCTCGTCCGTCTCTTCTCCTCGTCAGCATTTGCTGTCCTTGGTTCCATCTCTGTAAGGAAGCGATAAACTCGCGTTTTACTTCCAGTGAAACGCTTAGGTTTATGCACGATCTTTTTCTCTTTACCCTGTTTTCTTTTTCCCCCTTTTTTTTCTTTTTTTCTTCTTCTTTTCCTTAAGGGAAAGGTCTTAATACGGCACTTTGCACCATACGTTGCAGGGTAAACGGTCTGGAAACGTTACACGCAGCAATTAGGGCTAGGTTATTAGGCAGGCGGGCACGTCGCCTAATACCTTCCTAACGCCATCTTCCACGAAACCTTATTTTTATTCCGCTTCAGTGTTATTGTTACTGTTCGCAAACCCTCGTATGCATGCGCTTAACCGACAACTCTCTCGGTCTTTAACTACGTGGAGGAACGACAGCCCTCGATTTGCCTGTCTCCCTTTCAAACCTATTACCTTTTTGAGACTGCTCCTAGCTTCCTCTTACTCTTGCATGCTGGCCTCACAGGCGACGACCAAAACGAACAACTGGATCGCTAGGTCTAGCCCCCTCTCTTCAAGATGTGCCCCTTCGGGGCTTACGTTTCTTGGTCTCTTCAACTTCAGCCGTGGCAATTAATCTAAAAAAGTAAGTATGACATCTATTCCTTTCCGTAGCTGCGTGTACGATAACAAAACAAAAGAGGAAACAGCCAAAGCAAAGCTAAGGCAGATACAGGCAACAGCAGCCACAGGGTAGGAACGGGTTACTCAGTCCTCAGCGCTGCCTCGGGGAGGCCGAAATAACTGCTAACGGTCATTAGCCATACTTACCCTAGTTACCCGTGCCAGAACGCCTCCTCCTGCAGCAGTTCCTGGTGATATCGAGGGGCCGCTGCATTCTGGCTTCCTTGTTTCATCCCGTCCCTTCGGTATTAACCGCAAGCAAACGCTCGTCCGTCTCTTCTCCTCGTCAGCATTTGCTGTCCTTGGTTCCATCTCTGTAAGGAAGCGATAAACTCGCGTTTTACTTCCAGTGAAACGCTTAGGTTTATGCACGATCTTTTTCTCTTTACCCTGTTTTCTTTTTCCCCCTTTTTTTTCTTTTTTTCTTCTTCTTTTCCTTAAGGGAAAGGTCTTAATACGGCACTTTGCACCATACGTTGCAGGGTAAACGGTCTGGAAACGTTACACACAGCAATTAGGGCTAGGTTATTAGGCAGGCGGGCACGTCGCCTAATACCTTCCTAACGCCATCTTCCACGAAACCTTATTTTTATTCCGCTTCAGTGTTATTGTTACTGTTCGCAAACCCTCGTATGCATGCGCTTAACCGACAACTCTCTCGGTCTTTAACTACGTGGAGGAACGACAGCCCTCGATTTGCCTGTCTCCCTTTCAAACCTATTACCTTTTTGAGACTGCTCCTAGCTTCCTCTTACTCTTGCATGCTGGCCTCACAGGCGACGACCAAAACGAACAACTGGATCGCTAGGTCTAGCCCCCTCTCTTCAAGATGTGCCCCTTCGGGGCTTACGTTTCTTGGTCTCTTCAACTTCAGCCGTGGCAATTAATCTAAAAAAGTAAGTATGACATCTATTCCTTTCCGTAGCTGCGTGTACGATAACAAAACAAAAGAGGAAACAGCCAAAGCAAAGCTAAGGCAGATACAGGCAACAGCAGCCACAGGGTAGGAACGGGTTACTCAGTCCTCAGCGCTGCCTCGGGGAGGCCGAAATAACTGCTAACGGTCATTAGCCATACTTACCCTAGTTACCCGTGCCAGAACGCCTCCTCCTGTAGCAGTTCCTGGTGATATCGAGGGGCCGCTGCATTCTGGCTTCCTTGTTTCATCCCGTCCCTTCGGTATTAACCGCAAGCAAACGCTCGTCCGTCTCTTCTCCTCGTCAGCATTTGCTGTCCTTGGTTCCATCTCTGTAAGGAAGCGATAAACTCGCGTTTTACTTCCAGTGAAACGCTTAGGTTTATGCACGATCTTTTTCTCTTTACCCTGTTTTCTTTTTCCCCCTTTTTTTTCTTTTTTTCTTCTTCTTTTCCTTAAGGGAAAGGTCTTAATACGGCACTTTGCACCATACGTTGCAGGGTAAACGGTCTGGAAACGTTACACGCAGCAATTAGGGCTAGGTTATTAGGCAGGCGGGCACGTCGCCTAATACCTTCCTAACGCCATCTTCCACGAAACCTTATTTTTATTCCGCTTCAGTGTTATTGTTACTGTTCGCAAACCCTCGTATGCATGCGCTTAACCGACAACTCTCTCGGTCTTTAACTACGTGGAGGAACGACAGCCCTTGATTTGCCTGTCTCCCTTTCAAACCTATTACCTTTCTGAGACTGCTCCTAGCTTCCTCTTACTCTTGCATGCTGGCCTCACAGGCGACGACCAAAATGAACCACCGGATCCCCAGGTCTTGCTGCTTCCCGGCATTGCCAAGCAACATGGCCGCCCGGAAGCCCAGTGCCGGAAGACTACCGCTCCCAGCATGCCGCGCTCAGAACAACCATGCCCCACCGGAAGCCCAGTGCCGGAAGACTACTGCTCCCGGCATGCCATGCCAAGCAACATGGCCGCCCGGTAGCCCAGTGCCGGAAGACTGCTGATCCCGGCATGCCATGCCTAGCAACATGGTCTCCCGGAAGCCCAGTGCCGGAAGACTACCTCTCCCGGCATGCCGCGCGAAGCAACACGTCCTCCCGGAAGCCCAGTGTCGGAAGACAGAAGTGTTTTCGACACGCGAGAGCAAGAGATAGCGGCGGTGGACGCAATGCGCATGCGCGTCCCCCTTACTGGGGCACTGTTGTTTTTTGCGACACGCGAGGGTCGGTGGGGGCGGCAGTTGCGGTTCTGCGCGCTCGCTCGCTGCTGCACTGCTTCGGTGACACGCCAGGGCCGCAGTTACCACGGTGAACCCCGTGCGCATGTGCGCCCTCGCTGCGTGCAGGACCGCTTTTTCGACAGCCCGGGGAAGCAGCGAGCACTATGGCCCCACCACGCGTGAGCGCCTCATTGGAGCAGTACCCCTATCGCGACACGCGAGGGCAGCAGTGAGCGCGGGGGGGTGTTGCGGAGGGACGCGGTGCGCGTGCGCGTTGCCACTGGGTGCCGTTCTGCTCTTTCCGTGCCCGCGGGCGGCAGAGAGCGCCGCTAAGCCAGTGCGCATGCGCGAGCCCCCGTGCGCCTTAGGGCGGCCGTAAACTACTGCGCATGCGTGCGGTCCCTTTTTTGCAGTGCTGGCTCCTCCCCCTCCCTGGGCAGCTAGCCGCGTGGCCGGGGGGGGCACCGCGCATGCGCTCTTCGGCCGGCTGCAGTACCGCTGTGTGAGCGGGCGAGGGCGGCAGCGAGCGGCGCTACCTGCCTCCTGGGCTCGCTCCCACGCGCAGCACCGCCCCAGCAGCTGCCCCCGCGACTTCCCGTCCTGTCACCCTGGGCCAGCACGCGACTCCAGCACTGGCCTTTGGAGACATTTCACTGCCCCTGCCCAGTCTGATCTGCAGGTATTTACAGTGCCTGCTGCTAGGCACAGACTCTCTGTATTTCATACTCAAGCCCGTTAGTATTATACTAGAGGCTTTATTAACAAAGCTTTCATTCTAACACTGCAAAATATGCTACAGACAAAACTCTCAGAGGCTGCCGTTAAAAAAAAGAACACACACACACACACACAAACACATTACTTAACGGGACAATTTGCAACCATTAAACAAGCAACAGTTGTCTTTAGGACTTTCGACCTCTCACCTTCATCGATTGTTAAACAAAATAAACAGCCAAAAGCAAGCTGCACTATTGTCTCAGACCCCTCAGTTTTTATTATTAAGCAGTAAGAGATGTTTGCACAGCGTATGTCTACCATGTTAAAGCACAAAAACATTAGCATTCTGATCACCTTTTGTGGTACTACAGTTAACAAGCTAAAAAGCCTTGTTCAGTTTCTAAAATATCTGGACTTGTGTAAGAGGGATCACAGCCTAAGGGCTATTACTGTGTGAAAAAGACTAATGCATTGCCTTCCATAAAAGGTGACAACTGTCTTTTTAAAACTTCCAGTGACTCCACAGATTGGTCATTTCTTTTGATTGGTAGCCAGCTTCTTCAAACCCGGCTGCAAGAAACATTTTGCCTTCCAGTCAGAACCTTCTGCTGCCCAGGGATTCAAAGGAGACCGGTCATTCACTACTGTCTGTCAAAATGTACAGGGAAACTGACTACCGTGTCTCCTTCACTGCAGGTTTTTGAGTCTCACAGTCCATTCAATAAACAAAATAGGACGATAAATGTTTTAATCTGCTCTAAGTGCTTTCATATAAGAGAACAGCATCAAAATGAGTTGCTCTTGGATTTAGTCTTCAGAACACACGCTACCCCACCAGTGCCATGGACTCGCTTTAAAGGATCAGTAACGTACAAACTCTTACAGTAATATTCACGGAATGAATAGGCACTTGATCGAGTATGATTGCTCATAAAAAAACTCTGATAATGTGTCGCTAGGTAACAGACCTAGACAGTTATTTACTCTGATCCTTCAGCTTATATTTCTTCAGCTGGATGCAGTCAAAGGTGTCTTTTCCACATGCCACCGTCAGGGCCTCCCCAGCAATTCCTGCAGCAACTCCCCCCTCTGAAGAAACAACTGAAGGGCATTGATAACCTTGTTAAAAGAACGGGGAAACCAACGCATACTGTGCACAGCACTCAAAGACCCAAGCTCTAGGTCAAAAATAAAACTCTGAAGTAGATTAGGTGGGCCAAAGAGGCAACTTCTTTCTGCCTCAACGTTCCTTGCGCATATGTAGGCTGCCTCTCCCTGCTATAATGGTATTCAATTCCAGCAAGGACACAGTGGAAAATTTAGGAAACTACAGGACTTACCAGAAGCATTTCCAATCCCTTGGGAAAACAGCTGAAGGAGAGGATCGCATGGGCTGTGTGACTAGAAAGAATACTCTGTGTAAAGGCCTGAAGTGACCAGCCCAGAGCATGGATCTCATGATCATCGATTACAGAGCCCGCTGCAGAGCAGGAGTTCTCATGTTCTCGTTGAATATATCGCTGCCTGTGAAACGCAATACACCACAGTAATACAGATTGTCAGAGGCAAGCCTGGAATAAGAACGATAGAAAAGTATACGCTGAAGACAGATATGAAGTTACAAGCCACTTGGAATTCAGACACAACTCTAGATTTACCACCTATTTAAAGGCACATCTTCCGGAACTCTGTACCGTTTATTTTCCCAGAAGCTTGATACAAGGACGAAATGCATATCAAAGAAAGGTACAGCATAACTGCGCTGGCCTACACATTACCGGTTTCAACCGCTGCACAGTTAAAGTGCTACAATTCCTGCTAAGAAACAATGTCAAAGCAGAATGATGAAGTAGGTCATAATTCTGAAACTGGACATAAAGGAGCCTCTTTTGCAGTCATGAGCTGAAATGCAGCATTCTCATTCTCTCCGATAACCTGTTGTAGAGATTGGCAGCCGTGCAGTGGCTTCCACATGACACAAAGGAATTAGATACTTGGGCAAATGCCATGTTCCGAATGCGGAACTATAGATCTGAATGCACAGATCTAAACAAACGCCTGTGACGTACCAGAGGTCTAGGGCATTTACATTTACCATATATCAGTTCTCCTATGTCAGCTCTCTCCTATGTGGATAGGCTGTTCCGTCTTCTTTATTTGTTAGCTGACAGACAGGCCCTATGAGAAAGCAAAGGAAGGAAGAGATTCAAAATGAAATTAAACAGAGTAGAGGTAGCCTCAAAGGGTTGGACCGATCTTCCCCCACCCAGCCAAACCACCTTTGGAAAGGCACATCTCAAAATACACGTAGTTCTGTGCTCACTGCATTCCTGAGAGCCCAGTAGTAGATGGTGCTTGTTGAACAGGAATGAAATGATAAAACAGATGTTTAATAGTCTCAAAGCGATTCACGGCATGTACATATTATGATAAACCGAAAAGGAAAAAAAGATAATTGGGGGGGGGGGGGGGGGGGCAGGAGGGAATCCTTAAAGCTTTCAACAACAGCATCTTAATATGGTTTATCTGCACCTTAATTCTGTCCCTTGGGCTTTGAGGGCAAGGCTGCATTTCGCAAGTTACTGAAATCACACATTCATTGCTCATGATAACCATGTTAAGAAGAGTCCAGAGGAATACAGGTGTCCACCATCACACGCCCCCTGGCAGAGAGCGCTCTGCGACAGACGGAGCCAAGAAGAGCAATTAATAACACCTTTACTTATTCTAGTGCAGTCATAATATTTTACTGTTCGTTAGTCACTCCTCCCAGATTCCAGCTATGCTTACACGGTCATGTGAAAATCGCAAGCAACAATACTACCGCTAGGTCCAGCAGCTTCTCTTTGAGTTGCTCTCCTCTGTCGTCTTTACGCCATCCCTGGAACTTAATTTTAAAAGACTAGGAACTCAGTTTAAAAAGGCAATATAACCACCACTAGGTGCTTATATTTTTGGAGGACTTTTCCCGAGCTTTAATTGTGACCGATGAAACCATTTCATCTGAGATGACTTACAGCTACGTTCACCTTTTACAAAAGCCTGAACCGTTTCTTTTATGGGCGGGTTTTCATTTTGTATCTTGTCCGTAATCTGCCGCACAAAGTCTCCAGGTCCTGCTGTTTCTGAAACAGGTTTTTTGTGTGTGTAAACTAAAGGTGGTGGTTGCAAATTGCCTCATTAAGAAGTATGCGTTACTTTTTTTTTTAATGCAGGCCAAGCATGTGCATTGCTGATCAATTCCATCCATTCTTTAAAAGAAATTGACAGATTTAATAACTTATAAATAAGAATTGCCTAAAAAATAGGCAGTGGTCTTAATCCCTTAGGACTTTGATCATCTTGTCTTTTAAGATTAAAAAAGTAAGGGATGTTTGCACAGAGTATGCCTACCACACTAAAGCATGAAAAACGTGTTCTGATTGTCTTTTGCAGTCCTGCAGGCAACAAGCTAAGAAAGCTTGTTCAGATGGTGAAGTATCTGGACTTTCTGAGCTGCGATCACAGCCTGCAGGCTATTACTCTGAAAAAGACTACTGGCTTGATCTCCCATATACCATTTACTTGGCTTGATTACTACAGGTATTAGGAATGAAAGTACAGAGCCTTTTAGAAAAGCCAAATATTGTCTTTTAAATTTCCTCAGAACTGTCATTACTTTTGATTGCTAGCCACCTTCTTGCAACCAAGCTGCAAAAACTTTAAGACAACAAAAATTCTGCCTTCAGGTCAGAACTCTCTGCTCCCCAGGACTTAAAGAGACATGACTGTCTAGTAAAAGTTGTACTAAACCCTATAGCAAATCACAAGATGCTTTCTCCAGGGGATCTGACCACTGTATCCCCTTCACCTTCACTAAGGCTTTTCAGTATCATAATCCATTCAATAAGCAAAACAGTACAATCAATGTTTTAATCTGCTCTAAATGCTTTTCTAGAAGAGAACCATATAAAAATGAGGTAATAAAGCATTTAGTCTTCATTATACATGCTACCCCTGTGTCATAGACATATTTTAAAACATCAATAACATACACTTTTCACAATAATGTTCAAGGAAGGAATATACACTTGATCTCAGGTATGCCTGTTCCTAGAAAGCTATGACAATGGGGCCAGGGAGCAAACCTAGACGAACCATTACTCACTCAGAGCCTTTGGCTCTCGGTGCTTCCAGTGAATGTAGTCAAAGACATCTTTTCCATGTGCCACTGGTAGGGCCTCCCCAGCAACTTCTGCAAGCATATTATAGATGAGATTTTAAAGGTAGAACTTATGCCTGAAGTGCCAAACACATTGCAAGATTAAGACAAATTGCTGCAAGAGAAATGGATTTGCACAAAAGTCACAGACCTTTTCATATGGTCACAGAGATACTTAGGTATTAATTCCTATTAGTGTCACAGGAAATAAGGTATCTAATTACCTCTGGGGCTATAGGCTTATTCAATTTAAAAATGATAGAAATGGACAGACAGTCCTCACTCCCTTTCATGTAAGAAAACACCTTTTCTTTATTCTGTGCAAACAATCATTCTAACACTTCTCTGACTGACCATGGTATGTTGTGAAACCCCCGCAGGACCTGAGGAAAGGTTTGTCTCTAAATGTCTTTACTGAAGAAAATCAATTTATAGATTGGCTTTCACAAAGAAACAGTTAGCTCTGTAACTGACAGCCACTTGTTATCTTCCTGTGACTTACTAACACACTCGGGCACACATGCTGCACAGGGACAACCCCCCAGGGAACAAGGAGAGGAGGGATGGGGAGACAGAGGGACAGAGAGGGAAAGAAGGAAAAGAGAAACAGAGAGGCAAACAGAGACATTTCAAGAGAGAGAGAAGGATGGGGAGCCAGACAGAGTTACAGGGGCAAACAAAGGGATGGGGAGTGAAAGGGGCAGGAGGAAAGGGATGTAGAGGCAAGCAGAGGGACATGAGCCAGACAAAACAATAGGGGGGCAGAGACAGTGACAAGGAGAGGAAGAGAAGGATGGAGAGCAAGATGGAGGAATGCAGCGAGGATGAGAGGGATGGGAGCCAGACAGAGGGATGGAGAGTGGAATAAAAGAGGGATGGAGAGTCAGACAGACAGGCAGAGAGCTGGAGAGAGGGATGAAGAATGGAGAAGCAGACAGAGGTGGAGAGAAAAAAAGAGGGAGAGGTAGCCAGGCAGAGCGAGAGAATGAGTGGGAGAGAAAGAAGCATGGAGAGGGGCACAAATGGATGGAGAAGCAGACAGAGGGAAGGGGAAAGAAAGAGATAGAGAGCCTGACTGGAGCAAGCAGATGCAGAAGGGTGGAAACACTGAAAGGAGGACAAGGAAGGGACAGAGAGAAGGTGGTAGGGATGAAGAAGATCACACTAGCTCAACAGAGGCAGGAACAAATGGAGAGGCTGGCAGGGATGGAGGTGCGGGTATGCAGAAGGGCAGAGGGGGATGCTGGGAGGGATGAGCAGCAATACCGTTTTGACCGGGCCACCAGTCATCGCTGCGCCCTACGGCAGCAGCCCTACGATGGGAGTGCTCCTGCATCCCCAGCACTGCACGCTCCCGAGCTGGGGCTCGCTAGAGCATGAGCCCGGCAAGGGTAACAGCGAGTGCAGTTGGAGCTCTTTGGGTTATCTTTAAAGGGTCAGATCAGCTATCTAAGCTACTTGTCGTGAAAGGGGAGGTTAACACTTTCAGACAAAACTTTTCAGAATACGGACTGGATATAAGGGTACTGGGAGAACACAAAGATGAGCACTCCAATTTTAGTTAATGCTAATAAGAGTATTTTCTGACTTTTTTTTAAACTTCCCACCACATCATCTTAATATTCCAAATATAAGAAATATACTGAAAAACCCATTAGGGAAGTGTAAAAAAAAAAAAAAAAAGTAGGACAATACAGAGAGTACAAAATAGTGTGATTCAGCCTAATATTCTGGGTAAACTTAACAGCAATACCTGACACAAGTCTTACTAAAGCAGTGAAGTTACAGAACAGACTCGAGAGTAACATAAGATTAACACAAAAGGTAAAAAGCAGATACAAACTCAAATGCTAAGATGAGATAACCAAGTAATGTTAAAGGTAGAGAAAGACATTCCAGTACAATGGCAAGATCAAATTTTTAAAAACATTGCCTTCTAAATGTTACAGGGGAAGGAAGGATAAAGCCCCCCCCCATACACACTGAATACCTATATTGTTCCATCCTAGCACCAAAAGAAAAAAACATGAAGCTCCATCAGTTCCCCTGCTTAGCTGTTTCCCAACCTCGTATCCCACTAAGAATTTGATTTACTGAAATAAATGAGGACTGAAGGCAAAATAAGTAAGACGGGATTCTAGTGCAGACTTCTAATAAAAGTTGCTAGCTTGTTGTTCTGTGATCTGTTCACATTCATCGTGTGCTCCTTTGAGTTGCCTCAGGGAACTAAACGCATTGCCTAATGGAGCTGATCGAGGAAAACAAGTCATAGGAGCAGTTGGCCCTTTCTCTCTCCCTCTCTCTCTCAAGGTTTCATCATCAGCTCATCATCAGTGCTGCTCATAGCCTTCCAAACCTGGAATTGACACTGCAGAAGATTATCTGTAGCTTCTTGCCAAAGCACCACGGATAATGGAAAGCAACAAGGGAAAAAAGCTGTTCTCCTGGATCTGCACAAGACTCTCAGGTACCACACAGTACTAAGTTCTTATCGACAAACCTGCCTGACAGATGCAAAGTGTGCCAGCCCTCCCTTATCTGCACTGCCCCATTTGCCTTTCACAGGATTTCAGCTCTATCCTAAAGCAGAGCTCTAAAAGTCAGGGAAAATTCACAATAGCATCTGAATGAAAGTTGCATCATTTCCAACCCTCCCTTTAGAACTCTAAGTCAGTCATCAAAGGATCTTAAAAGAAATCCTTGGTACTGTTGCCTACACGAGCTCATACCTGTAAAGCAGTGCCTGGAGATCTGAGCTGAACCCCAAGTTAGACGTAGCCACTAATCCTGCTTTTATCTTTTCATCAGTAGAGGAAAAGCCTTTTGGGTGCTCTTCTCACTGCACCCTTCCCTCCTCATCCACTTTTCTAAGCATTCTTAAAAATCGCTGTAACACCAAGCAATAGCCTAAGCACCAACTAAGCCATGCCACACTGTCATGCAAATGCTTCAGAGGCCAGTCACTTCCTCCCCCCCCCCCCACTGAAATAATTCTACATGAACAAACCTAAGATGCTCACTTCCTACTGAGTCCTACACCAGATCATACTTCCACTTAACTTTCCACTTCAGAAGAATATTTTTTTAAACCACTTTTGAAGCTAGCATGGTGACATGTGATACATATGAACACTACCCATCGCAACAGGCTGCAAGCTCACTACTATTTGAGATGAAGATCCAAGAGGTTATAATCGATTCTTTTCTACAAAAGACAGCTACACAGGAATCAACAAGCTGTTACTGAATACTAGGAATTACAATGGGTAGAAGGTAGGAAGAAGCCAAAATAAAAAAATCAGAGTGCAGTTATGTCACCCTCTTTAAGTCTATGGACACCTGCATCTTGAATGCTGTCTGCAGTTCCAGAGTCTCCAGGATAATAAGGCTGTTTTGACAGAAACAGCGAGATGCCTTGCTGCAGGAAGGACCAGAGTCTGGGAATTTGCATGGCTTTAGCAGTGCTGCATGCCTGAATCTATGCTAGGCTGAGCCCTTGCAACCAGCCCCAGATAGACCTGTGACACCAGCCAGGTGTTTGGTGAAATGGGGAAAGCAGGGGGCTGACTTCAAAGTAGGATCTTGACAGAACTGAAGGAAAGGCAGGAGGAATCAGCTTTGAAATTTTTCACGCTAAAGCCGCTTTTCTGCATTTTCACCCCACATAGACCTATTCCATCCAAAGTCCCCTTAAGGCAATGCACAAAGAAAAGGGGAGCTGGATAGGATGTGCATCAGAGCTGAATCCCAGCATTTCTTACTCATCTCCTCTCTCATATATTTACCTTCTGAGGAGATTTCCCCCCCCCCCCCTTGCTTTACAACCTATGTAGAGTAAAGCAACAAGGAGTCAGCATGGACTAGTGAAAGGACTGAGTCAAGTACCACATTAGCATGGGAACTGTAGGCTCATTGTGAACTGCACAGGCAAACGAGCCCAGATGTAGGAGTAAGTCATGAGGTCCGGGCAATTCTTTGTAATGCGTCTATTGCTATAATGGATCAACTACTCATACACCCTTATTGCTGTGTACATCAGTATTGAGGGTTTCTCTCCAAGTTTTCCATATCATCTGATATTCCCAAGAAAAGCTGTAGCCCATCCTTTTGCACAGCAGGCACAGGAAAGTTTCTTAGTGAACTAAACTGTTATGCTATTTTCTGTACTCACAGGAAGGTAGTGTCAAGCACCATAGGGGCTCTCATATTCACCCTTAACTCCCTAGAGGGAGGTGATCCATGTCCATGTGTGACTCAGCCTGCTTGTGTGCAGGCCAATATACATATACTGGAAACTCAGCTAGCCATTTCAAGCCTACTTCCAAAGTCTCATGGCTTGTTTTTCATTGCTCCCATGCCACAGGCAGGGAAGCTGCACCCCTTCCATCACTTCTGCCTATGGCCAGCTCAGCTCAGAGATACTGACAGTCTGAATGCAGTTTAAGAGGTTGCATGTACTCCAGCAGTGCCCTAGCTTCCTGATGGAGCCACAGCATTCCCTGGCAAGTCTAGCTCCCATGTCTGAAGAGTCCCCTATTTGTTTGAAGTCAGTGTCCATGCTTCCCAAATGCCTGCAATTTCTAGGCTTTATGTCTTCACTGATGGCCTGGTCCACTCCTTCAGCAGCAAGCATACAAGGTTTTAAAGACAGTTTTCTAAAACTTTCTTTTCACCCTGAAACTGAAGTACCTGAGATTAGGCAATAGCACAGCTGTGTTACTGCTCCTGAACAGTCTCTGCAAGTTTTGTGCATGTTTCTGGGCAAAGGCTGAAGGAAGCAGTCAGAGGGGGGGGTTGGTCTCCAGGAATGCCACACAACTAATCTGAGTTTCTGGAGAAGGAACACAAAGCTCTTTGGTGGGAGATAGTTCACAGAGACTAGCTATCCCAGTAAGGGGGCTCAGATCTTCCTTGTCCTCCCTCTCCTCATGAGCTCAGATCATTCCCTTGGTGCTGTTCCCATGGACTCTCTCTCATCCCTTCCTCTCCCAGCTTTCAAGAACTGTGGGTGGTGGGTATGCCATTCCTTTAATTCCCTGAAGGGCAGCTGTGAGCATTCACCACTGCCACACCTTCTCCACCTGGGCAGGAGGGCAGCAGGATGTCCCCAGGGAGCACATGGACAGTTACAAGTTCTTGAGTGCTATATGAAAAGTGTAAGCGGACCAAAAAGCCAAGGTCTCAAACTACAAGGAAAGGAAAGATTTGTTCCTGACCAGCTGCTCAGAGGGCCTCAAGGAAGTGCATCCAGTTCTAAACACCCTGGGAGCTCTGTACGGGCTGCAGACTAGGGACACAGAAAGTATCATTAGAGACACAGAAAGTATTACTCTTCCTCCAACCCCAAACAGAAAGATCATCTCAGCCTGGCTCAGTAGTGGAGAATTTTAGCATCTGCCCCAGATTCTGGAACTCATCAAGAATTTAGTGAAAATTAAACTAACAGAATGGAACATTTGCTGTATCAGCACTGAGTAGTACCCCATGGACAGCCTCAGTGTGGTTCATTCCACAGACATCTCCCTTTGGTGGCAAACTTGAATAGTTTTGACAAATTTTCCCATAAAAAGCCTGCTTTGACACTTCTGTCATTCAAAATCAAGCTCCACATATGACCATCCCTTCCCTCCAAATCCAGACTGTAGAATTAAAATATCCTTTGTCTGCCACCACGGAAACACTGTAGCTTCAAAGTAGAAAAGGTAATTTCAGAATTCATCATAACACAGACAGTGACAATCCCTGATCTTGCAAACATGTTTGCCATGAGAACGGGCTGTACTAGTATAGAGTTGGCCAAGTCAGGCCCCTGCTCTCCCCCCCCCCCCCCCAAAAAAAAAAAAATTGAACTACATGAAGTGCCAATCCCCCTTCATCTGCTATCCCACCCAATTCCAATTTTCTCTCTGGATCAGCATCACAGCCTAGAACAGAGCATTAGTTGCCACTGTAAACTCTCAGCATGCTCCAGACAGCAGTTCCACTTCTGGCTTCCCTTCTAGAGCCACATACGGGTCCAAAGAAGAAACACTAGCATTCAGAGGTAGATGTCAGGTATGGTTGGCTCTGTCAGTTCATATCTAATGTGCTGCTTGGGGACTAGGAAGCTCTCACCTAAACCACTTTCCATAACTGACAGCAGACCAGTCAAGTGTCATCAAATGACACCAATAACATATTTACAACACACATCACGCAAATTCTTCAGATTCTAAAAAAACAAACAAACAAAAACAGGAAGTGTTTTTGTTTTTCCCCAAACATGGCTTTTCTTGTAAACAATGCATCTGTACTATACATCATACAGTGGGGTTCTGTGCACCACAGTACTACCAAACCTTTAGATCAGGACTCTGTTCAGAGCTGTTATCACTTCAAGAGTTGCCCCCTTCACAGACCACTATCTGCAAAACATGCAGTAAAACAGCTTCCTGAAACCCATTTGTTTTTTATTTAATCTTGCTGTGCTGCTACTACAGGAGGACCTGTTGTCACACCACAGGAAGCAATATTAGTTCCTTGGTTTGGACATCTTGTGATACAGCTCTAAAGCACCACAGCTGGCTTGGAGAAGATCAACTGTGTTATACAGAATTTTGTTTTGAGAGATTAATTTACTATAAATTGCTGAAAACTCAAACTTTAAAACACACAAATATCATCTATGAATATGAAAATAATGTATAACTTCAAATTAAAAATTGATTTAATGCAAAAAGATCTGTTCATTTTACTAATTTCTACCTGGTAACAAAACACTATCATTATATCCAAAACTATGGTTAATGTATATGTACAGTAGAACATGGAAAAAAGCTTCTGTGAATGCCCTCATGTTTTCTCCAAACACCACACTTAAAGCAGCGGCTACTAGAGCTCAGCACAGGACAAGGAAAAGAAAAAGAAGCTGAAGGTTACCTAATTGCCTTCTTTTTCCATCTACTAGGATAAAAATTCATAGCTTTCAGATAAACATAAGGACTCTGAACACAGTTATTCTTCAAAATAACTTGATTTAAAATTATTTAGCATTGTCTGTGTTTGGTGAGCACAGGCATATAGAGTTCCCCATCCAGATATCCTGTCTGACACAGACTTGATTATTAATTTATCCATTGCAAGTGTTTAAATCATCTAGCAGAAGGAATCCAGAGAAATCCAAGGTAAATTCTTAAGTGCTACAGATGAAATTCATATCCTCCAATGAGAGCAGCACTATTTTCACTTTGTCACAATTTAAGTGATGTAGAAGCTTCATGCCTTGTCCTCATCTTCCCCAGATGAGATTCCATCATGAACGATAAGCTCTCATTACCCGACAGCTAAACCATCTGGCAAAATTACTGACACAACACAGAAAATTGTAGCAGAGGTGGTATGGTTATAGAGTTTTTGAAGTTTGGAGCAATTTAAAAACAGGGTTCCCCCCCCCCCCAATGCAGAAATGCCTTCTGCAAATATAAAGTGTTATCTAATTCATATACTCTATTTTTTTTCCAGTTGTGTCCTTTAAACTGCATTTAGAAACCTAGCTAAGGCTCAGATTCTCACCTTTCAGTTACTGTATGGGAATCTGGCAGTCAAATAGTTTTCCATTATGCTCCCAAACACATAGATATGCCCCAGTCTGTTCACAAGTACCTACTGATGCCAGAACACAGCCTCTTTTAAAGGCAGCCCTTCTGATCCCAGTTTCTTCCCACAGAACTTCTTTCAGGCATTAAGAAGACCTGTAAAAGGCCAAGTACTCCCAGAGGCATGGAGCAGTCTTGACTCTCACAGGTGCATCCAGGTGGTGCACACAAACATGCAAGTGAAGGAGCATTAAGAGCACTTTGTCCAACCTACTCCAGTACAGAGAGAAGGTTTAGTGTTTCTTTGTGCCTTCTCCAAATATTGGAAGTAGCTTGACTAGTACTCCTTAAAACCAGAATATAGACGTGTGAGGTTTACACAGTGCTTTACAGTGCACTCACTCCTCATTCTTCCCTTCCAGTTGTTGCCAACTGCCAGCAGAAATGAACCATGAAAAGCAGTACCAAAAATAGAAGTTATGAACTTCATACTTAAGTCATGTCCTTTGTGTTATGCTTCAAAGATCTGCATTCTAGCATTTGTCTCCATGCACCCTGATCAGCTATCCTGTGCAACAGCAGCTGTTTGGTAGTGTGATGATTAGCTAG
The DNA here is from genome assembly GCF_036370855.1 of Dromaius novaehollandiae. Classification (NCBI taxonomy): domain Eukaryota; kingdom Metazoa; phylum Chordata; class Aves; order Casuariiformes; family Dromaiidae; genus Dromaius; species Dromaius novaehollandiae. Next base: position 23,625,301 of record NC_088112.1, on the reverse strand, counting down.
ACAAAACTCAAACCGATGCAAAGAAAGATGCATCCACACTTAAGACTCTTCATTGAAATGAAGAGTCTGTAGTGCAATAAAAGAGAACATCGTGGCAAAGGTGCTGTCAGCAGCCTTGGTGGCACCCATGCTTAAGGCGGCACAGGTGAAGGAAAGTACTGATAGAGGTGTTGCAGCATCTCGTAACAACTGAAGTCTCCCTCCATCTAGATGCCAAGGCTGGCATACACAGCACACGTAACAGCATGCATTTTTTCCATGGAAGTAGCATTTTGACAGATTCCCACTTATTTGTCATAGATTAAGCAGTGCCCACAGCTACAGGTATCAGAAAGGAAACACTCTGCAAACACTACTCGAAGCCTTTGGCCCTTCTCCCAATTAACTGTTAATTTGCATTCATGTCAATTAACACTTTATGGAAGTTATACCATCTTCCCAGGCTCCCAAAAGGCTTTTATTGAGACTTCTTTTAACCCAGATGCAAGCAGCAATAACAGGTGGGGGGGGGGGGGGGGAGGTAGAACTCTCCATGTGACTCCCTCACCATGTCGCTTGGTCACAGCTATCACAAACATCACTACCCATCACAAAAATTGCAGTAGTTTAAATCTCACTTCCTGAATCAATGGAATTATGAAAGCATACCCACCTTAACCAGAAAGTAAAACAGCTTTCTAATCCTTGCAATTTCAGGGGGGAATTCGGGGGGGGGGGGGGGAGGTGTAGAAATCAAGAGCCTTAGCCTCAGATTACAAAAGGAAAGTGAAGAAACCCAAACTGGGCAACTTTGAATGTCTTCTTTGAGCCTGACATGATTGTTTTTATGCCCAAGAGTAGACATATTGTTACAAGGAAATTTAAGGATGATCAACATAGGCATTTCCAAACAAGAATAGCCAAGCTGTTTTTGTTTCTAAACATAAGGTGGCAGCATAGGGATACTAGTATCTGAGGCCTATTAGCAGCATCTTTGAAGAAGCTGAACAGCTCTGTTGCAAGAACAAGAGTGACCCAGCCAGCTCTCTCTGAAGTTTAGAAGTTATCAGAAGTCTCTAAGGCCTGCACAGAAGAGAAGCCTTGAGCATAATTCTTTCATCTGTACCACTCAACAACGACTGCCCTCAAAAGCCAGCATAAGCTACCACCTTCCTAGAGGAAGGGCACACAATCCCTGCCACTTTCTGTCCTGCCACAGCAAAATGGGAAGATGTGCAGCACCAGCTTTCCAGTCATTGCAAGCAGGCAGCTGGCCTTTCAAGTCCATGAACAGATGGCATGGATTAGAGTGATTTTACCTCTCCTCTGCTTAGAGTTACAATAGTCCATGCTAGAAAAGACACAAAAAAGCACCACTCCCCCCCTGCCCCCCAAAAAAGCAGGAAGACATTTCTTTGCACCTAGCATTCCTGCTTCCAAAAATGAAGCATGTTTCCTGCTTCTGAATGCTTGTCTCTTTCAGACAGAAAAGCTTATAAAGCTCAACTTGCAAGAACATTGTGAGTTTTGATGTTTCTAGTGGAACCTATATGCATTTACATCTTGCCAAATTCTGTTTAAGCACGAGAACATTCTGTATCAGATCAAGAAAGATTATAGCAAAATGGCAAAATCTGCAGCTAAGAGGAGACATTTGGTTCTGAATATCTCTAACTTTACTTATTCAGGGAAGAATTAATTTTGTGATCAGCCCTCTCTCCTCTAGAGCTGATTTCTACTTAAAAAGTGTTTTATAAACCTATTTAACCTTCTCTGATGATTAAGGCCAAACCTTAACTGTGCTGAAGAACTGCAGTTATCATAGTTTGATTATCTAAATGACTTTGACGCAAGACTGACACCTGTGCAATGGGGAAATAAATGATGATGACAACTCTCTGCATCATCCCCATCACCAGTACCCGGCAGAGGGATTCCTGTGTATTGCACCAAGGGCAATTCAGTTACCAGCCCCAGGGGCACAGGACACAGGCAGAGCAGGGTTCCCAGGAAAAAAGGATGTTGGGGACAAGGAGCTCAGCAAGACTGTTCGAACAGTGACACCTTCAGTGGCAACAACTGGAGCTGGCAACCCCAGTGCTGTGAAAGAGAGGAAAGTCCTGCGGTGAGAAAGCATCAGCCTGACAACAGAGAATGATTCTGGGGCAGATCCTCCCTAGGAAGCAAAAGCTTTGCCACAGAGGATCTCGCTGCAGGGCAGGGATGCTGGCACCAGAGGAACAGAGAGGGAAGCCATAGCAGTATGCAGTGCTATGTCAGCAATAGGACTACCTAGGATTACACCTTGCCAGCCAAGTACAGAAAAGAGGAACAGAGGAGGAGTTTGGGGAGATTTTTTGGAAATGCTAAGGAAGAAATATTAGTCTTTGTTTGTGTGGATACAAAGGACACAGGGGAAAAAAAGGCAGGGGAGAGCTTTTGGTGACAAAGCTTAGGCTAAAATATGAAATTGAAAGCAAAGGCCTCCCTGACTTTTTTCTTTTTTTAAATGTTCTCGCTACCACACAAAGGACCTGAGACGCTGAGTGACCATGCATGGCTGAAAAAATGGTGCAAGGAAGAGGGATTCCAAAACACTAGGAACTACAGAAACATTTCAAATAGAAGGAACCTACAGAGGAAGCGTGGCCTTCATCATAAGCCACATGCAATCAGTCTGCTGACATTTACAACTAAAAAAAAAAACAAAAAAAGATACCAGGGAGTTGAACCTAAGAATTACAGAAAAGCCAACAAGTGCGAAAAAGGGCCTAGTTTGGGGTGATGCATACTGTAGGACTACAAAGATTTATATCTTTACTTCTAAGTAAAGCCTAAGCTTTACTAAGTAAAGCATTCATCAAAACACAAGAACAGCTCAACATTCTTGCCAGAGAAGCAAAACCCAGGTATCTACTACAATGGGTCCCAGCTTCAAAAAGGGAGTTAAACTTCTTTATTTTATGTAAAAAGAAACTAATGGGGCAGCTAGAAAAATAAAAATATTTTCAAGTTGCTGGGAGAACATTTAAAGGCATTGTAGCAGAGATCATACATTATCACCTGTTAGGAAAGGCTAAGAAGAGATCCAAAATACTTATTCTGATAAGGAGGAATTAAGATATCCCTCAAAAAACTGAAGTTATGCTCAGAGGCAGAAAACAGCAGCAGCCACAAACTTGCACTTTAAAGCACAACACCACGGGCCAGAAAAATAGTCTGAGGAAAACAATTTGCAGACAGCATGAGAACTGACGAGTATTTTCTCAGCCACATGAGGAACTGGAAGACTATCAAAGAGTTTGTAAGGCCAATTGATGGTCAAAACATAAGGAGGGTTTTTGCACCCATTTTACTTCAGGCAAACTTGGGAAAGTTCCTGTGCCAAAAAGCTTATTTTGAGTTGCATCACAGAACATTTCAAACAGAAGTGTCTTTGGGAAAGATTACAGAAGGGATTAAGCCAGCAAAAACAAACAGCAACTAGTCATGAGACCATATAGTAATAAGCAAGTGTAATAGCTGTGCTGTTCTGCCTCAGTACCAGGGGACTGGAAGGTAGCATACCTAACACCAATTTTAAAGAGGCTTCAGAAAGCTTTGGGCTTATAAATCCGGAACTCATTCCAGGCACACTGACAGAAGTATTCTGAAGGTTAAAATTAGTGGGTACATAAGCAAATAGCAAATGCAGAGAAAGAGTCAGCATGGTTTCTGTAAAGGGAATTCATGCCTGAAAAATCTTCTAGAATTTTGGAAGAATCAGTGAGCATATGGACATGGGAGATGCAGTTGATATACTGTATTTGGATTTCCAGAAGCTGTACAGTACAGACCCTCAGCAAAGTCTCTCAATTTGTGCTGCATGAGACAAAAGCAGAGGTTGGGCTACAGAAAAGCAACTAGTTAAAAGATGGAAAGAGCTGGGATAAATGGTTAGCTTTCACAGGCAGGAGAAGTCATCCACAGACTCATGCAGAGATCTCTGCTTAACCCTGAGAAACTTTTCATATTTATAGTGGATTTGGAAAAGTCAGGAGAAAAGCAAGGTGACAAAGACTTCTGACAATGTTATGTTTTGAGTGGTTAAAAAAAAAAAACACAACACACACACACACTCTGTAAAGTTGCTGCAGGGGCTAACAATATGGTCGAAAAAGACAATAAAGCTGCAGATGAAATTCAGTGTGGATAATGCATGTAATGATCGTGCAGTCACAGGGATGGGGGGGATAGTGATCTGAATTACACATTGCGTGACGGTCCCCAAGAAGCCTGTTACCACCCAAAAGAGATCTTGACATAATAATGGGTTTAAAAGGTAAGCTCCTTGATCAAAAGCCAAGTACAATGTTTGTAAGTACTTAGAAAAGAATAGAGAACATTGGGGGGGGGGGGGGGGGAAACCACACACACACACAATTACACCACTATTAATCCAAATTGCTGCTCCTTCACTCTGAATATGGTATGTAGTGCAGGCCTCTACCTCTCAGAAACCACAGAGAGGAACTACACAGGTAGAGAAAAGGATGATACAAGGTACAGAACACCCAGTGTACAAAACAGACTCTGCTTCTTCAGCCAGGAAGAGAGGAAGCAGGGGAAGGAGTGACAGAGTTCTGTAGGTGTTACAGAGATGTCATCGTTCACTGTCTTCCAACAAAAGACTTGAGGCATGAAATGAAATTACGAAGTAGAACATAATTGCTAAAGCCAAAATTTACTTTTCTGCTGAATATTGTAGATGCTAAAACTTTCTAGAGGTTCAGAAATCACCAGGACAAAGTCACAGACGAAATCTGCAAAGACACCAGCTCTGGCTAATTATAATTATTAAATCACAGGTCACAGTCACTGGCAACTGGGAGAATATTCCAGGACTACATAATCATCCTTGTCATAAAGTCTTTCCTAAGTATCCACTACTACCTCTGACAATGTTCCAGAGACTGGACTTTTGCTCTAGTATGGTAATTTTTCTTAACAAACATCGACAATATTTGCCTCCTTATTAACTACTGTACTTTAATGCAGACACGCCAAAGAAAAAAAACACACACACAAAACACACACACCATCCACAACACATTGTATGTTCATTTTATGGCCCTAGAGAGCCCTAGCATACTACAGCCAAAATTACAACTCCTCAGGCAGCCTGGTTTGCCCACAAAAGGTACTCCCCTTCGAGGCAATTGATCAATAAATGCAAGATGTGTGGACTGTTTCTGCCATTAAATTCCATGCCTATGACAGCTGCTTCCCAGTGCATTTAAATGCCTCCTATAATCTTCAAACTTATTCATGCAAACAGGAGTTAAGCAGCACTGCTGAGACCTTTAATCACTGGAACCTCCAGTTCAAAATGCTGCTGCAGTAGATTTTCCTCAACTTTATGTCAGACTGCCAACTATATGCAAAGATCATTCCAGCCCAGTTCTCAGACTAATTCAGTAAAAACCTCTTAGATTGTTGTCCAAAAACCACTGTTAATGCTCTATGCTAGAAAAGTTTTCAACAAGACTTACCCATTGAGGGTCCATCCCTTCAATTCTGTATGCTCCAGTGTATTTTCAGGTATTCCAAAGACTAACATAGCCAGATCTGTTAAAGTGGAAATAATCACAGTTAAACTCAGCCAGCCCAGTGCATTTGCTTTCCAGGATTTGGTCACACTTCTTTCACTGCCATTTAGGCGTTACGAGTATTCTGAGGGACTACCAGAGCACTTTGGAGGACATAGCGTTTCTCCCAGGTGTCATTAGCACTTACTGGAGCTGCCTTCGGAAAATGCAGGCGTTTAAGTAGGGGGAGGTTTAGCTCAAGGGCCGCGCACCCAAACCCTCTCCACTCGCACACGACCCCCACTCCAGCCCTCGGGTTCTAGGAGGGTAGGAGGCCACGAACAGGAAGATATTGACAGAAACAGCCACCCACACGAGAAGAGGCCAACAAGTACAGCCCTACCGCCCGCGGGAACAGCCGGCTCTGCCAGGGGCCCAGAGCTCTGCCCAAGCGCCGGCCGCCCCCACCCAGCCCGGCGGCGGCTCCGCGGCGGCCCAGGCCCCCAGCTGCCCACAGCCCCGGCCGCCCGCTCGGCGGCGAAGGGGCGCTTCCCGGCGCTGCGGGGGGCCTTCGGGCCACGGAACCGGCCTTCCGCAGCCCGAGCGCGCCGGCGGAACCCGGCAGACAGGCAGGCCGCCCGCCCGCCCCCGCTCCCGCTCCCGCGCAGCCGGCCGGAGCCCCGGCGCTCGGCGGAAGCGACTCACGGTACCGACGGGAACGGCGCCAACGCTCGTGCCCCGCCAGCCGCACGGGGACTCCTTAACGGCACCGCCGGCGTACCGCAGCGGAGCGCAGCGCGGCGGCCGCACGGAAGGGGAAGGGCGGAAAGCCCGAGCTCTGCGGCCTGCCGGGGCCTTCGCCCCTCGCAGCCAGGGGAGAGGGAAGGACGACAGCAGCGGGGGCGGCGCGGAGCCGCCGGACCGGACCGGACCAGCCGAGCCGAGCCGAACCCGGTCCCGGCGGGAGCGCGGCGCGGCCGCCCCGGCCCGGCCCGCGGGAACTCCGCCCAGCGCGCCCGCCCCCCCGGCAGCTCCGCGGCGCGGCCCCGGGCCGACAGGAAGCGCCTTGTTTGGGCCTCGGAAGCGCCGAAAAAGGCTCGAAGGAAACGCCAAATATGGGCAGCGCGGTTCCGGCCGCCGCAGGAGCGGCGCTTCCGCTCGGCCTTGGCCGCCCCGCGGCCACGTGACGCGGCCCCGCCCGCCGGCGCGCTCCCGCCGGGGGCGGGGGGCGAGGGGCGGGGCCGGGGCCGGGGGCGGGGCCGGGCCGGCAGCGCGGGGTCCGCGCGGTGCCGCCCGCGGGAGCAGCTGGGCCGCCGCCAGCGGTGACGCACGGCCCTTGGTGCCGCTCGCGGTCAGCTCTGCAGCCGGGCTTCGAGTCCCGAGCAGCTGCGGCGTGACTCGGCCGGGCGGATCTGGGGCCGCTGGCCGGAGAGGCAGGAGGCACCTGCCGCCCCCCGGGAACAGCCTCCCGGCGGCTCCGCTCCAGCAGCGGGCGCCTCCTCGGAGCAGGTTTCTCCTGCTCGGCCTAGGGAGCAAACACTTCAAGAATGAAAAATCCCGCGATCTTCGGACCGGCAACAAACGAGCAGACTTAGCCGAAAACGTACAATCAGTGCGTTCCTCAGCCGTGCGATCTGCTTTCATGTTAGAGGACAAAGGCCGGGGAACAAGCAGAAGTGAAAGACTCTGCACATTTTCTGTGCTTTACTTCATAAACGGGGACAGCCAATGCAAAGCAAAAATTGCAGCAGCGTTGACCAAATGCCAGCATACGAAGTGTGAGCACCTTCTAGGAAGTTACGCCAAAGGGCATTCCCAGGAAAGTGCCGCTTCTTGGCACACACTAACACTTTTTACAAAATAAGTTTGTTTGTTTGTTTGTTTTCCCAAAAACAGCAGCTCTGTGGTAGCAGGGAGCTCCCTGCAATGAGGCTCGGCCCAGAGCAGTCACCCCCAGCTAGAAGGGAAGGGTCACTTGCCAGCTCGCGGGCCCGGCAGAGCAGCTGCAGTGCGCCGGCGCCGAGCCCTCCCTTCGCGCCCTTGCTGCCTTGCACCCGTCAGCTCTGCTGCCCTTCGGTCGAGGTTGCCGCAGGGCCCGCCTGGTCCGGTGCTGTGGCCCCCGCGGTCGGACACTGCTCTGCGGGGGTGCCTGCGGCCGGCGCGCGGAGCCGTGGGAGGCCAGGCTTCTTCCGGCCATGGGGGGGCCAGGAGCACCCTCGAGAGGAGGCCTAAGGAGGTGATGTGCTGGGAGGGAAGCGGGGCAGATTTCCGGAGGTCTCCGCAACTTGAGAGGATCTACTGTTGCAAACTGGCGAAACTATGGGGCAGAGGGGCCCAGCTTCGCTTTCAGCCAGAGAGAAGCCTTGCAGACATCCCCCCCTTCCTCCAAACGCCCTCGCACTGCTGCCTTGGCACCCACAGCCCGTCCGTGTGAGTGGAGCAGGCCGGCCACGTGTGGGAAGCACAGGCTGCGGCTAGAAGGTTGCTCCGGCCTTCACGCCTGCGTAGGCCCACGGTGCTGCCTGACTCAGTCCCCCTTGCACATAACACACCCAAGAGCAGCTACCGCTTTGCTGCCTCTTTAGACTCGGCAATTGCAATCGCTGTTCCTTCCTCTGTGACGTGCTCTGGCAAACTCGAACCAGTCCAAGGCACATCAGGCACTGCACACGAGCCCGCCTGGTCGGTCCGTAGTGCGACTGCAGTTCCAGCAGGCCAGACCAGGAGTCAGCCAGCACGGCGACGCGTGAGCCAAGCTGTGCCCACGGGTCAGGAGAGGTTTGGGCTGGCTCCAGCTGTTTGCGTTGCTGTTCACTTTGAGAACTGGCGTTGGGAGAAAGTTTTGTGGTTAGATTAACATAACATTATTTGTACCCTTCTTCGAGGCATCACACCTGAAGGCCTTTATTCATAGTCATCTCTCCCATAAGTGGATTTCTGTGGCACTTGACGTGAGCTACATGTCCAGCTCACCCAGCCAGTCTTCCTTGGTAGCAGCCTCTCAGTTTGCGAAGGGCTAGCACCTTCCTCCGAAAGGCCCCGCAGCTCTTGCAGCCTACGGAGCCGGCCAGCTGCAGCGTGGCGCTCAGCAGCTCCCATCCACGCCCCGCACCGTGGGCCCAAGCCGGCACACAGAGCAGCACCGGCCCTTCCCCATGCCTTGTCCCACCCCCCGAGGATAGTCCTACCTGTCAGAAAACAGACGGGGATTTACCATCCTCTCCACTCTGACGTAACCTCCAAATTGCTGCCATTTGTCAGGGGTGGGCAGCATTCCCAAGAAGCAGCACTAGCGCGGATGCTCCAGAAGGCTGCAGCTCCCAGCCAGCGGCTCGCTGCCTCCTACAGAGACCGCTTGCTGGCTTATGCCGTGCCAGATGTATTCATCAAGGCTTATATGTGCATCCCAGCTCCTCACAGCTCTGAACATCAGGGGTCCGGAGAGCCCTCCTGAAAGAACCGACACCAGGACCCCCCCCCCCCGGTACCAGCAATGCCAGTTCTCATGGCTGCAGTCACCTCTGAATCTGCTCCATACGAACGGCATCAACAAGGCTTCACAAAAAGGCACCCAGACTTGTAACTTTTAAAACTTTTGCCGCATGCAAGTGTCTCATCAGCCTATAAAGGCTGAAACAGCCGTTCCAAAGACTGTCGGTCACATGGGCTTCTGTGTCCTGTGCGGCGTCAAGGAGGACCCTCTCAGAGCCCTCGACTGAGCAGGGCTGTCTTCCACCCACCAGCCAGTCAGAGCAAGTGCACCGTATTTCCAAGCTCGAAACCACTCCACTGTCTTGCCATCTCCCTCCTGGCACCCAGTTAGATTTCTGACTTCCAGTGAATGCTCAACTGAGATTCTAGTTTTCAAACCTTATTTTCAGCACTGGAACAGTTGTTTTTCCTTGGTTTTGCCCACGTGCTTGTGGAGAAGCCAGGTGCCAGAAGAGAAGACTCATGCCTGCGTCACAAATAGCAGTTGATGCACCTAGTGCGAGCGTGTGTTCTCCATCCATGCCTTTGCCAGCAACGGGACTCAAGAGTGCTTGAGGTCTCCTCTCCTTCTTTTTTTTTTTCTTTTTTTTTTTTTTAAAGCGGGTATTTCTCCAAGAGGCAAGCAGTACCTGTTACTTCCCAGCCACTGAAGCCACGAGGGTTGCTGCAGCACAGTCTTTTTATGCAACAGCTTAAAGAAAAATGTGAAAGTCTGCATGATTTGATATTTTATTTATTTTTTCTGAAGGGTATTGTACACCAAATAACCCATTGGCAGGAAAGCGCATTCAATGTGTTTAGAAGCCAAACAGTCACTTTCATTTAAACAAACACAGTTACAAAGTAAAAATAAACCACAAAATAATGAACTGCATGTTCATAACATACAAAATTGCTGCCTACTCAGTAGGTAACTACAACATTCCAACTCCTGAATATATATATATACATATATATATATATAAATTTACATTTTTCGTAACAAAAATAGACTTTGAGAGGTTTTTTTTTTTTTTTTTGCTTACATTCTGTCCCCCAGGGCTTCCTCGTGCTCCCCTCCCCACCCATCCCATGTTCTCCCATACATTCTTTGAGTAACATCCCTTTCACTTTAAGGCAAGATGCAAAGCATCCATTCACATAAATGCATGACGTCAGCAAGGCTTCACAAAAAGGCACCAAGACTTGTAACTTTAAAACAAAAACTTCTGCCACATGTGAGTGTCTCATCAGGTGATATTTACATAGCATCACTCCAACATGCTCAAATACAGTAAGTGCTGTTCCCAAAGAAGTTTGAAACGCATTACAGCATTGTCACTAAAATAGAGTTAACATTTACAAAATATGGCCCTGCAAACTCCAAATAATACAATATGGATATGCGAAGATTTTTTCACACCAATAGTACCTAAAGGAAAGCAAAACCATGGCACATGTACAATTTACATCAGCTGTGTACTTAATCAAAGGTCCTTTCTCCCTAATAAAAGATTATTGTTTACGGGGAAAATTATACTGAACTTATATCCACAGTCCATGCAAGTCATTTCACAGGGGTGGAGAACTTAAACGGCAGCCGTTTCAGGCAGCTGAAGTTTAAAGAAAAGTTAGGCAGCCTTGCTACGTATGGTGTTGGGGCGTAACCGGAGACTCCACGTCTGATAGTACCGACGGAAGAGGCGAACGCTCCCGCTCCAGGAGGAGGGCTCAGCAAATCTCGATTGTCCTTGGAGAAAAGGTTGATGTCATCTCTGAAAGCACCGAGGTCACCTGTGAGCTGAAGTTGTTGGTGACCCCCGGCGACGGGAAGGAGGTGGCCACTTGGGTCTGAAAAGCGGCGGTGCCCGAGGGGTAGGTTGTCGCTACGGAGGGAGAGGGGAAGGCGGTGTGTGCAGGGGAGGGGTAGGAAGAGGGGGCTGGGGAAGAATACGCCGTGCGTACTGATGAGGGGTAAGTGGTGGCGATGGAGGAAGGGTAGGATGTGGCCACAGAGGACGAGTAGGCAGGAACTGGGGAAGCGGTTGAGACCGGTGGTGTCTTTTCCACTTTCTTGTCCTTTTGCCTAAGGTGGATTTTAGTGTGTCTCTTCCTCTCATCACTCCTAGCAAACTTTCTGCCACAAATGTCACAGGCAAATGGCTTCTCCCCCGTGTGCGTGCGGATGTGTGTGGTCAAGTGGTCGCTCCTGCTGAAGTTCCGCATGCAAATGCGGCACTGGAAAGGTTTCTGTCCCGTGTGGATGCGGATGTGCCGAGTCAGCTCATCGGACCGCGAAAACCTCCGGTCGCAGGACTCCACCGGGCAGGCGTAGGGCCGCTCGTGAGGAGGGGTCTTGCTGGGGCGGTTGGGGTATTTCCTCATCCTGCTGGGCTTGATCAGCTGGGACTGGTAGTTAGTGTTGAGGGTCTTCAGCTCCTGGGAGCCGGTCTGGGTGGCGAATGCCTTGATAGTGGACAGCGGTGTGAGGGAAGGCTGCTGCGCTCTGGTCTCTAGGGTCGGGAAGGGCTTCTGGTCAGCCGGGACAAGGCTGAGCTCGCCCTGCTGCTGAGGGAACAGGTAATCCGGGATCATTGGCACCTGAAAGTTGGCTTTAGCAGCCGGGTAAGCTGGCGGCGGATACTGGATGGGGGCTCCAGAGGGGTTGGGAAAGGACTGGGTCTGTGGTTCAGGGAAAATGTCAGAGCTGGAGTTGGGAAAAGTTGGTGCAGCCGAATAAATGGGACTGCTTTCGCTGGCTTGGGCAGAACAGCTCAGAGGCGGGCTCTGCGAGGAGGAGGACGGTGACGACGAAGAGGGCGTAGAGGTGGGAGGTGGGTTCGCCATGCCCACCAGCCCGCTGACCAGGCTGAAGAGGGGCTCCGGCCACAGGGTGTTGCCGCTGCTGGGGGCTGGCTCCAGGGAGAAGCGCCCCGTGTAGGTTATCGGTGGCAGCCGCGTTGTCTGGTTAGGATAGCTAGTTTCTGGCAGGGCTTTCTCGTTATTCAGGGAGATGTCGGGAAAAGTGTCTGAAAAACAGAAGAACAGCGATTACTTCCAAGAGCCGCTGCAGCTCCCGAGCTGCCGCCAGCGCTTCGCGAGCCTTCCCCGCGCCGCGCAGCCCCGGATCCTCGCTTCTGGCTAATTAATAATTGAGAGTAACATCTTGCAGCGGCGCTGGCAGGTCTCCAGCGGCGGCGAGCCCGGGGCCGCTGACGCAGGCGGGAGAATCCCCCCGCGCAGCCGCCGGGACGGGGCGCCGCTGCAGCGCGGAGCCCCGCGGGCGCCGCCGCCGCGGCGCTGCCCGCCCGCCGCGGGGCCCGCGCTTACCTGCCGCCAGGTGCTCGAAGTGCTGCTCCCCGGGCTCCCCGGCGGCGCCGAAGCCCCCGCTCTCGGGCGCCCCGGGGGGGGCGAGGAACTGCGGGCCGCCGCCGCCGAGCAGCATCATCTCCTCCAGCTTGGGGTAGTGGCCGTCCATGGCGGGGGGCGAGTGCGGGAAGGCGCCGAAGGGGTCGGGGATCTGCAGCGGGGGCAGGAGCTGCATCTCCGCCTTGGCCGCGGCCATGAGGGCGCCGGCCCGGGGCTCCGCCGGGTCGCGCCGCCGCCGCCGCCCCCGGCCCCGGCCCGGCGGACGGGCCGGCTGCGGCGAGGCGGCCGTCGCCTGCTGCCTGCCCCGCGCCGCGGTGGCCCCGGCGCCGCCCGCTGGAAGCGCTCGGCTCCCGCCCGCCCGCCCGCCGGCCCGGGCTCCCCCGCCGCTGCCCGCTGGAAGCGCTCGGCTCCCCGCCCGCCGCGCGCCGCCCCTATATATCGGGTCCCACCGGCCGCGGCCCGCCCCGGGCTGACGTACATGGCCATATTTGGGAAGCAGGAAGCCCTAATATGGACGCGGGCCGGAGGACCCCGCCTGGCGTCAGCGCCTGGCACCGGGGGAAGCCGGGCGGAGGGGCCCCCGCCCGCCCCGCGCCCGGCGCCCCGCGCCCGCCGCGCGCCCGGCCCCCGCCGCGGGCAGCGCGCCGCAGCGCCGCCGCAGCGCCCCCGGCCCCGGGGAGCGGGGCGCCCGGCCCCCGCCGCCGCCCGGCCCGCCGGAAGCCCCCGCCGCGCTGTCCATATTAGGAGAGAGCCTTATAAGTCCCGGTTCCGGCGGAGCCTTCCCGCGCCTTATATGGCGGTTCCGGCCCCGGGTGGGGGCGGGGGCGCGGGGAGCCCGGCGCCGCAGCCGGGAGCAGCCGGGCCGCGCCCGCCCCCGCGCCGCCCCTGGCCGCGGGAGCGCGCGGCGGTGCCGGGCTGGCGCGCGGGGAGCGAGGGAGCCCCGCGCCGCTGCGGCGGGAGAGCCCGGCGCCCCCCCCCCCCGGCTGCGGAGGCGGCTCCCGGGCGCTGGCAGCGCGCCGCCGGCGGGGCCGCCCGCTGCCTCGCGACGGAGGGAATCTCCGGGACCCCGCGGCTCTGCGGCGAGCCGCTGCGGCACCGCCGCTGCCCACCGGGAGCGGGAGCGGGAGCGGGAGCGCTCCGCCCGCGGCTCCGCGCGCCTCCCAGGCACGGAGGACGCCGTGCGGCACGCGGGGGCCGGCGGCGCGGCGCGGCCGCTCGGGGCCCCGGGGCCGCTGCTCCGTACGGGGGCCGCGGCTCCCACCGTCCCGTCCCGTCCCGTCCCGTCCCGTCCCGTCCCGTCCCGTCCCCGCGCGGGCGGGACTGCCTGCGCGGCCGCGCTCCGCGGCAGCCCGCGCTATAAAGGGCGCCGGGCGCGCCCCGCCCCGCCCCGCCGCCAGCGCTGCGCGGCTCTGCGCGGGGCTCCCCTGGCGCCGCGCCAGGCGGGACCGGCGACGCAGTGCGGCCGCAGTGCGCCTGCGCGGCGGCGCCGGGGCTTCCCCGCAGTGCGCGGGGCTCCGCGGGCGGCGGCGGCGCAGGGCCCGGTCCGTGGCCGCGCACGGCCTGTGGGAAGGACGCGGGGAGCTGCTTCTCTGCTGCAGCCTGTGTCACTCAACGGCAGCTCGCGGGCGTTTGGTCTTCCGTTAGCTGGAGGGAGCCGTGCCCGTTTTCACGTCAGCGTTCTAGGCCAAAACACCTCTAAGAACAGGCGGTTCGGTAGTTTCTTAACATTTTCAAATACCTAGCACGGGTTTCGAGAAGCCCCATGAAAGGATTGCAGCTGTTCTCTGGTCCCCGCCAGGCTGCTGCAGCCTGGAGCCCTCTTAGCGCGGATCGCTCCCATGCGAAGGCCTGCGACGGCACCGCGGGACGGTCGCGGCTGGCAGGGACCCCGGAGCTGGCCTGGTCCAGCCCTCTGCCCGAAGCAGGGTCAGCTGGAGCAGGCTGCCGGGGCTGTGTCCGGCTGGGTTTTGAGTATCCCCGAGGATGGAGACCCCGCACCCCCTCTGGGCAACCGGTTCCAGTGTCTGTTCGCTCTCACAGTAAAGCTATTCCTTATGTTTTGAAGGAATTTCTTGTATTTCAGTCTGTGCCTCTTGCCTCTTGTCCTTTATTAGACACCGCTGAGAAGAGCCCGGCCCCGTCTCTTGGTGCCCTCCCGCCAGACGTTTACGCACACTGATGAGCTCCCCGGCTGAGCCTCCCCTTCTCCGGGCTGAGCCGTCCCAGCTCGCCCAGCCTCTCCTCCTGTGAGAGGTGTCACAGGCCCTTAATCAGCTTTGTCACCTTTTGCTGGACTCCGTCCGTGTCTTGTACGGGGGGGGGGGGGGGGGGGAGACTGGCTCGGGGGTTGCAGACAGAGCGGTGTAACCAGCTTGAGCTCCACATAAATTGCAGTAATAAGGACTATTTTGTGACACGTCCTTCACCATTCTGCTGAGGGTTCCTGGCTTCGGTGAAGCACAGCGAGGCAGCTGCTTTTCGGGCAGTTACTGGGATGCGCACATATGACCTATAAACTGGACACGAAGCTACTGAATCACCTGTTGTCATTCACACGCTGGGACAGATGACATTTGCTAGTTTCGTGACCTCATGTTCTGTATTCCTTTTTTTTCCCTTTCCCCTGAATACAATGGCAGATCTGTAGGAAGTGCATTACGAGAGAGATTTTTTTCACTACTGAAAAACAAAATCTGTTTAGTTCAGCCAGCCAGTTGTTAGACTCAGTGAGCTTGTGGTGAGATTGACTGGAAGTAGTGAATGACAGCTTTTGTAATAAGTGGAACAATTAACTATTAGTCTAAGATATTGTTTATGCTTTGTTTCCTAGGTAGCATAATTCAAATGACCAAAGGATTTGCTTCTATAGACCAATATTTTAAAATGAGTATGTTTCCAAAATGGGAATATTTTAATAAATTTTTAACAGTTCATGTTGCTCCTAGTAGAAACACAGACGTGTATGAATTTATCAATGAATCAGTCACAATTGTATTTAAAATATTAATAATTTGGATGCGATTTTCTAATGAACAAATCCATCTGATGCTATGCGTCTCCTTGAAAAAAATCCATCATCGTCAAATGTACATGTTGTTGTTCAATAGATGCCTGTTAGAGAAATGCCGCTCCAAGGACACAGAGGGGGGAATGCCGTGGGGCCGGGGCAGGAGGAGAGGGAGCGGGGTAGTGAGGTCCATGGCCAAGCCCCCGTCTCCCCTCCCTGGCGTATGCCAGTCTGCTTCAAGTGTGCAGAACAGCACAAGAAACCTACACCAGTAGATTTGTCCATGTTTTCTTTTTATCTGATGTTCTAATATTAGAGTTCCTTTCTGTTTTCTGATTCATAGATAATTTATTTCAGCAGCATTTCTTTTCTGTACTTAGACAAGACATTACAGGCATAAGAATACTGCTCTGGCAGCAGCAACAGCCACTTTGACAGACTAAAATTCCCCGGTTAATAAAAAAAATATTAAAAGGCTCGAGTTATTTCCACATATTTGTTGAAACACTTTTCTGTCTTCTGTCCATTTCCACTACATTGAGTAGTAGGACTTAACCTTTTCTTCAAACAGCAGTTTGTGTTGCCTCCTGAGCGTCTTACTGATGTTCCAGAATATTCTCTCCTTCTTCCCCAACTTTTATTTTTCCCTTCCTTTTCAAGACCAGAAAGAACTTTATTTCAGCTCATATCTGGTTCCCAGTTACAGAATATCACTCATACTGTGTATGTCATGCCCAACACTCTGTTTAACCAAAGGACAGCTTTCAGAAAAGCATTTTTTTCCCCAAAATCTGAAATCACAAAGAGATAGCAAATCCATTGCTTGCTTTCGTGGCTTATTTCAAAAGTCAGTCACCTTAATTTTTATCAATTTAATTATAATTTAACAATTCCAATAAGGGGAAGCAACATCAAAAGAGAAATTCATTATTTCTAATTTACATAGTCCATCTTTAGAGATATATATATATATATTAATCTGTTAGAAAAGAGCCTAGTGGAACTACTCAGTATTTTCCCTAAAGTTGCTTTTACACTGTAATCAAGTTCTCTCAGATCCCCCCCGTCCTCAGTAAGGTCTGGGCTCATGAAGTCTTTTGCTGCAAGGCATTTTTCTCCAGATTTTTCTCCAGTTTATAAACAGTTTTTATGCCTTCACTGAAAACCCTCTTCAATTAGTCAACATTCTTCTGAAAGTGTGGAAACCACAAACACACACGTTATTCCAGAACTGGTCTTACTGCTATTAAGTGAGGAGGTTAAAACACCTCTCCGTTACAAGGACGACATTCCAGCACCTCGTTTGCTCCTGCTGCGCATAATTTCTTCCCCACTATATTTGCTACATGCTCCAGGGCATCACCGCTGTGCAGGTCACAGTTCCTCATTTTGTAGCTGGATTCTTAGGTTTAGGCCTTTGCACTGTGTCATCCACAAACCCTACAAGCTGTGACTTTTAAAGTTTGTTTTTGAAGAACTTTTTTATGACACCGAATAGTGTCATGCTTCTACTGATTTCTGCAGAACCTCACTAAAGTATAGTTGTTATCATCACCTATACTTGTAAGTCCCTTCAAAAAAAGAAATCAGGTTTGTTTGACAAGACCCATTTTCTACTAAATCATGCTGATAGCATTCGTTATAGTCCCATTATTGGATTCTTTACTGACTGAAACAGTGCTTTTCATTATCTTGCTGAGGATTTATGATGTGTTAGCTGGGTCATCTTGCTTGCTCTTTGCTAATATTGAGCAACACTGGTATACTTCTGAATGGAATTTCTCTTGAATTCTAAAATGTATTAAAATGTAAGATCAGTAGGGAAGACATATCAGCAGCATGTTGTTTCAGGATTCTTGCATACAAGTTACATGTGACAGTTTGCTTAAAAATAATTATTCCTAACAGATGTTTACTACCGTTTTCTGTACTTCCTAGTAGCCTGGAAAGCACTACACTCTGCTCTGAAAAACACAAGTACTTCATCCTGCTTCTTTGGAAATTCACAGCAAACACATTCATGGAGTTTTTATGCCTTTTCTGCATTGCATTAATAATTTATTAGCCTGAGCTAGTGATGGACCTATACCATGATTAAGATGTCTTTTCCACTGGTATGTTTAAAGTTGTTGTCCTAATCCACTCCTCCAGCCATAGTTTCCCAATATACTTTGTTTCCTTACCTGTACTTTATACTTACATCTTTTAATATGAATGTGTTGCTTTGCTTCTAAATAATCTATTTCTTTTCTGTTTTCACTGTTATTTTTAATTGTGACTGCATTTCACTTCTTAAGTGGGATGAGCATTTTTGCTATAGTGGTTCTTTTATGTCATTGATTAATTTTTGCTATGTGGTAACTGTTTTGGAAATAACTTTTCCTCCCCCCCCCCCCTTTTTTTTTGTTTACACTTCACCTTATCGTAAATTTTACAAACCATTTTCTCTGGTTTCTCTAGGAAATCATTCCTTTTTTGAGGGTCCAATCATGCTGCTGAGTATATCTGATCCCTACCAACTGTAGTCAGTCATGATACCTAGGTAACCATGGAAGTCCAGATCCTGCTGGTAAATTATTTGTTTTCCTTCTGGCAACAAGGTCATTTACTTATTTAGTACATTATCTTATATGGAAAAGAAAAAGTTACACCTTTAAAATTTGAGCGTTTTAGGTACTGGCAGCACGGGACATCCAGAGCCCCTCCTGAACTGTGTCTCGGTGATGATTCCAGATGTGGATTTAGCAGAACATCCACTGCAGCATCACGCACAGCACCTGCGTAACTGCACCGTCCCCGTGTCCAGATCAGAGCTATGCTTGTCCATGATTAAACAATTTTCTATTCTTTATAAATAGGAGATTAAGGGACAATTTTTTTCAACTTTGTTGCCTGTGATCGACCTTCCATACTGCTCCTGCCTTGCCCCAGCCTTTACCAGGTACCACGCTAACCCATAGGCATTCAAGAGCACGCACCTCCGTTCGTAGCCACGCTGCGGCGAGTAACCAGTACCACTTTTTTTGACAGGCTGAGCACTCTGGGATCCATCTCTTTCACCTACATTGCTGTTCCTGAATGAGTGGCACCTGTGTATTTTAAATCCTTAAGACACAGGAAGGACATTTCCATTGAAAGTACTATGCAGAACTGAAGTTAGGAAGAAAATGACAGTCCAGTTGATAAATGTCCTTAGTCAGTTTGATTCTTATGGGGTTTCGACGTTGGTTCAACTTGTGCCTGACAGGAAGAAAAAAAAAGCTTTTAAAAATTCCACTAGTAAGTGAATATGAAGCTGGGGGGGGAATGGGGGGGGGGGGGAAGGTCAGCTCATCTGAGTTTACCTGGCCGAAGGTTAGACGTCTTGGGTAAGGCCGTGTCTGAGGTTCTCCCCACTGCCCGGGGAGCAGGGCAGCGCCTGCGGAAGCCGGTTCCTCCCCTCGTTTATACACGGACCCCTGGATGGGCTGGACCCCCCCCCCCACACACACACACAGCCCCATCTCACAGGGGACTGCAGAAAGAGCCCAGGTAATCTTCTCCGATACCTATATGAGCTTTTCTGGAGGTTAAGAGTTAGCTGAGATGAACCCTGGGTTTTGTTTTCTTTCTTAATAGAAGCTGACACTAATTACTTTGTATTCTGCTCCAGTGTAATTACCAATGTTTAATATTTTTACCGATTTTTTCATTCATACTGATTCGTTGTGTTATTTTGCTTGTAAAAACATCACAGTGCCTTAAAAATGTGTTTCCACATGATGAAAGTTCTGTCTTTCAGCTGTTTTTCATGACTTTTAAATTTTTTAATTGCAGGTCTTACCAACCTGTGCTGAATATAACTGAGTTTTACCGTTGTTGCAGAAAGATTTTAACAAGCTTGCCTTTGTAATCTGTCTGGTGTTCCTAATATTAATTTTATTTTAATTAGATGCATTTTTCTCTTTTATCCACAAACATAACTTCCCTGTGTTTGAAATGACTATTGACTTTTGGCAAAGTTCAGTCATTTTTTTCAGAGATGTTGGCTTTGTCCGCTTATGTAATAATCATCATAACAACAATCATAATGTCTCTAGGTCTCTCACTAGTCATTAAAATACACATGCCTTTGATTTTATTTATCCCAAACCTTGATTACCTTATTCTGTCCCCTCTTCTATTTCTCTGGGTACTGTTTTTAATATTCCAGACTGCAAAACAAGGTTACACAGATACCGCTTTAAAAAAAATTATGCTCTATTATTCTGTAAGCCGGAAGAATTAGAAACAAGAGGGGAAACGCCATCTTTTTAAAGAAATGATGTAGACTTGTCTTTTTTCCCCCCCTCCCCCCAGTGCCAAGCTATCGGACTTAAAAGTTATGACATTCTTAGATATTGGAAGTATTGACATTTTATTATTATTAATTGTTTATAAATATATCTACATATTATTTACAGCATTACAAATATTTAAAAATATATTTTACAGATTTTTAAAATGTAATCATCATAAATTTTGCTGTCTGTGCCATTAAGTTCATTACAACAGAAGTCTGTGGCTTTTAGATGGAGGTCTGGAGGGAAGGGTGCAAAAGCACTCCTAACTTAAAAATACTTAAATTTAAGTAGCCTTTTCAGTCCCATAAACAGCGAGAAAAGGACCGTATTGGCATTTTTTCGCATGCGTGGCTTTGCTCTAGCGGCTGAGACGGAGGTCCCTGCGCACGGTGCAGAGGTCTTACCCATCCCGGTGCGTGACCTCCCTCCGTCTGTAAACAAGTCCGAAACGCAGAACCCACCTTTTGTAGCGGCATTATCGCACCGCGAGAGGGAACTCTTCCCTGCGGCTGCGGCAGGAGCGGGGAGCAGGCTGCAGGGATTAAGTAGAACACGAGTTGCATAAGCAGCAGTCAGGTTGCTTGGGTTTTTTTTGTTTTTTTTTGCCTTGATCTCAAACATAATATATCAGCAGAATGTTGACGTCACAGATTTTCCTCAAAAAATCTAAGAGGGCTGAGAGTTTTTTCTGCAAGCTTTCATACTCCATTGTATACAAATCCTGAAAAATAATTCATTTGGGATGCATGATTTAATAGATTTTAAAAAGACTGTGAAGGTTGTGTCATTGAAAAAAAAAAAAAAAAAAAAAAAAGAGTTGCTAAACACTACTTGAAATATTCAAACATTTCCCTTAGTGTCTAAGAGCACCTCTGTTCTGATAGACTCATCTGCAGCTTAGATAATCTGGCTGGGGTTGCTGAGAGCCATGCTTTCCCTTGTTCACCGATAGCCCCGGGACAGACGGTATTATGTGGGCAATCATCTTACCCATCCTGATACCATGGAAGACCTATCAGGCTGTCCTCTATTGACCCTGCAGAATTATTATATCAGAAATATTGCCAAAGTTAAAGGCAGAAAAAGACAAAGCAGAGAGCAATTATGAGCATTATAAGGTTCAACAGGCGTCACCAGTGAATAAGGAAACCAGATGCCTCTGCCAGCCCTGGCACAAGCACTCATTTTCCTGCTTCAGCAATAATTTCACACTGATGCCATCCACAGTACGTGCATATGTCTTTAGAGGTGAAAGGTTGTTGAAGATGCCAAGCAGGATCTCTGTACTACAGCTAAGGAGGTGCTTCTGGAAGCAGATAAAATTTTTTTTTTTCCCAAAATGAAGTGTAAGTGATGAGCCAAAGAAGACTGAGGCCTGACGAGACTGTCAACATCTGCACAAAACCATCCTGAATGAATGTATGTGTGGAGTTGCTGTTCATATGAAAGAAAAACCTATGAGGGGTTTTATTAGTCAGTAGAACTATAAACAACTTACTTTCCAAGACGTTACAGTTACTTTATCAGCTAATCCTGGCTCTGTAGTCTGACTTGGGAGAAAACAGTAAATCAAAAGAAAAAAAAATGTAGACTTCAAAGCCATATTCGACAGGCTATTATGATTCTGTAATTAGACCCTCTTCATGCCAGTAGCCAGAGATCCTTATCCAGTACATAAATAAGAAATCTAAACTTTATACATGAATATGAGCTGCATTATTAAGATTAACTGAATGAAATTTAAAGGATCAAAGAGAATACTGGCTATATTCCTTGGAAGCAAGGGAATGAGAAGATAAACAAGAGCACTGGTGCCTTTTCTTGGGATGGGTTGTCTTCATCAGGAAATCAGCTAGGATAGCTAATACCAAGGTAGGCAGTCCTTAAATCCCATGCAGCTTCAATGGCAGAGGAGACCGATTTTCAGGAAGACCAATAGAAAGGAAGTCTTACTTGGACCTGAGCTATTCCAGACTAGTCCGGGTACACAGATGATTTGTCTGGGTCAGCGTACGCCAGCATTTTGTTCCTAGCAAGTAGCGCCCAGATGAAATTATGGTCTCTGATATAGGTCTCATGTTCTGGGCAGGGAAAGCTGGGCTGGTTCTAGTGACAAAAAGACCAATGTAGACTTGTGAAAGAGCAATTGCTTTATATATTCATAGCATAATGCTAGCAAAAAATGATGGAATTACATGGACTAACCTTTCTATATTGCACACAGCAGAAAGTTTTGTGAGGCCCAGAAACTCGTTTCACAGAAATATACATATTCAGTACAGTGGGGCAGCCACATATCCCCACAGAGACCTTATTCCTGTGACCGAGAAGCTATCTTCAAGATACGAAAGCAGCAGATATCTGCACAGCCATGGTCCCCGTTCTCTGCTCCCAGGTGCTGAACATCACACAGACCATTTCACTGGCAACGAATCTCTCGTGTGATGCCTGCGTACTCAGGACTCTGTCCTGATGCACATGGAAAAGCTCACACTAGTTACCCCAGCTGACTCAAAGCCGACACAGTATCTCTGTCCATACGTGTCTGTACGTGCCCGATGCCCCTCTGACTTCAGCAGCGCACCTCTACCTTGCTAATCTGGCTCAGGTATGTTTGGTGGGAGACACTGACCGAGAGCCGCTCCCACGCTCTTGAAAGATACGCCCATGCTGGTACGTACCTATAGGCAGGGGACCAAACTGCGGGCCCATACACGTCCTTGGAGCTGAAAGAGAAAATGGTAATTTTCCAGTTCCAAAATAACTTGTCCACACTCGTGCCGGACTCCTGCGTTTCCTTTGGAGGCCTGCTTGTCTCTTCCCAAATTTCACACTCGCTTAGAGCATCGTCAGCTTGCTGAGGGCTGGCAGTTGTGACCAAGGCCCAAGTGTCAGAAGCAGTCTGGGTGTAGGGCTGTCCCTCAGGTGGCTCTGTAGAATCCGAAAATGAAGAAGATCCCAAGCAATTTAAGTTCTGTCAGTGTCTCAAAACATGTAACAACAATCTACTGGCCAGACTCAGCCTGCTGAGACACCTGGACCCTAATAACACACTTTGCAGTTTTTGCACGTAGATGCAGGCCCTGGCATCACTACTTCGCAGAGCATCTCCTGCAGATGACCGGTCCACGGACCAGGGAAGAACAAAGCGTGAGCAGCGCTTTGACCGCACAGTCCCGAGGGACATGAGTGGGATGGCCGTGTCCCCGTGACTCAGCAAGTCAGTGACCAGCAAAAAGCGTAGGAGGACGAGAGATGCAACACAGCGGAGAAGCAGGTGCAGGCTGGGGCAGTGACAGGAGGCAGAGGTTCCTTCTCTCCATGCAAGAAAGAGCAAAAGCAATCAGGCCTAACGTTTCTAGGACTCTGCGTCAGCTTTGCACTCAAAATATAAACACTGCACTGTTTTGAAAGTGCTGCCACGGCAGATGGTCCGTCTAGCGGACAGGTGGTGCGGACTCTGTACATAAGCCACCTATGGATGCCCAGGGAAGTGGCAATTCCTAGAAAATCCATGCACGTGCTCCTGTGCTATGACTGGGGGCTGCTGCTGGCCCAGACTGCCTGACCACATTTCCCATGGAGCTGAGTGGGGACAGACAGCTTGTAAATACATCAAGATAGAAACCAAGCCTGGGAGAAAGCCCCCCCCCCCCCCAGGACCCTTCCCTGCCTCCCAGGCAAAGGATGTCTACCAGCTCTGTAGCTAAGATACAAGCAGCAGACATGTCACTTTAACATGCTTTAGCTCAAAACCAGTATCGTTCCCCGCTCCATGCGTAAGCCCACTTGCGGCAGCTCCTACTCCTTTTGGGAAACCTTCCCGCTGGGGGTGCTCGGAGCCCTCCCTCATTCCTCACGTGTTTCGGCAGTGAGCTGGGAGGCCTCTGCCTCTCCGCTGCTGCTTTTAGTGGCTTCTCACTGCTGTTGGCATCAGGTACGCACAAGCGAGAACTGGGAGGATGCTCAGCAGCCTTCCAGAGGCATTTTCTGCCAGGCAGAGGCGAGCCTCGAGGCGCGAGGGGCCGGTCAGGACACGTCCAGGGGACGAGCAGGGAGCCAAGGGTTACTGGCAGCAGCGAAACCTCATTCACGTTGGTGTCAGACTTAATCACCGACACACGGAGTCTCCCTGACAGGCTTTTTTTAGCCAGTCTTCGTTTATTGAAAGCTGAGCTGAGTTAGAGACTGTTCACTCTGAGCTGTGGGAAAATACGAGCTATCCTCGCAGCTAAACTCGGCACGCCAGCGGGAGGTCCAGCGCTCGGGTGATCAGCGTGGAGCCCGCGCTCAGCCGTGCTGGTGCCAGACGTGCTTCCACTTGTGCACAGAGGCACCGGTGCGCGTGGCAACAAGGGCAGAGCCTCTCCGCCGCTCTGCAGGCCCTGAATAGCTAGTTAATCTCCCTAAAATTACATCTGAACAGGGAACTTGTGAGCATCCATTTCTTGCTACACACACACTGCTAGGACTGACAGTATACGTTAGGAAAGTGGGGCGTTCAAAACAACGTATATACAAAAGAGAAACCCTTCAGCTCTATGTGTAAATGCTTCCACTGAAATTATTGCAAATTTCTCCTTAAAGCTTCCACAACAAATTTGTTTCCATATCGTTGCGTCACTGCCAAAAATAAGCGTTGTGGTTTCTCATCACGCCTCAGCCAGTGTGGCGCAGGAAATGTTTCTGTCACACTTTCCGTAAGTTAGGAGGACATAAACGTTCAACACCATCAGCCCAACAGAGCATAAAATGAAAAGCATCACAAAAGATTATTGTTAAAAAAAAATAGAAAGGAAAAAAAGGCTTTTAGCCATTTTTCTTATCTGCCATCTTGTTTGGGCCTCTGGCAGGTCATTTCCAGCCTTGCTTCCAACAGGAGTCTTTCTTCCCGGAGCGAGGAGCAGACGTACGAAGGGCTGCGAGGAAGGGCTGCCCGAGGAGCTGCAGCCCTGCAGCCCCCGACCCTCCCGCCCGCGCCCCTGACGGCGCTGCGGCAGCCTCTGCGCCCCAGACGCTGCTCGGAAATCAGCGGCTGCCGAACCGCAGGAACGCTGTCCGGGACGGCGGCCGGGGAGGCAGCGCGGCCCAAGGGAGGCTCCGCGCAGGCAGGAGGGACGCGCGCGGGATGCTGCTGGGGCTCCCAGCGGTAGCGGGACGAGGCCCCGAAGGGAAAACTGCTCACAGCAGTCCTTGGAAGCCTGTGACTGAATGGATATGTTTTTGCAAAGTCAGTACGCGGACAGGGAGGAGGAGACACGCCGTGCGCTTGTCGGGGAAGGCGCTGAGCTGCCGCGCGCCCTCGGACCGCGCGCCGGTGCCGGGAGCTGCCGGGGCACCTGGGCTGGGGCACGCCGGCCGACCCTGCTGCCCCACGGCCTGGACCCTTCCCAGGGTGTGAATTACAGCCAGGGCAGCTGCAGTTGCTTCTGCTGCTGATTTACCTATTTTAGGATCCCTTCTCTTTCCTCCTGTTTCTTTGTTCTTAAGCAAGTGGGATTCACACAAAATCCCCCTCGTACTAGGCAATTTTAAGTGAACATACATACTTAGGGAGCTATTTTACTAAACTCCAAGCCTGAGTCAGTTTGTGGCCCACAGTAGATGTGAGCCTGTTTTTCTGGATAACAGCAGGGACAAAAGAAAAAAACCCCAAAACAAAACAAACCCCCCCCCCCAAACACCCAAACCTCTTGATACTCATAGCTACTTACAGTTCCTTGAAAAGCATTTAGAAGAAGGAGGCCCAAGAGGAAATATTTGCATCGCTCTTATTTAACTGAGCCAGAGCATCTTCAATGTTAAAGGAGGAATGTCAGTCCCAGAGTTAAACCGTAGGTCTCACCGTGGAGCTGAAGGTCAGGGGCTGCTGCGGGCCACAGCGGCTGTCCAGACAACAGCACGCGTTTCGGGGGGATAGCCAAGTCCATGTAATGCTGGAGAATGCATCTCTTCTCTGGGCAAATAGCCTCAGTGTTCAAAATTTTTCAGTGCTTCAGCAGTCTAAATTCTTCAAGAATTAGCTTTCAACCAGTCAATTTCCTTACATCTTTTTTGCTGGACTAAAAAGCCATCTGTTCTGGAAGCCCTCTCTCCTTTAGATGTGCCTGTAGGTGGTTTTCGAACCATCCCTTAGCTACATAAGCACCTTACAGTATAGCGGGGTATCCTGACTTTGATCCAATCTTGCAGCTTTTCTCCAAGTCCTTTTCAACTGCTCAGCATCCATTTTGAAGTTCAGAGCCTAAAACTCCACACGCTAGCCCACAGCAAGCTGACTGCTTCTACATGCAGAACTAATTTTACCTCCTCCTTTCTTCTTTTCTAGTCCCCTACTTAAACAACCAAGAAATACCTTTGCTTCTGTAATGATGACATTGGCTAGTCGACTGTTTTTCCACTTTAATAATGATGCCTGTTTTAAATACCTCTTCCCCTTATGGTGCAGCTTCCTCTAACATCAGAGTATCACCTTTCCTAAGCAAGTTATTTAAAAAGTGCCATTAGGTGTTTCATTCAGTTGGTGATTTATTCAGCCTCACAACCTGCTGCTTTGACAGGTCAGCACTGTTACTGAGTTTACTTACACTTTTTTAAAAATTAAAAATCATTTACTTTACAAATGAAATTGCAAAAGTCACTCATTACTTAAAGTTTATTTACTTAAATCATACTGAGTGCCAAAGCCATAACAAGTTACAAGTTTATGAAAAACCCTATTTTTTAGTAGTCATAGTAGGGGAACTTCAAACTGTTTACAGTTAAACAAGTAAAGTTTGTATTATGATTTGGATAACTAAACTGAACTATATTAGGTTTTATGAAACTGAAGACGCTAAGAATTTATTTTCTTTCAAGATGTTTTATGCTTCTGCAAATAAGATCTATGAGATTTTCTATGCAGACCTATTAGTACGATACCTATTGGTAGCTTCTGCTTGGGTGACATTAACTGATAATTAAATCATAGCACTGAAGGGAAATTCTGGCTCCTTTTGTGAAAGAAATTAACTGGCGTTGCACTGTTCTTCGCAACACCCCCCCACATATTCCCCGGCCCCAACGCTTGTGTTTGAAAATCCTCGTACTTGCACCTGTCCACAGGTTCGCCTTCTTTTCCATCAGTCCTCTTCCAGCCTCACGCTAGTCATGCTCACAAAGACCGTAGTCACGCGCACAGGTACACATTCCAGTATTTGTCTAACTGACTAAACACGGCCACAGAACGCGAGCCGTCCAAGGGCAGCCCTCCAAGCTACCCGGTCCACGGTGGCAGAGAGCAGCAGAGAACCGCAGGACGCCACGCGGCAGCCGAGGCCCCTTGCCCAGCCCCAGAGCGAGGGGCATGGCACAGGCCGCAGCCGCGCACACGCGTCTCCCGCCTCCAGCCTCTGCTCTCCTCCAAAGCGGGGACCAGGTGGGCTCGTCCCCGCCAGCAGAGATCAGCCCCTGGGCTGCGTCTGGAGGAAGGCTCGCAGGCAGAGCCCGTGGAGAGCGTGGACCTCCGTTCGTTGGGTTTCTCCTAAGCCTTCACCCTTATCGCCGTAAGCAACTCTTGCCTTTGGTTCCAGGCTTTACATCTGTATAGCAGTATGATTTAGATTATACTTTCAGCCAATGATTGTTGTAACCATACTGGAGTACTGTCTCTTTGGTAGTCTTAAAAAATTACACTTTCCATATCTTAAAGATGCTATCTGAAGCTCCTAGTTGTATTTGATGAAGTCTGTTATTTAGAGTATGTTTGTTTTCAATTCCTACAATAGCATTTTTACTTCATTTTGGGATCTTTCTAAAAGAAATGTGATTTTTATTTTGCCGTGCTCACCTATGGAGCTGACCAGGAAGCATAAATATGATTTTGAACAAGTCAGCATGATTAGGACAACCCCTACTATGAGAGGTTAATGAGTTTTTAATTTAAAATCAGTAGGAACATAAGTTTTAGAAACTGCTTAACGAGGATGAGTAGATGACAGATGCAAGTATTGAAGAGGATCCTGTTAAGAAATTATTTCAGTTCTACTGCCTTCATGGATGTTGTCAGTGTTTATCTTGTATTTGATAGAATGGTGCATGTACTTAATAAGGTCACAAGCTTTTCCAAATTTCTATTCTACAGCAATTCAAGATTCAGTGCTGGATGCTAATTTGAGTCAAAAGGTTTTTAAAATTGCACAAAACAGTCAAACATCCTTCTTCCTTTTACTAATCTTACATGTTTTCAAACGACAGTCCACCACATGTCACTATGTCTGGCAGTTAATTTCTGAGGCAAAACTATAATATGTTTTTTCCCCCCTGTTTTATACTTTTAATGGGCACATAGAGTTTTTTTTTAATTATTATTAAAGTTTGCTGTCATCCATACCAATATATGCATTGCTGCAGTCACCTGGGTGAACAGCAGCTACGCTGAAGCTATCTACAACCCTGCACTAGAATAGATACTCTGCTTTTACTATGTCCTTGGTTATAAATTTGTCCTTCCAGAGGCCTTGCTGTCATCCTTGGTGATGGTCAGAAGGCTGGGCTTAGAGCTCAACGGGCTATAGTCTTTTTTTTCCTCTCTCTCCTCTGAGGACTACAGGAAATATAGATGACAACAACAACAAAAGGAAAAATAGGTTTTACATATTCTCTGGGTAATTAGTTTCAATATATTTTCTTTTATTCCTAATTGTGGCTTAAAATGTGCAAGTCACTTGCATTTCTCACACAACATTTTCTAGGAAAGGAGTTTTATTTATTTATTCTCCATCCATTTCTCAGACATCTTTCTGCGTCTTTTTCTTTAAAAATACAGAATAGAGAATGCTGTGAGTACTCGGGGAAAGAGAGCAAGACAGACACCCACCCTGAGGACGGAAGCTGTAGCAAAACTCAGCTTGCATTTCCTAAGACTGTCAGTGCTGCTTCTGGCTCAGTATCCATGGAAACCTGCTCTCCCATCCTGCTGCAGGAATTAATTGAAGATCCCAACCCACTTGCTCAGGGAATCGCTGTGATACTAATTCACGTCAGGCTGGCTTTATCATCTCAGATACTCTCTTCCTTATTTCATATCAGAACGAAAGGTGGAATTTGCTTTCACCAAGTTACACACACACACGCTAACTCTTTCCTTCTCAAACCAGGGCGCAGCAGAGAGAGGCTGCATCTCCGCAAGCAGCGATTTCACAAGCAGCCTGGCCTAAACGTCGGCAGCCGGAGATGGTTCACGGCGAGGAGCGCTCTGCGCAGAACTCCTGCCCCGTCTCCATGAACAGCTGCTTTTCACCGATGCCACTCGCTGGTACTGGCTCGGGCAAGGTGCCGACCACCCCTCAGCACCAGGGCGTCCCCCCCCTCGTTCTGCCCTAGGATGCAATGTGCAAAGCTTCAAAGAAAAGGATCCAACAAGGGCTTTTGCAAGAGAACATTGTTTCCAGACTTCTCTTTGAAGGCTTTTCACTAATTACAAACATTAACATGTCATGTTCCCAAGGGCTCTGCTCCTGGGTCACCCGTCTCTGGGCATCTACCCTTGAACTTACTTTCTTCCTGCCTTTATTTCCTGCTTAATTCCCTAATTGTTCTCTCCTCCGCCTCCTTCATTTCTCCCTGGCCTCCAAATCGTCTTCTCCGCTCTACCTTTTGTTCTGCTTGGACATTGATTTTCCATTTTCATCTTCTGGATACTTTGTATTTAGCAGCTGGTCCTTTTGTAACCATGACAACCGTATCATGATGTCAGCAAAGGGTCTCACTACTACCTGAGGAACTGGATCTCATTAAATGCCAGTGATGCTGCTTGAGCTGCAGTTTAGCATCCTGTGCACAAGCGTGGAGTTTCGTTTGGTGCCTCCTGGCTCGCAGGAGATTCATAAGAAAAAGGTAGTTTATCACATTAACTGGGATCCTTCAGAAAGCTGCCTTTCTCCATCTCCAGCTCATGCTATTGAGATACGATCCCTCACCCAGATGTGGGCTGTTCGAGGAGCATTATCGCAAGAAAGAAGGCAGGTGGGCTATCACACGCTAATCGTGCGCTCCACGGGTTAGACCTGGGAAGTTACGCCTGCTCTGCTACGATACCTGAACCGTAGGCAGCTTATGAGAAGAAACTGACTGGCCTCAAGTCATAGTCCTATGTGCTGCAAAAGCTGCGTATATTTGTTACAAAATAGTTTTGAATTCACGGGCGTTTTGAGCGCTAAGCAGCGTTGTTTTCTCTGACTGTATATGCAGGCAGGAGGAAAGTGAAAGGAACTTTCTGAACTGACTTGGTGACCATCAAAGCCATGTTAGACAAGCGCTTGAGAGGAGTCAGAAATACCCTAGCCCAGCGAGAGACTGCACGGGGCACGTTCACTCGCGGCACGCCTCTCTCTGCAGCTAACCCAGGCGCTGCCTATCCAGAACACGGCTGATACGTACGTCCAGCTCAAAGAACAGACTGCTTCAAAGAGCACTACCCTTACGCTGCATCATGTTCATGCAGGATAACGGTGGTTTCCCTGCAGGGGAGGAAAAAGAGGGGCGAGGAAGGGGACAGAAGCTGCAGGTACATACCAGTCAGCATGCAAGGAGAAGCGACGGGAACGTGCACACGCAACACGGGTGTGAGAGAGAAACCGCAATCATTTGACATGGGATTAGTCCGCTGATGGATATGCAAATAGAAAATTGCGGATACCGCAGCGGGGGAGGAGGGGAGAGGGGATAAGTCGCAGGTACCGTAACTCCGTGACAGCACTGCCCGTGTGTGAAAGAAAGCGTGAGAGGTGCACAACCTCTCTGGGAAGGCGTGAGACAGGGACAGAACGTCTATGGCCGGTTTATCCTGTGCTGTAGTAGCAGCTGGATTGAATAATACCAACCCCGACTTTCAGTAACGTTGGGGCTGGTCCTGTCACCTCCGGATCAGGCAGGGCACACAAATGTTCAGATGACTCTGGGTGCACTAATCCACTCAAAGATGCACACATTTCTTCACGAACTCACTTAATACGAGGTATGTCACAGACTGGAGCATCTGATCCTCATTCTACGGACACCTGCCGTTTGCCAAAGCTGACCTGCGTCCAGCTGTCCCTGCCGGATAAAGCACAGCCCAAAGCCTGCTACAATTTGATCAAAAGTAGTTCCAGCAATACAAAACTACATCCCAGCTCAGGGCAGGGTGCTGGTACCCGTCTCCGAGAGCGCGCAGTCCCAGCTTCTTTAACACTTCTGACTCGCACAACTTCGGCTGTCTCGAACCCGGTGACACGCACCTAGATCAAGAAACGTAAACCACTGTACATTTCCAGATACAGAAGTTGCAGTTCAGCTTTTCACCGTCTTGGATAGAAACTGCACGAACTTCCTCGGTGCCATTCAGAAAGGAGCTTCCTGAGATCGGGAGCCCCTGTGGCACTTTTCCTCCCCGCGGGGGATTCTCTTCTCCTTTTGGGGAAAAAGTCGAGGCCGCATCCGGAACCCGAAGGATACTGCAGCCTCACGGCCGTAGCGTTCCCCCAGACGACCGTCACGGAGAGAAAGGTCGTCGCCAGCCAGGCAGAGCAGGTTTGGTTTTGGAGGGAGCAGAACGATTCGCTGTGAAGTTACAGAAGACACAGGGACCCAGAACCAGTGGGATTTGTCTTCAGCTTTCCCTCAAATCCTTTAGATGCCCTTTAGGGCAGAGAGTGGGGGATTTGACTCCAGTCTTGCAAAAGCCCCTCCAGTAATTTGAGGTAGGCCTAGAATTTACAGGGCGTAATGGCAGGTTCAGAAAGAAGTGCTAAATGGTTTAAAGCACACTGTGCTTGAACAGTTGTTTCCTATTTCCTCTAACGGAAAAAGCAACAGGACCAACAAAAATATCCCCCAAATACTCAGACCAGTTAAAGTTTCCCTTGGCTACCTTTTGAATGAGTTTAAATATTTCTGGGTTTGATTTTTCAGCATAATTGCCTTGAAGGAGACACCTGATGGCTTAACTTGTCCTTGAGTCTGGATTATTTACAGATACTTGTTTTTTCTTTACATCTGTGCATTTTATTTTATACGCTTATTATTTTGGTGTGATACTCACCTCTAGATGGAAGGCTAAGTCCCTAGCAGAACAGTGTGCATCTTCTATCCAGCTGTATTTCAACCATAGCAGAGCAGACTTTATCTTAATGCTCACTTTATGACTAATACAGAAATAATCTATCAACTTTCTATAGCAATATTTCTGCTTTTCCTGAGGCATTTCATGAGAGCCAGTGTTTGGAGTCTTAGGCTGTCTTCCATATGACAGAGTGTGACTAGTTCCATTTTATTTATTGCTGCATTTTGTTTTAAATTTGCAGTTTCGTTGCTGGTAAAAAGCAAGTTGCTGGTAATTTAGATGTCTTTTTAGATTCAAGCTAAAAAGCCTTTTATGCTGTTGCATGTTAAAGGTCCAGCCCGTGCTCTAGAGGATACAATATCATCTCTCACATCCTCAGAATCTGGAACAAGAGACTCTAGCTGGTAAATCTCTAGGCTTCACCAGGCTAAAGCAACACACAGAAGCACACAACTTTCCACCCAGATAGAAGTTACAGTTTGGTTTGTTCCCAAAAATCCAGCTGCTGCTGGGGTTCTTTGGGGCTCTTCCTCTTATATACTCTCTCTTCTACTTTTGCTAGTCTGACAAAATCCTATCTGCATTTTCCCCTTAAGAACATACGTCTTTATCTGCAGTGTCACCAAGAGACAAATACACGGAGCACACAGGCAGGCACACACAAATAGCAGAAACTTCATTCTTTTACATGCATATCTTGACATACTGGTTCAGAAGCGACAAATCTGAGCAAAAATACAGATGCTACTACTAAAACCAGCTGAACCAGCAGAAGCCGTGAACATTTTTGGGTTCTCGCTGATGTCAAAGTCCACAGACCTATTGTAATCAGGCTTGTTGACTACAACAGTTCTTCTCAGAGGATGAAGGGCAAGAAACCTTGCTTGTCTCAAAACAGCAGCTTTGATCCACAAACACTGCAATTGTAATCATTATCTTACTAGCTCACAAGGACCACTATTTTTGAGGGAAAATAACTTTTCCCTTCTAGCTGAAGTTAGAAATTACATGTTGCATTACTTCATTACTCACCACCAAGTTTGGGACCCCCATCTGTGCCTGACCACTCTTCAGTGCCAGAGACACTCAGGCTGCAAGTTCCCAGCACCAGGCTCTTTAGGCATCCAGGGCTCCAAATATCATCAGAAATGGGAGCTAGCCAAGCATATACTCCAAAGGAGAAGCAAAATTAGTAGATAAGCACCTACACCCTCCAGCAAAGTTAGACCTTTCCTATGTTCCTCTTCTCCCCCTGTGAAAACACCAGCCCTGTTATATTTCCTCTTTATCCTCATGTCATTAAAGAGCATCAGCTGCTGTGAATCTGTGAAAGCCCTTGGACTAAGAAACAGCTCAGTGAAAACACCTGCTTTATGTTCAGCTGCAGTAAAAACCCCAGACGTTTTACTCTAAGAAAGTGCTGTCAGGAACTATAACAGAAAATACATGAAATCAGCATACAACCTCTCATGTATTGCTTCACCCAGTTCAGGCTGCTGAGACTTCAAAAAGGACATAAAAAAGGGTGGGGCTAGAGAACATGGTTTGATGTAAGCTTTGAATGACAGCAGGAACAGGATGAAGCAATGGGGTAACAAGTCTAAAAAAAAAAAGAGAAAGTTCTTTTCCGTAGTAATATTTATGCAATGTAACTCACTGCCAGATGATGCTGCACAGGCCAGAAATATAAATGATTAAAAAAATGGATTACACAAACTAATACAGATCCGTTCGTGGCTATTAAATACAGTATCGAGATTCAGCCTCTGACTCAGGAATCATCTAATGGTATACTGCATAGTGGTGGGCAGGAGAAAGAAAAATCACTGTGTACTTAACTCTGTTATATATTATCAGCACTACTACTGGATAGTCAGAGCCAAGAATTAGATGGATTAAAGAGACCTGATCCGGCAGTTCTTCTCACGGCAAAGTTCACTATAAGCACAGAAATATTCTCATGAGATTAAAAAAAATAAAGTTTTGCATTTACAGAAGGGACAATTGAGATGCAACACAGCAATTAAAAAAAAAAGAGAGTGTTACAAGAGGCAAACAAGAGGGCTAAATACACCAGCTCCGAGGATATAAGAGTAGGAATACTGTGAAACTAAAAGGAAATACATTTTTGCACAGTACCTAACCCGTGGAACTCATAAAACACCACACGGACGTACATTCAGCAGATGCAGAAAACACTGGGCAGTACATCTGATTAACAACACCTTTCAACTTGGATTTGTTTCAAAGAGAGATTCTCCCCCCACCCCCTCATCACTTCGCGGCATAACCCAAATCACTGGTTACCTACATTTAAACAGAAGCGCCATGACCCAGGTCAACGCCACCTCCCTTGCAATCATCTGCCCCAGATCACCGAGTCCCGCCAGCGACGCGGACCCGGATGGGCTACGCCACAGATCGGAGCTCGTTCAGCAGTTCTGCGCCCTGGGCTTTGCGGGGCGGGTTTAAAGTTTGCCGTGTGAACTTCTGGAAATAGAAATTCTGTGTATTTACAGATCAAAGTGTAAGTTTAATCAGTTTTATTTGAGGGGCCTTAGGAAGAAGCAAAAAAGAGAATCCTGCTCTATTATCACAGAAATGTCAAACCAGTATCTTCAGATCTGAAATGCCAATGTGAAATTCTTGTTGCTACCACGTACTACACGTAGTATTCTGCTTTGCTCCCCGTGAGCAGTTACATGTGTACGTAGCTCA
The DNA here is from genome assembly GCF_036370855.1 of Dromaius novaehollandiae. Lineage (NCBI taxonomy): Eukaryota > Metazoa > Chordata > Aves > Casuariiformes > Dromaiidae > Dromaius > Dromaius novaehollandiae. The sequence continues at coordinate 23,590,786 of NC_088112.1, read as the reverse complement.
GGTACTGCCATACCCCCTCCTTGTACATTCATTTGCCTTTCTTTGCTGTCCTTAAGAAAACAAAATTGAGTGTTTCTCTAGAAGCTATAAGCTAGTTCAAATTCAAGTGCTGTGTTTACCAGTATTTATCTAATAGATCAGATAACATTATCAGTGAAGTCCCTTCTGGCCTTCAAACATTTTATAAACAATCTTTATCCTTCAGACTGCATCTTCCTTTTTTGCCCCAAGGGCTTTCTGTTTTTGCTTCTTTGCAATCTTTTAGCAGTTTCCACTGCTAATCAGATCAGTAACAACTTCTACTACTAGCCAGACAAACCAGTTAATAATTTGCTTTTGCTTGGAAATGTTTTGGAACAGCAAGGTATAATGTAACAGCTCTACAAAAGCTAAATAAATTTCCTCTCTATCACTTCTGAGAGCTTTTTCCCCTCTTAAGCTTACTTCTCTCTACATTTGCAATGTTGCAAGTGAAAATTTCCTATACAAAGGGGAGCAATAGCTGAAAAGGGACAGGAGAAGTCATAATTCCTGGGTCACTAATCTAGTGACCAAAAACTAAGTCTCAATGTTATTAAATCGTCTTTCTTCCTTGTTTTGGCAAATGAAATGCTAGTCTGATGGGCATTTCTTACCCTTACACTTCCAACTTCCTTTTTCTGGAGACTCAAATGTTGAGTATTTTCAGTATTTTTCACAGGTTTTAGTAAGAAATACTGGGACCTACAGTGGAGAAAGGACCCAAGCTGCTGGAGAATCCCCACAGAGCATCAGCAAGATTTTCTCCTGCTTGTAAACATGTTTTCTCCACAACAGAACTTTGGCAAAAGTCACTGAAGTGAGAAAAATCACATTTTCCAGTCTATGAAGCACAACATCTCTGGTTTTGTTTTTGTGCCTTTCCTGAAGGGCATCTTAATTAGAGTTTAATACACTGGAGGGGGGGAGGAGGGGAGGTATTTTGGATGGGAAATCAGTTCTTGGGAATAGAAGTTTCCACTAATGAAGGGAATGGCACAAACCTTACAAAAAGCAAATCCAGAGCAGCTCAGTTCTGGTTTCTTATAATGGTTTTGTTTGGGATAATACCACACAGTCCAATGAAGTTTGTTAAATTTCAGGTAATTCTTTAGATTTCCTCACAAAGTAAGACTAGGATACAAGGAGTATTTCAGAATATATGTGCTAGTATTTTCCTTCTTTCTTCAAACTGAAAAGTTCGCTCTCATCCATCCTTTAATAGGGTGAACTGTGATCATAAAACAATTGGCTGAAAATCAGCAGCTTCCATTTCAGCTTTCTTGTTGAGAAACTACAGGGTTTAGAGGATATAGAAATGTATCAATATTCAGCAGTTCAAACTGTGGAAATGCAATACCTTTTTCCTCCTCTACTACAGGGAAACAGTCAGGCCTTGGCCCTGCCATTTCAGTTCTTTTTATGCCACTGTTAGTTTTAATTTGGCAAAGTTCTGTCTAGCAAAGATTCAGCTGGCCTGTATGAAAGAGACTAATACAGTGCAAAAATACGATCAGCAGAAACAATGCCACAAATACATGGGAAACAGAAATATTTTCCTATCTTCTTAAAACATTCATAAATACCTTCAGCAATAGTTTCATATATTTAACTAAATGTGACATTTAACCAACATTTATTTTCTAGGTTTTTTTTCTTTTTGCAAGTCTTTAAAATATACCTGTCTTTGTATTTGCACTTGGCAATGTAAATACTTGCTCAGTTACCTCCAGCTCACTTCTCAGAACCAAACAACAGTTACGCTGTGCTACGCAGCTACAGCTCTGCTACTTCCAGGCATAGCCGCTCTGAGTTAGACTCAAACTTGTAGCAGTCCCAAGCGCTGTTGCTAGTTTCCGGAGGCAGTCGGTACCTTCTGGTTTCAGCACGCTCTAAATTCTCTAGATATTTTACTTTGAAAAAAGATTAACTTACTAAATATTTCCAAAAGCTATTTCTCACTAATCAGATATGTTTCACTTTACATTCAGTGTATTCGAATGAAGTTAATTCTAAAGGACCAACATATAAGGTTTCATGTAAGCTTTCCATCCTCCTCAGATACCAGTATATTATTTTCAGATAGCACATGACTTCCAAATTCATCTGTTATCAGCTTCGGGTAGTCTACAGAGATCTAAGTTTTTAAGGTGTACAGAAAGAGTCCATGTCCATACCTCTTAGTAGCAGAGATAATACTACTCAGTGCTTTATTAGATTAAAATGAGCCTTAAAGTTTAAAAAAAAAAAAAGACATTTTCCCCATTTATATGCAAGTTGCAACATGGACTGAACACATGAAAGACACAATATGGACAAACAGACTGCGTAATTTGCCCCAAAAGTTTTAAATTAATTTGGCCATTTTTCTCAGCAGCTAGGGAAAACAGATGGGGAAAAAATTCTTCTTTCTCATTAATGTTGGCTCTTGTTCAAGCTCACCTTTGACACTGGAGTCTGTCTGTGTCCTACACAAACCAAACAGAGCGGTTTCACACTTTCTTCTTTAAGATCTACATGGCAAAGAATTGGTTAAAAAAATAACTAGAAGGTCTCTTCTATTAATGTATGTTCTTCCTTTGACTCAGCTTCAGTTTCTTCCAAAATTAAAGGTTCCTGGTTTTTTGATTCTGGAAGAGCAGCAAGGTGATGAGGCATTTTCCATGTGGAAAACAGAGGGGTCTTTTGTGAACACTGTTTCATGGGTCTTTTTTTTGTAGTGGTTGTCTTGTTCTCTTTCAAAAGTCAAAGTCGAGGAAAAATATTATTTTCAGTCACTTTACCGTATGAGGATGAGCCACTGTCCCACCCCCAACTGCAATAAAAGTAGCGTAGTTTAATACTATGTAATTCTTCTGGCGAAAGCCAGAAGATCCTGGCTATCTCCCTGCGGTGCACCGAGCTCCAGCCGTCAAAGCAGCAATGAAATTGTGGCTATGCAGTCTGGAAAGCAAGCAGTAGGAAGTAAAGAGTTTAATATTTGACTAAAATAGGTTTGGGCATTTTCTTGCCATGGTAAATGAGGTCCGGATAATCCTGCCCTTCTCCACAGCAACTACAAATCTGGTGAAAGGAAGGTCCAAGACACTGTGATTATGGAATAATCTGTTAGAGTAAGTCTTTCTCATGCTTGTGATTATCAAATTAGCATCTGAGGCAAGAACAGTTCATAGCATAACACACTGTAGTTGTATCTACACTGCATCACAACTATCCTGAGTATTTTTCCTCAATTTCCCCCTCACCTTAGTTAGCACTGTACTGTTTTTGGTTCCCGGGTGGCTGTGGGATAGAAAACATCTTTTGCCTTCTGAAAGAGCCATCAAAAAATGGTCCGTCTGATGTGACTGGTTGGTGATCTCACTTTTTTTTTCCAGATTTGCTCTTGTCTTACACCATAAATGCACTGGGGCAAATGCTAGGTTAAGTATTTGTAGAGTACTGAAGGTGCCCTGGGCCTGGTCTATGGCCCCGTGGGATTGTGGCAGCAATATAATGTTATTTCTGCAGGTGTGGGCAGGGGCAGGAAAAAAGAGTTGTTGTTTCTTGGATTTTTTTTTTTCTGTATTATTTACCGTAATATTTTATCTTTGAATAATCATGTATGCCATATAACAAATCAAAAATTATCTGAAATCTGATAAACTTCTCACAATTTTAGATGTTTTGCACCAATGAATTCCATGAGCGAGCAGTTATAACGTTAAAAACTCCTGTATATTAGAGCAAACCCTGGGTTGTTGCAATCAAAGGAACGAAAATAATTTTTTTCTTGTTCCCACAGCAAGCCCAAAGAATTCATTTTCATATTATATAAGAGTTTAACAATATCTCCCTTTGTACTTTTAAGTAGTGGCACAGGATGTATTACAATGTGGCTGTATCACACTCACTCTGGTAACCTTCACATTTGCATTTCCTGCCTATTATTTTTAGCTGTGCAACTTTAATAGTACATTAACATGATTTTTTTTCCATTACATTCAGCAACATCTTAAGTACTTTGAAAAATAAATGTTACAAACATTTTAGTTAGTTATCTCCTGTCCTGCTTCTCAGCAGCTTATTGTTCCTGAACGTATATTTCCCTTTCATTAGTTTCTTAAGATTGATCTGCTTACTGTGCCAAAAATTCCAAAGTAAAGCACAGACCTTCAGAAGAAAATCTGGAGGCAAAAATGATTTAAGAATACTAAAAGGGAAAACAATCTTTAAGTCTATGGGAAGTTAAAAATCACCATCTCCTCGGAGAAAAACTCCTACAGTTGTTAGAAGAAGGGTGGACTTTGGGGTTTTACCGACTCCAGGTTTTACGAACTGAGGGAAGGAGTTTGCAACATAACTAAAACGCGGTACAGACAAGTCATCAGCAGCATGGTTTGCCCCCTCCCTCCCCAACCGACACCGAAATAGCCCAAATCTGGATTGTATCCTTATCTCTATCTTGGGTGTGCTTAAACCGTTCCATTGCTGAATGGCAAGAGCTTTTATTCCAAGTAGAACAAAAATTCTAGAAGAAACCTGACCGAAACTGAGAGCTCATTGCTGCTTCCTGATTAATATGCCAGAAGGTCTGTGTGACATTTCTATGGAATGTCTCTGTGCTCTTGGGACTCGATGATTCAGTGCAGAGCTGCTTGGAATTTCTACAAAACTTCAGCCCTCCACACTTCTCAAATGGCTTCCTTTTACCAGCCTGTCAAGCTAAACTAAAAATAATTACTTTGGGTGCAATAACAAGGGGAAGGATGGAAATTTCACAGCACAGTGTGTTAGGCAGCTCACTAGAAAGAGGAAATTCTGCATTTTCAAAATCAGTGTGAAGTGTATCTCCCATGTTTAATTCTTCCTTTTTTTCTGCAGTCAGAAAAAAATAATGCCAAAGTTTAAGTTGCAATTTTAGAGAGTAATAATCAAGTTAAAGGAGTACGCGATTAAGAGCTGTGTAAGGTCAGTTTGATTAAATTTGTTCCTTGCTTGTCATAGCCCCGTGAAAGAGCAGAGCCCAGTGCAAGAGCTGTATTTAGAACAGGCGAGCAACTGGCAAAGCAGACGTACAGAAGAACTGGAAGTCTCGTTATTCAGTATAGTAACGCACAATAATTTTGTTTTTCAGACGCTGCAGGGTTTGAAGACCAGCTTTAGACAATTACCACAAACAAAGTAAACGCTGTTCAATGGAAAAGATCCCTTTCAAGAAAACTTAATGCCTCATGTTATCTCTCAAAGGCAGAATCTGTCCCCACACACCCACAGACTAAGGAGGTACTGTACTGATCTCTGTGTCCTGCATGCGAATAAGTGATTCTGCTGCAAACCATCCTTCAAACTACAGCAAAATAGACCAGGGCGAAGATAAAAGAAATCACGGGATCTGCTGGTAAGCTGCAGGCAAGCACCTTAGAAAAGTTTTCCCCAAATAAGCTATTTCTTTTTAAAAAGGAGTTATAAACATATTTATGACAGTAACTAGAGTGGGGGAGCCAAAGCCCTCTGCATTCAGCCCAAAGGGAACGAGAGCAGGGAGCGGCAGGACTCACTGCAGGAGAGATGCCAGCAGCAGCCTCACAGACACCGAGGAAGACACGGCATTGTCTTCAAAACTTTATGCAGTAGGTGCCTGTTTTGTAACTAAAAGAAAATGATTTCTGGGAGTACTGGAATAAGCCAGTTGTACATATCTTAGATATGACATAAAATTACATACTCTAAGATCCCTCATGCACAATTTCAGAAGGAAAGGAACACAGCAGTACTTAATTTTATTAAGGACTCTACCACATATAATTATACCTCAGAAAATTAAAAATCTGGATATAACACTTACATTGACAGAGACAACAGAAATGTTATTGAAAAGAAGCTGAATACTTGAAAACCTGATATGCTTCAGAGAGTCATTAGTGAGTCATATATTAAATCCACAAATAATGTAAGTTAAGGTTCATTGTAAATGCTGTTGAATAGAGAGGAAAGCCAAAGGGATATACTGCGTTCATCTAACAGCTAAATTCCTTTTGATTTCAAGGGTACAGGATGATACCATTAGAAGGTTAAAGGAAAATCAGGGTAAGAACTGAATTTAAAGAAAAAGGAAAAAAAAATCAACCTGAAAAGACTATTCTTCCAAGAAGAAATAATGTCTTTATTCACCTGGAGGAAGAAACTAGAAAAAAGATACATGGAGCAGTAAGAAACTGTTAGATCAATATTTGATATGTATAATGGTAGCAAGAAAATATCACTGTGTGCGATTTTCATTTGCATAATCTTGCATGCGGGAGAAGGTCATTCTTCTTTTAAGGAGTCTATGTTCATTACTGTACATTTCTGCACAAAAAAAGTAATTCAGAAAACCAAAGGAAATTCAAACTCAGAGTGTATTTTATGCATAGAGATTTAAGGAACTAGGTGTGTAAAGTTTAGTAAAATAGCATCTTCTATATCCACAAATCCATCTGAGGTGCACAGCTGCCCAGCAAAAAAAATTTGTAGGCTAGGAAGGATGGTGTCAAACTAAGGCTAAATGAATAATTTAAATTAAACAACGTGTGCATACTATTTTGAGTAGTTCTAAACAGACCAGGATTTTCCAGACTTCTTCATATCTAATAGTTTCTTGCTCCTTCAGGGTGGGTATTTTCTTCTACCACAGAAGTGTGCAGCGCTGTGTACAGTGACCTCATCCAACTGATATTTGTTCCTCTTAGTCACTTGCTTGGCTGCACCTACATGATGATTGGTAATGTTTTCTTTCCCTGCTTCTGGCTTTTGCCCTCTTGCTGCATGAGGAGCCAAAAATTTACCGCAAATCCCAGCTCAGCAGCTAGCTCACCTTCTGAAGAGAATCTGAACTAGTCTGGTGGGACTGTTTCCCCTACCTTACTGCTAAAACATATATTTAATAAATTCTGTATAAATCGATTAAGGTTATGATTGTTTTTTCCCGAAAGCTGAGCATGGGTAGCATTTGCAGTGCCTTTCACAAGGATGATGGCAGAAGCTCCATAGCAACAGCGTGTTTGCATTCCTACAAGAACTGCACTGCTGTTGCACTGTCATCTATCAGGAAAACTGATTTGAAATGGATTTGATATATACGATCACAGTCGTGTAGTATGCCTGCTAAAGATTTTATTCTCATTAACAGAATAAAGTTTTACTTAAAAAAATGTGTTATTTGTCTGCAGTCAGCAGAGGTTTCACTGTTCGAGCTTTCCCGGAGTTTAGAGTAACAGTATTTTTTGGGTGCAAAGGAACTGGAAGTTTTGGCCTCTTTCACCTAAAACCCACTAATATACAAAGACCTGCAAGAACTGCTTGGATGGTTTAAACGGACGTTCCCTGAATGCTTTCTTCACTTCTTTTGCAGAGTCCTTGATTCCCCACCCCCTTTTTTTTTAAACATGCACCCATTTCAAAAGGGTCTTTGCCCACTTAACACCTTTCAAGTAAAGCTCTTCACAAGTGAACAGAAATGGAACAAGACAAATTGGAAAAAGCAGTCAAATACCTGGGCCATATTATATGAAACAGAACAATTCATACACATTTTAAGGCTAAAAATGGAACACTGGATATACCATTAGATCCCTGATATTACCACTTATAGCCAGTGGACTAAGAGGCTCTAAAATAAAACTGAGTATTTCATTGATCTTCACCTGCAGCATGGTCCAGCAGAAAGAATAGGAGGCCTGGTTGCATACGTCAGATCAAAGGCAGAACCAAAAAATAGATTGTTTAGTCACTTTACTGCTTTGTATCCCTGTTTTCCCTTTGATCCCTGTCTTACTTAACCAAATGATTTTATGATTTAGAAACAATTCTAATGGTTTCTAGATGCTCTGAAGAACACATTGTCCCCTTTCCAAAAGGCAGGAAAGAGCGTGCCAGCTCAGGAGAGGTATTCGTACCCTCATTACACAGGCTGATAAGAATTGCAGACGCCTCCTCCAGAATGTGCAAAAAGGTCCCAAAGCCTCATAATTGGCCACATGATTAAAAAACATATAGCTGCAGTGGGTCCACATCATAAATCACAACCAGTGCTCCTGACCAGGTAATAATCCTTTTGGATCCCAGAGATTATCTCCACTGCTGTGCCAGCGGACTGAGCTGTTTGCTCATCATCTCTAGCCCGGTACCTTCAAACTCCCAAGGTCAGTAGTGCTTTACACGTGAGCCTGCTAGCCCAGGAGGAAAAGAGGTTGAAGTTCAAGTGCTGCCACTGTTCTAACAAATACAGTAGTAGCAGGGACGCAACTCCAAGTCCAAATCCACCCAACTCTAATTGCTGCTCTCGTCACGCAGCATAAGACAAGTGTTGTTGTGCCACATTTGAGTCTACAATAAATACCCGAATATAGACTTGTCCCCTGGGAAAAGTGGGGACATAAAATGTAACAGACTTATGCAGAGAGCAAAATGACCATATAATAATTTTGCATACGCCCAGAAACACAGGCAAACATCTTCTGTTTACTACATACATGTCTCAGCCTCACTGCTGGGCGTGGGAATGGCATCTACGAGCCGGCTGAAGCAGAAGCACCAGCACACCTGCCTCCTTCATGAGGACCTCCCTGGAGGCGGAAGGCTGGCAGGTCTGACATTCATTGTCAGTGAAAGCCAGCAGCAAGGAGGAGGAGAGAGAGACTCCACCCCCACGAGCGTCCCAAAGGAAAGCGACAGTTGAAGAGAACACGCCAGACTGAATTTCAAAGCCAGAAAGGATTACAACTCGATCAAAACCAGAGACAGTCCGTCACTGCTGCTTTTAAGTTCCATCTGCAGAACACAGCCCACCAGCTCGAGGCCCTGCACTGTCCAAAAGTACAGAGGTGCTGGAACACAACTAACTGAATTCCTCTCTACGCCCGTCACCACCCCTGTGAGCCCTGACTACACACTTCGCAAGGCCTGTGGAGGACCGACTATTGAGGATAATCACAAGAAAATTCTTCCCACTGCTCTGTTTTCTCTGTTAATGTCACATTCTCTCTGTCTGTTGTCTCCGCACCACAGGTATTTTAGTAAATCAGCTGAGTTCCTGCTACCTGTCCTACAGGACCGCAATTATTTCCTCACCAGTCTAATACTTCATACTTAGGTGTTCCAGCAGTCTAATGTTGACTAACACGTACCCAGAACCAGATATTCACTGCTCTCCAACACTGCGCATATAAATGCTTAATACCCTTCCTCCTCCCAGAAGTTATTTGCAGCTATAATCTAGGTCTCTTAGATTAGTAACAGTAATGGTACTTGAGTCTACAGTGATGTGTACCTGCAGTAGTGAAAGGGCAACCTAAGGATACACCAAAAATCTTTTCTAGATTGCTTCTTTGCACACCTCTGTGCATTCCATCCTAAGACGTGTCAAATGCCCTTCTACGTGTCTTGAATCCAGGTTCTCAGTTAACTGCTGGGAAGTGGACACAACCTAATTATTGAGAGGCAACAACTGAGGAAACAAAGCCAGGACAAAGCAGATTATTAAAAACTGCCTTGATTTTTAGATGGCAGAAAGAGTAGGGCTTTGCATCAATTTTCATCTCTTTAGTCAACAGTGGAGAGGGGGAAAGGCAGAAGACTGTAAACACAAAAGAAAAATAAATTAAAACAGATAAAATAATGTAGGATCACAGTTTGAAAAGATAACGAAACAGTAGCCTCTTCAATAAAAATAGTCACAAGCATCAGTAAGAAACTAGAGAACAGAGAGGGAAAAAAAAGTATATAAGCTCAACAGCAAAGAACAAAAAAGCCATACCTACAACTCATAAGCCTATTCTAACAACACACAGAGATTTCAGTTCGAATAATCTGAGGAATTTATCTGTCAAAATACATTGGAAGTAAAAACTGAGTAAATAACTTCTACAAACCAACAAAATTTGCATCAATAGCTAAGCCTCTATCAAAGCAACGTTTGCCTAGAGATGCCACTATATCCTATTGCTCAGTTATGCCTAGAGCACCCCTTTCAAAAGGGACTCACCTAAAAACAGTAGGTAATAATACGCAATATTCAAAATTCAGCCCTTGGACGATGCATTCTTGTCTTGTCGTGACTACGACAATCTTTAGCAAATTGATACAGCCTGAATTGACACCATAAAATAAAAAGCTGTTCTGAATACTCTTTAACCCCAGCAGAAGGGCTGTATTTACAGGCTCGAGCCCCTTAGGAGCATGTCAGGGAGGGGAACTTGGCGGGAAGGTGCTTCTGTCAGAAAAGTCAAAAGAGAAAGGGGGGCGGGAGAGGGAGGGAGCCGAGGACGAGCGGCCACGCTGCGGACTGAAGGCACGTCCGCACGGCAGAAACCTCCTGCATCGCACTCCGAGGAGAAACAGGAGGGAAACAAAAGGTCCTTTGAAATAGGAAAAAATAAACGTGGCAGCAAAAGAGCGAGATCTCAGAGAACCGATATATAACTTCCTTTAACGGGTCTTCACAAAAGAGAATGTAAAAAGGGATGCCTTGAAAGAGTCTGAGCACCAAGGCGAGCACAACACGAGATCAGGATGCCTTGAGGCTCCTGCCTTCAGGCCATTAAACTGCAGCAAGTGACCAAACCTTTATACTCTACCAAAAAGCAGTGAAAGAATTCAGCCCCCCTCTCCCCCAAGCACTGAACACCACCAGGCTTCAGAGCACGGGTAAAAGCTGACGGTGTCAGGAAGAGGCGTCTCCAATACGGGTGTTAATTCCACACTGACCACTGCTTATCATTACGGACCGAGCAGCATCAAAGGCAGGAGATCGGACTGGCTGGACCGGTTCAGTCTGGGCTGGCAATTTCTCTGCTTTTTGCTTTTCTGAAGTAACGGCTTTAGAGCACCACAACTGCCCCGCAGATCGGTATTACAGTATTCCTGTGGCAAGCACAGAATGGTAACAAGAGTTGGCTTTTATGTGAAGTTTACATTCAATGTAATTCAAGATATTCACTGCCCTGAATTAGCAAATTATAGCAGCAATGAGACAGCCTTCTGCAATTTCCTTTCTCTTCTCCACATTCCCAATGGGGCCTAGGAAAAATAGAAAGCTTAGAAATTTCTGTGATTTAGCTTTGGCTAAATTCATATCCAGCACACTCCCCTGTAAAAGGAACACTGAGCGCAGCTAGCACAGAGACTTCTCATTTGCTCTATGCCGGTTTGGTCTTGAGGGCCCATTCCCACCTCCTTCTAGGATCTTCTTTAGATCTTAGGCCTCTGGATTTATTAGTATCACTCTTTAAATCATTACTAAAAAGTTTTTCCTGTAATGCAATACATGCTCCTGGGGTCTCAACTGCTTCAGGGCAAAGCACAGTATACAGTTAAGATTTAGCACCTGCATGTAAGCTCAGTGTTGCTTATTTAACTGTTTGATCATATGGTGAAAAACAACAGAACAGAAACGCATCAAATTTTTCTTAAAGTCTGTCAGTAAAGAGTGTCTGACCCTCTTCTAAACTCTCTTGCTCTTTCCAACAGGAACCTCCTTGTACATCTTGGACCTATTTTTTGTCCGTAAGTTTTCATCTGCGGTACCTGAGATAAGAGGCCTCCTCTTTCTCAAAATCGCAAAGAATCTCAGACTGTCTCTCTGTGAGCCTGCCAGGATTCCCATACATTACAGGATGCAAGGTCAAACATTCACGTGCCTCCTGCTGCTTCCTGAAAAACGCAGCTAGAGGAAAGAATGCATCCTAATGACGGGGGGAAGACAGTCAAGACTGACATTATCATCCAAAATTGTACAAATTCATGATCAGATTATTTGATGTAATTGTCACAACAAAACCCAAATTTTGGTGACACTGAAGTCAAGATCCGGAATACCAAATGAAGTTCTCTGGAAAGCATGTGTTTCTCTGACCCTAAAAAAAATGAACTGTTAATGCAAATACCTCAGTTTTCACCACAATAATAAATTCACCGGCCAGCTGAGCAATCGGAAGGCATCTAAGTCCCGTCCCATGATCAGGTCGTAAGGCCACTTTCCTCCAGTGGGATAGGTGATAGTGCGAAGCTCCTCGGCCAAATAAATTTTCCCTTTGGAAAAGTGTGTCCAGAGGAAACCAGCTGCAGCCCTCTGACTCCTCAGCAGTCACAGTTCTCTTCTGAGGATGTACTCAATCTTCCTGGGGAATTCCTACTTAAAAGCCAGCTCTCATACCATGCCTCAAACCATGGCTTTCATTCTAGGCTATGAGTTTATGCCACTGGTACATTCCCAATGTGTTACCACTTCATTCAGGCTATTGCTATCCACTCTGCAACAAAGATCATTAAATAATTGAACTCAGATTCAAAGTTTTATTTTCTCAACTCCTAATGAAGCCAATGGGAATTAGACACAAAACCCAGTAACAGGAACGTCTGGCATATTCCCTTTCCCTTCCAAAATAACTTCAGTGAAGCAAACTCTCGTTTTGTTTCTCAAAAAAGCATGATGCACCTCCCCTGCTCTCACTGGGAGTTCAACAAGCCTAGGTACTGTCTGCTGCCTTTTCCCCACTCGAAGACTCTGCTGCCTCTTGGGAGCCCGAGTCTCTCTACGGACAAACTCCAGGAAAGCCCGCATACTTCCTGCCCCTCCAATCCATCCTAAGGATTGTTTTCTCTACACCTTTCTCTCTCCCATTCCCCTAAAAGTTATTTCAGTAAGTGACTGGTATAACAAGTGCGCACTAAGTATTTTTGGTTCAGGACAGTACAGAGCTTTCTTCAGCACAATGATGGATTATTGGAAACACTCCCTCAGCCCATGGCTTGAATCAAGAATTTTCACATTCCTTTAACAGAAAGTGTTTTAGGAAGGAAACTGGGTTTGCAGAGTACCACATCTTGTACGTGAGCTGTAAGGGCAATTTAAAACGCCAGTGCCAACAACACAAGGTTTGCATCTCCTACCTCTGTAATCAACTATCTACTCACAGTGCAGTGCTGAGATTAAGCCATTTGAGTCATTACAGACCAACTCAAGAAATCTTTGCAGGTAAACACTGAGTCACTAATTAACTTCCGGCTGACAAGGTGCCGCTAAGCCAGTGTTGCCTAAACTACACAAACAGAAATAGTTGTCTGAGTTCCTGAACTTTACTTATCAATGTGACTGTGTGCAGAGAAAGCAGATAGGAGGAGGGAACCCATCTGAACAAGACACATTACTCCAGTTGCATCACTTGGAAATCAACTGTGGTCTGTAATTTGGGGAGGGGGCAGAAGGCAAACAGAGTAAGCAATATTACTAAGATACGGGGCAGTCAGAGAGTCAATAACTTAGTCTGGTGCCTGTTCAAAACTCCTACATGAAATGAAGGATTTGGAATTTGATTTGAAACATCCTTCAATTAATAAAGGACTAACAAATTACATATCTGAACCATGAACAGAAGTGTTCTTTCAGGAGCTGCTCCACATCAGTGGATCAGCTCACACCGGCAAATAATTTAAAGTAGAGAGAATCTCACTCTTTAAGTATCGAAGTACTCTTTATAGAAAAATCCCTCGTACCCATGTGATTCCACATGGAAAAAAAAAAAAAAAATCAGTGTTTCTCCGGAAATACTCGCACACCATAAATTAGTCTGGTGACTTGACAACAGCAACACCACCACACACACACACACACCCCAACAAGCTTCCATCAGTTCTTCATAATGATAACTCTCTGCTGCTATGGTCACAAATTACCATAGTAACCATTAGATACACCTGTATTTTTAGATTAAAATTGCTTCTATTTTCACATAATACAGATCCAATTGAAAGAAACTACTCATTCTTACCAGGAAATTCTACTGGAAATAATAAAATTCCAAGGATAAATTAGAGTAACACTACTGAAGCACACATACACACAGAAACGGTTTAATTGCAAAAGGCAAATCACAAACATAGCCATTTACACAGCTGCCTCCAAGACTGTGATCTCAGGAAACCTCACTGGAAAGCAGTTCAACTAGGAAGCCCAGTAAGCCCAAAGGTCCTTTCAAACAGGAGTAAACTGCAGTAGTCCTTTGTGTTTCTCCATTAAAGCCCCATTTTTTCCATTCTCTCTTTCTAAGCGGGACTAACTTCACCCTCAAACACAGAAGATACTGATGTTCAGCCAGTCATAATTCAGCTAACACTAACACTGCTCTCCAGTTTTCCATGATTGCATGTTGTGCTTATACCCTCTGGTGGACAAAAAGCAATTCACAACTCAGAAGCTTACTGACTTTAAACTAGCAGTGTGCTAACAGAAACGTTGTCACAAAGCTATGGATTGCTATGCATCCTCTAAACTGGGCACTTCCAGGAAGGTCTTTCAGTCATCTTCAACTGGCTGAATCTGTCTCAGCCTCTCCACATTCTCACTGGGCTCCAATGCAACCAACCCTGTCTTCTCAGCATGCCTGATTTTAGATGTGAATTCATGGTCACATGTCAAAATAAAAAGTTAATTCATCTCTATGTGACATTCATAATATTTGAGAAATGATACAACAAAGGAGTCCAAATGGAGGAATCCATCAACTCAGTGCCTTCCCCAAAAGGCGGCAGCATGGATACAAAATTAGGTTTGAAAACTGGATAATTTACCTCCTAATTTTACAAAGTCACACAAAAAATTCAAGTTGCTTTCTTTTTCGTAAGTTACTAAGCATTACTTGAGATAAAAGTGTAGTTTCCTTGTATGTAATTTCTTTTAATCTAATCTCTAAAACAAAGAACTATGTGAAGCAAGCAATTGTATAGGTTATCTAACTGAGAGAATACACCAGTGCCAAATTTGCCAGTTATCATTTTAACTGAATCCCACTATTTTTTTTTGTTGTTTTATTGACTGTGAACAGAATCAGACTTGTTTAATTTCCTTTTCACACATCCACCTTCCCAGACTTTGTCATCAGGAGACAATCTTCTACGACTACATCTCTTACCGAGATGGAGTGACCAGTATTAACTCAATACTCCAATTAAAGCTCGGCATTAGAGCACTGTGGGTGCTGACCGCCACACTGAACAGAAGTCTGCCTACGCCCTGCTTCTGAAAGCTCTTAGAGTCAGCTGGGATTAACCAGTAAGTGTAAATAGTTAGAAACATTCTTTCAAATCAGTCCTCTCTGATCTCCTTTGGTTGGGTTCCTCTGACATACTATTTTACCCATTTTACCCATTTTTGACACATCTGCTCCGCTTTCACTGGGAATTTCTGAAAACTTATAGCCAGAAATTAATATTTGCACTCTAATGGAAACTACTCCAGTCTATTCAGTCTCTTAAGAATCAAGTGCATATGCAGGAATATTACTCTAGGAAGAAAGGAGAAATTTGGTAAAAACAGTGACTTCAGATGGAAGGCATTGTTGAATAGCCAACACCTTCTAGTGGGAATTTCAGCCTTTGTTACAGAGACTGCTGTACTACCTTTCATCCACTCCTGTTTCCTTCTTTAAGCCACTAATTTGTTAGGGAGTATTCATTCAGTTCTTACAGTCCGGACACACTTTTCTCACCAGAAAATTTTAATATGAGATTAAGATGTTCATATTTTAATCTCGCTCCCCTCTCCTGAAACATGCCATCTGTGCAGCAGAAATCCTTTAGCACTCATATACACATTTCTGTTGCTTACTGCCACAAACGCTGACACCACACACCAGTTACTCCCATCAATTCTGCTGCACAGTGAAGCAAAAAAACCCTCATGTCCTTGTAGAAATTATCGCTAAACAAGATAAAATACTACACATCAGCAAAAGTGCTTTTTACTCTCTTCTTGGGAACAGTTTTCAATACATTCTAACATAGACCTACCACATGCCACAGAGGCATCACCAACCAAGCTCTAAGAAAAAAGCATTCAACACCCCCCACCCCGATAGCGCAGGGATGCTCTATACCCAGCTCCTGTGTGGCAGAACCACCTTTTGTCCAAAAGTTGAGTAACAGGCAGAAAACTTTAATTCTGCCTACTGTTGCCAAAGAAATACAGGTTTTAGGAAGTTTCTATTTTCCATTTGGCCAAATGGCTAGGAAAAGTGTCTGCACAGATGCTGAAATTGCCTGCCACAGCTGAATCAATGTAATGTAGATACCTATAGCTGGCATTTGCAGAGAACTGTCAGGCTGATCTGCCTTGCCAACAAGCAAGGTTAATCAGTAGGTTGAAGTTTGCTGCAGGTAGACTGCTTTGTGCCAGTACTAACTTACATGAACCTAACCTGCTATTCCTACAATATTGCAATGAAGACATACTATGACAGGTCAAATTGATGGTCAGATCCTCTCCTCCCTGACCTGCTACAAAGAACCCAACTCGATTCCCCACCTTTGATGACTCAGTATGGCAATGCATTTTTACTGTTGCTGCAAACCCTTCACGTACAGTCTGAAACAATTACATGTTACAGAAGGCTCAGACTCTTGCTGCTTAAGAGTTCGTTCAGTTTTGCAGCCTCCCACAGACATTACTTCTAACATTATTTGGTTAAACATAGAATACTCCTGTCCAAAGCGTCGGCATTAGGCAGATTGCAGCCAGAACCTACTTCAAGGAGAGATATATAGCAAACCATGCTAATAGTAACATGCTCAGGTTCCACCTGGGTCCCAGCCTGAGGCCTTGTTGTACAAGTCACTGTATGATGCTAGGGCATAAGACTGGATAATGAGATAATGGAAAAAGGCTAAATTTTGGGTTTTAAAGAAGGCATTTTTGTGTCTCTACAGTCAGCAAAATGTAATCCTTTACTTAATGTAAGGAAATATGAGAACTGTAACTAGGTTGTGAGAAGACAGGAGCCAAGAAACAGAGCATAATGGTTTACTTGCAAGGGGCTATGGAAATGTTTTGGGGAAAGCAGCAGCAAAGACCTAAATTTACCTGCAACACTGAAGAGAAACAAAAGCAGATGCACATTTTTTCTGCATTCTGTATTATTTTGATTCCAGGTCTTCACTGTAAATAGAGAAATGGCAGTTCTGATATTGGACTTTGGGATTCTGCAGATGCCTGTGTATATGTGTAGCAAAGTTCAGAGTTTAGTGCATCATTCTGGTCCAAAAATACAGCCTTGCAGGGGTGGTGGTGGTGGTGGGGAACGCAGGTAATTTCCCAGATGAATGCTTCCTTTGGAGCTCCCTGCTGCTGCTTCCCCAGTATAATGCATCTACAACAAAACGACGTAAGAGACTCGATACTCATCCAGCCCTCCCTGCAGTCTATATGACTGCTGAGAAAGGATTCAAACTTTATTGTTCTGACGTGATGAAAGGTTCAAGAGTTTGAATGCATGTTGTTCAAGTCCAGCTTAGAAAGGTAAGACAGAGTCAGAGGTGCTGTGAGTGAGAAACCAGGCTCTAATCTGTACGGTGCTTGAGGCGTAGAAAGAGCTAGTGATATTTCCTGGGCAAATCTTTACTGTTTGTAGCCTCATTTTCTGTCCTAAATCATAGCACAGGTTCTTAGTTGATATGCAAGTTTACTGTTTTCAGTTACTATTCAAACCAATTGTTCTCACAAACAAGTTACTCTGGACACCTGTTAAGATCTCTTTTGAGGCCTCTAGGCTTAGCACGTTCATAACAATACCTAGAAATAATGTAAGACTGAGTCATGTTTACAGCTTCTTGTAATAGTGCCAAATTCCAGAGGAAGGGTGACCAGACATCCTTTCTCCTCAGTAACACTAAAGCATATCCCCACATGGCATATGCATATATGCACATACAGGCTCTTAAACATTAAATTCAGTAGGCTTCAGAGCACATATAGAGCACACAAACTCATACAGCTTCAGAATACTTTGCTGGTTTTCCGCATATCTGACTTCATAGGGCAACTCAGAGAGCAGCACCACAAGATGCCTCAGCTAAGTGGCAGATTACAGATTCCTAGTAGGCTGAGCAAGAAAAACTAGAGTATTGACCAGTCACATAGAGCAATGTGGTTCAGCATCTCCTCAGCGAGTTGCAGAGTAACATGATAATACAGTGTCCCCATCAGAAAGTAGGGTAAGAATGTTCTTGTTTAGATTCCTCTCTTTGGCAACAAGTTATACTTTCCAGCATCATATGCAAGTTTGGAAAACAGTTAGGAAAACCCAGCTCAATTTAACAGCTGCTCTCAAACATACAATGACATTTCGCATTTAACATGCAAGCCTCCTTGGTACAATGCTCTGCGCAGATCTGAGAACCAGTAGTGTGTTCCATAATTATCCCACTTTCCTCCTAAGGCACTGTATGTCCTGCTGATTAAGATGGCAAATTAAATAAAATTCAAAAGCATCAATTTCTGGAAAGTCAGGGTTCTCTGGAAATCTTGCTTTTCAAGGCAGAAATATTGTGAAGGAGTCATACTTCCAACAGGGACGTATAATAAAGCAAGCCCACCACTGCCAAAGGACAATGAACGGAACACACTGCACTAAACTGGGGGAAGGTGTGGTTTTCCCAAGAACAAGCTTTCCAACTTTAAGAACTCTAGCATCTCCTTCTCTAATACTCCCTCTACTTATAATCTAGTCTAAAAGAAATCAGTCCCCCTAGGCCCTAGGAAACATAAGGCTGGAGAATCAGAAAATCCCTGAAGAACAGTAAGAAATCAAGATATTTAGCTGGAATGGGGGGTTCAAGACCTTACAGTAGTCTCCTCTCTCTTTTCCTATTTCTTACCTATCCAGGAGGGCACTGCCAAGGGAGAAAAACATTCTTCCCTTCTATGCAGCAAGTCATTATGTTTCCCAGAAGGGAAACCATGTTTCACGGTTTTCTTTTCCAACTGCAGAACACTGACTGATAGCATTATAAAGTGTAGAGGTATGACACTTCCTTCCGAAAGGAAGTCATGGCTTCACTTTGTATCTCATGGTGCAGGTACTTTTGGACAATTTTTAGGCACACAACCCTAAAAACCTCAGGTATCATTTCCTCTTATTGTGTTTATCTCTGTGCCTAGGCATATTAGGAAAGGGGTATAAACATTGAACACAGTGGGTTCTACTGCGAGGTGAAGATTTAACCATTTGCTTAACTGCACAATGAAGCCCACAGAAGATACTGAATAGGAACTACATTTTAGCATTTTCTGCTGAAAACACTGAACAACAGCTGCTAAAAGCATTTTACCAAAACAGCACATTCAGCATTCTCATTAACAAGAGAACTTCTATGCATGACCATGCCATCCAGTGCAGAACTATATCTAGAAACTCCCTAATCTATCACATAGGTGGTGGCAGATCTGCAGAGGCTTTGATAAAGCAGAGCTAAATCTAGCAGTCACTTACACTTATACTGGAAGAAGAACACAGTGGCCATGCTAAGACACTGTTCTTGCTCTGGGTAAGTTCTGTTGCCTGACATCATCAGCGTCACATCTCATACTAGACGTAGTCCCTGATTCCACTCCAGACTCTTATGACAAGAATTCATTTAATTTTTCCGTACAACAAGCCAGAGTAAAACTGACCCATCCTCACCCACAGGCTAATGGCATTAAACAGCAATGCTAAGTAAAAGTTTAGCACACAATCTAGTTCAGGAAGACAGAGGTAAATCCAAACACCCAAATCAAATCTTTAGAAATCCTTCCTGCATTTCAGAACAGGGAGAATTGCTATAAATGAACTGATTCTAGAAAGTATTCTTGAAAATCACTGTATGAAAACTGAGTAATCTGAGACTAGCGCAACACATGTACAAGGAATAGGCAGGAAAATCAGCACAAGGGCAGACTATCTAATCCTTTGCTTCCAAATCAAGTTCTTCACAATCCTTTAGATAAAGAATTTGCTATGGAGAGTTTTATGTTAAAAAAGTTCAAGTAATGTGGTCATAGAGGTACTTGGTGGATAGAGAATAACTGTTCTATCTCGCTCAATATAGTATAGTCTAGGACAGCAGTTCTTCGCAATTGAGTCTTCTATACATTCAATAAAGATTTCCTCTCCTATATTTTATCCCTCGAACGGAAAGAGGGATTTCCATTGGAAACAGAATTTCTGCTTCACTACAGGCAATTGCATGTATAATGTACAATACTAGGGATACATGGACACACTGTTCGGTAACAAACTAAAAAGAGCAAACTCCTATTTTTTTTTTTTTTAACTCAAACCTAAAAGCCAAATCAAACAGATTTTCTACTGGGCCCTCAAAGGACTTATGGATAAATTAGGACAAGCATTTCTGACAAGATGCAGGTTTCTGACACAGCCTGTAAAGCTATAAATAAAAGCAAAAATAACTTCTTCCTTATTTTTTTTCCCCAAATAGCTAGGCAATTCATAAAAATTTGCCACCATGACAATGGAAAACGAGCAAAATTTCAGTCCCAATCTTCAAAGTTATAAGCTTCTGAAGGGATGTCGTTTAGGACAGAAATACGTGCGCAGCCTTATCTGCAGAAGTGCTTCTATGCATTGTCAGCAGCAAAACACCGGGGTTCAGCAAAGAGTCCACCACAGTTTCAGAAATATGACAGCAAAAGACACAGGCAAACAAGAACGCCTGCACCTAGAGCCAAGAGTGGTCCTCAGTCGGGAAGGAGGAGCTAGATTCCTTTGGTTGCTAGTTTCCGTAAGGATTAAGACCATGGAGTAGTTGTTCAGCCAGCCATGTTTATAACGGTGGTCCCCCATTATGTATCTCAACAACAGCAGCTGTGTTCATCTCATAAATCCCCACTGAACCTGCTGGTACCTGTATAGGGGATCTCCCCTTAACAACTCTCGACAGATTAGAATCTGGGATGGCTTGGCATGACTCCAATTTTCTCTGCAGTACTGCAGTCTCACTCCCACAGAATATACCCTACTTTCAATGCAGTTCTGTCCCAAGTGTTGCATATTGCTCATGCCTCAGGACATTGATAAATATGGCACATGGTCAGACAGAAGAAGATTGTCCAAGGGCTGCAGTAGGGTGAAGCAAGAGGACTGATTAATCCCAACACTGTGCCCCGCTCCCTCTTTCCCCTCCGCCCCCATAAATGGAATCCCGGGATTAGTGAACTTCACACTTCAACTGTTTTTTCACTTTTCATGCTCTGAGGACTGGCTCTCCTAAAGCTGAGAGACAAGGGCTTCTTGAATTTCTCATGTATGTCTGAAGACTGTATTGAGCCAGGTTTTCCCTAGTCACCATCATAATGAAAGAATTTGTGGTAACAACCATCAGGATGATGCGGCGTTCAACCACTCCCTGCCCACGTTCTCCCTGCCCATTTTTCCTTCTCTCACTGATGTTCTTACAGGTATCAAAGTGAAAAAGAGAACTCGAAATAAAATTCAAGCAGCTCAAGCAGCTTCAAGGAGCAAGCCAAAAACCTTACGGATGCCCCACTTTTCTTCTCAATAGTTAACTCTTACAAATATCTGTATCTGCTCCATCACATGTGCATATACTAGCACTTTTTCTTCATAATTCAGTTTTTCAATTCCCTCACTCGACCTTCTGGAAAAATAAAATAAAATAAAAAAATCAAACTCTTATCTTCCAGTACCAGGAACTGGAATCTGCCACATTCCTCCCAGCAGCCAGTCCTTTTTATGTTCAAAAGTACTTAGCACACACCATTTCAGTCCCCTTCTGAAAGGGGCTGCACATGACAGGTACTGGTCATCCTAAAGGAGAATGAATTATATTGGGCACTTCTTAACAACACGCAGCTGCAGAAGGATACCCAGAGCAAGATAAGACATTTTGGGGAGCCACCCACCCCTGTGGAACTCCAGTGTCTAATATTTTTTCCAGCTTCTGTGCAGTGGATGTCTCTAACCCTAGTCAGTTCTTCCAGCAAAGATTCTCCCCAACTAGGGTTATACAGAGGGAATCCCAAAGCAACAGGCTATGTACAGACATATTGGCATTCCCTCCAACAGAGGGATGAAAAGGAGAAAATTCTGGAGGATGTGTATCCTCTACTTCATGTTCTAAATCTCAGCCTCCCCCTTGCCTTGGAATGAGCTCTACAAAGCAGTAGCTGTTATGTACATGAATCTCAGCTCTCTTCCTTTGGAGTTTCCCCTCGAAGGTGACAGGCAAATCCTGGGACAGAGACAGGTGCTGGGGAGGGGGAGGTCTCCTTAGGATGACTCGATAGAAGCAACAGAGCCTGCAGTTTTCTTCTTGGGGCGAGCTTTCACACTTCTTACTGGAAGCTGAGGAGAAAGAAAAAGAGCCATCTTATGTTAGTTTACTTTAACAGCTAAACGTTTAACAGAATGAAGAAAGGAGGTAGGCATATATGACATATATGTTACACAGAGTGCCTAATTACATGTAATGGTGTCTTGTACACCATAAACTCAGGGTCAACAGTACAACTTAACATGATGCTTTGCTGATTACTTTTCTCCAGATTATTCAATTATTACACTTAGCCTGAAAAGCTCTACAATGTGATCTAGTCATATACCACTCTTCAGCTAAAAAAACAAAAACAAAAAACCCTGAGTTAAGCCAAGCAAATAATATAAGATGACCCCAACTTAAAAGGGAGAAGTACTTTATCAAGTATAAATCAAACCACAAAAAAAAACTTCAAGTAAGAGCAAAAACCTAGAAAGCATCAGCTTATCAGCTTGAACAGCATGTTCCACAAATCACACCAGCTTCTGAATGAAAAGATGATTAAACTAAAATTGCTCCGAGACACAATTGCATTCATTTTTATGTATGGTGCGTTTCAATGATACGAATATAGGCAGCTTGTGCCCATCTGAATATGGCTGCAAATACCCTGGAAGCATCACATGGCCATAGGAAGTGACAGCTCAACAATGACTAGTTACCCAAACTTCAGGAGGACAAAACCTATCTATATGGGCCCCAGATGATACTTTTGCCAAATCAAACATGCAGAAGTCCAGGAAAGCTTAAAAGGGCATAGAATGTTTGCATTTTAGATGAGGAGAAAGTAGCTGTCCCAGGAATAAAGGTCACAGCAGTACTATGCATTTAGACTGCCTGCAACAGACAGGAGAGAGAGTATAGTCAACAAAATACGCTAACAAAAAAATACCTAATGTCCCACCCTTAAACACAACACATGAATGAAAGAAAAGTTTGGGTCCTTGGTTATGACAGAGGTTTCCAGGCACAGTAAGAATACAGAAGCCAGACACCTGTATAGTAGGTGCACCTGCAGACAGCAAGTGCTCTCATGTAGGACTCTACTAGCAAAGACTTAGTCCAGCAAAGTTTTTATATATATAAACGGCTTTTAAACTCAGTGAGACTGTGAAGCCACAGCCTCCCAACAAAGCTCACAAATCAATGTCTGCACTGGAAATAACTTACACAGTAGCTCACCTCAGCTTTTGTCATCTTCTTAGAAGCTTTGAGGCTCTGGGTACGTTTAGGCAGTTTGTCTCCTGCATCTTCATCTGATGGGTCTGTTCTAGTCTCGGATGGGGCTTCATTAGATCTCTGTGCCACACTGCCCTCCTCTCCTGAGGAATAACAGGAAGCTAAGGAAAAACAGAGACAGTTTTATCAAAGACTTTCAAAAAAACCACATGAAATCTCAAGTGGCAAATCATTAAGGACCATGAGGAGGAGAGGTGTCAACAATCCTTATGAAAAATAATCCAAAAAGTAAAGAGATGTGTTAGGAGATGGGAAGGGACTAGGGAGGACAACACAACTTCCTCTAGATAATTTGCAATCCCATAGTCCTTCTGGGACTCAAAGCGTGAAGTCCAGGGATCCCCTCCCAGCTCACCATATGAGGCCTCATGCAATGGAACAGCAGTGGTGTTCTATACCTGAATCCTCAATGGTTTCAAGGAGACTTCCACCAGAGGGGTGCAACTGTGGCTCGTGGCTCCGCAAATGCACAGCATCCTCATCCCGGATCAGAGTGAGGTCCTGCATGCTGAAACTTCGCAGCTTCTCAGACAAAACTCCCTGGCCCTAAGAGGACATGAAAATTAGCGTCAAGGACACTGTCTTCACCAAGATCATCTCATACGGGATCATTCAGAAGTGGGAAGGCGCCCCATTCCCCACTAAGGTACTTTGAAAAGAACAGGGAAGGGAAAAAGAAAGGTATGCTCCCATGACCAACAAGAAAAAGGCTACAGCAAACTCCATTCCTCCTCTCCCTTCACTCCTTTTGTAAGTCAAGGGACAGGATTAACTGTAAGAAAGACTGGAGGAAAGGAAAAGTTGACTGGTCTGAACAAGTACCAGCATCATTAACAGACCCACAGCACTAGCTGCTGGGACACAAAGCTAAACTGCTGGGGGATTTGTGCATGTCACAGAAGCTTAAATTGTGTTTGCAGAACACAGGTGTGGCATTACCTTTGCAGCTGCAGTAACGGCTGCATTGGCAGCCAGGTTTAACCCTCTCTTGCCAACTCGCATCATGGTTTCATAGCTCTTGTCACGAGCCTGAGTGATATATTCATCAATTTCCTAGGAAGGCAATGGGGAACACAGCATTTAGGTCCTGGTTACAAATATGAGCAAAGTCTCCCCCACCATCACCTTTAGAAACACAGAGCTCATCAGGATCCTTCTACCAAGGCTACCAGCATCAGCTGCCATTCATCAATACCTGTCTGTGCTATTTATAGAAAGCTTGCAAATGCAACTCTGATTTACAGAAAACTATCTCAAATTAGAGCAACTGAAACAATGCACTTGCTTATACTGAGAACGTGAAAGAACAGCCTGGCTACAGAACATGCTGCTTCTGTCATGATTCAGTGAGCTTAACTACTGATAGTGACTACATGGGCTCATGGCATTGGATTAGTCAAACATGCTTTCTAAGCGTTAGGGAAAAAACTGGCTATATCGTCATCTTCAGTAAGCTGCGGCATGACATCTTTATGGCAGAGACAGAATCATTCTACATCTGCTAATGTCAGCACAATCATGACTCACGCGTTTCAATTTTTATTGTGGCATAACTGAATCAGAAGTCAGTCAACTTCCACACAGGTCAGTATCTTCTGACAACAAGCAAGTACCTTCTCCTTATTGGAGAGCGTTGGGTGCACAAACTTCCTGTAGAGGACACTGGAGCCCTTGGTGTAAGGGGACAGCAGCCAAATCACAAATGCGATTTTCAACTCGAAATAAAAGGGAAACCTGAGAGAAAGAAAGGGAAGAAGAAAAAAAGAGAGAGAAAGATGGAGAACTGGAATCAAGATCAGTACAGAGACAAAGGGAGACGACTGGGAGAGAGCAGCATAGGCAGGAAGAACAAAGGAAAGAGTAAAGACTCAGAAAAAAGAATCAGTATGTCACGTCAGAAGAGCAAAACCCTCTTTGAAACCTTAGGACATACCTTCCTCAAGTGTCATTTAGTCTTTCATCCATAGCCATGAAAACTTCATAAACAGGGCATCCCTCAGCCCTGCAAACACACCAAGTTACAATCTGATAGCCATTCTCACTGTTATGAAGTTTGTTTAGAGACCGTTCACTGGAAGGTAATATTACAAGTAGTTTCCCTCTCATTTTCCAAGGTTTACAAAAAGGTTTTCAAGAACTCTCAAGTTCTTGCTAAGGCTGATGGCTCAGTTTCTAAAACTTCCAGCAGGTGCTTCTCAGATGAGACACAAAAGGAGGATCAGTGTAAATGAAAAAGAGCTGGCAGCACCTAAGTCTTTCATCTTTAGCCTTCATTCAAAAAAGTCTCTGAGAAAGACAGCAGAGATTCAAGTACTTGAATGAAAACTTTCTACTGCATATATTATTAGTAAGAGACTTTCGTTTTTAGTGGGCCATTTTTAGCGTCAACAAGCCAAAGCTCTTGTACATTGCAGATCTTCATCTGCTTTTCAAAGTTCATGCAGGAAGAAACAAAACTGTTGAGTGCTTCTGTAAGACAGATGTAGCCATATCATGTTTCTTTAAAAGATGAAACTCAGATTAGGGTGGGTTGTTTCAGAGGTATGTGCAAAGCACAAAATACTAAAGCAGTGAAGAAACTGAAGACTTCCTGTTCCAAAGGTCGGTCCAGTTGAAGAGGTGAAACAATGACTTGTCAGTTTTGGAGGCCTCCATACAGATATGGCCAAGCATGAAACATAGCACTGAAAAGCTTAAGAACCTGCTCTCTCCCCCACCCCTGACAGCGGAAGAAATTCTCATCATATAAAACACCACTCAGAGCAGAGACATGCATCTGACCAGCTCCTCCATACCACGACCTTGCAAAAGCAAAACAGATCCCTTCCCCCTACTTTTTTTAATGTATCTTTTAGATCATCATTTCCCAAATTCTACTAGTTCACGCAACAGCTTCTCAAAAGTATTTTGTGCAATGAATAGATGAAGACTGTCTTATGGACCAATCTTAGCTGTTTGCAGCTACAGGAGACAAAACAGCTAAGACAATAGCTGCTACCCACAATGTCTACAAACCTTCAAACTCTGCATGTGGGTTGAGAATGCCTAGAGGAGAGACAGAGTTTATTCTTAGCATCCTACCACTACTCCTCTCTTCTATAAAGAAAATAATAATAATAAGCCACCAAGATACTCACCAAGAAAGAACAATGTCTGTAAGTGTTTCTGCTGTGGTGAAAAAGGCAAACACAATCCAGTACATCATCCACTTCACCTGCAAAAGAGCAGTCACTCACTAGACATCCACCAGAACCCAGAAAGTAAAATGTCTTACCAGTAAAAATGACTCATCACCTCCACAAATTAAGACAAAGTCAACAGCAAGAAGGCATATATAACTGGTAACGTAGGGTCACATACCAGATGTTACATTATAGTTTGGGAAAACACGTAGGGTTAATGTGCTGTAAATAGATAAATCAGTACCGATATACTGAAAAAGGCCTGTCCTGTAGCAATATCATGATGCAACAATAGTGCTGTTATCCCAAATAAAAGATTTAAAACACTCAGCAGTTCACATTAAAAAGTTATATTCTTTAATACATAATGACTACATTAATAAAAATATATGTGCAAATGTTTTAGTTCAGCTGTAGCCCTACGCTTTCTTGATTTTAAGTGTTTCCTTGGGGAGAAACAAGACAGATGTAGTATTTTACTTACTAGTAAGTATTCTTAGCCTTAATTATTGCTCCCAGAAATTACGTGAGGGACTTTCTTCTTTTTCTTAAATAAAGTTTCAGCAAGAGGGGCAAAAAACCAAAGAGCACACCATATCAACATTATCTTCTTGTTTAAGCTCTAGTCTAGTTTACCAAGCGTATTTAGTGCTATCATGACACACTTGTAGCATACGGTCCACCTCCCTGCTTCCTCACACCTGTCTCTGGAGCAGAACGTATTTCTTTCAAAGTAAACACAAAATAACCGCTCCCCTTCCCTGCACACACAATCTACTGGTTTTGTAACAAATTTCTCAGTTGCAGGCCAAATAACAATATTCCCTAAGAAGAACAAGCCAAACTATAAAACCTGCTACCCAAAAGTTTCCAGTATTAGAGTCAGGATCTTACAGGAGAAGCGGACAGTCTTCTGCGCTGCCAAGAAGTAAAAACAAATGTGAGCAGCAGATAAACGGAGACAGGAGGGCACCTTTGCTAAAGGCAAACTCGACTCTCAACATCAAGAACAGGAGAAACAATCTGAATTAGAGAAATTCTGTATTGAATTTTCAGAAAAGAATAAAATTAAAAAAAAACCAGACTGTATCATTTTGGTTTTTTCTCCAGATGTTTAAAAGTATCTTGCGTCTTGTACAGTTAGAAAATTCTAGCATCAAGATCTTTTGGACAATAATGATCTTAACATTGCTAAAGTAGATTTTTAGCAATAATCCACATATTAAAATGACATTAACACTTTAGTAACATTCTCAGTTACAGCAAATAAAGTTATAAAAGCTGGTATTTCCCCAAACTTACATCTGTTGGTAAATTTGGTGATCTGTAATAGAAAGACGCTCAGGAACTTTCTTAAACAAAAAAACAAAGAACAAAACAAAAAACTTACGCTGCTCCAACCCTCTAACACAGTAGACTGTTTTATAGATAGTCGTTAGTAACCTAACTGATTTCCACTTTATCATGCAACTTTTCAAAACACAGTGTAGCAAAACTCCTATTCTATGCCTCTCCCCCTGCTTTTTCCCCCTTGTATCATGGGCTTGGACAGGACCAGGTATTATTCACTTGAGTTCCAAAGCAACCCTAGGAAACAGACCGTTAACTCTTGGATGCAGCAACTTAAATCAACCCCTGCACAGAAAAGGGTGTGAATAATGACAAATGAAAGGCAAACGGGATCCCAGTGGCTGAGAGATTTCTGGGAAGCTACATACCAGCAAACCTAACTTTACTATTAGGCAAAATGAAGGAAATCATAATAAAAGCAATTAGTAGATAAATAGATACATACAACATAATGAGGAATATGTTTTTTGCTGAAAGAAATCAAGCTTACAAATGTAGCAGAATTCTTTGAAGGAATCAATAAGCTCTTGCTACAGTGCTCCCTCTATATGGTATATGGAGTTCGCAGTTTCCAACAGGCCAAAACACTCAAAGAACTAAACGGTTGAGGATAAAAGGGAAGGGACTCCTGAGGATTAACAGCTGGTTAAAAGACAGGAAACATGGGATAAAAAAAGTAGTCACTTTTCACAATGAGCAAAGTAACCAGTGGAATCCCACAGGAATCAGTGTTGAGATCTGCGTTGCTCCTCTTCATGAAAAGATCTGGAAAAGGGTGTGAACAACAAGATGGCAAAATTTGCAGACGATACTTTTCTACCCAGGGAAGTAGGTGAGAGCTGGTGAAAAAGTTCAAAAGGGGCATCTACACTGACTGCTCTTCAGCTGACCATTTTATCGCTCAATGTCATTAAATACAAAGTAATGACCATGCAGTTTCTGCTTTTTCTTAGTGACCATTATTGTGGTTATGTAAATTAGCTCCTGCCACTCAGGAGGGGTCACTGCAGCCAGCCTGATGAAACCACAAGCTCAACGCTCGTTAGGCTTTTTAAGTGCTAACAGAATGTTCAGGAACCGAGCAGAACAGAAAACATCATTATGTTACTGTTTAAACACACAGTGTGTTCACATCTTCAGTACTGGACACAGGTCTGGTTCCTGCCTTCTGTTGCCTCCTACCACCCTTCATCCTATCCTCTATAGCCAAAGAAAAAAGAAATATTGCTGAACTAAAAAATGTGCAGAAGCACAAACAGTATGGAACTATTTCTCCATAGAGAGGCATTAAATAGACTAAAACTCTTCAGTCTGCAAAAGAGAAAATGAAGAAAGGATACAAAAGGGGTCTGTAAAATCAAGTTTCCTAGAGAAGTTCAGTAGGTGCTGAATATTCATTACTTATCACAGCAAGAGTTCAGGAGAGCCAAATGAAAAGTGCAGACATTTAAAAACATGCCCCCCACACACTTGATTAAACCAGGCTATCAGATGTCACAAGTAAAGAAGGTTTGGGACATGGTCATGGAAGATGAGTACAGGGAAAGCTACTGAATAAACTAGAAGAATCCATCTAGCTCTGGAAGTCCCTGAACTGCAGATTACCAGAACCTGAAGAACAGAAAATGAGGGAAGAATCAATGTTTTCTTTCCTACAAAGTTTGTGATCCACAGATTACAAACATTGTCAAAAACTGAGTCAAATCAAGTTGTATTTTTTTTGCCATCCATTAAAAAGGAGTGAGGTCTTTGCCACTCAGATGACGACTGCCAACTTCAGCTCATGGCCCATAGGGAGTCTCCCCAACTTGCACCAAGAACCTATGTAATTTAGTAAATACAAAAACATAGTTGGAATGTAGATTTGACCAAAACTGCAGACCACATGTGAAGAGAAACAAGTCGCATCTTTTAAAAGAGCCTGAAATACCATAAGCAGTTTGTCACAGCTGCCCAAGAACTTATCATAAATGGATTTATATCACTGGGGGCGGAGGGGGAAAAGAAGAAAAAAAAAGAGTAAGCGTGCTCTGTGGTGGTATAGCTGGACTGCTTCTGGTATCTTGATCTGTCAATGCAGTCTTCAATACAACACGCTCTCTAGCACAGCTATTCCCCTGTAAGTCCTCCCCCACCTGTGTTGGTTCTTAAGTGCTATGAGGAAGCAATAATACACAGACAGAGTTGGCTTTGAAAATATGCAGCACAGCATTGCAATTTTCCACTGACTTTTCACATGAAGAACGGTTTGAACAGCTATTACCCCCCCTTCCTTGTATTTAACAAAACTGTTTTTCTCTGTCTTTCCAATTTTGTTGAGAAATACAAATCCCTCCAAAGATTAACGACTGGGCAGATGGAGTCCAACATCAAAATGTTTATTTCTAATGTAGCTCTCTAAAGCAGAAAGAATTTCTATACAAGATCAGTTTTAGCAGTCCAAATATAGTACCTCAAACCAGCTCCAGTATTTTTACTTAAATCAAGAACAAGAACAAATTCTTTGCTGCAGCAATCCATTTCAAAAAAACCCTATCAACAAAGCATGAATCCCACACTTCTCCGCAAGGGCCCCAGTGGGGCTTGCAGCCAGATGATTAGTTGACATTACTGCTAGGATAACTTTATGACACCCAAGTACTCTAATTTCCTTTTAACGTCAAATTAGGGAAGTTTTTTAGCAATTTAGATACCATCTACCAAAAGAAAATATCAATACAGCATTTGCATTTTGCAAGATGCATAGCACTACGTGCCTCAAAAACTAACCTGCCCACAGAAAATAAGCAATGTTTCCTGTAAAGAGTGCCTACAAACTCAAGGGCTCCATATTTACTAAGTCTCTGAACTCCAGAACAAGCATGCCAGAAGGCATTTTAAAAAATAAATATTCTTCTCCAAGCTCTAAACAGTGCAATTTCAAACTGTGAAATCCAAGTCTGTCATAAAGTTAACACAGATCCTGTAACTAGAACACAATCATTCCATGACAGACGCTCATGAGCCAGACTAAAATTCTGGGTAAAATCTGCATTTGATTAAACAAATGAACATCATAAACAACTGGGAGGAAAGAGGAAGACCAAAGGCGGTGGTAATAGGATTACACAGATAATTATGAAACCATAGGATCATGTGACTATTCTGACAGTTTCTTCCATCCAATTACCATGAATAAACTTAATAGTTTAGGAAGGATCACGGTACTTCTGACTGAGAGCAGCAAAACAAACAAAAAAATCAGCTGAGCCAGATGTTATGCTTTGTAAATCTGCCCACTATGAGCTAGACTGTCGCCCCAGGGACAGTAGTTCTCAAAAACTAGTGGGCTAAATTTTAAGTGGATGCATAGGACAAGTCTGTGCAACTCTAGCAGATGGAAGCAGTACAAGACATAACAAGGCTAGCCGCTCCTGTAATATTTACTGTTAACGTGCCATTCTGTAAGTGGCAAACAGAGCCAGGTGGATGGAGGGCCATGGACTGCACCGCAAACAGCAACAGCGACACAACTGAGCAGTACTGACATGGGTGAAGAGCCTGTTCACCCACGTTACCTCTTTGCTCCATCTGGCTACTCCTCCACTGAACAGAAATTCATCCCACCCATAAGCCAAATGGCTCCTGTCTGCACCGGCCACCTTAGGGCGCATTTCTGTAAGAACAAGGCGCGTGGCATCACTGAAAAGCATTTGGTGCCTTATATACTGCCGTCATAGCAATGATACAGACAGAAACAGAGAGGAGAAAACGATTCCAGGGAGGCAGAGGACAGTCTTGACCAACAGGAACCACCGATCACGAGCAAGGTTTAGAGGAAGGCACAAGCCAAGGGGAATTACTCAGCTTTCTGGAAGAAAACAGGAGCAGCACTGAGAGGGAGTCAGGGCAAGGGCAGAGGTAGGGAAAATAACTTGTCGCTGGACTTTGAGATGCTTCCAGACTGCACTGTTTTCTCCTACTTCCCCTCCCTCACCCGGTGTCGCTTGGAAAAACCGCATTGATGGTCTGAAACCTCCCGTTTCAGGGGATGTTCCCTCCCCCCAGCCTGCCGGGCCACCGCTCGGGCAGCCGCGGCGCGCCCCTACTCACATATTCCTTCACGTTCTTCGTCTTCACGGCCTTGTAGGAGGAGTACGCGGGGTAGAGGGTGCCGAAGATCAGCCTGCGACAAGAACAGACCCCTCAGGGCCGCCCGCCGCCGCCCCCCGCACCGCAGCCGAGATGCCGGCCGCGCCCCGCGGGGTCCCGGGGCGGAGCCCTGCGGCACCGCCGCAGCCCCCACCGCCCCGCGCCGGCCTGGGAAGGGCCCCGCGCATCCCCCCGGCCCGGCCCGGCCCGGCCCGGCGCACTCACACCACGAGGCGGGAGATGATCCAGGAGACCATGGCGGCGCCGCGCGAGGTGGGGCGGCGGCGGAGCGCGGCGGCGGCGGCGGCGGGGGGCGGCTCTTAACGGGCAGGTCCCTGCAGCAGCGCAGCCCCGCCCGGCCCGGGAAGGGGAGGAGCCGGTGCGTCGGGGCGAAGCACCGCACAGCGCTGCCAGCATCGTCCGCCGCCGCCCCGGCCCGGCCCGGCCCGGCCCTCAGCGCCGCCCCGCGCTCCGGCAGCCCCCGGCCGCGCCGCCGCGGCGGGAACAGGGCGGCTGAGGCGGCGGGGGAGGGGCGGGGCGGGGCCGCCCGGCGGGTCGCGGCCTTGGGGCGGCCGCGGCCGGTGCTCGCTGGGGCTGGGGCTGGGGCTGCGGCGCGGCCCCCACCCCCGCCCGGGGCAGGGGGATGCTTCCCCCGGCCCCCCCGCCGAAAGCCAGGCACGGCGCGTGGTACCGGCTCGGCGGGGAGGCCGCCTCCGCCGCTGCCAGCGTTAATTAATGCAGCCCCCCCCCCCCCCCCCCCCGTCTGAGCGTGCCCGAGAGCCGAGGACAGAGGCGGCTTAGTGCACAGACCACTGAACCTCATCAGCTAACAAAGATGACCGTTACATAAGCTGTTACTTAAAAACACTATTATTGTGCTGGAGAGCTTAATGCGGTTCTTTAGAGAGAGGGGAAAAAACTGAGGCTGCACTGTGGCGAAGCCTTGCCGCCTGCCAGCTCTCCCTTCTGAAAAGCGGAGAGACCCGAGCAGGGCAGCGCGGAAACAATGAGCCGCGAGGGAGGAATTTCCTCACGGATGCGTGAGCTTTAGCATAATGAGCGGGGATGAAAAACACAGCAGCAGCAGCAGCTTCCCCTCAGTTCCCGTTTCCAAAAGTGGGAAACCCAACCGTCTCCACAAACAGTAACAAAGAACATTTTATCATACTCTGCTTTTGGGGAGGAACAGCCACAAAAAGATTGCGTAAGGCACTGCACATTTTCACCACTGATTGCATAAATGACTTCTGAATAGGAAGGTCTGCCCCGCACACCCAAGCTGTGCAAACGGGCACATAAACCGTCCCCACAGCGATTCTGCTGAATTCTGGTGAACCTGGTCTCACCCACCAACGTGCGACAGCTCTGGTACCTGAACAGCAGGTTGGCAGGTGACTGCCGGACGCTGCAGACAGGTCAGGTGGGACCCGGTGACCAGAGCGTTTGATCTACGGAGAGGCTGGGAGCACTAAGCAGCTACAGCATGGGTAAGTGGCACTGTAGTGTTTTAAACTCCGTAACGAGCTGTCTGAGGAGCAATATGAACATTTATGGTCCATTACAAATAAACAGTGATAAGAACAACAGAATATGAACATTAACTTTAGTAAAGCACATAGGCTTTGCAGATGCCATAAGCAGGAGCTCACTGTTAAGTGGCAATGCTGAGCTGTAGAATGGGTACAGGAAAGATTTTAGGCTCGCAATTTACAGGTAATGATAAGGAGCTCAACTTCTTTCCGTATCATAAAGATGACTGAGAAATTAATTCATTAACCTATGCTCTCACAAGGAGAAACTCCTGGTACTGAAGGGCTGGTAAAAGGCATAAGAGTGAGCTGTAGGTCAGATTAAACTGGAATGCATTATTACTAAGATTAATAACAAAAATAATAAAATACAAGTTATTAGTAATATTGTAAAGTGTTGTATAATTAAGATCTTAAGGCCTATCCAGGATAGTAATTCATTTGTTAATTGTTTTCAAATTAAGGCCATTTCTTTTTCTAGCAGATAGGCTACTGCTGGAGTAGCTCACGACATACTTATTTGTGCGTCTACAGATGGTTAAAGTAGGTGACTAGTGATCCACTATGGCCTAAACGACGAGGCGTGGAAATGGAGCTAGCTGTTCCTTAAGAGCAGCTCAAGCAAAGCCACATTTAGAACAACGCCTGGTCAGAGCTGGAGACACTGCCACAGTTGAGATGAAGCTGCTGTAGTGGAAACAGCACTTCAGTCAGGACTCAAGAACAGATAAGTGACTGCAAAAGCTTACCAGGATAAGTAAGGGTCTTCGGAAGAAAGGTGGAGTGGAAGAACCCTCTCTCTGAAGCTTAAAGGTGCAGATTGCAATGGAAGAGTATCAAACTCTGAAAGGGGCAAGGAAAACACAGAAAATAAAATGTAAACTTACAGTACAAACTGATATGGTGGAAGGTAGGGCCCTAGAATTGGACAAGAACTTTTTCCTCTTTCTTTTTTTTTTTTTTAAACCTGTTTCACTTTGTGACTGAGAGTTGTTTTGTTAGTGGTGACCTTGCCAGGGGAAGCAGTTGTACTTTGTTATATCCAGGTCTTGGAATTCACTCTACCATTTTTATATTAGCCTACCTGAAAGTATAGAGTAAAATAAAAAGCTCTTGTAAGGCAGGGGGAAGAGGGAGAGAAGAGAGCAGTGTTACGATGCGCAGTATCTGCTTACTTTTCAAATGCCTGGTGGCAGTGGGCAGCTGGTTAGAAGAGGGATCTAGAAACAATGGACAATTACGAGAAGAGGAAGCTGCAGAGAGATTGCAGGCTGAGATGCACTGGGAGAGACTTGCCTCAAGCATGTCTGTCTGTGCATCCCAGATATAGGATTAGCTAGGGAAAACTCTGATGCTGACAATCGGAAAATAAGGTTACTTACTAGTAACCAGAGCCTGCAAGATGCATCGTCCACAGGTGCTTTCATCCCAGGCTCCACTCATGCTGCGTAGTTTCAGTCCAGTTTTCTACCAAAGCAATACTTAGAAGATATGCTGGGTGCGTGAATAAGTAGATTAGCATGTCTTGCAGCTCAGTTGATACCTCTTAAACCGTAGCTATCGAAGGGCTATCAGAAGTGAGGAAGGAGAAAAGTCATATGTGCATAGGAGGAACACATTTTAAAGACTGTCCGTGCCTGATATCTTCTTTCATCTTATCTGTATTGCAGGTAAATCCAAGTTACTGTTCCACATCCAAGTTCTCCAATTCCTGTTTGACAGCTTCAGGTTACCCAAGAGGCAGCCTCAAAATCTTTTGGAGGAACAACTGCATGATGACCTTTGATGTACGGAGAATTTTTTTTCCCCATATTTAATGTTGACTGGTTCAGTTCCTTTAGAGTACAGTTTATGAACATAGAAAAGGTTAAGTAAGATTAGCCCTTGCAGACTGTTTCATTTCTAATTAGTATCAAATATAGGAAGTTGTTCAGGTGAAAAAGAAGTGAAAGCTTTAGACTGGGGACATAATCTCTCCCCCTTGATTTGAGACCAAGGGAAAGAGATGAGTGTGTCCTGCGCAGTATCTTGAAGGCTTTGTGAAACTGGTGAACAACAGTGCTAAATATACCACAGTTCCACAGAACACTGGCTGAAAGACCACCAGAGCTTAAAGCTCTTGTGGATATTCAAAATATGGTGCCTGCCCAGTATCTTGTGCAGCTCCATTTAATGGAAAAAACACATTCAGTAGAAGAAATGTCATGACTAATTAATTAAAGGTACCAGCAATATGACTTTTAAGGCCTACAACTGAAGTTGTTTTGTCTGTGCTGTAAAATTTCTCGTTTATAATATATACACTTTTAATTAGCTTACATTCCAGGTTACATATCAGCTGCCCCTTAAAAGACTGTAACCAGAAAATACTGTGACAAAAACCACTGGTTGCACATCTTAAAACAATATTATCATCACTTCAGTTAGCTAGTTTTGCAATAAGGTCTATATGAAGATGACACATGATGCAACTTACAGTCCATACCGGGAGGGTGAGTGCTTAGACTGACTCTCCAAAAAATCCTGTTGAGAAAGCACCCTAACACATGCCCTTGAGATCACCCTAACTACATGTGCACAATGAATATACGATAGGCTACAAATTAGCTATCACTGCTCAGAAAAGATAGGAAAGATAGCACAATCATCACTACTGCAAATTTCAATGCCTCTATTAGTAAGAAATGCAGCAATAGGAGTGTTTCAGAGGTGAACAGTGAGCATCACTGTCTCACTGCAGAAATGCACGGTCAACCACCTTTAAAACCCTGCATGTAATTTGAATCTTCCTCCCTTGAAAATGGGGTAGCTGAACTAATAAGAGGCACAAGAAGGTCAGCAAGAATGATCAGAGGTACTGAAGAGGTTCTATGCAAAGCAAGACACTGCAGTCCAAGACTGTTTGCCACCTTGAAAGACAGATGCTTAGGGGGAGAGGAATGGCACATGAGAGAACCATGAAGCTAAGAAAACGGTCAAAGGGGTAAACAAAGGGCAACCACTTCCAGAAAAAAAGATTATGGAGCTCAGTTAAATTACTGAGCAGCAAAATTTAAGCTAACAAAGGCAAATACTTTTCACACAAACAATTAAATCACATAACTCTGTCAAAGAATGTAATTGAGACTGTAAGTATAATTAATTCTGGCATCAAGATTATACAGTTTCAGTAAATTTCCCACTCTACTTACAAGTATCATAAGATACCCTTGACCATGTAAGGCTACAGTAGAGAGTAGAAACTAAAACATGCTTAAAAAACCAGACCCCTGCAGTTGTGTATGTGTATATATAGAGATATACACGCACACACATATGTAGGAAAGGATATTCTTTAAGTGTTTGCAGATAACACAATACATGACAATTCTGTTTCAGAAATTCTGAAATTGCTGTATATTAGCAGTTACATTTTAGATTAGTTGAACAGACGGAGAGGTAACAATTACAACATTTAATTAACTGAAAATCTTATTTTGGTGGAAAACAAGAATTGGTGAGTGTAGATAAATGTAAATTTGCGCCTAATACGGAATGTGTTAATGACTTACTTGGAATGACTTACCAAATAAAATGGTACAGTCTCCATCTCCTGATGTATTCAATCCAGATAAGAGATATCCTGTGTTCAAATAAAAGTTACTGAAACCAATTTGCCGGATGAATTTACCAATTTTTCCTGCCCTCATCTGGTCTAAAAATCTGGATTGCTACATATTTCTTAGTTTTAACACACAGTTTTTGTGCTAATAATTCCTTTGGTTTTGGCTGAATATTGCTTTAGGTTGATTGCACTGCATGATTACCAACAGAGAAAATACAAGAGACAGACAGTGTTTGGTAGACCCAATCCAAACAGAAAGCTTCAGCGTGAGATGCAGAACTCATGTAAATCACTACATTTGGAGTCACCCAAACTATTGCATTACATGTAGCCAAGTCTTTGTCCCCGTGTCCAATTCTAGTAATTGCTGATACACAACAAAACCAAGAAAACATCTCAGCTATGATTAACCACTCAGAATGGTTTGTATGCATAGAGTCCAGCAGGAGTGCACAGGAGACTGCATAACAGAAATATGCTGAAGTTGAACGGTTCATGGGCTAGGGTAGTCCTTTTCACAGAATCACAGAATGGTTGAGGTTGGAAGAGACGGCTGGAGATCATCTAGTCCAACCCCCTGCTCAAGCAGGATCACCTAGAGCATGTTGCCCAGGATCATGTCCAGATGGCTTTTGAATATCTTCAAGGATGGAGACTCCACAACCTCCTCCGGACAACTCATGCCAGTGCTCAGTCACCCTCACAGTAAAGAAGTTTTTCCTTATGTTCAGATGGAACTTCCTTTTCAACTGCAGTGGACCGAATTAGCTCATATTCACAGGAGAGCTGCAAAAGCCAAGGCATGAACTACGTGCACCCAGCAGTCTACCTGAGAGACTGCCAGCCAACAGGACAGTGAACAGAACTGTTGCTGCCATCAAAATCTCCAAGGCCAAAAGCCTGGGAATCTTTGCCACCTCATCCATATCTCCAGTGGAGAGGGCAGCAATGACCCCCAGCCTGTTAGGAAGACAGTGAGAGAAGGGGAGCACATCGTAAGAGAGGTGCTTCATAGCAGGATGGATCCTGTACTCAAAGGATCTGAGAATGAAGAACGTGTAGGTGAGTTGATATGGCCCCAGTATACACTTGGGACTCCAGGCTTAGAAAAACCCAAGCCTTCTGGTCAGACACAGGGCAACAAGTTATCAGGTTGCCTACACTACCCAGAGGCAGAAACAGACAGCCTCAAGGCAGGACGGTCAGGATCCAGGTCTGGAAGAAACTACACAGACTGTTACAGTAAATGACTTTTATTTTAAAAAAATGAAATAACCGTGAACATATTAACAGGCCTGCAGGTGGCACTACAGTACAGCTGGATATAAGGTAGATACATTTCCCATGTACCCGGACAATGAAACCCATTGCATCAATGCTGACATTAGTAAATTCTGAATACAGTTCTATCAAGCAGGAACGTTTACTTAAAATAGTTCTGGACAAAGTTGATACTGAAAGTTAACTTTTCCTTCACTTTTGGAAAGGATAGATGTCTTGAGCTAGCACTGGCATTGGGTGAACTATTGCCTGCGGTTACCAGTGCAGGGAGAGATGCACAACATCTCCACATGAGAACAGAGTTCATATTCCTTCTTCCTTCTCATACTGAGGAAGCAGGGGGAGAGGGAGGGACAGGGTAGAAAAGATGGGTGAGGAATATGGGCAAGGGAGGTGGGGTGTCAATTTCTATTCACTCTCCTTTGGCTGTTTTTGTGCTATTTTGGACTGCTTTCTAAAAATCACTTCTTGATTTTATTGAAAGGAAGACTAAATGTAATGCGCCTTTCCTTGAAAATCCAGGAACAGTTGTGGTATTTCAAAAATACTAAAAATATCTACTTTCATGAAATATTAACTGTTTCACTACAAACCTAGTTTTTCACTAAATACACAATTCTCCTATTTCTGGAGTCTCCTGGGAAAAAAAGTGGGTTCTCCCTTTATTTCTGCAACTCTACAGTGTATAGAGAAATGGCTACAAGAAGGGGAGTGCAGAGAATAGCTTTATCCTTTTCCTTGGCCTGTATTTCACATGGGAAGATTACTTAAAGTTCTGCAATTTGGCTACTGCTGGTCACACTCCTTCAGCAGCTATCAACTAAGTCTGCAGTAGGACAACCCACCTCCAGCGCATTCCTTCTAACTCCGTGGAGACTAACTAGGCATGAGGAAAAAAACATCCACACTCTTTATACCATTTCTAATCATAATATGCAGGAACACCATGTGGTTTCCCTATTATTCCAATTTGCAAAAGGCCACAGGAAAGGGACATGGCACCTTTCATTAGAATCTGGAATTCTGCATGTAACAGTGCGACCTTCCATTAGACCTTCAGTGTTGAGGCAGCGTAGAAAACAGTGGCTGAAGAGTGTGTGTAATACTGACCACACCAGCTCTTAGTGAGAAGCCTCTGCTCCTGCAGAGGCAGTCATGTGCAGTCCCTGTATATACTGTGAGCAAAAGGCTTACTTCACAGGAGATTTGGAATTAGCAACTCCTACGATCTAGCTAGTTTGGATTCATGAGCTTTCAGTGTGCCAACAGCATCTTTCACTGCATGGTAGATAATATTCTTCACCTGTAACAGGAGAGAGGAAAAAAATCAGCATTCCAGACTAATAAGGAGAGTCTTGCATACCTATGCAATCAACTTTGGCAGTTGAATTCGTAATAGTTGGGAAGTATACGCTAAAATGTACAACACTGAGTTGCACTAAAATTCAGCAAAAGTTAGCACTACTACTGCTTCAGGATATCAACAGCACAAATTTAAACTGTCACAGACTACATAAATGTTCTGGAAAACTACTGCCGTATTAACTCATCTTCTGGTCAGTCAGCGGCTCATTTACTCATATCATTTTAGAGTAAAGCTTCTCCTCCATGACACCCTAGGAAAAAGTACGCTATTAAGTCATTCATATAAATTTACTTTGAAAAAGTGTGTGATGAGTCACTTACTGAGATTCATATGAATCAGGCCCAAAATGAGCAAGAAAATAATACAGTTTAATCCTGTCTAAATTGAAAAAGTGCAACAAATCATCCTGTTGTCTTTGTATGGAGTCTAAAGACTAATTTGTGTGAATCCATACAGAATTTTGTTTATAGCAAATTTTCACTGAATTCTTTGAATGAATTAATATAGCAAGTTCTGACATTCTTGGGTGATGTGCTGGAGGATGGTTATATATTGAATACTCACTCTTCCAAGAACAGCCTTCCTTGCAGATGTCCATCCCCCCATTTTATATGCATGCAGTTACTACTACACAAAAATGCTGACAGGGAAGTTTGCAAGCTAAACAGATATTAACTCTTTAGAGGCACACATAGGTGAAATCAAGATTTCTTACAGTCTTCTCTCTGTAGAACTTATTATCTTATATATAATGCACTACTTCTGTTCAGTGCACAATATGTTCTGTACATACTTGTTTAAACAATTGTATTTCTTCAAACTAAAACACATTTCTTCAGTTTTTATTTGGGATGAATTAAAATTTAAATAAGCCTTCACTCCCAGAAAAATTCTCCTTTAGACAATTAATGAAGAAATAAATATAAATGACCTCAGTGAAATACATGCTTCTCTTCAAAACAAAGCATTTCTTTTTCTTTTTAATATGGATTTTTTTGTCTGCTATGCTTCACTGTCATTCAGGATTTGGCCATTTATAAAGTAATTAATACTGATATATGTGCTAGTCCAACAGTGGGAAATTTCTCTGGAAAGCCAGAAGGTTAATACTAATTTTTGTTTACATAATATTGCAGATGTAAATGCATTAATTACTTTTTAAAGTATTTATCAAATGAGATAAACCTCCAAAGTTGCATGGAGTGTTTTTCTTGTAAATCATAAGCCATTTGTTTCTTACATGGAACAAACCTGTCAAAACCCAGGATATGTTTAGCGACAACCCTCAAAATGGTTACCTGCAGTTTATCCTCATGGTTTGTATGAGTATTAGACAGGTGCCTGAACTCCTGGGTCAGACGGAAGCAGTGTTTCACATGCTCTGGAGA
This sequence comes from Dromaius novaehollandiae, assembly GCF_036370855.1. Classification (NCBI taxonomy): domain Eukaryota; kingdom Metazoa; phylum Chordata; class Aves; order Casuariiformes; family Dromaiidae; genus Dromaius; species Dromaius novaehollandiae. Next base: position 23,549,573 of record NC_088112.1, on the reverse strand, counting down.
TACAAAATCTTCTGCCACTTTGATGCAGCTGTACAAATTATGGACCTAAAAAACCCCATACCAAATGGTAGATACATCAAGACTGAGTGAACCATACAGTGTGTGTGTACATATATATATTTAAAACACGCATGTTAGGTTCTTCCACACTTATCAGAAATAAGAACTGAAGCCTATTTAATTTCACACAGAATTGTGTGCCCAATCACAGCATCACAGAATGGTTGAGGATGGAAGTGACTTCTGGAGATCATCTAGTCCAACCCCCCTGCTCAAGCAGGGTCACAATCACAGGATTGTGCCCAGACGGCTTTTGAATCATCTCCAAGGATGGAGACTCCATCTCTCTGGGCAACCCGTTCCAGTGCTCAGTCACCCTCCCAGTAAAGAAGTTCTCCTTATGTTCAGACGGAACTTCCTGTGTTTCAGTTTGTGCCCATTGCCTCTTGTCCTATTACTGGGCAGCAACGAAAAGAGTATGATATTTATTAAAAAAAAAAAAAAAAAAAAAGAGAGAGAGAGAGAGACAGACAGACAGACAGACAGAGACAGACAGACATGCAGAACAAAGTACCTGACATCTCAGATGTCCCCTATCCTTCCACATACAATATTGCTCTCAAAAGTATGTTCTCTACTGTTCTCCGTCCTTTTCTGGAATTCTGCTACCTAGGCTGAAGTTTCACTAGCAGGAATGTTTTCTGACTATTCACCTTAAATATTCTTTTTCTTAGTTCTATCACATTACACATTATTCAGATTTTTATATCATTTTCACTAACATAAGGATTAAGAGCTAATTCAAATAGTTCCTGTAAGAACTGCCTACATAGAAAAAGGAACCAAGGTCAGCAACAAACTAACAGTTATTTGGGAGTCACAGTTCTATTGTGCTCCAGGTTTAATTCTATTTGTCAATATGGCCTGTAAGTGGCACACTTACCTGATGGGGAGCACCTGCAGGAATGAACACGGCATCTCCTAGGAACTGCACTATTGCCCAACCTTGTACACCATACTCATCATAGAGTCGCTTACGCAAGGTCTGGTCCAGGTACCAACTTTGGTCATGAATGGGGTCATGATCTGGGGGATTTTCTTGGCCTTGTTCTTCTCCAACCTAGTGCCAGGATATGGAGGAAAAAACCCCATGATGCTGCACCTTCATACTGCTGGCCCATAAAACGCTGTACCAAACCACATAACAAACAACCTTAAACTACTTCAAAGTATGACGCTGCTTTCATGAAGATGATTCAGGTCTTAACTGATAACACCTGCATTAGCATGAAGTAGACCAGGCTCAAAAACTTGGGAAAAAATTAACCTCTAATGTCCTCAAAAGAGCATGAGAATACCTATGCACTTGATGACCACAGCAATTTGTATCATTTAGCTGCTACAAGTAAGCTCGTCAAGGAATCTGCTAGGTCCAAACTTCTTTCGTCACAAACATACCTTCCGGAGAAGTTCCCGTATCTTTTCAGCGTCCTTGGCAGCATAGATGTGCCACAATGCTCCAGGTTTTTCTTTTCCTTCGTGGATTCGCTGCTTTGTTACATCATCAGCATCTCCCTCATCAATTGTTTTCAGAACCTCTGAAAGGAAGATCCACATGAAAACAAGATGATTGCACAGCTTCCGATTTTTGACATACAGAGCAGGAAGGACCCTTTCGATCCACTAAACCCAGTCACACTTCTATTGCAACTGCTCTATCATACAGTACTCTTCCTAAGTGTATCAACTTCATCTTAACAAAATTCAGGAATTGTATCAATCAACAGCTAATCAAAATAAAACCACAGAACTCAGTCATGAATTCAAATCAAACAAATGCAATTATTCAAATACGAGGAGTGGGAAGAGTAACATCCGTTTTCCGTACTTTCTTGAAGCAGATGTATCTAACTTACAGCAAAATGCCACTGCTTTCACAGTTGAGAACCAATGAAACATTACCACACTTTTAAATATGTGCTGCAGACGTAACCCAAATATCCACGGCAGTTTGTTATGTTTCATAGTTATGGCACACTTGAACAATAAGAGACTCTGATACATTCTTCCTCCTAACACACATTATCAATTTTCAAAGAAAACAGCTTTCCTCAAACATTACCATCATCATGGGTCCCTTCTCCAATGGGGATGCCAACATACACCATGACATTAACAGCATCAGACACATCCAAGTGCAGATTGGTTGTACCAACTCGTCTGTCTTCTGCAGTGATCAAGCCTATTAAAAAAAAAAAAAGTGTAACATAAAAACAACCCTATTTAAGCTCCCACAAAAATAGCCTCCCTGAAAAAATCTTTTTTTCTAGAACGCTACTTTTATGTAGAGACGAAAGTAGAAATCAATGCCAGTGTGGCTGAAGGAGTTCAGGTTTCATTGCACATGGCACATGTAAAAAAGTTTACTGAAAACTAACATTTTCTAGGAAAATAGAAGTAGTAGGTATAGTTCAACCCAGTCGTAAGAAAGCAGGCATTTTAAAAACAATCTAAATTTGTACTTTACAATTTTGTCTTTTGTCTCAACTCACTGTATCTAGCATAACAGAACACAATCAGTAGCTAATTTAAACAGAAAGCCAACTCTAGTTTGTAACATTCAGAAGGTTACAGGACATTAAGATAGCACAGCTGAAATACAAATGAGGATAAATATATTATACAGGATCAAAAACCAGACTAGACAAATTCACAAAGGTTAGGTTAATTACTGACTCCAGGTGAGGGCCCTTACAACTCCAGCCTCAAAGCTGTGCTTTGCCAGATGCAGCAGGATAAAATGAAAGATGAGTCACTCTAAGCATTTGCCACAGAGTATGCTGGAATACATGAATCTATCATCAACGGCAGTTCTTATGGTAAGTATACAGTTTAGGCATCTATATAAAAATTGGTCAATATTTATGGGTCCTATATAAACAAAACCTATTGAAGAGAGCAGGCTTTCTTTACAGTCCACTCCTATAAACATGTCCTTTTATTCAGATAACTATCACTTAAAGAACCAGGCTTCGGTTACTGTTTTCCTATGTTAATGCTTTAAAATGCTAAGCACATGAAAGTCTTTACTATATAACATGAGAACGATTTTCCACCACATATGCACAAAACAAACCCATATATTTACAACTGAAATACACTTCTTACTTCCTTAATTCAAATTTAGGAAGGGGGCTGCCAGTTTAGAAAAGTTACTCTTATTCACTATACAGAATCGCCTCTATTTCTAGTTCCACCCTTTATTTTGTCTGTAACCAAGGGTAAAAAGATGCAACGCTGTTTTTGAAGACAGACCTAAACTTTTTTCTTGAAAGTAAATGAAGTGTAATACTTTCTCTCTCTGAACCAAGACCTATATATCTAAGGAGCATCAAATACTAGAGGGTTAAATTCTACTGCTAAAAAATAACATCAGCACTCTCCCCACAAACTCAAGACATCAAAGAGAAGAAAGTTTTGACATTTAAAATAAATCTAAAAAATGAATCCATTCCTTCCATTGCTAGGAACTAGCAGAATGCAAAGACAAGTTAACCTTCACTGATTACTTTGCTTCTTGTTGCACTCTAATTTGTATATTGCTTGATTAGATAAGCTCTTTCCGTGTGGAGCCTTCTTTGCTGAACTTGCACGTCAAGTAATATACAAGCCAAAACATTGGACAATACCTTTAAATATCAAAAAACTCCAATTTGCATATTTTCACAATCTCTATTATTTTTTGATACCTTTGTGATGTTATACTGCCATGATAAAAAGCAAAACAATCCCATTAAAACTGTTTCTCAGAACTGCAAGAAGTTGGTTTACAGCTTTTAAGCCTAAAAATCTACATCTAAAAAAAATATTTTAGCTCAGTAACTAAAGAGATGAAACAATGAAAAATCTTTCATGTCCTCAGGTGAGTTGTTACCGTAGGTATATTAGTAGTTGGAATTCAAAACCTAAAAAATCCTGCACCCCTGTATCTTAAGTGTTTAAAGAGAACTGCAGAAGTTACACTATGTTAATCTTCCTTCTACATACCTGTTTTGTGACAGGTCTGCAATTTTTTTCCCCTCTCATCAGTATCAGGTGATATTTTTCAGTATATCCCAAGAGCGACTACTTCAAACATTAGTCTATCTTACTCTGAAGTTGCTAAGTACACATTTCCAAATCAATAGGTATTTAAAAGTATCTTGAAACTTCAACAACCAATTGTTTTAAATTAGACGTTTCTGAACCCCTACTTTTGGCAGTCATCTCAGACACAGTACATTCAGGAAATGAAGTAATTCCAAGATTATAAAATAGGCATTAATTGTTCATGTATCCCCAATCCTCTGCTGTACTAAACGTCATTTGAAAGTTTAATGCTGCCCTGCCCTATGCAGCATATGTACTTAGGCAAAGGCTTCCTCTATTTGTATGCCATTTACCTACTACACAATTTCGGTATCAGAAGACAAAACTACCCATCTAATTCAGGCAGCTGAACATGGTGACAGTCTTGCATATTGTCAACGACCTTTGTTGTTAGACATGCATGAAGAAAATGCCAGTCTTAGTTGGAAACATGAACGTACAGACCCAAGTGCCCAGAAGTTGGTGCATCTTCCTCTCGACTGCATCAGTTGGTCTCAAAAAGACAGTCCTCACCTTCAACCCTTCCTCAGTATTATTCTTATCGTGTATATTAAATAGTAATTGTTTGCAAACTTGTCATATAAACATTTCTTGGGAACTACAAGGTAAAAAAGGCACATCTGACAACAGTGAAAGGACTAGCATGGGAATAAAGTTACAGGACTAACTACTTAGAGAAGTGAAAAAGTGTCCTAGGTAAGTACTCTACATAGACTTTTGATTAACATAACAGCCTTGCATATGCTTGCAATATAATATGGAGTCACAAAAATCAACATCTGTAGAACTATTCTCACATACCATAGGCATTGTACATTTTAGGACCCAGGTCAGGGCGGACAAAGTAGCTTGGCAGCCTAGAAGCCAAATTCAGTCTGCCGTCCCTCTTGGTATACTCGGGAAGAGGAAGATTTTCCATCAAGTCCTCAAATCTAGAGAAGAAAGAACAAAATCATGTTTTCTTTCGCTCCATTTTCAATATGCCTGTATCTCTAAGCTGATTACAGCCCATGCAGCTACAGTCCTGTAGACACTGCTGCTAACGTTTACTTACCTTGTAGGCATCATATCTCTAAAGTCCTCCCCTGGAGGCCAATCCTTTAACTTTAGTACCATTGGCTGACCGTCATCTGACCTGAGCCGTTCTACAAGAAACAAATTCAGATTATGTATGTCCTGTCTTTTACCACAGCCCATTACCTTGTTTAAGCCATAAATTCTTTGTAGCAATACCTCTCTTCCATAACACAGCAAAACGGATACTGATTTTTTCTTTGGTCTCCAAAGCAGCATAATACATGACCGAATAAGAATGTAACTATTAAGATACAGGGCAGCATCACTGCCTACAGCAGAAGCATTCTGCCTTACCACTTTCAGTCTAAAGCAGTTTCACGTTTCGTTTCAAGAGGAGTGGTGCTTCTACAGAACAAATGCTAATGCTTCGAGATCAACCCTAACTCCAGTATAAGGCAAGAAACCACGATATACCATGCTCAAAAAGCTAAAGGACAGAGGGTTACCAAGGAAGACAACCATCAGGCACTGGACACCAAACAGAACACGTCCCTCCTAATCCACAGGGTAGGATATTTGAGAATTCCTGAAGATGACTGAATTGTAACATACGCCGTTTTGATTAGAGAAGGATGCCAAGGGAAGATCAGAACCGTTCAGACAGACTGACCACATCTTAAGATGAATCATGTCAATTAGTTTTCTTTAACACACAAACTTCATCTAAGAAATCATTTTTGAAAAAATGGGGGGGGGGGGGGAAGGGGGGGGGAGAGACTGGGGGGAGAGGCTTCTGGTTTTCAAAATTCTTCCTTGCAGGAGGCAAATCAGAAAGGTGCCAAATTCAAACATCTGTTCTTCACTTCAAGAGTCTTACTGGAGACCTGACCGTTAGCAGAGGGCTGGCAGCACAGAACGAAGACAGAAAAGGTTTTCTTGAGCAGATGTATGATATGACAGTATTGACCACAATATCAACTGCTGTTTTGCCTCAAGTGTTAGAATGGCTAAGAAAATATCTGGAAGTGAGTAAATGCAGAACCTTGGGAAACTCACAGCATTTAGAGAGAAATGAAGTTCATTTTTCTACCAGATACTTAACAGCTCTACATGAAGCCATCAGTTGGAAAATAGAAAGGACTGCAGCCTGACACCTCCAACACCTCCTTTCCCCAAAACATAACATCCGTCACCACTCCCTACCACACCAAAAATTATCAGCCGAACAAAAAGAATGTGTAACCTAGTAGAGCTGCTGGAAGCACCTAATGAGAAAACACACCTAAGAAACTAAGACTTACAGACCTGCGACTCACTCTTGTAGTACATATCAACAACCTATGGAAAACAGCCCTGGGTTACAATATTAAAAAAAGATTTAATTTAAATTAAAAGGAAGGAAGAATTGCAGATATGTAGAACAAAATGACTCATTTAAATGAAATGAATTTTAATGAGCTAAGGATTTTAGACTGGCAAGTGAACTGGATTCAAGTCCTCAAGGACTTGAATTCAAAGATGTTTCACAACTTCTCATATTCAAGATTTTAAAATCACGGACCTCTGATCCAAACAAAGAGAAGCAGCTTTTAAGAAGGTATTCAGAAAGGACAGAGTGAACAGCTACTTGAAGGAGAGCATAATGATTTGACAAATTACATGAAACAGGACGAAACAGAAAACTGATCAGCAAAGAAAAGCAGGTTTAAGAATGATCAAGATGAAGTAAGAACTGCAAGAAGTCCGGACAAAGCTCGAAGATATTAAAAGCAAACAGCACAAGATTAAAATCAACTAAAATAAACAAAGTATCAGATAGCATAACTAAGGGATCATCTCAATTCCACCCCCAAATTAAGTGGCTGTTCTGCTTCTCTTCAATAACTAAATGACAATCTGAAAATAAAAACGGCAACGTATTTGAGAAATCTAAAATTGACCAAATGCAGAGAAGTCAGTCACCATACAATTTCCAATCCATTTTCACATAAGTTCACATGTGAAATCACTGACTAGTAGAGAATACTGATCTTCTAAACTGGGGATTGGCTAAAGAACACTAATTAAAATGTATTTACAAGAAACTAGCAAAAACGATCAGGTTTTCCAGTCTAGATCACTAACGTTTCTTATATAAAGTGTGGTAAAGGCACTATCTAAAAGGCAAGCAACAGTGGAGTTTGCTCAAAGGGAAGCATCTGGCTACAAATAACATTTCTTGAAGATAACTTGATCCACATGCATTTACTATTTTCATGAATGACCCTAGCACAAGAGTGAAGCGCTGGTGAAGTTTTCCAATTACTGTCAATACAGTCAATACCATTATATCCTTCTAGGCTATTTATTTCTCAGTAGTAACAGGAATAGAATGAAATTTAACAGTACAAAATACAAGATTTAACTTATATTGTTCCAAATATATAAAGTTAGGAACTCTGAGTGGAAAATGACTAGGGGAATGAATATTCTTGGACTACAAATATATCACCCTGTTTGCTGTTGAGCTGCTCATTTGTCCGCTACTTCTGCTATGTACATGCAGCAACAAATACAGAAAACCATTTTACAGATACACGTTCAAAGTTAGCAGCATTGCAACGAACCATTACAACTCTCTAACATTTATAAATCTTAGACTGTGCTGACCTAGATGCATATCATCTAAAATGGGCCTCCCTCCTTTTCTGAAGCTCATTAATCACATAAATCTTCAATCTAACCAACTCAAGACAGGATTTTTTTTTCCCAGGAATTATATTCCCAGGAATTTTCGCTGGTTAGTTCAAGTGTTAGGAATGTATTATCACATGAAGTACACATACAGCTTTGCTGTTCATAAGTCACATGAAAAATGTATTTGAACTCTCAGAAGATTTGCGATAAAAATTTATAAACTCAAGTTTATTTAGTTGACAAATTGCACTGAGTCTTAGTTTCCACAAGCCTCAATCTGGTTTAGTTTTGTGAGTTCCCTTTAGTTTTACAATACAGGTTGATGTTGAAAGGAGAGTAAGGGTAGTCAAATCCCATACTGTCTTAATAACAGTAACTGATTATGACTATTGTTTTCACTGAGAAAAGTTCAAAAAAAGTAGTTTCCCATGATATGGATTATCTTTTGATACATGAAAATAACATACCAACATGCTGTAGTACAGCCAAAATTTTGTATTTTGAAATACTTTGGCAGCCCAGCCTTAATCTTCACCAGTAAAATGTTTTCTAGGGTGCCCTACATCTAAGGGGCAATGGCTTCTTTGGACAAGACTGATAGCTATCAGGAACTTTTTTCTTCCTCTGTCCCTCAAGAAAATAGATGGAAAAGGAGGTGGTGGTCAAGGTAATAAGACAGGCTGCTCAACCAAACTAGTCAGTCATTAAGTATTACTTACTAGATATTATCTCAAAGCCATCCCAGAAGTCACGCACTTTCACGTCTGAAATTATGGCACAGTTCCTGCAGTTCACCAAATCTACATCTTGATCTCCAAATTCCAAGCTGAAAGCTTCTGGTTTCCAGAGCTCTGGCTTCAACTTCTTATGGACACCAGATACCAGCACGGGCTGAGAATACAAAGAATAAATGCTTACTCCACCACAACCAAGTTTCTTACGTATGCGACCACACTTCAAGACCTGAAACTAATCACTACCATCACACCAAAGACACTACAAATTATTTTCATCCACATGTCCAGCTTTTGCGCATCAAAAAAATAACTAGAGTCAAAGCAAGCTTCAGTTTCAGACCATGTGCGGTTACTTTAGTCTAATATATCACTTCTAAGATAAAGGATGTGGAAGTACTGCATGCATAAAGCCACCTCCCCCCTGTTTTTAAGCACAAATGTAATTACTACTAGAAACAATATTTGTATTAAAACTTGCTCATAAGAAAATACCAACAAAAAAAAATTTTTTTTAAAGCTATTTCTGTTGTTCTTTATGCACAATTATGGATCATCATTAACTCCCAAGTACAAAAGCAAGGGGTGGAGAGAAGCTGTTCACTTGCAAAATGAGTTTTCTAAGATGTTTAGGCTAAACATACATACACATTCCAACTCAAGGTTTGAGTGGCCACAAAATAGATGCTCCATAAATGCTCAAGGCTTCTCCTGAACTAACAATACTAGGAAAAGGTATACCAGACAATCCTCCACACCACTGGCCAAAAACTTAGAAGTTTAAGATGACTTGAGACTCTCAGTTCCTTTCACACTCTAAATCTCTAAAGAGTTACAAGATTCAAGAGAAGAGGGAAAGGGGGTATGAAGTGAACTTGGAAATGGATTACTAGCCCTGAAGAACTTTAGCTTTAGTAACTGCTACGTACAAGTGACAGTTCACATGTCTATGCAAATTTGAAATGATTTCAAGTTGTGTCCTATACATACAAAAGTGATCTGAAGGTGGATCTTGGGTTTGTTCATGTGAACAAAGGGGTCAGTACAACCCTGAGGAGCACAGATGCTCCTAGGTGTTCTGCTAGTATCACAACTCTTGGCAAAGATACGCACAGAGCCATAGACAAGCAGCTCTGAGGATGCACTGTTTAAAAACACTCCCAGTAACTACTGGGTCATGAATGGTACATGAGCATGACAGTTGTGGCCAGAGCCTTAGTCTGCACCAATTTGAAAGGCGATGAGCATTGACAGTCACACTTCTGACAGAAGATCAGTAATTGCATCTCTAGAATCCATGAGGAGAGTTTCAGGATGTGCTAATAGTCAAGTCCCCCCCCTCCGCCACATGCAGCATCTTGTGCCCATCAGCCAGCCTTGACTGCTAAGAAGCTGACAAGCAAGTCTTTTGTTGGTAGATCCTGAAATATTCAGGATCCTTCTCAGAGAGGCAGCACTGTTTGTTGACGGAGTGGTTGAGAGAACTAGCAAAGGATACCGAGCAGAACCTTCGAGTGTTCTTAGCCATGGCAGGCAAATCACATCAGACGGACACCATGGGGGCGCAAAAGAATGATCTGAAATCCTCCATGAATAAGAGGAACACAACAAGTTCAAAACAGGAGAGATCCCCGCACTTTGCGAAAAATTCAGAAGGACAAGATGATAACTTCAGTTAGGGGGAAAGCTGACAACAGCAGTAGCGAGCTAAGTTTCTAGTCAGACGAGTGTGCTGCACAGTAACCTCTTCCATCTGTTAAGAGTTGGCTAGGGGAATACTGACTCCAACAGAAACAGGAACTAGAAACTCTATGCTTGGTGGTGCCACAATCCTCTCTGCAGTTCTCCTGGCCATGTGCTAGTCATGCTTGTGCCTAGGGGCCTCAGAGAATGCACAGTCCCAAGTGACAGGCTAAAGCTGACTGAAAAATATTCTGTCTCTGGTGGGAAAAGACCCCAAGTTTCAGAAGAGGAATATGTAGCCTGATCTGTTCTTTCATCACAGCTGAGAAGCCCACAATGTCTTGCAAGGCAGCACCCCAAAAAAGGCAAGGAATGTGAATGCCAAGAGCATTAGCACAACAATAGAAGAGAAAGAACAAGGACTTTTCCAGAAAAAAGGATGAGGGACAGGACTGTCTAGCTCCAACAGTCTTGGTTCTGAGTAGTCAGTGAAGGCAGCAGTGCCAGAAGCAGCTGAAGTCCCAAGGACACAGTTTGAACACTGACAGGTCAGGACACCAGATTCTGTCAGAGCTATGGGTGCATCTCCTCTGCAGCAAAAGGTACTCACCTATTTCTTAAGCTTTAGCTTGTCTAACCAGGCCAATCTTAATGGCTCTCTGAAGACGATTAACGGCTAGAGCACTATGGACTGAGATCTGAAAAGGTGACTATGCTGGCAACAGGTCTAAGGTCCAGTCTTCTGACTGAAGATTTAACTGGTGGATAACCCCACAGAAAACCCAGGAGAGTGCTCAATACATGGGATGCTGAGTCCAAAGCAATACTTCAGTTCATACAGGCTGTAGGCTCAGGATGAGACACTGCATCAAGCACACCCCAAAATTTCTCCAGAAATTACTACATGCAGTATTTGTATTCTTGTATGTACTGCAGCTGGAAGGAACGAACCTTTCTCTGAGGCTGTAAAGCATCAAGCATGGGGTAGATGTTAGGATGCATGCATGAACACAGCAGATTGACAAATGGAACCCACTTCTCCCCATGGCTGAGCAGGTTCAGCACAAATCACACCACAACTAAAAAGACCGTCACAACATATGCCCTCACGCTGGTAAGCTGAGAAAAAGTCAGTGTGCAAGGGCACATAGGCTCGAGTCAGTACAGTGTGGAGTACACAGAGCTCCTGTGTCCCCCATTTATAGTGCTAAAGTTGAAATCATTGTGCATCACATGCACTCAAGACCAATTGGCCAAAGTCTGAAAGGACATGTTGCTAAAGGAGGATGGGTTACAATTTCAAGATACTCACAGCAGTAAGACTTAGCTATTTTTCATCACTCACCTGGCCTTGTTTCCAACACTCCCTAAAGATTTTCCAGTTGTTTTTGTTGCTAGGATCATGAAGGCAAAGGAGTCTACCATCACACAGCCAAGAGTGGGAGGTGTGTGGATCCAGCACATTTAATCCCATTACCATTTCCTTCACCTCTCTCTGTGTGTCAGCCAAATTACTAGCTCGTTTTGCAGCATCAGATGTCTTCTTATTTTCCACCACAGAAGCAATGATGTGGTCTAAGAAATTAGGCAGGCTTGCTTTACCTTTGGCCCCCTGGAAGATGTAAATCCATAGGTAAGTTTAGTCTTACAACAGCATACATATTAATGCATATTTGCTCTCATTCATCTTTCAGTCAAGGACATTTTGCTATGAGAAACACATCAACAGTACACAAATCAGTTGAGAGAGAGGCATGTATTCAACAAAAACAGACAGCCATGCCCCTGTTTTATAATGGGCAAACAAATAACCTGCTGCAGGCCACCTAGACAGAATACTACAACTGCCACGGAGTAGAATATGTACATGACCTGACCTCTGTTATCTTAATGGTGCAAATGGTTTGTGATTTTCTTCATTTCATTACTATCTCAACTCTACTTCTCCATTTCCTTACCAGGAAAGTGAATTCAACCCTGGCACAGGTAAGCTGAGGAACATTAGAATGTTAAGTAAACTCGTACAGACTTAGAGAGCAGAAAGTGCCTCCTCTATGTGTAACATTAGTAAAGCCACTAGTAGACAGTCTCTCTGGTTGTAGTGTCCATGCTCCTAGAGGTATTTTTTAAAATTCAGAAGAGATTCAGGAAAAAAGCTAAGAACACAATTCAAGATTTAAAAACCTATAGCATATAGCAAGATACTTGAGATACTGAAGTTATGAATTCTGTATAAATCTTCACCTGAAATCTGGTTAGGTTAGGTTAGGCCCTGTCAAGCCAAGTCCTGAATATTTCTAATGAGGGAGATTCCATGACTTCTCTGGGCAATCAATTCTAATGTTTAAATGTAAAATAAGATTTTTTTTTCTTATATCTGGAGGGAATTTCCCCTGAAGCAATTTGCACCCAATGCCTTTTGTCCCGTCACCATGCTGCCTTGTGAAGAACATACTTCCATCTTCCCTACAACTACCTTTTAGATATGAGAAGACTGATTAGATCCCCCAAGACTTCTCTTCTCTAGGTTGAATAAAACCAATTCCTTCAATCTTTATTCATATCAAGCTCTCCAACACTTTAATCATTTGACAGCCCTTCGTAAGACCCCCTCAATTTTCCAGTGTCTATATTGAACTCAGGAGACCAAAACTGGAAACAGTATTCCAGGTGTGGCCTAACAAGTGCTGAGTGGAATAATCACATTCCTTGGTCTGTTAGCTATACTCTTCCTGATCCAGCCCAGGACCCACTTTGCCTTCACTGCTGCAACGGTGCAATATTGACTCAAGTTCAGCTTGCTGTCCTCCAGGACTTCAAGTCCTTTTCAGCAGACTACATCCCTGCTAGTCAGAACCCAGCCTGTACTGCTGCTTGAGACTACAGCCTGTCTTATGCAAGACTAGGCGATAAGATCATCCTCTTCTGCTAGTCTTAAAGACATACCTTTGCACTGACTCTGAAGAGGCCGTGAAATAGATAACAAAAGAGTTTAACCATTACAGTCAACGCTAACTGCTCTTCCTAACAGAAGGTCAACGCTATGCAAACACCGAGATGATTCTCCTCTTCGTGAACAGCAGTCTATTATTCCTGTCAATGTGGCCAATGTAACTACTGCTTCTCAGATGCATTTTGAGCATACATATTCTACAATAAGTGTCCAGACATTCGAGTGGAGGGTTGGACCAGATATCCCCAGAAGTTCTTTCAAACCTGAATTACTCTGTGGTTCCATGCTTTTGAGCTAGAAGACTTTCGTTATTCATTTCCATCAAGCGAAACCAGGTAGTTGAAAGGAAAAACTGGACATACATTCACAACACTCTTAACTGATCGTTCACTCAGTGAAAAGAGTGAACTGTTATTCAAATAAAGGCCTTTTTAATTAAAGTATGTTGAGCAGTTACCCTGAATCTGCTAATCTGTCTGTATTCAGAAAGGATATACAGTGCCAAGAGGAAGAGGTCCATTGCATTTATATAGGCAAATGGTTAATAAAAAGATAATGATGAACTATGAGTATCTTGCATGAGATGACCTATTGTAGTGTAGAAAAGCTAAAGAAAGAAGCCAACCACCATTGCTCTGCATCATTTTCAGGACTGAAGTACCATCTCCAGTCTCCATCTAGAGACATATTTTTCTTAACCTTAAGAACTGCCATACTCCTTTCAGCTCAAACAGCTCCTATAATCAGTTTGGTGCTTGTATGAATGCCCGTAGTAAGAAGGTGATGAGGTCACAATAGCTTCAACTTAAATGTTCTAGGTTGATATGAACTACACCTTAACTATACCTCTTCCACAGAAGAGCAGAAGTAAAGAAGGAAGGGGGGAAGAAAAAAAAAGAGACAGTATACAATGGATCTGACTCAGTGTGGTAAGAGAATGCATACAGTTGCAGGAACAAGGTTACAAGCTGACACAGGCTCTCTTGCCTGGAAATAATCACTTGCTTTAAACCTTGTGATCACAACATCTTAGCCTGTACTCAGCGATAACAAAAAAAAATTGATTGTTGGAGTCATTTTCCTGTAGCAACAACCTATTTTCCCTTATAACTTAAGTTCCCTCTACCAACAGAAAACAACCTGAACTATCATTAAGGTTTCATCCTTCCAGACTGATGCAGAGATCTAAAACAAAAACTAAAACCAAAACAAAAAACCTCCCCACAAAAAAAACCCACAAACCACTCTCCGCTATCAGATAAATCATTTCATTGTCATCCTCATTCTATCTGTCTGAGTTTTTGGAGCAAGTATTCGCCAAAAATACCTAAATCCTTGATAAATTTCACAGCATCTGGTGTACCATTGATTTTTTTTTAAAACATTATTTTCTGCTAAACAGATTAAAGAGAAACAAAATATCCATATTTGAGAATAAGCATCCACAAATAGCTACTACATCCTAGATTCTTGAATTCATATCCTATCTTAAAGACCTTTCAAATATACCTAAGGTTTTTAAGGAACTTATTTGCTCACAAGCTTTTGTCCCTCTTAGGGTACACAATGTTTTTAAAGACATGGAATTTAAAGTAAGTTTTTATAGAGATGCTGATTATCAATTAAAAGGTTATATAACTAACTTTCTTGGTCTCTTGGAAGGAAGAATATCTCCACAGCAGTAGTAAACCAAATCACAAAGTAAAAATACCCTGTAACTTGGTGCAGGGGAGTAGGGAGATAGGATGCATGGCAGCTGGCTAAATATTGCATATTTACAATTGATTAGCATATTTAGCTTTTAACGTTTGAGAATAAAATACTATTAAAAATTTAGATGAAAACCATTAAATGATGAAATTCTTCCCTGAATAAATTGAATAAATTCAAAATTACTTACTGTGGAAGCTGCAGAAAAGACTGGAGGAAAGGGGATTCCTGTGTCTAATGGGACCTGAGGAAGCTTTCCTGGCCCAGTGTGTAGCAGATCTCTGAGGCTGGAGCCTTCAGCCTTGTTGCTAGATGTCACTGGGCCCAACAATAAGCTATTAAACAGCTTTGGGGTTAGTGGGGAAACCTTTGTACTGGAGTTGAAGGAATCCAATCCAAAGGGTGAATGGGACTCTTTATTAAGCACTGACCTCAGTGATCCTGCTTCTGCAAGAAAGATATCAAAGTAAGTTGAAAAAAGCACGTTCAAATGATCAAAGTTCTGTAAAATCAT
Organism: Dromaius novaehollandiae; assembly: GCF_036370855.1. Classification (NCBI taxonomy): domain Eukaryota; kingdom Metazoa; phylum Chordata; class Aves; order Casuariiformes; family Dromaiidae; genus Dromaius; species Dromaius novaehollandiae. Next base: position 23,534,137 of record NC_088112.1, on the reverse strand, counting down.
TTGTTCTTGTATTAAATATGATTCTGATAGAATCTTGTGGTAAAGGTAAGTTATTACTGCAACAGTGAACGGAGCATCTCGAAGAGAATCACGAATGCATCATATACTTCAGATAGATTTTACGCTTAGTATGCTGTTAAGGTTTTTTTGAACAGTACAGCAGGTTATCTGAATTGCAAAGTGTTTGACACACAAACAAGTGTTTGAAACAGACTCAGTCAACACACATTTCCTTTGATTTCTGAATTAATGTTTCAGTATGAAATATTTCAGATGGTTTAAATGCAATCAAAAAATTACAGTGACTATGCCCTGTAAAACTAGTGAAAATCATGAATGCTTACACTGGTGTGTAAAATAGTTTCTGCTAGGTACAATTTAGACAGGAATAAATGTGTTAGCTCTGCTGCCTCTGACAACAGAGAAATGTATTCTGTGAACAGTTGTTTCATACTGGGAATCACTTTCTCAGTCTACTAAGTACTAAAGAAGTTCTAAGCTTTCATTTGATTCTCCAGGTAGACTCTAATCTCCAAATTCTGAGGAAATGCACTCTTCACATTTTCACACAGGACAGCTTTATTAACTTCCTTAGTTCATAAAGTGACAAATCTGCATCTGAAATGAATATTCACTATTTTACATCAGGGTACTAGCTGCTTATTACTTAGAAAATAAGTACAAGAATTGGCACTGAAATAAACTGGAAGTGGTAAGACACTGTTTTGATCTTCAGTTGTATGTGACTTCTTCATCTTTCTGATTCTCTGTATTTTTAGGCCTACTAGAGAAAACTGGTTTGAAGAGGCAAATGAAGAAAAGAGACCATGTGTTTCTCTGTTTAAGGCTAGACACTCTCACAAAATGTAGCAACCAAGCAGCAGAAGGCAAGTCTCCTGCTCACCTTTCGTCTCTTCTTTTGCTTTTTGTGTCGCTAAATCTGCAAGCCAGTGCAAGGCTGATGACGGGGCTGTTTCTGGACAAAGTGGTCTGTTAGTCTTTGTTTCACCAGTGTTACTGGCTGGTAATGTCTCTGTTTTTGCAGACTCTTCTATCCTACTATCGGTTGCTTCAGACTTTGGAACAGCGTCCGTTTCTAGCTGCCCCACTCCTGCTGTCCCTGCTCCAGTGGAAAAGGTGCTCTCGTTTCCAGAGACTGATGCACTAGGATTTATACTTGGAAGCTAAAACAAAAATATAAATATCTGTTAAATACTGAATAAAGGGCAGAGTTCAACTAGAGAACAACTTATTTATCCAGTGCTGTCTTTTGGGTTTTTTTTTTTTGTTTGTTTTTGTTTTGTTTTGTTTTTACCCCCCCCCCCCCCTTAAATTCACAGGAGAGTCCCATTGTGCTCATGTAGCAGCAGAGTGCAGGAACTTCTGATCTGTATACCTTAGACCATCCACTGCAGGGTTAATTTTTACCATGCACTGCTTTGCCATTTCTTAAGACAAGTACAGGCTTTTCAATTCCTTTGTATAGGAGTGTTTGTTTTGTTTTTTTAAAAGATAATTTGTGAGCAGTAATAGAATCCCTCTAGACTCAACATTCAGGAACCATATCAAAGTAAGGGCACATGTGGCAAGCTACTATCATAGTACTTTGTTTTAAGCTACGGCATAGATATGAATGGTTTTATACCCAAACTTCTACATAAGAAAGATTTTTAGCTCAAATATCCACTGGCAAGTAACAGTTACAGCATACCGTCCTGAAAAAATCCCATTGCTAATCAAAAATGTCCCAGAAGACTTTTGCTAAGCCAAAATACTCAGCAATACATACTGAGAAAATAAAGTCTGTGTTTCACAACAAATTAGTATAGAAGATCTAACATTTTATTAGCTCTTAAAAATGTTATGTCAAACGAGGAAATTCCAGCCCTAGATTACATACCTGTGATATTCCGTTAGTGACAGCAGGTCTCAACACCGATTTGTTCTGCCGGTTAATACAAGGACAATTAGCTTTAATACCCCATTTGCCGCGTGCTGCATGAACCATGTCTCCAATATTGTAAAGGGCTAGAAATAAAAGACAAAAATCTTTAATATCACATGCAAAGAAATCTAAAAACAAGGTCTTAATTATAAAGTACACAGATTTCTCTTCTAATTATTATTGCTAAGTATCTTTAAGATCAAGTCCTGTAACACCACACATTTATCTTTGAATAGTGCAAAACTGCAGTAGTTCTTAGGACCAATTGTGAAAACTCCCACCACTGACCATCTACTTTTCCCTCCTATGGGAAAATAAAAAGATCCTTCTTGAAAATTAACCAAATTTAATGAACACAATTAAAAACAGAGTACAAGCAGTCACTGCTAGTATCAGAAGGGCTGTTCACTTTGAATCCGCAGCTTTATCTCATGTGGACTACCCCCCCAATCCTTCTGCTGTAGCAAAGGGAAGCCTCCTCTGCATCCTCTTCCACAGCCATGCTAGATAAAACAACAGTCAGAACACCAACCATCGTATCATTTTTTTCACTTGCTTTCTCAAAATTGGGATGAAACTTAGAATTGTTCCCTTCATGTTTCAAGCATTACCTGTGCCAGGAATGATCTGCGTGGGCATAAGATTCTCTGGTTCATGAGACTGCCCCTTGGCACATTTCAGCCAAGAGAACACTTCCTCATCACCAATCTCCTCTGTCTCTGGAATAAAGACAAAAAAATAAGTCTTGTATAAAAGTCACTAAAGCTTTACAATTCAGAATAATGCTGCTACATCAATATTGTTTCTCCAGGTACTTCACGGACCAGATGAATCTGCTCCTATTTTGGCAAGTTCAGAAATAAACAGAGACCATTACAACAGGATCTACAGCAATTTCCTTGCTGCTCCAGATTATAAGCTACCATAAGCATCTTCCCTTCATTGCTAGTAGCTCCTTGTTTTCCACTGCCCCAAATCTTAGCTTCTAGCCCCTATTTTTAAGATCATATTCTCGCTCTCATACTGTTTTCCTAAGTTATAGGATAATTTTAGCCTAACTTGTCATCATCTTCCAAGCTTTTTCACAAAGAGTATCTGCAGATCAGTTTAAGGAAGAAGCAACTGAATTCTCCTGCAATCAGCTCTACTGACAAAGCCAAAAAAATATATCTGTATCTCTCTCTATATATCAACAAATGAATAGACTGAAAATCAATCTGACAGATTTAGAAGTCTTTAGATTTTTAAGCCAAACTGTGCCTACAACTATGAAACTGCATGAGTTGCACACTACACTCTTCCTAAAAAAGTAGAGGATGAGAAGGATCATATACAACTTTATTTCAGGGTCCTTTAGACTGGGTATCTTGCATAGGCTGTTTCTATAGCACAGTTCAGAAACCTCTTGAGATGCAACTAATTGTATTTATGTAACATCTTGGTTCTCTGTTTAGGCCTATTCCAAGATTTCAGACTTATTAATAAACCATAATTATAATACTGATTTCAGGAAGACAGTATTGGCCAGCCAATATACATACATTTCACATTGTGAAGTATTTATCTTTTCAGTACTGGCCCTCCTCTGTATGCCAGTGAGTAAGAACTTCCCACATGCCCAAGACATCTCCTCATTTTGATCTATCCCAGGTAAGGATGTTGTATTTATTTACTTGATGTGAAAAGAAAGGGGGTAAGAGACCATTACCCTAGAATCATGGAAATCTCTTTATCATGTTCTGTCAGTCATATATTCAGTCCTAAATGCTTTTTCCAAATATGCACAATGCCAGATATAAGAAACCCTGTTCTGCTTTCTTTCAATTACTTCCATTGTACCTTGGTTAACCACATCTTTCTGTTATGGTTATTTCCTTGGTATATTCTAGCAGTAAGTTCATACACTGCATTATATAAAAATAGGTGAGGTTTGATCTATTTTTTTAAATTCATTGATTTATAATTCATTCAATACTCCCTGGCATCTTTATTATGAGTAGACAGCAGTACCCACATTTATGAACACCTTGTATTTTGTACACCTGTTCCATGTAATAGTCTATCTGTCACTAATAGCCTTATACATGTAAGGATTGACCACTGTCAGCACCCACACTACCAAAGAATTCTCAAGACAGTCAGATATGCACAAAAGCACCAGTTCACAGTTGTAAACACAGTATGCCTCTATTTGCTGGAACTGAACTTTTGGAATTTTCACAAATTATAAACCCAGGTGCATCAAGGAATCAAAGAGAAGAAAACTTTACAGTCTGTAATTTCTTTTTACAAAAAGCAGTTCTCTGCGGTCTCTGCTCATTAATCCATTTTGGGATGGTTTAGAACAGGTAAGGTACTTTTTTTTTTTTAATCGTTTTTGACTAAAAGATGGAACTACACAGCAGTCTGTCACAGCACACATCCTATGCCTGCTGATGTTACAATTTTAATATACAAATTTTAACTACATAGATAAAATACAGTTATCTAAGGAACAGGAGAATGGAACAGCAACAGATAAGACAGTGCTGACAAAATTCCGAACTATCAGCCTCCCATGCTAATACTCACTAACTCTGCTACAAAAACTTCAGCAATTTCCCAGAAACTATCCCCACTGAAAGCTAGCCAGTGCAAAGATTACAAGGGGGAAACCCGGTACTCACCACTACGTGGACGATTCTTTCTCAGCCGGTAACAGTCCAGACAGACCCCAAAGCCACACTTACGACAAACCCAATGAATATTAAAGAGTGTTGTCTCACATACGTCACACATTTCCCTCACGCCACGTACTGCTCGCTTCCATGCCACTTTCTCTACAAACAGGAGGAACGTTAGGAATTATTGCTTTGATATTTTGTCCTTCTCCCTTCTAATTTAGGAATAGCATAGTGACATCACTCAGGAAAATTTCACAGAAACATGGCTATCTGAAGGGGAAGTATAGAAACACACTTTTACATCCAAAAACACATTCTCTGAGTTGCTAGTCTTGTGAAGCTACCAAAATCACCATGTCGAAGAGGGGGTAAAGTCAACTCCCAAAACGCACACACAACAAGGATATGGGACAGCTAACATAATTCTGTAGTAACCAAATTTTAAAGAGCACTTATGGAAACTACAATAAAGTCATAAAACTTCTGCTAGTTTTATGTGCAGATATTGTAAACTTACAGAACTATAAAGCATGAGTATTTAGTTTTATTAATCAGAGCCCTGTCAATGCTATGAATTCCAAACTCTAACACATTGGGTGTGGAAGGGGAAGCCCTCTCCAACTGGCTGTCCTTGCACATTCCAAGAGTTAAAGGGGGAGGGGGAAGAAAAAAAAAAATCAGATAATCAGAGCTATCTGTGTGATAAGCTGAACTGGCTACCTTGAGAAAATTTGTTCCAAACCCACTTCCCTTGTAGTGGCAACACTGTCAACTAGTTGCTCAGCTGAGTCCTTGCAGGCTGAAAGTAGGCTCTGCTCCCTCCCTAGAAAATCCTGTGTTTTTGACGTGATGTCCCTGGAGCATAACAGGATAGGAATATATAAGAAAAACCGCTCATTAAAGCAAAGCTGGTCAGTGTGATAAGTGTTCTGGACTCATTTTTATTTTCTTAGGAGCATGGATCAGCTAATTTCTGCATTTTCTTACGGAAAAATAAATTAATGATGTCCGGGAAAGTTATCATTAGCTCCCTTAGTAGAAATGTTGTACTGACCCAAACGAGATATCCCAAATGCTGTCCCACAATTACATATACCCTAATGAAGTAAATATAGCCTTCTCTTTGGAAAAAAAGTAGTAGTACTGTAACAGGAACTACATTACTCTTTCAACTCTATTCCACTGCATCATACACACATTATACAGAGAAGACAGACAAAAAAAACACGTCAAAACCCAGCTTACGATGTGGCTCCACCATCATCATTGCCTCCTTCTCTGACATAACAAGCTGGCAGAACTGGTCCCCAACATTGGCCAGGATGTATTTTGAAGTCTCCAGATCAATCCCCTCTGCAGGTGAGGAAGAGGGAATCCACAGACTCATGGCATCAGGGTCGCTCTGCTGTGGGTTCAAGAATCCCTCTACTCGTAGGATACCTTTCCGGGTAAATATCAGCCTGCAAAAAACAGAATGAAGTAATGAGCAAGCTGTTCAACAGCCTTTAACTAATAATTCCACATGTCAGGGTGAAAAAATCTTGAGCTATAGAGCTGTACTCTATAGCCAATGCAATTAGTACATAAAGCCAAATAAAGCAGTAATAAAGTTACACAAAAGCAATGGCAGCAAAAACTATAAGAATGAACCCCAGGTCCCAGTAAGCATTGGTGGGAAATTCCACAGGTGTGAAGTTGCTATAGTTTGGTAAATCATGTTTTTTTAATACTATTAATACAATAAGATGATAAAACTCAATTTATTTGGTCTGCTAAATGACACTGTTCATAAACTTGCACACAGTTCATTCTCTATTTTAACTCAGGAGAAGATCACTCCCCAGCTTTGGGGGGACTAAATATTTCACTTCTCACTACTGCTGCTGGCACTTGACAACTGTTCTAACAGTTCATGTTACAAGACATACAAAAATTTTTATCATACCTACTGTTCTCGCCACTGCTCTCCACGCAGATGACCCAACTGTTTTATCAGTAGTTGTTGTATTAAAAGCAACTTCATTTTCCAACAAAAGCAATCTTGTCTTTAACCTCAATGCTAGATTATTTTTTTAGCAGCAAGCTCAGATGGGGAAGCAGTTACAATCTTTACTGGATGGATGGCACACACTAAGGATTCGCTTCCCCCTTTAGGTGCCAAAAAGTGAGCCACTATCTTTTTTTCCCATGATGCATTGCACTTGTTAGACTAGGCAGATAAAGAAGATCAGGAGGAACATGACTGGTCAACGAACTTTATGGTGTATAGGCACCAGAGAAAGAAATATTAGCCTCATGCTACCAATTTTTAGTTACTTGATAACTGAATTAAGATTTTACCTCTGTTCTGAACTTCCTCTGAAGAGGGGAAAGAACAGTTACTGCAGTACAAACTGCTACCTAGCAGTAAAATTCTACTCAATAAAGCACAATCAGTCTCCTAAGAGACCTGGAGGTTCCCTTAGTGTCATATAGCTATACCTTCCAATAAGAGCTCTTCCCCCAGCGCCCACACCCAGCGAGGGAACTCTAGTCAGATGGGTCAGATGATGGAAAATAGAAGACACTCAAAAGCTTAATTATTATACCAAAGCAAGTTAAATAAATAAAACATAATTACTTTGTGCTTGGACAAGGTCCAAGCTCTGCACATAGACTACATATGAAGGAAGGAAGGATTTGAGCACCTCCGGAAATGGAAGAAACGACAGGCCACAGTTGAGTCATCCTGCTCCTGTTCCTTAAATTTGCGGTACCGCTCCAGACGGCACTCCCGGCACTTGTGCAGATGTGGGGCTACATTGATGCAAGAGCCATCCTGGAGGAAAGGCTCACCTGACTGCTTCAGCTTCCTCACCTTGCTCATATCTTTCAGCACAGACTGGCCAACTGGGTGGGACAAGATAGGAGAAAGAATCCATTAGTTAACTGCAAAAGCAAAAGGATGCTAGCCCCCCAAAACATTTTCAAATATCTGTAAAAATATATTCCCATCAAAGATTAACAGCATGCTCATACCCATGCCAGCCCATTAAGACTGTTCATTTGCACAAACACTTTTACCAGTCTGCCACACACCATTGGAACAATGGTTATTTTAGAGAGAAAAGCTTTGTAAAATGAAGGGCCATCTGGTTAAATTAGGGCTGAAGATTCCTTATTTACAGATGGATACAGATACAGCTTTTGTTTCTTCTCAGTCTCCACACAGAAGTCAGCTACACTGGACAACACCTACAGCCCACTCACATCAAATCAATGACTAGTAACTAGGTACTTTTAATTAAGACTTAGACAGCAGTAAAATTAACAAACCCACAAGAAAATTCTAATGTTTTCAAGTCTGCCGCATACCAGCTTTGTCCTAACACTAACACACACACACACACACACACACACACACACACACACAGAAGCTGTACCATGTAGTTTGCCACGTAGGAAGTATCATCCAAGTATCCCACCCCTCCTTGTTTCAAAGACACCTGCCATTGGAGCCATCACCTTTTAGGGGAGCTGTGCGAGGCCGGCCCTTTGGGGCTTGCTTCCCTTTCCCTTTTCCCAGCAGCAATTCAGCATTGCGTTCTGCATTGGGGCCTAGCTTTGCCATCAGGTGTTCTGGGATTCCCTTCATACAAGCCTTGGCCTGGAGCTGCTCTTCAGAGTCACTCAAATCTGACAGGTCACTATTGGTACTAGAGTCTGAGTCCTGTTTGGATGTCAAGCTCCGCTCATCTAGAGAGAACCTTTTCACAGCTTCAAAGGGGGCTTTGTTCTCCTGGGGAAACTCTGTCTGTGAAGAGAAAAAGCCAGGTGGATGCCTGCCAAACACATTAGAAAAAGTTTTCAGAAGAGGATTGTCCTGCTGCCCAGGCCCAACAGACGGTTTTTCTTCTGTTGGGCTGGAGGAAAGTGTAGGCATCTCGATAGGCTGTGTCAGGCTGCCGGTCGGTGAGCTGGAACGGCCGTTCCCTACAGCGGAAGGGCTCTGAACACCAGCAGCAATTGTTGAACCTGCAGTACTGGAGACCATCTTTGAGGAATCAGTCGTTATAAACAATGTTTTCTTCTTAGCTAGAGAAGAGTCTGCAGAGGTGAGTGATTCTGGCCAGCCAGAAGTGGCCTTAGGACCCACAGGTGTAGAGGGAGTAGAAACCCCCGTCTGAGATGAAGATGCAAAGCTGCTGAAAGGACTAAGTTCTGCTTTCTCAGCAAATGCCAGGAAAGGGTTTGAGGGTTCCTCTCTTGATAGCTTTGGGGGCTGTAAAAACAGGTTTTCATGATTATCTGGGGGGCGAGTATTCAATATGCTTCGTGAAAAGGCTGGAGTGAGGGTGGGCATAGATTCCACAGGCAGCTTCCGCTCCACAGAACCGCCAGACTGGGCTCCTGGTTTAGTGTCCGTTGAAAGAACAACTTTACCTTTACAGATCCCAGCACCCACACTCTCTGTACACTGCTTGAACGAGTCCCGACTAGGGGCATCTTCGGCCAAACTCTCTGAAATGACTGTGAAGTAGTTACTGGAAGGTAGATTTTGGGACATGCACTGAAAAAACAAGTTCTTGGACAGATCAGAATCTTTCTGAGACTCTTGTCCAGTACTACAACCAAAGGCAAATCCAGAAGGCTTGCTTTCTGGAGTCACCACTCCATTTGATTGGCTTCTTCCACTCCCAAACACCAAGGACTGGGAAGCACTTGGGAGAGAGACTCCAAATCCAGAAGCAGTCAAAAGTGAGTTTCGGGAATTCTGAAACAAAATTAAAAAGCATTAGCCAATTAAAGGAATCTTGTTTGATTCAGCAATACTCTGGTTCATCTAATTACACAGTAACATTACTTATCCACCTGTAATGGAAACACTTAGCAGAAGTATTTACACTGAAGAAACTTCCTGTAAAGGTTCTGCTAGACTAATTTCTTCTACTTACAAGCTATCAAAACTAATAAGCTAACAATGTCTTACACATTGAAGTCACATGGGGAAGATGAACACTTGATGCCTTATCACATTTGAGAGCAAAAATGGGATACAAGACAAGATAGACTGTCTCATAAACATGCCAGTGATTTAAAGTACTGATTGCTTTAATTCAAATCAACAAGAAAGGAATCTCAATTCAAACAGCTTTTCAATAATCTCCCTTCTCTCCCCCTCCCCCCGCATAATTCTGATTATCTTCTCTTACCTAACCAGCACACTTAGGACAATTAACTTAGTTTGTAAAGTTAATTAAACAAAAAAAAAAAAAAAAAGGACTTAGCAAAGAGACTGTTCCTGATCACCACAAACCACATCTGCTGACAGGTGGACGCCTATGAAGAGGTGCCTTTGAGGGGATTACTCAGTAGATCTTAAGCATAAAGGCCTTAATTGTTACGCTCTTTAAATATGTAAGACTTTTCTTATTTTCAGGTTTCCACTAGATCCATCACTATAACATGGAATATTTACTTGCTCTCTTCTCAGCTTACGCCTACTCAGATTTCACAAGTCTCACAATCAGTCAGTTCTGTTGCAACTCATTATGTTCTGTGACTAACTCATCAGTTTTATTCCTCTTCTTCGAAATCCCGCTTAGAAGTCTTCTCATGAGCACTACCTAGTTAGTATGCTTTTATTCCACGGCCACGTTAAGTAGAATCACCACCTCTGCATGTGTGTGCGCGTGCACACACACACACTCCTTACTGACCATTAGTCTCACAGTAGATCTATTACATTGCAAACTGATGTTTACCTTGTTTCTCATTATTAACTTACAGCTGTAATAACTTTAACAGGATGGTCCTTCCATATATTAGAATATGAAACTTTTTTTTAAGCCAATAATAATAATAAGCCATTTCCAAAATTTGAACCCTTTTTATTTTTTGCAAATGCTGTCTCATACATGTTTTTTGCCATTGTTTAATCTAGTATTTCCAACAGTTTTTAAATAGCAAATGAATGTAAGACAATCCTATTAAATAATCTCATGGATCAAAGCACACTGACAAAGTAGATAGTCTGAGACCAACTGTGAACTATACGCATTTTTTTTTTTTTTAAATAGAGATTTGCATCAGGTCCTCCCCCTCACCAGCAACTGTGGAAAATACTATTTCAAATGGTACTTAGTTTCTTGATCAGCGGTCTACCCACAAATTCTGAGACCAGAGTATTAATAATGATTTAAAACAAATGATTTGGGGTTGGGGAAAGGGAGGAGATGTAATATCAAAGTTTCTCAGCACAATTAAAAAGTTCTTCTTTAGTACCACTGATGATAGAAATAATTTTGACCATTCACATATATAATTTGTACCTGCTCTCTAACTCTGAACTCTGGTTCTTTCTGAGGTCTCAGCAACTATGTAGCCCTCCTGCTTTCTACAATTGTATCTCTCCTTTACACATTACTATCTAGTAATTTTTCTCCCAAGATGAACATCTCACCTTTTCCCCTGTCCCATTAGCTAATGCAAAAGATAATGATGAAAATAATCCATTTACCATCCTGGCAATTTCCTTGGAATCTCTAACGTATCTCCCATTTTCATATTTATACAATAGATTATGAATTTCTTGATTTCTGCTTTACTCCTCAGAGCAGTGGGGTGGAGTTTTTTGATCTTTTTTTAAACTAAGCCTTCATTTGGTTACTTAAAAAGTCTTCTGTTTTGTTATTTAACCAGATTTCTCCTCTGTGTTTCTGTTTTTCCCCTGAAAACACAGACACATTACTAAAAGATCTTCAATTAGCTTTTGGACATGGCTCCTTATTCAAGTTGCTTCTAAAGGTACCTATCTCAAATATTTCAATGACTTCTCTGTTTTCAGCCTTCGATAGTAAATGATGCAATTTTTTTCTAGTTTTTCTAGTATGCAGATATCACATAGTTGCAACAGATGAGTTGGGCATCTGTAAGAGGGCCTCAAAATAGGTCCTCAGTTTTCTTTTTCTTTTTTTTTAACCTAAGTGTTCAACTCAGTACATATTCTTATGCTTATCTCTTGACATAAGGCAAGAGATATTAAGTCGGTTATCTTCCATGTGACACTACCAAATTAATTACATTAATGCAGTGCTTAGTCACTTTAAGGCTGCTCTGTGTAAGAAACTGCATTTCTCAGATTAAGGCTCAATAAAGATAAGAGTGCTGAAAAGCTGTCTCTGAGAATTCCTCTATCAGATAGCATCCTTTTCTCTTGGGTCCTTCTTTGGATCAGGTAATAGAAAGGCTCTTTTCTTTGCATGGTGGGGCAGAAGGGATTCATCAGAGAAACAGTTTTCTTAGTTCCATGAACACACTTCATAACAGGAACATATCACAAAAGATATGTTGCAAATGTGTATTTTTTCCTTGAATACGCTGGACTGCAAGCTACTCACCTCTCCCTGAGTTTGTGATCGGCTTGTTTTCAATTTCTCCTGTCCAGTAACTGCTGACATACTGGTATCGGAAATCCTCACAGTTGTTGGCGTCAAAGCAGTTGTTGTAACTGCTGCTGCAGAAGTTACCGGGCCTTGGCCAACCTGTTCCAGTGATTTTCCTGCCTCTTTACATCCAGATCCAACCAGCAATGTTGGCCCAGCCACAGAGGAAAACGGAGTGAAGGGTATTGGTGCGTCTCCACCAACCGGCTCATCTTGGACTACTAGCGTTCGGCCATTCTCTTTGGTGTAAGTGGCAAAACGAATATTGCGATTAATCTGAGGAACGAATGAAGGCAACTGTTTGGCCCTTGGATCCAGTCCCGTTTCATTATTGGAGCCTCCTTTCCAAGGACCTCTGCTTGCCTCACCTCCATCGCTACCATTGCTATCTGTCTCACCCCTCTCCTTTAGCTTCTTCATTGCAGGATCACATCCAGAATCTGAAGCATTTTTCCTCCTTCGTCCATCCTTTCCCTCCAGACTTTCTCTTTTCTTTTTCCCTTTAGATGATTTAGCTGCCTTGAGGCCCCCTCCCTGTAACAGACAAAACCATGCAATCACTACATAGAACAGACAGGTCTAACTCATTCCCCCTTCAAACAACATTTTCTTCATTAGCACAACGAATACACCACACTGCTCTAAGCTTAGAAACTTTCCTTTTAAACACAAATTGACAAATTTAACATAGGAAATTACATGAACACAGAACATAAGCATAAGAACAGTCTTGTCTTTTTTGTACCAGGACAGGACCTCCACGATGAGCTACTTAGCTGAGCTATTTTGCTACAGCATGTACCATATCATAGCAGATTTTGGGAAACACGCAACACAACCATATTTTAAAGTAGTTCTTGCTAACGTATGAAAACTATTTGCATACTACTTATACTACAAGTCTAACCTCGACAGTTCTTTTGAAGGGCAAACTTTTGGTCCACTACCTAGAATCTCCCAATATTTAACAGCAGACAATAGCATATCTTTCAGGCTAGGGCAAAAAAACCCAGGTCCAAATGTTATCATAGGAACTCTCTTAAATGAGGCAATAAAATACCAGGATTGTGTCACTAGTATACAGCCTGCTTCAGAGAGGCCAGACAGCATTTTTTTAAGACAGGCCTAAAAGGGTGAGCAGAGAAGCACAAAAGGATGATTCTGTAACAAGAACGCAACGAGCAGAGACATCCTTATCAGAACATTCTCTCTTAAAATGGAGAACAACAACCTTGAATACCAGAAATCCACCAAGATCCATGCTGAACTTAGCAAGACAAAGTTCAGCTAACAGAAAATAGATTATTTAAAGAAAGCTATAACCATTTGTCACAGTGGCAAAGAAAACCTTCCTTTTTCAATTTCAGCCAATGAACACAGCATGAGTTTTCAGTTGTCTCCATCTAAAACATCTAAACCTTTATGAAGCTCTACAATGTATATACAGAGACTTGAACTGTTGTAGTACCTCACTTGGAGAAGAGTTATCCATCACTACATGTATCAGTCGAGGATCCACTGACTTTATTTCACCACTCTGATTTTTATGCAGATTGGCATTGAGGAAGAAAGAGTAAGAAAAAACAAAGTTTAAGTCAGCATGTACAGTATGGACAGAAACCTTAAACACAAGGTTACTCTGTAGACCCTCTCCCATTTGGCTTTTCTTCCTCTGTCCCCAGTAATACTAAAGTCTTTCAGTTTACTTTTTATCCTTTTGCACCTTCTCCATTTCAGCAGCTTTCAGATTTGATTCCTTCTATTGTTTCATCATGTATTTGTACTGTACCGACCATCCCTAAAGACATTCATTACATTAAACACAATTTTCCTACTTCAAAGTCGTTTGAGTTGTTTGAGCCTTTTGTATATTCACTCTGCTGGATGTGGAAAAGATTACTGAAAGGAAATGCATCAGTTCATGCTGTGTCTGCCCCAAAGTAAGATTATAAACTAATGCTATAGCCCTCATCATGGATATTCAGGGAGACAATTAAAAATCACTTCTAATAAAACCTGTCTCAAATTGATCAGGTACCTGCATGCAGCAAGGAGCAATGAACACCCAATCTTTTCAGCTGTGCATGGAGGCTGCCTTTTTTATTTCACCATCGATACACGTTAAATTGACTGCTTCCTGACATGCTTTACACATACTCCACAACTTCAGTGTCTCTCCAAAGTGCCAGGCTGACTTGCCATACTTTGCATATGCAGTGCACTCATTCTGCTCACATACTTTGCCAGACATGGAAAAGGCTATGGTGAAACACCCCCTCTTCCCTCCCTCACCCCCAACAGAATACTGCTGCTGCCACAGTAATTTACATCTAACCCCACCAGACCAAGTTGTTCCTAAAAAAAAGGAGCCATTACAAGAAGGCTGCTGGTAAAACTGTCCGACTCCACAGAACCCCATAATGCACACCAAGTGACTGACTCTAACAGTGCATAGATATTCTGTGTTGTTTACTATGCCCACCAGATTTACTGACTGGAACTGAGGAAAAAAGCAAACAGCCTAAGCTAAAAATACATCAATCTTTTTAATTTAGACTGAGATTTTGTCTTCTGTGCTACTTTTGTTTCAAACCATCTGTACAGCCCATCAGACAGAAGCTCAGAGAGAAGGCTATAAAGATCACAGCATAATAGAAGCAAAAAGTAGCTTTCTGTACACAGAACACTCTCCATCCAGAAAGCTACTTTCAGTATTTTTTCCTACACAGAGCTCATTTTCAAAGGCATTCTTTAGCCTCTTTTGTTGAAGTGAGCTGCGTATCATCATTTATTATGTAAAGTCATCATAACGGCAAAGAATTTTTTTCATCAATAATGTGAATAATTACTCATCTTTTAAAGCAATGAACCAAGAACCAAAAGCTCAAGCTTTGGTGAAACTGATATTCTTCACGGGATATTGACGAGCTGTACTTTAGAAAACCAAAAGTAGTGCTGCACTTTTTTTTTACCTCAGTCACAGACACCTCCATAAGACGAGTTATTGGGTCTTGATGGCTCACGACACCACACAGCCAGCTATTTTCATCCTCTGGTTGGTAAACCTTAACCCTTTGGCCTTGGACACTGTAAGGACCTGGAAAAGAAGTGCTTTGAGTATATTTTCAGACAAGCTTTGTGTCATACAATAAAAATAGTTCTGTGCATATAATTAGGGCCTAAAGTGACAGCTTCCCAGTGGAACACAATTAAAATGTTGGGGCATCTGCTGCAAATCCTGCATAAGCCAAGTATTCTATTGTAAAAAGTTAATAAACCTTTATAGCTGTAACTCAAAGCTATTGCAAAGATTAAATTCACATTTTCTTTTATTTTGATCTTTTATTCAGTTTGCAAATAAACTCATTCCTTTTAGTTTGATTTTGTCAGCGGGGGCTCCTTGCTAACTACCCTCCTTTGCTTTCTGATCTACAGATCAATAATTACAAGACATCAATCCAGTGGACAGTCATAATTTTCTGACTCGCCACTGACTCAGTCCAGATGCATCACATCTCAGTATAAACTGCATGTAATTCAGAATGGAACCATACATTTTTATCTGGGAAGACTTTAATATAATTGGACAAGCAGTCAAGGTCTCTAAACCAACCAGTCTTAGCTCTTTAACAGGTATAACAGGTCATCTGCTGAAAGGTTCCCCCCCCTCCCCGGTCTCCACAACAGCATGCAGAGTCTTCCTCCTGCCTTAAGTCCAGATTAAAAAAAAAGGTTAATATTATATTGCTGAGATCCACATAATCCAATAACCACGTATCTGATACAATCAGTCCTAGGCGCTTCAGAAAGAGGCTTTATACTGGACAATTCTGAAGTTACTTGGTCACATAAGTAGTATTCTCCTCATATCACTTGTATCAATACATATTTTATTAAATCAAAAAGCACCAAGTCCCCAATTAAAAATTACATCCCCTTCAAATGTAATACAGTGGCCTGCCTCTAGGGAGGTCATGAGACCCCTGAATCCAAATTCTGGTTGCTAATCATTTTACCACATGAACTAGAAGACCCCTATCTGACAACCAAAAGTTATAATCAGGCTTAAAACTGTGCAATCCAGATAACAGTCTGGGTACTAATACTGTGCTCAGTAACCATGATTCCAACAAATTTACAACTTAAGTAATTATTGCATTAATTGTCAAAATACCAAAATTTAAATTTGTGGTAAGAAAAGAAATTTTTCTCTGGCTTTAAAGTTCAGTTCTAAATTTCCAGAATAATCCACCTTAGAACAGAACCAAAGCTTTAAAAAATTCAAAGCTAAGAGACTTAAAATAAAGAAAGTTACAAATACATGGGCACTGCCAATAGTATGCTGTCCTTCTTTACCTATATCATCAGTAATCATTCACAGTAGCTACTTCTGGTTGTATCTCAGCAACCTACTTTTCAGTAACTGTTATGAAATAAGTGTTTCTTGAGAAGAACTTCTGAAAGAACACAGAAAGCTGATCTTCCTAAGCAAATTGTAACACATACTATTACTGTTCTCCTTCACAAATCCCAGCATAATCCAGAGGTTTTCAAAACAGTCAAAAGTTCTGGAATGGAAAAACAGTTACTCTTACCTCTACTAAATATCTCCTGAAGCTTCTGGTCACTGATCAAGGCATTGACAGATTCTCTTAGTGGAGGCTGTTCCTGCAGAATCTGATTTTGACTCTCTGTTCCCATCTGCAAACAAAAAACACTTTTAACATAAAAGTAGAGTCTTTCAAAGTAATAGAATAATCAGTTTTTGAGATACAGCTCCTCCCGGACTGCTCTCAGAGAGGGACAAACCAAAGTAAGAAAAAACTAAGGAAACATTGCTAAACATGTCAAGAGAAAAAAGGGACTAGCTAGCTATGCAAAAGCTGTTGCGGAACTTCAACTGCAATTATTGGCTCCACAATACTCGGCAGCTAGCTCTCCAACTGACTGGCATGAAACAGGAGCTAGAACTTTTTTAATGCAGATGGAAGTTGGTTTAAGTACCTGTAAAAGCAAGAAAACAAACCCAAATACATAGGGCAGTGGAAAGAGGAAGGCAAGAATATGGAACTGGAAAAATAAAATCTGACAAGCACAGTCCGAAGTTAAATTTGTGCTATACTTGAACATATTTCAAATACCTGAAACAAACGTAATCCACTGGCATCAGACAGGAAACGTAGATGTCTGTCCAGCAGAAACTCCACCGGGACCACAGAGCCTAAACCCAGCTTATCTACTAGAGGACTGAAGGTCTGTGACGAACAACAACAAAAAGGAAAGTTATAGAAAAATGACCGAGTACATATACAGACCAACAATAGCTGTTTTCACGTGCTATTCAAATAAAGAATAAAAAGTTTTATTTCTCAGCTTGAACTCCCCAGCACCTGAGTTTTAATGCAAATTATGACTCATTATGTCTAAGTCAATACTTCTTGCAGGTGTGGCATATTATAATAGAAGGAATTACAGAATATTGACTCCATACCTTCATTAGAACTTAAAGCAGAACTGAAAAATACCTTCTATGGTATTTGATTTGTTATAGAGTAAGCATCCTCTGATGCTCAGGTAAGAATAAAAGCTTTGGTTAACAGTTCAAACTATCCTATGAATTTCAGGTATGACCTCCCGAAAGGACCACCTTTATGCCTGAATTCTATACAGGAATAAACACTACTATGGACATGTTAATAAAGGGAAGCATTTTTTGTTACTACTGTTTTGTGCAAAACTGAAGTTCATACCATGTGTACCATTGACATCCAAACTGCAGGACAAATTACTCATGGAAAAATACCTAGCAGAGTCAAATGATGATCTTACAACTTGCTGACGGAAAAGAAAGTTACCAGCCACTGGAGTCTTTGAAATTTACTATCTGTATCTCATACTCGCACGAACATTTTAACACACAAGTATTTATGACATTTTTGCCTTAACAGCTCTCATGAAGCTTGCTCACACCCTATTCTCCTGTACCTGACTATGTGAATATAAAAGGCAGTGCACATTTATGTTCTCAGTTCATCTAAAACTGTATCTCCTAGAATTGATCAGGACTACAAGAAAGAGGCAATGGAGGATGAACACATACAGAAGTAATATCTCAAAAAAAGACGCCTTCCCTTCATAACTGTAAGCAGCCGTTTTCTCAGAATTGTCCACATTGTATATATGCACTCTGCTTCGGTGGTTAAGCCCAGTCGGTATTCCCATGCAGTTACCCGAGCAGGGCTGCAGTACCTGAGTGAAAGTTTGAGTGCTCAGATGGCTGCTCAGAGTATTGGGGATGGAAACACTTTTCAGCAAGGCTACAGATATAGTTTGAGCTTTAGTGGAAATACTCTGGTCAGAACGGGCCCATTTTCGGATGCCAAAGCCTTATGTTTCTCAGTAGAGCTGATGATGCGAATCTCGGAGCACATGAGGACTTTTGGCCAAATACTCACCAGTGCAGGCCATTGTGTCAGCGAGACTCGAGTTCCCTGAAGCATAACTGGTTCACTTCGAGGAGCCCAAACCAATGATCCTTCCAGCAACAACACTATAACTTCTTCAGCATGGACTTTCACCCAGGCATGCTGCTTCCAGTTACAGCCATCAAATTCCACAAAAATCTGATGATTAAAAAAAAGAAAAAAAAAGAAAAAAGAAAAAGAAGGAAAAAAGCATTTAAGTTCTTGTTTCAGACACTGAGTAGAAAAAAAATACCAATAACCCCTATGGATAAAGAGTCAGCAGCTCTGCTCAGAAAATAAGGATTAGTATTTTAACAACAACATGAAGACTATCATATCTACATAGCTATCAGATACTACAAGAGAAACAGGAATAAAATTAATAGCAATCACTAAACTATGAAAAAATATTTATTTCCCAAATAAATACCACCAGCTCCCAATCCTGCATTTCCCATACAAGATTGGGATAAATGGGTTTCATGTTCCTAAAGTACAATTGATGACCCAAAGCAAACCTCTCACAGGGAATTTTAGAGATTTTAAACACTTCTACCCGGCATTTCAGCAGAAGGTTTGTCTCAATATGGACAACGTTATAACTGACATTCACAGAATTGAAACCTTCGAGAAAGTTCTGTGTTTGTAAAATCTTCCCTAAATAGGAAGTTCTCTGTTGTCTTGTACATTATTAAATTGCCTGCACCAAATGCAAATATTTCTGATGATATGTGACATTATCCAGAAATATCTACTCGCTAGATATTTCATGACCTAATTTCACAGTGTGACAATACAAACCACATTACAACTCTAAATCGCAACTCTCAGCATCCTCTTTTCCTCCTACCGCAGAAGGACAGATGTTAAAGCCACTCAAAATTACACTACAAGAATACTAAGGACAGGAACACAGGTTACAAAGTCTCATTCCACACTCTAACAATTAGGGGCTATTAAGTGTTAAAACACAGCAACATTCCAAACTTTTACTTATACAACTTGCATATTACACAAACATAATTAAAGATAAGTCTGATGAACAGCAAGAAATCCCTAATCAATTAAGAAACGCTGTAAGCTGGATAGTTGAAATGTAGACTTCTACAATAATTACAAGATCACTGAGAGTAGCAGCCGGACAGCTCTCTGCTTTATCAATAATCCTCATTAAAAGAGGTATTAGAGACCATTTGTACACCTCTTCATCATCCCTCCCCCCAGACTCAAAAGCTCAAACTCTGGGAGAGGGAGAGACTGCGAAGCTGCTCTTCTGCTGAATTCATGAACTCCATTACTGTCTAAGCTGTCCTGCAGAGAAAGATGACAGGGCTTTTCAAGATACCCTTCCTCAAATTCAACCCCAGCACCACAGTGGAAATTGGACTGAATGCCTTCTCTTACTGGGCCTTGTAGCTTTCTTGATATTGTACTTATGCTACTTCAACATGACAGAGGACTATCGTGTACAAGTAGTGAAATGGAAATATGTGTTTTTATATATGGCATTAGTGATACAACCATATTGCTACAACACTCATATTGTGAAATTCATATGGAAAATTGTCAAAAAGGACTATTAGGGTGATGCCAGCTTTGGAATATATGCCTTTTTGTACGATAGTTAAGAATTGGATAAAAAGGAGAGGAGATCTGATCAAATCAGAAAAGACTTCTCACTAGCATGTCCCTTGAACTAGTTGGCGAAGATCTCTAAAGGCACACAAATTCAAATAAGCAATAAAGTGCAGCTCTTCCACCTCTCCCAAAGAAATAAGGGTTCCTATTAGGTCTATTTTCAGTGTATCATTTCATACAAGAATTAAACAAGTAAGTTTACCTTGTGACACACATGAAACGAGACCTACTGGAAATTTCTTCCAGTCTTAACCTATTAACGGACACCTCACATTTCTATGAATCGCTGCAGTGGAACAGCCATAGTTTTAGTTGCAAATTTAATGAGTTCACTCCTTGTTTAAAAAAAAAATTACAAGTCTGTGATGGACCTCAAGACGGACCTTCCATGTTTCCGTAAGGTGCTCACTAGACATTGTGACAAATACTGTGATACCTGTTACATGCAAAGCAGTAGCAATACTTTCTGTTACTTAATTCAGAAAACAGACCTTGAAGTTTTCCTTGCTGAAACCACAGACCCATGACTGTGTCAAAAAGGAGAAACAAAAACTCTTTCAACATAATCATACGAAGCTCGTCTCTCCCCGCTACAGAACAGCGGAGAAGACACGGCAAGTTTATTTTACACACAGACATTGGACACATTATGTCCAATACTCAAGTTTTCTTTCATTTTTGCATATTCAAGGTAAGCAACTGACTCTTGCCAAACTTTCACTTACAATTATTAAAAAGTGTTACTAATTCTAAACCAATATCAAGCAGAGTATTCTTCCACATACAGAGATGCAGGGCAGCTGTTCCAGAGCCATGCAACATTATGTATTACACAGAGAGAAATTACCGCAGTAGTATCAAACAGACCACAAAGCAACAAAAAGGCAGAAAACCTCAAGACAAACAGTACGTTCCCAGTTCCTGTTTCCAGGATCTGCAACAGACAGCAATCTTTCTGTGTACGGGGTGTACAAGATAGAAGCAGAAGCCAGCTTGCACGGAGCACTAGGAGTGTTTGTGCACATACTGCTTTGTATGATTACAGAAAATAACTATAGCTATATTCATGAACTGATGCCCGATATGCCTAGATTCTGCATGTGTGTGTGTGTATGTGTGTGTGTGGGGGGGGACACTAAGGGAATTCTGACAGGAAAACAGAAAGTCAAAGAAAGTAAGGACAGACAAGACAGATGTGAGAATGAATAAAACATTTGCTTTTGATATGTGAAGTGGTAAGCAGCAATATCATACCTTTGCTGAAAAGCCCAGAATCTTTGAGCAAAACTGCTGCATTATAACCAAGAAGTTTCTGCTCTTTCTCATCTTAATTTGAAAACCATAATTCTGGGTCAAAAAGGAAAGGTCTGTACACTAAAGCTCTGGCTACATTAGAATAAGTTACCTCTCAAATGTATCAGTGGTCTTATAATTCACAGGGTCACCTCTACAGATGTCTTCTGTTGACCCTCCTAACTCTGTTCACAACCAATTTAGACAATCCGTTGATAAGAATGGCAATGGTGCTTTGTTAAGAGTAATGTTTCTAAACAGTAATATTGATGATGGCAACTAGATAAGCAATTTGCGCAGACATGTCCTTATCAAGAGAAATAACTGATGCTGCTTAGACAAAATGCACCTGCAAGACTTCCCAAGTACTCCCATATGGAAAAAGAAAGCATTCCTTCAGCAATATCCAACTACAAAGAATAATGATTTTTAGTATTTTTTTAATCTACAACTTTCTTGCAACATAAAAAGCAGAGAGTACATATGCACCTCCCACAGCTTTGTTTTTTGGCGTCTTTCCCTCCCTCCCAGAAAAGATGACACTAGAAAGCAGAGCTACTGCTCTGCTTTATATCTGATATACAAAGACAGCCTGAAGCATCTGTCTAGAAAATGCTTTCTTGTCTATCCAGTCACACTAACATTCAGACTGTAATGCATGCTAGAAAACTATACAGCCTTCTTCAAATGGGAATTTCCCCCAAAGTTTTCCAAAATCAGTTCCACTACAAAAGTGGAAGCAATAGGAAGAACAGTGTACATAAGACAGATACAACTGTCTTTTTCATCACATGACACACAGGCTCCAAACATGATTCATAACAGAAAAACTGCTGGAGCTTATTTCATTAGAATTTGCACAAAGATCTAATGTAGATGCCATCTAAGGAAAAACATAAGAAAATCTTTACATTTTAGGATTTTATATATTAAAAAAGCAGAAGATGGCAAAAAATCCAAGTTTAAAAATAATCCCTTAAAATGGTCTTAAATTTTACCTAGTTTTGAAAGGAAGGATGGTCCATCAGTTGCTAGAGAGTAGCCAGAGACCCAGGTTCAATTCCCTGCTCCATCAGAGGCTTCCTGCATGACCTTGGTCAAGCCATTTAGTCTCACTGGCTGAGTTTCCCCATCTGTAAATTGGAATAATAGTACTTATGCCCAGAAAGGAGGCATTGGTAGGAATCTGTTGCAGACTACCAAATAAAACTAGGTAACAAGTTGGTCCATGACCACTTACTCATTAACAAGCAGAAAGAACTATGTTGTCAACGTGTGAGAGGGGAAAAAGGGGAAGGCAGATGCTGAGATTTCAAGTTGGGAGACGCGTCCGAGGTCTCATGCAGCTAGTAGTATCATTATATTAAAAAATTTAAACCACGGTAGTTTTCTAATATGTAATGCAACCACAGTATTATTTTGAAGTCTATTATGGTAGACAAAGATGGATATCACACCTATGCCTAGAAAACCATTAACTCCCAAACCAATAATCATGCCTCAACTCTTTCTTAGAGGCAAATAAGAAAAATTCCTATCCGAAATACAAATATTACAGGTGCTTTAGAATGGTCGATTCCCAAAGCCAGGTAAATTATAAACAAAACTAAGGAGAAAAATCTTCATCTGAAATAATTTACATCTAGCAACCCTCCTCCTCCTGCCTCCCAGAACCCCATGTATAGCCCAGAAAACACAATTATTAGAGGGAACAACTATACTATACTTGAAGGCTGATACTGATTAAGAGGTAAAGTGAAGATGGTAAATATTAATAAAATTAGAAAAATATACATAGCTTCCCCTCCCACCCCATCCTTGGCACTTTCTTATGCTTATAATGCATACTGCTAACAAAGGAAAAAAGCTTTTGGCAGGATCAACATCAGCATAAGTATTTAAACATACCAGAAACAAGAGAAATCTTAACACTACTAGGGCCGTTAGCTAATGGGGGCAGTGAGCTGTTAATAAATTATCACAAATAGTTTCCATAAACATTTCTGCTTTGCAATTGAAGATTGGCATCAGTGTCATGTGAGTCAACACTTCAACGCATGCACAGTAATCTACGATGATACTAAACAACTTCTGATAGGGAGGAACACCTGCATGAATCAAGAGGTTCCAGGTAACAAATTACTCTTTTTGAAAGAGCATGACAAGATATCTGGCCTTCAAGTATTTCAACATTTTTAAAAAACCCTTTCAAAAGCTTGAAAGAAAGCTAAGAAGCCAACTGCAAAAAAAAAACCAACCAAACAAAAAAAAAAGAGCAAGAAATTAAGCATGGCATGAGAATGAAAATAAAACTATAAAAGTGATAGATCCATCTCAAATCCGATTTGATAAAGTTATGTTGATTGATAAAACTTTGTATGTATTTTCACTTCTGTGAAATATTAGTGTTACACAGTACTATACACATAAAATACAGAATATAGGTTAAACGCATTAAAAGCTGCTAACCTAACACACCTCAAACATTGAGGGGAAACATTGTGTGAGTTTCAACAGGAATTGGAATTTAGTCCAATATCAATTAGTTTTGATGCATCATTGACCTGAAAACACATCACCAGTGATGAAGCTGGCAGCCTATTTAAAAATCTCCAAAGCAAACAATGGGAACGACAACGCAGTCCTACCTGACCTTTTTTCAGTAAGCTGGCAGCTTCAAAAGATGCAGTTTAGCACTGTCAGTCAGAAATGAGTAGCCTATTTCTTCAGTATAAGATGTTGGACATATATCCAGAACAAAGCATTGCATCCCAAAAAGCAGTGCATCTGAAGTGTTCAAAGTGCATGAGCAATTCACTTTTTTTTTTTTTTTTTTTTTTTTTTTTTTTTTTTTCAAAATACAGTTTGTACAATCTTCGGTTGCATTCAACACAAATAGTAATTTTCTCTCACTAATATTCTTTCAGTGAACTCCATACTAAATCCCTGATTAAAGCTTTGATAACTTATAGCGACAAAGAGCAATATTTTTTCCATATACACACACAGGCAAATCAATCACTATACTTAAGCACATTCATGGGTAGAACAGATTAGATACTTAGAGGCTCCATCAGTCTCTGTTTGAAGAATCACTACCAGGTCTTCCAAGTAGACAAAAAAAGATGTCACACCTTGATTTTAGATTTTGAGACACTTCCATATAAATTCTCAAACTAGGAAAAGATAGCCTACATGCTGGGCACAAAATCATCTGTTCTGATAAAATGGAAGCCTTTATCTGAGGGGTTTCCATAGGAATCTGTTCTAGCTCCAAAAATGAAGCGCTGGATAACAATCATACGAATGTTGTGACAGACCCTGGGATCGCAAAGTTTGCCGGAAAGATCATAGCCTGGCTAGGTCTGCAAGCACATCTGCAGACGGAATTCAAAATGATCTCTTCCTGCCTGAAAGAGCACAACACAGTTTTGAAAACACGCACAAGGTGCTAAACAGAGGCAGAAATCACCAGGTATGGGACAGGTATCAGTTTCACAGAGAAAGTCAGGTGATTACAGAGGGTCATGAGGTGATGTATGTTCAGCTATATCATGCTGTTTCAAAAAAGGATAGCCACATGCATAAAGAAGAGTATGGCGTGCAAGACACCTGAAGTGATCGCTATCTCTATTCAGCCTCAATAGATCCTCTGCTAAAATATTTAAGACCTGTTTGGTACAGAACAACTGGCAGGAGCTGTAGAGAGCAAACAGGAATGATCGAGGTCTATAAAACGCGAGCTTTGAAGAGACTGGTCAAATTAGGTTGCTTCATCAAGAAAAGAGAAAACCAGAAGGGGAAATACTAACACACTCTTCACGAAAGGGTTGCCAAAAAGAGAATGAACACTCCACTTGATCTGCCTGCTGTAGATGTAAGACAATATTGGGATTAAGATGCAACTAGAAATACTTGAGTAAGAAAGCTTTCTCCAGTGTCAGATGGTAAGAACAGAAGCAATTGAGAGACTGTGGAGGGTCACTGCGAAGACCTCTAACAACGGAGATTAGAGAAAAGAGGCTACAGAAGCATAACGTGAATGACACTAGTAGAATTAATAGTGCTTTGATGCAACGGCATGGACTAAATGACGACGACGTCCCTCCCAGAACTATTTCCTATCATATTAAAAAGGGGGGGGGGGGGGAGGCGGGGAAGAGAACGTATCATTACTATTCAAAGATGACCACTTACAGAACAAGATCAAAAAGAGAGAGAAGACAGTACGAGATCGGAAATCAAATCAATACTGAATGCCTTTCTGGAACATTCTTTATGCAAAGAAGTTGTTGGGCTCAGTATAGAAACAACCAGTTGTAAAATTCTGTAGCCCATTTCATACAACGATTGAATCAAAACAGCTTGTTAGAATTTAAATCTCCCTACACTGACATTACGATCACACATTGACCACACAGTGCTCCGACACCACAGTAACATATGGCATACTCTGCAGTACAATTTAGACCTTAGAGTATCCCACATATCACATCTGAAGAAAATGAGTTTGTTTATTCTGTTCATTTGACACTATTAGGACAATACAGTTTTCTTTTCTGGTTTTTTGGCTTTAATATAAAAGAGAAGAAAGGAAACATTTCAAGATTTAAGAACTGACAGAAATTTCAAGTGGAATCAGGAACAGATGAAAAAAGCTGCAGTTAAAGTTTGAAAAAATCTAGTAGACAATCCCAGGCAGCACCTGGTTTAGTAAGTTTTTAAATAAAATACCACATTTTGGCAAAAGTATTACAGAAAACCATTCCTGAAAATACTGTCTTTTCAGTATCTCTTTAACAAGGCTTAAAAAGGTATGTATTTACATGAGTTGGGATAAGTGCATAGGAAGAAAGAATTACAAAGTAACGAAATAAAGGGAACCCACCACAGTGCTGTCAGGATCCTATTTCATTCACTATTGAGGCATTTCCAGCTTGAGCATCACTACTCACCCTAACAGTGGCCACTCGTACTGGGGGGGGGAAAAGTAACACGAATCATTTACAGCTCAAAAATCAGTGCTGGAAACTACACAAACCCCACAGCATACAAGGGAAGATAGCTAGTCTTAAGAAAGGCCCTACTCTATTCTGAACCGACCTCGGCTCAGGCATTTTAGAGCACACTGCAACTGCCACATTTCTGCTGTATCAGGAAGGAGTAACATTCAGAGCCCTGCACCCTAATTCCTAGTGTTCCAAAAGAACTCGAATAGTTTTGATACAGCATCAGACCCCAGGAGGCTCTACACCTTAATGCTGCCCCGAGTGAAAACTGAAACCTTCCTAGAGTACTCAGCAAAATATTACAGAGAAAACTACCACTGGTTCCTTCTCCCTGGTCCACAGACCCATCACTTCTGTTTGCAGACACTGGACTGAGCATAAGTTAATATACAGCTACCTAGAGCTGTTCCATCTCTACAAGGAACCATGGTGGTTTATTAGCTTGTACCTTAACCGAGCTGTATTTGGAAGCAAAGTAGTCACAGTTATGCAGCACTGTGCCTAAGGCAATATCTGTGATGCAGGCAGTCCACAACACTGATTGCCCGACAGGTACGAGTTTAAGACGATCTAGTTTAGCCTCAATCCACGCTACCTCACTCTTATCACGAGACACTACTCCACAAGACGTGCAGCTTTGTTTATATCACAAGGCAAAGCACAAGCAGGAAATCTATACTGGGACCAGACTCCAAGGATTCCACCTAACACAATCTAAGTTGAGAGGGTGGCCAATGCCTGTGCCACCTCCCCATGCGAGACTTAGCTACCATGCAAATTGGATCATTAGTCAATGCAAAGAAGTTGTCCAAAATGCAAAGTTTTAAGTCTTCTAGTAGCTTAATGCATTATTCTTCTTACGCACAGTTAAGCTATAAACACATGCATTTATGATTCTGTACGCAAAATACCTTAAAGATGCTGCTTTCCAAAACAGCATTTTGAGAAAATGCTGCAGGTTCTTGGCAGTTAACTTCTGTAGCTAGTTATTTTAGAAAATTAGATGATTAAAAAAAACACGCCTTAGATCAGCTTAGATGAAGCAGCCTCTCTCCCTCTAGCTGCCTGCTGTTACTAAGAGCCAGGACGTTCCCTCAACACTATCACTACACATTCCCATTGCTTCTCCTTGAACAAGCAACTCAGCTGACCCCACAGTGTGCAAGTTTAAGGAACTAAAGTGGCAAGAAACTAAGCATATACAAAGAACTGTTAGCTTTCTGCCAATTTTGTTATGTAAGCAAGTTCACTAGAGTCCAATGAAGCATCATTGCTTCACTGGGTGGTGGAAGGGTGATTACCTCTCTTGATAAGGGTGGCTTACCTCTTTTGACAGCAGCTGGCTACTATAGTGACTTAACATCAAACTGAACTCTTGCACTGAAGTCCTCACTGATAAGTTATTTTCTTACACATTATGAGTAGGAACATAAACACTGGACAATTCTCTCTGCCATATGCTGTAGCACACACTTTATCCAGTAAGATTCATAACAGCTGTCAAGCAACTGAAGACTGTTCCACATATGAACCAATTTGGACGGTTTTGGTTCACGCCAAACCAGAAAAGACTGTGTCAGGTTCTTGGTAGCAAATGTCAACCCAGCCAAATTCAGGATCTTGAACAGTAACCCTACAGCTCTGCAGCTGCATGGTTAACACAAGCTTACAAAACCAATTGCTTCAAAAACTGTAATGCCCTACCTGCTAGGCACAGAACCACTTCAGAATATGTTTGCATTCCTATAGGAACTTCCTACACTAAGAGATCTCCTTGCAGCACAGGCAGAAACAGACTGCCTTTCAAAGCAGCACTCGTCTATTTTGAATGCTAGGAGCTCATTTACCATTCCCCAGGCCTATCCTTAAAAAGTCACACCTCTTTTCTTTAATAATTTATGCTACAATTAACAGCTCTGAATTTTCTCTGCTATTAGTAACTTGAAATACTTGAGCTGTTGGAAGATGTGCGGTCCATAGAATAAATCTGTTTTGGAACCAGACATGTATTTTTGTCAGATACTTTACTTTTGGTTGCTACTTCTTCTAAAATGCATCTTTAGCTGATGTCTACTTGCGTCCTAATCAAAGCATCATAAAACTGACTTCAGCCAAACTACAGCAAGACACAATCTTTTCTGATTGCTGTCCTTTCCACAGCTATCTGGACTATCGAGGTGGATGGTATTTCCTGTTTTACAAAACTAATCACCTAGAACTCCAAATAGGCTACTCCTAATCCCAAATATGCTATAACCAATTATCAGCTAGAAGAGGATGACAATCTCCAGGTCAGAACTCTGAAGGAAAAACACCACCTTAAATTGCGGGTTTGATAAGAAGGCTTTTTAAAAACAAACTAACATTGATAGCTGTAAAATTAGCAAATGGTAAATATAGTTTGGATGTTCAAAAAAGGAAGAGATAGCCAGATAACTACAGCTCTACTAAAATCGTATCAGTGGTTTGCCAAACATAAGAACTAGTTTGTGGTGAGGGCAAGGGGAAAAGGACGAAAGAAGAATGGCAATAAATGGAAAGAGATAAAAGGGAAAGAATGGTTTTAATAAAAATAGCTGGCATATGATATGGTGGACTTTGTTCTGCTGCATCTAGTCTGAAATTGAGCATCCAAAACATTAAATGACTGCTTACATGGCACTGCACTGAAACTGAGGAAGGCTGACTGGGATTTACAGAAGCGATCTAAGGGAAGTGATTAAAAGGAAGATGAAAACAATTGGTTTTAAAATGGCAAATATCACAACTTATTTAATAATGGCGTTGATAAAAGTTGGCACAAAAGGTAGCAAACTTATTTAGACACTTCTCTGGCCTCAAGTCTAACAGTATCTTATGCAGACCAGAGAAGAACCTGAGGAGTTGTTAAAAGTTCTTAAAAATCACAACCTCTGCAAAATCTATTTCAATTGCTATTTCTGGATTGTCTCACTCTTTTCCTCTGCTTTCCAAGTTGGCCTCATCCTTGAAAAAACATTAGGGATATAGTAGTAGTAAACTCATTTCCACTGAATTTGAGGGTTTAAATTGGAGAATGTTTAATAAAAAACTTCCAAATATTTGTTTTAGGTTATTGTATGATAGTCCACATGATTTTAATGAAAAGAATCCCAACCTCAAAGAAAAGTCTTGGTCTTGCCATGGTCTCAGCAATCAAAAAAGAAAGAGAGAGGGAGCAAGGGAAAAAGCACACGCAAGTGAAAAACTATTCTTCTGAAGCAGAAATTGATTGTGTTCTTTAGGAAAATTTCTAAGAAACTGTCAGTCTCTCTCCAGAATCATGCACCTCAATCTCACTTAGCATACTAAGTAACTGTAACAAATGAAACATCTCTGAATACCGTGATGAAAGTCAAAATGAACAAGACAGACATCAACAGATACATGGTTTTTCAGAGAGAATTCACAAAGATGGCCAAAGGTTTGTCAAACATCTAGAAATGGCAAAGAAAAAAAAAAACTATATGAGGAACCCGCCCCAACACAACTTTCCTTGTGTTTTGCAAAGTATTGTAATCTAGTGTAGGCGAGATGCTAGAAAAGAACGCTTAACAGTGAATACAGACAATGAGGCAGTCACCACCAAGCAGCGCTACCTCAGAAAAGCATGACCAGTTAATTAATGACAAGAGGGAAATAGTAGGAATTCTTCCAACTACACATAAATTTGCAATACGAACAATTTCAAAAGAAAACACAAATTACAGAAAAATGCCAATAATTCTGCCACTGATTTAAGAGTCTAATGCCATAAGCAGAGCACCTAATCAGAAAGAGGCAGCACAATCTAATAGATGCAGAGACTGACAGCTTGACAGCAAACACATAAAACAAATGATGCAAGTGACTGAAGTCACATGCACAATGACCTCAAGACAACAACTATACAGAGGCAAAACTGAGTTTTGCTTTGGTTTCTTAATCAGCAGTTGAAACTGGAAGCATTAGGACTACTTAGAGGGTATTCTGTAATACTACCGAGAGAATTTACTGTATTAGCAAATGTATCTTATGACTATGTTAAAAAACTATTCAACAACCAATGAAGCTATTTCGAGTGAGATAATCACACTGTTGATACATAAACTTACATTACACTGGCTAAGTCTTCTTGGAAATAAATTTCTTCAAGTATTTCTACAAGAACATGATGTGGTTATATAGAAGTATTTTTGAAACCATCAGCTTGGAAGCAGGTTAAAGACACAAGAGGTCTGTAAACAACTCAAGTACCTATTAGCAGCATGAAGCAATCGAAGTGTGCACTTGGAAATAAATTCTCGAAATGTGAATGATTGTGATATAGACCTTGAAGAAAAAAAAATGGTCAGCCTAATAATCAAGGATTTCACTGAAGCAATGAAGATGATCAGCCAAAATAAAACAGGTACTGAATACTCATAGCACTCCAAAGGATATGTATATACATATCACATGCAGAATATGTTTAGTTTTACTACAGAAAAAATGAAGGCCTTGTGCCTTAAGAAGTTAAAATATAGAACAGATTTCTTGAAGCTGTTGTTTGGTTAAAACACTGGCCAACCTCTCCTTCATCCGAAACGTTTAGGAAACAGACTGTCATACTAAGACAGTAGTAACTCAGGGAAAAACAAACAAACAAACAAACCCCCCCAACTTTCTGCCATAATTGCTTGTTTTTAAAGCAGAAGTTGTTCCATATAATGAAGTCCACATGTTTTTACCTGGTACCAAATAATCAGTCCTCTTCCTTAAACCTGCCAGAAAAAGCATGCAAATACCAGTACTCCATAGGAATTCCTGGAGCAGGCGCTGTACTGCAGTCCTGACCAGAAGCCTAAAAAATTATTTTCAAGCTTCTGATATCTCAATTGAAAAATGAGAAAAAAATCTTAGTACAGCCATTACAGAAACCTGACTTTCTGCTACCACTTGAATGATGAAATAACTCCAAGCTCCTAGTCTGTAGCTCAAAAAGCTTCTCATTAATTAGTGTTGAACTATTGCCATTACAAATGAATGATTTGGTCTTTTGTTTTTATTTGAAGTGTGACACCAACAACTGCCTTAAAAACATATCAACAAATGTGTTGAGACAGACATCTAAATTACGATTATATATATTTGTATTCTGCTTGCTAAATTTTACTCTATTTATACAGCCCTTAGAGTCTATTGTTTTCTGTAGCCATAATTAAAAATCAGCTAAATGAAGTGGCTATATATTTATCAAACAGACCATAAAACATATGGTTTCTACTTTGCCAGCTTATGGCATTTTATTTGGTAAAGAGCAAACCTAATACATACGTCAGCACTGTCCACTCAAGAAGATAAACTGCCAAAGGGAAAATATGCTATGTTTTGACAATGATGGAGAAAAAACTAAAGGTTTTGCCAAAGTATATTTTATTTTTCTAGCCTTTTTCTCTTATTGCTGGCATTGCATTTCAACACTACAAACAACATTCAAAACATCGAGAACTATTTTGGTGAAACCTCTAGATCTCTTCCACCTGTAAAGATGTTGAATGTGAAACATTCAACTTCTTCAAAGGCAAACGGTTTGCTCTGCAAATGCAAACATTTTAAGAAGTTTCCTGAATACACACTTTGCCAGTAGTAAATAGTAACAGGCCAGCATTCACTTGCAAGAACTGGATCTGAATACACTATATTTATTTAACATGCAATAACCCTATGATTCCTCATATTGTTTATATCACTACAAAATTTTCAGATACAATTATTATTAAACATAAAGATTGTTCTACTCTATTTAGAGGTCCCTGAATATGTATTTTTAGCAGTATGTCTATTTGAGCAGTAACTCTCCAAAGTCAAACGTGGGTCACCAAGTCTGAACTAGGGAATCTGGATGAAAACTTTGATTCTGGTGCAACTTACAGCAAGCAGGAGGAGGAGGAGACTGACCTCTAAGGTCAATTGAGTATTTACAAGTCAGTCAGCTCTAGAGAGCATCCACTATCACGTGAGCAAGCAGTTATTTTACTGCCCTTCACTGATGTAAATTCATAGCAGTCATGCTCTGTGCATTTCTCCACCTAAGCTCCATTTCAGAAAACTTGCACCTTGCAGCCTAATAATGGTGGAAGGCTTAAGAATTTTGATTCCTTTCACAGCAGTGCGTGGACATCCACTTATGGCCAGTGCAAGACAGGCTGAGACGAGGAGGGGGGTGAAGGAGGTACGCTGGGTGGACCTTTGATCTCAATCCATACAGCTGCTCTTTCATTGCTGTAAAGGTAAAATATTCAGTTTCCTGTATTAGAGGCAGCATTTCTCAATGTCAGGTACCTGTCTGCCTAAAAATTGTCTTCTCAACATAGGGCTTCCATATATCTACTCGGACATCCCCAAGCACGTTAATTTTGTGCAAATCCAATAGGTTTAAAATGTATGAAAATTACTGCATGCACGCAGATCAGCACAGCTCACAATCAAAAGTCTGATACTTCCTGAAATATCGGGAGTACTTCATATATGCCATGTAGGCACGGTGCGCACTCAAAGTGGACATTTCCATAATCCCCAGGAACAACGCAGTTAAACTGGAACTGCTGCACACATGCAGTAATTGCCACCAGGTGTCAAGAAATTACAAGAAGTATCCTCAAATAGAAAAAGAAAACAAAACCAAAACAAAAGAGAAAATGATATTCAACTTTTTCTTAGGTGAGGTAACAGGAACTTGGAACGCCGTGATTAATAGAAACATGGCAGACAGCAGGATGAGAAAGCACCCAACGGACACAATCAGCGTCGTGTAAGGGTGACTCTGCAAAGCATCTAATCAGCTGTGCACAGGCTAGCGAGCACCCACTGCACACTGCCACACAAACTTTGTTACTGCCACTTCTCCACAACCTTCGCGTCCCAGTCCCGCTGCCAGCTCCAACAACGTCGCTGCCGAGACCAGCCTGTCAGCTCCTGCCGCAGCCGCCGAGTGCCGCCTGCCCGGCCCCTCACCGCCCCGCGAGCGGGAACAGGCACACGGCTTGCGCCAAGGGTGACACCGGACTGGGAAGGCTGGTCGGCTTGGTCTCCATACCACTCCTTGTCCATAACGCGCTAACCGCTGCGGATCTACCAAGAATCCTTCCGAGATCTGTGCTGAGTTTCCTCTACTGCAGCTACATTGCCAAAGCAGCCAGAGTTTTTTGGGGGTTTGTTTTTTTCTAAATAAATCACGTAAACAAATACTTACATAAGCTACAACTGCAGAAGTATTCAATTCATCTGCATGACTCCTGTTCCCTGTATTACAGTAGTATAAACAAGTAGTTACAGGATCCCTCCTGTCCTTTTTAAGCCCTGGGAAAAGTAAAGTAATGAATGGAGCTGCAAAAGACACTGCTCATCAGAAAAACTGAAATCTTTCAAGGCTGGTGTCTTTCACCAACCTTGAAAGGTCATCAGGAAAAACTGTGACATAACAAGCATTCACTGCTTTGTACTTGGGCCACCACAAAAAAAGTACTGTAAAATAAGTGGAACAAGTGTACATTTGTTGCTCTGCAGTCAACTATCTTTCAAAGAGCTGTATTTTACTTGCAAAGCAAGTACAAACTTATTACAAAAAACAATGCTCAACATCCTGTTTGTTCTAAAACATTTATTTTATAATAACAAACGTTAAAGAAACCCTATGGACCTGACCAAATCCATCTAGCCTAGCATCTGGCCTTCAACAGCAACAGCAGGAGCTGCTGCTCAGGAAGGGAGAGAAAGACTGAACCGCTTCCTGCGGTCCGTTCCCCTCATATTCCCCCCCCAAAACGCAAGCCCACGCAACTGTCTCGCTGACAGGAAGAACGATCCCGGAGCAGGATCATCTCTGAAGGACAGAAGGAAGTGAAGGTAGAAGCAGTGGCAAAGGAAGCAATCTGATATCCCAGACGCACACAATCATAGCTCTTTGTGAGCCTTCCCATCACTTCCAGAAGGTCCCAGTTTTAGCTCCCTATTTGCAAACTCCTCTTTCAACATCTGGTGCAGTTGGGAAGCCTCTGCAGCCTCCCTCCCCACTAAGTCCCCATCAGAGAGCACCGAAATTCTGCAAGAGGCTCGCAGCTCGTGAGAATTTGCAGACACCCTACCCCGTACAGACAGTACATGCACGTCCTCCCACATTCTTCTCTATTGTTGAGATGATTTTCAAGCAGCATCTCAAAGCCACTTAAGAGCACATGCAGCCCTAGACAATTTCTGCATCACTCATCCATATACATACATTCTTCAGAGAATATGATATGATTTTCCAGTGTGACCTAGTTAGAGAAGTTAGTTGAAATACCCTGATATCTAATGGCCTAACTCTAACAGTTCTGGCATTTGTAAAGTGAATTTGTAATCAGAATTGAGCTTACTCCATAATTCAAGTAACTGCTAAGAATAAACTTTACTGAAGAAAAAGATACAGCTTCAGCAAAAACATGTAGTAATCTAAAGCATGATCTACATGACGCATACAATTGAAAACCTCTTTGGACTATGTCGAATTCTAGGTGCAGAGTGCTGTGTGAAGTACGTAAAACTTAGATGTAAAAAAACAAACAAACAAACTTATGACAGGCATGACTTACAATCCACAAAGGTGGGAAAAAATATCTATCTGCTGCAATAAACATATTTCGGTTATTCAAAAAAAAAAAAAAAAAAAAATCCCGTTCAAAACTTACAGTAGATTTAGGAGGTCTGGGGCACAAGGTATTTGTACAGCCTGCCTACTCATTAAAATAATCATCTCACATACTTGATTTGGACATAAGCAAAAGCAGTACTGTCCTGCATGTCTCACGTTGTGTTACACATTAATGGCAAAATAGCTCATCTTTTTACAATATTATGACGATACCGAGGTTTAAACCTTGATGGGTCTTTTACAATTCTGTCCTAATAGTCATATGGGAAAAGGAGTAGGATCTATTTCTATTTAGAAGAGGCAAGGCTGTTTTCTAACAGCAGAACAGATTTTCCTCTGGATTTCCAGGTGCTCTGAAGATGGAACGAATAAGGCTAATCATTCTATTTCTGTGGACTAACCATAACTAGGTTATTCCACATTTTCTCCAAATGAGAATACTTGAGAGCTACTTTCTATAATCAAATTTACACTGAGAAAAACAAATCATGCTCTGAAAGGCTTCACCCCACCAGAAAAAAAAAATAGTTACTTACCTAGAACTGCAATTAAAAAAAAAAAACAGCTAAAACAGTCTTTAAGTTCTGTATCTATCATCTGTCCTTCAGTGTTCTCCCTTGGGTAGGTATAGATTCCCAGTTAGTTTCACATTGCTAAAAGGCCAATGTCGATCAGGCTATGGGGTACATAGTGAAACCATCTCTACAGAATACTATGAGAAAGCACAGACTTAAGCAACCAGAAGAGTAGAATAAACTATTTCTAGCCCTCTTCAGACACAGCCCACATTACTACTTTATCTTAGATTCAGTAATTCCTAAACTGTGGTTGACTGCCTGGTGCCAAATCCTCACTTCTTCTGGCTGAACGAATTTGAAAAGATGATGAATTTTTCTGATAGTACATCGTTATCATTGTCAAACCAGTGTTCATTATGCACGGAAGGTACCATGACAACACTAAATATTCCACATTACAGAACTCTGGAAATTCTGCATTGAGTTTTTTTACACAGTTCACATTCAAGAATCCCTGTACAGGGATTATGTAGTGTTAGAGACAGCTGCAACACAAACTGTGCTAAGCAGAAGATTATTAGATGAAAGGAATTGGGATAAGAACTGCAGTGCTGCTAACGAAAGTTATGAATTTTCAAAATATATATTTCCCATACCATCAAGTACAGAAGGCGACTTTTGCTTTGTCAGGGTAATCTCACAGTTGTCAAACGCTTGGACAGCAATGACTAACCAGGAATCAACTGACTACCTTTTGTTGGACAGAAATCCATAAATAAAGGCAACACTCCACCAGTTCTTCCACCAAAATAGTAATAAGATTAGGCATACCAGAAATTCATTACAACATACTCATATTTAGGAGATGATACCATAACGCAAGGATACCAACACACATGTCTAACGCAGTCTGCTACAGGAGTAGCTCTCCCGATGAGTCTTAGATTGAATAAGCTTTCACCCTTCAAACAGAGCCTCAAACACATCTCCCAATTTCTGTTTGTAGATCCCTTTTTGTATGTTTTATTCTCCCCCTCAAACCAACAAGGGAGCAGCTCAAGTGCATCACCACTCCCCAGAGACAGATGTGGGGTGCCAGGCCACCAGGGTTTGCAAAGCGAACACCAGCACACTACTTCCTATCGATAGCTTTAGTTGTGCGGGTCTAGCCTGACCTCTTTCTAAAAAGCCAAGGACTTCCCTGAATTCATTCTTGTGTGAACTAAGGCATGTAAAAAAACAAAACAAAAACAAACAAAACACCCACTCTTGATTTAAAGTAAGACCAAAGAAAGCAACACCACTTTAAGTTGTCAAGGAAGCTTCTTAGAGCTAGAACTCTACAAATAGCCTGAAAAACTTACTGTAGTAACAACAATAAAAACCTCTTCAAAAAGCTAACCATGAAGAGCTAATAAAATGCTTCACAAATGCAGAACTGTAGCCCCCTCCCATGAGTCAATATTTCACTTCAACAGCCAAGGTTCCCAAACACCCAGAGCGTGCTTTCATTGCGAACACTTGAAAAACAGACATGTGCAAAGAGAAACAGCAGAGATGCCTTTTCAGAGCCCTTCTGAAGGCCTCCACCCCAGACTCTCGCTGAGCGCTATCAGAAGTCAGCCAAACAAAACCGAAGACAGCACGTAAATACATTACACAACGTACGGGCTGCCATGACGGAAAACGAGATCTAGGACGGAACGAAATGGCCAACGCGGGCTCAGGTCTGAACCTCTCAGCGAGGGACACTCGCTTTCTGCACCGGCTGTGGCAGCCAACAACAACCCCCCCCCCCCCCCCCCCAAAGCCCGCACGAGTTACACCCAGGGCCGCCGGGCGCCCCGGCCGCGCCCGCCCCCCCCGCGCGGCAGCCAGGCCGCGGCCCCGCCGCTCGCCGCCCGCAGCGCGCCCCGGCCCCCCGGCAGGGCGGCAGCGGCGGGCAGGCCCCGCGGAGGCCGCGGCCCGCCCAGGGGAGGCGGCGCCCCGCGGCCCCGGCGCCGCCGCCGCCGCGCCCGCAGCCCCGGCCCGGCCCGTAGCGGCCCCCGCGGGCGCCCGGCCCCCGCCCCGCCCCGCCCTGGCGCCGGCCCCGCGCCTCACCGCCAGGTCCTGGGGCACGGCTCCGCTCATGGCCCGCACCGTGCCGCTCCGCCAGGCCCGGGAGGGCAGCGCAGGCCCCGGCTCCGGCCCCGCCGCCTCGCCCTCGCCCGGCCCCGCCGCCAGCAGCAGCAGGAGCCGCTTCCCCACGGGCGAGGCCGCCGCGTCCGCCATCCCCGCCGGGCAGGAGCCTCCGCAGCCGGCCCGAGCCCAACGGTCGCCGCCGCCCCGAAACACCGAGCGAGCGCCTGCCCCGCGCTGGGCCTCCGAGCGCCGCCCGCCCCCGTCCCGGCATGCACCGCGCCCGCGCAGCCTCCCCCTCCTTCCTCTGCCCCACAATGCCCCGCGCCGGCCCCGGCCCCGCCCCGCCCGGCCACCGCCGCTGCCCGCTCGCGCCCGGCCGCGGCCTGGGGCCGGCCCGGGGCGGGGCGGCGCTGAGGCGAGGGCCGCGGAGAGGAGCGCCCCGGCCCGGCCCCGCCTCGGGTCAGCGCCCGGGCGGGCCGCAGGGGCCCGGGGCGGGAGGCGGCGTCCGGCGCGGCGGCGGCGCTAGAGCGGCCTCAGACGCGGGATCCGAGCGGCGGTTCGGGATGTTTCGGGGCGACGTGAGCGGCTCGGGGTGCGGCCGTCGCCAGCCCGGATGCCTCGCTGCAAGGTGAGACGGGCTGGGCCGTGTTTTCAGGAGGCGGCTGAGAAGCGGTCACTGCGGTGCTGGGCGCTGCGGCCGCGGCCGGAGGATGCGTCTGAACTGTCCTCAGCTCGGTCGGCGGAACGCCCCGACCCTCCTCCCCGGCGCGCTTAGCGGACACAAAGTACGGCAGGATCCTGCGCTGCCAGAGGGAAGGCGAGGTCTGACAGCCCTGCTTGCGGAGTTACTCGGTGCAGAGACAGAACAGCGCTGATAGGCGCCACTCCTCGTTCCGGTTCCTACACTTAATATCAGAGGATACTCTTGGGAAAACATTTATTTTGCTTGTGCACGTACTGCTTAACTCTGTGAAAGTCATTCTCTCAACTCTGTCAAAGACGAATTACAATGTCTAGAGAAGGCTCAGAAGTTTCTGGTTTTGGTTTTGGTCTTTTTTTGGAGGCTGGGTCTGCTTTTGGTAGTTTGACCAACCGCACAGAACAAATACATTTCTGAGATGGAACACCGAAAAACATACCTGTTCACAAGAGGAATCCGTGATTTCTCAGCCTTCTTGAAACATTGTTACATTTGTTCAATCTAATAACTTGTGAAAAAAAGACAAGAAGCTTCTCTTAAAGACTAGCTGTGCCTATGCTTGTTAAGAGAGAGAAATATTCAAGTTAATCTACTATTTTGGTGTTTATATTTTTATAAAAAATACAAATTTCCAGATTTTTAATACATCAGAAAACAGCAAGAAGTTGCACAAGCCTTGATATATTTTCCTTTTAAAAGTCATCCTTACAGTCTGGACCAAAAATAGCCATAGCTATTCTCAAAACAGATTCCAAGGCATGCTATGACAGGTGGATGAAAAGATGAAGTCTTCAAGAGTAGGTCTATCAGAAAGGCCTGGCACTGATCTGCTTCTGTTTTATTTTAGAACTCCTCCCTCCAATAACAAAGGCCAGAAAAACCTGATGTCTGTGTATATATTTTTTTAACCTTTTTTCTTCCATAATATGAATAGCAACTGATAGAAAGAATCCAAGTAGAGGAGTGGAATCCTTTACAGAAAACTAGTAAAGTTATAAAAAGTAGTTACATAGATAACTGGGAGTCAGGATGACGTGCTTTAAATGAGAGTGCTAAAAATTAATTGTGCCTCAACAAAGTAAAATTTTTGGTGTGACCACATAAATAGTTACTCAAGGAAAAATATTCTGTATAAGTGAGTGTTAATCCAGCTGAGAAAGGTATCACTAATGGCTTAGTATACAAAGCTAGAAAAATTTTAACTGAGCATAACAAAGCTTGTTGTTTTCTGGGAAAGATAGCTACATGCATTCCCCAAAGTTATGCAAATAATTAACTTTCCAGCTTCAAATATCTATTTTGTTTTGTTTCAACAACTGTAAGGGTTTTCTTCAATTGTCTTTGAAGCATTAAATTCTGTAAGACAACACAAAACATTTGCAGGCAGTTCCATTTAGTCTGCGTTTTGTCCTTGTTGACATGTCAGATTAACCCCATCCCTTTACTGAAAATTTTTCCTTAGTGACCAACTAAAATTTGCATGTTTGCATGTGGTTTTTGTAACTCATGACATCTTGGCAAAACACATTCTGTTCCTAGCTGCCTCTGTGCTTTATTTGAATACCCTTCACAAAAGGGTTTGATACTAAATGACATGAAGAACTTTCAGCTGGGACAGGTCATTTAGTCAGAGGGATGCTTCCTTGGTCTCAGCATTCAGCTATAACATCAACTTTTAGAGGCACGGCATTTTGTTGTTGTTGTTAATGTTCAAAGCCTAATACTTATGCAAATACAAACATCAGTGGTACCAGAACTCAGCACTGTCTTCCTCTGCTGTGTAGCATCTGCGAGCTTTGATTTACTACACTCTGCTCGTTTTACTAAGGCTTTTTTTTTTTTTTTAAACAACTACAGGAGCTGATATGAACGAAACACTACTGAAGGATAACAGAGCCATTGTCTTGCGTTTAAGTGGAAAGAGTATTGCCCTAGTAAGTGTACTACATTCTTTGAAGACCAAGACAGGCTTTACCATCATGTCTTAATTTCTCTACTGAAACAATTAGTAAGATTATTAGTTACACATTAGAAACAGAACCACCATACAAGAGATTCTAAGTGGTTCTATGTCCCCTTCCCCTTCCACTAGCTCCAAGAAATGCTGAAATTACCAGCAGTTCCAATACTCCATCTCCTGAACATGGTGCTGGATGTTCCAAAAGTGAGCAACACCAGCTATACAAATAGTGGTATAATCTACGAAGAACAGGAGAGGTTTCCGAGCTTAAATTAATAATTGACACAGGGTGTGTAGGCCATATAATATGAATTAAATTAAATTTATATTCTCTTAACTACATAAGTATTAACCATTTTTAAATTCTACTGCATTGGCTTTTATTATACCTTAGAGCAGCAAGTTTCCCAGGCTAATTTTGCTATGTGCTAATTTCAAGTATTATTTTACTGTAAAAGGGTAAAGACAAGTACTGCTGTTACAGGCTTAACAGGCTGCAAAAACACTCACCATAGTATCAGCTTGTCATAAGTCATGTGATAAGACAAACGTCAGGCTACATCCAGAGCTGGCCCTTAACCAGTAAGGTGTCTGCTTCTCTGTTCAGCCCCCTCCAGTCTCAAATGATGGCCAATCCTCCAGAATTCAAAGGAAGTCACTTGCCAGAGTGATGGGTCCAGAGAGTAACAGTAGGGAAGATCTGACTCACTTAATTTGAGAAGCAAAGTGGGACTGATGCAGCCCCTTACCTGTACAGGTTTTCCACCCTCCCCTTCAAAATAAATTGCATCTCAGGCTACCCCTCCACAAACAGCAGCCATGTTCTTTGGAGAACTTTATTAAAATATATCCAAGAAATAATCAAACATTTTCTAATGAGTCAGGAGAGAACTGAAGTGAGAAAAACATCTGTACAGGGGACAATGCTGTAAGTTTTTGTTTACATGCTTTATTTTTTAAACGTTTCACAGTTTAGTCATTGTCTACAAAAATATATTTCTGAAACTCTGAGTCCTCTATAAAAAAGCTGGTCAGCAGCAGTGACCCTGACAAACAGAATGTACCTTAGGACAGTGTGAGCACCTCCTGTAAGCAGATTAGTGCAGATAGGGCACTCCTGTGTCACCCTGGGAGACTTCTGTTCTTTGGGATTAAAGCTCCACACTACTTCTGAAGGATGGTATTTTAAGAAAAAAAAAGAAATCCTTCCATTTCTCTATACTGCACTAAACCTGGGAGAGGGAGCTGCAAACCAGTGTATCACACAAGAGAGGGTGCTATCAAAGAAGGATTTGGCACTCAGGGGATGGGGAAGACCACACAGTACTTTAGTATTGGATAAATCTTTCTTTGAGCAATCTGTTCAGAACAGCCTTGCTCTTTGTGATAGTAGGTTCAGTCTACAACATTAACCAGAGGTACTAATGCCATAAGAGTGGAGTAGTTTTACAAGCACAAAGAGAGCCCTTCTTTGAGGTGGGGATAACTCAACTTAACTTTACCTCAGCA
Source organism: Dromaius novaehollandiae (assembly GCF_036370855.1). NCBI lineage: Eukaryota > Metazoa > Chordata > Aves > Casuariiformes > Dromaiidae > Dromaius > Dromaius novaehollandiae. The sequence goes on along the minus strand of NC_088112.1, from coordinate 23,492,225 downwards.
TCTTCTGCTGTGGCTTCAATCAAGTGGGAAGGTGCTTTCATATCCAATCAGAAGCCTACATGGTACTGGATAAAACAGAGCCACCATCATCAGTGCTGTCAGGCTGAATTCCTCCATATCCATAGTTAGAAATATTTCTTATGACACTATTTACTTAGTCCTACTCTTACCAGTCATCAGTATATCTAGGCACCAAATATAAGAATTGAGAAACTCAGTGTCCCCCAGATGAGATCTTCTTCACTTCTCCTCTGCTCAGAGAAGTTATTTGACAGGTCTTCAGAGATACTTACAGTTGGAAAAAACCAAAAATGCTGCCTCTTAAAATGTATCTTGCATTCTGCTCTAGAAGAGACAAGATGAATGGACTCTGAGCCCCTGTATTTGCAAAGTTCATAACTAGAAGCCCCTTACCAGAAAATAATCTGCAGGCCTGAACCTCTAAGCAGGGCAGAAATTTTCAGCAGCAAATAAGAAAACAGCAGTTATTCACAGACTGCTTCCCTACTACAGCAATAGAAAGAAAATCAGCTCTCAGTTCCTAAAGAAATCTTTTTCTCATCAGCCTATCAGAAGACGACCTTTCTGAGCCAGTAGCTTGTTAAATTTAGATTTCTTAGAGAACTAAGATGAAATGCTGCTGATTATTTCAGGTACAGCTCCAAAGGAAGTGCTTCTGAGCTTTAGGCTTTTGCTCAGAAAGTTCCCCTCTAACTTGTGCCTACTATGAAGCCCCAGTCTGGCCTGCTAAACCTGAGCAGCCAAAGAGGTACACGAATTTTAAGTAGAATCAGCATCATTCAGGAAAACATAGAGCCCAAGAGCCTGTACCAATGCAAATACCTTATCAAAAAAGACACTCAGCACTACAGAACTAACATCATCTCATTAGCGCTAAACAGTTAAAGTGGAAAATCCATAGGAAAAACACCTGAAGTTTACTTCCTGCCTATTTTCTTTCCTTGAATTGCCAAGGAGGGTGGGGGAGAAGGAATGAATCACCTCACCGTATCAGCAGTAAGTTACACAGTAAGCCACTATATGGAGGCAGGATTGGAGAATAATTTACAACCAGAAAAAGAAAAAAGCCTGAAAACTTACAGTCTGAAAGCTTTGTTCAGTTTCCCAAACTGTGAACAGCCTAAACAGATGATTTTGTCCACCCCTCACTGAATCGTATGCAATTCTATCATTAGACACTTCCAAGACTAGAATTGTTCATCCATCAAGTTGCATTCCCACTGTGTTCCCAGCTGTTCAGCTCCCAGAGGTGCACAGAAAGGGAGGGAGAAAGGGCAGATGGGCCCACACATAGCACAGGTCTCCGAAACAGCACCTATTTTAATATACCTGAGCAACAGAAATCAATCAGGAGTTGTTGTATCTCAAGATGGCTGTCAATTCTGTGTGCATGGAAAGGCCATAACTAAAGCTTAAGAAGATGAAATTAAAGGAAGATTCAGAATTAAGAAAAATCTTCTCCCGTGGAACCTGTCATGCCAAAGACGACTCCTCCCTCAAAGAAGTGGTGCATACTCAATCATTTGGGACAGAGAAGTGGAAGAAGCCTTGAAAGAAACAATCCTGCCTTGCCCTCAGGTGATAAGCTAATTGTGTTCTCTTTCTCCCTTTGTATCGCAGGGCTTACCCATATTAAAAAGCTCTGTCTTGCCCTTGTGGCACAGCCCATTATTGGAGATGCAGTATATGCTAGCAGAGCTACACTAACTAGAGTAATTTGGTCAACTGTTAAAAAGCTGCCTTTCTCCATCAGCACAGATGCAAGCGTCACCAGCACTGGTGTGTTACTTCTAGTTGATGCAGTTATGCCAGTGAAATTCTGTAGCACAGACAAAGCTTAGAATTCTAACATTATAGTTATTTTGTGGATAAACAGCATCATTAGACTGTGAGGTACATGCATGCGAGGAACCAGTGACTGCAGCTGCAAATTATTGCTATTTGCTGTCCTTCTGGTGCAAGTTTCTCTTATTTCTACATTCTCTTGCTCTCTCTGAGGTACACAGACTCCAGGGTGAACTCTTCTAAAGCCTCACAAACACACCGGCCACCAGAACACATTTGATGACACTGTAATCATTTCCAAATCATTTACAAGACTGAATCTGAGGCTGTCACTATTTCTGCTTTTACCTTCAGGCCTAATACTGCATAGACAAAACTTCATACGATCAAGAACTAGGAATGCCTGCACCATGCCTGTTCTCACAGAAACCTTACTGAGGTTAATGCGCAAGGTAACACAGCTGAGCCTAGGCTGCCTTCTGCCTAGGGCATAATACAGACAATACTCATAACCTCTCCAGTTCACTAATCTTGTCTTGATGTTCCCCATACCTATGCTTCACGAGGTTCAGCCAAATGAAACTTAAGCTGCTACACGTCACAACTGAGAAACGTGCACTGAAGTCTGGTTGTCAGGAGCACCAGGGGACCTCCCTGATCAGGCAGCTCCACCTCTCCTATGTTCAAGTGCACAAGGACAGTTCCCTGTTACAGACAACTGAGGCAGATATATGGGAAACCACATTGGTTAAACCAAGTATTTCCAAGAGGAGGCAAGGTCACTGCTGCCCTGCCCCAGAGAAGGAGAAAGATTCATCAAGAGATTAAAACTAAATGGGTTACAAAATAAAGGCAAGAGCTAAAGTTTGCCAGTAATGAAATGCATTCTCCTGTCCTGTATGAACAGGAAACGGTCTCTGTAGGGTGTTAAAGAAGGTCCTAGGAGGACATACCCTCCTATTTTTTTCTGTTGCCAGAGAAAAGGAGAGAAAAATGCTGCTACTGGTCAGCAGGAATCTCTCTGTCTGCATCCAGTTTGCTCGTCTCTCCTGGGGAAGGGGTACGCGGAGCAGAGTGAGAAACAGAAGGGATCCCGTGAGCTACAATCCCCTCCGCTACTGGTGGTTCCGGCAGCCCAGGATTTGCTACTCCCACTACTCCCGGAGGAAACCTGAAACCAACAGAAACATTGAAATTACACGCTTGTCCAAAAGAGTTATGCAAGGGGAAAGGAGTTGTGCCCTCACCCACCTACTGAATACAAATCCCTCTTTCTAGCAAAACTGCTCAGAGATAGAACACAGGAAATATCTACAGGGCTGGAGGGTGTCAGTTATTTCCTAATACCAGACAGGCAGAGATAAGGTCAGGTTACATACTAAGCATTTACAAGACAGGTACAAAATTCATCTGCAATGGAAAACAGTGTGAGACACTGCATGGAGGTTCCCTGAAGGGCTGGAAATTCCCTCCCCACCAGCAGAAGTGCAAGCTGCCAGTTATCCCTCACTAGGCTATAAGACAGAAGAAATTAAGGAGCTAAATTAACAGCCAGATAAAAGAGGAAAAATAGGAGAGACTAATAAATGTCTAATAAACCCTTTACTTCCATTCTGCCTCCCTCTGTCTTCTCTCTGAATATATCTGGGGCTATGTAGATATCTCAGAGAATATATTTCCTACTTTACAGATCGGAGAAAAACAGAGGGGAAGCAATGTGCCCACAATGCCTTGGCAGGTCTCTAACAGACGAATAACCTGAAATACACCTTGTTTAGGCCAATGCCTCATTCACTGAATGATGTATTTTGTAACCCATTCTCTTATTTATAGCCCAAGCCTGCGGTATAGATAAGAAATAACTATTCTTTGCTTATGCAGCCGTAATGATATGAACAACTTTTGAATGTTAAGATCCAGATCCCTTTTCAGGCACCTAGCAGGTTTTCATATGTTAAGAAGTCTCTTGGGCATATCTTGCAGGGATTTGGAAAAATTAACTGGTACCCTGTTGGTAATAAACACAATCAAGAAAACACTAAATCCTGGTGCAGCTTCAAAAGGGCAGCTTTGTGTCTCTAGGCCAACTGACTACATGCTGCTGTTAAATTCTGTAAAGAGCCTGTACCACAGACCATATAGGAATACATCTGCTTTCAGGCATAAGCAATTCTCAGACCCAAAGAAAGATGTTGGCCTACTTCAGCAGGAAGGTATCTGTTCATAAAAGCGGTAACTCAGACAACCCACGTATCTCACCTGTAAGCTGCAGCTCCATTGAGTTCAGGGTGGACAGTTGCAGGATCAATACCAGACCACTGAGCTGCTAACAGCAAATACTCCTTATTAACACAATTTCTCAAAGCATCAGGTATGTGACCTGCAGGAGCACCACAAATGCCAAACAAAAAACAAAACAAAAACAAAGAGACAAATAGGAGGGACTTATTTCCAGAAGTATTTGCAAAGGAAGGCAGAAAGGAAATGCTCAACATCCCTTCCCATCTACTTCCCACAGGATAACACCGGGCAGGGGAGATTCTTCTTATGAACAACTGATCTCTGGAGAATACAAGAAACCAAGCCTTCCTTCCCACTTCTGGGATCTTGGAGATATTAGTAGCCATGTAAACTGCAATTGCCAGGCCTCACCTTCCCCAGGAGGCAGTGTGCACTACTCCAGAATAAGGTGTACAGTATAACTGTCTGAGGAATTATTGCAAAGAATTTAGAAGATGTACAAGGTGAGAAGTACAAAGCCTTTCCAAGGAGGGAAAGTGCCACTCCAGCATTAGCTACAAGATTCTTGCAAGACAAAGGGCCAATTATCAACTCATACTCTAGTTCAAGAGACAAATCACTGAGTTTAAGTTCTAGGAACAGTCAGCAGTTCCCATTCCATAATCCTTGCAGTGAACTGACAAAAGAATCCTAATCCAGCAGCAGCTGCAGAGCACACAACCTTCCTCATTACCTGTAATAGCTCTGCGGATCTCTTTAGCTGCATCTTCTCTGGATTCAATGGAAGCCTGCTCACTGTACCAGGCTGTGTGAGGGGTGCAGATCACATTGGGTGCATCTTTTAAGGGCCCCTGAGCAAAGCTGTGATGGAAAAAAACAAATGTGGTTTCTCCCCGAAAGTGATAACCCCATCTGTCCTCCCAGGTATCACCGTAACTCAAATAAAATTAAGGAATCATCCAGTGCAGGAGAGTCACAGAACAGCAGTAGGCACACAGATGTAGTGTTACCTGAAAGGCTCAGACTCATGCACATCCAATGCTGTTCCTCTGATTCTCCCCTCCTTCAAGGCTTGTGCTAAGGCTTTCTCATCTACCAGCCCTCCTCGGGCTGTGTTCACCAAGAAGCAGCCCTGGCGCATCTGGAAAAAGAAAAAAATTAAGTGGGTTGAGAATGAGACTTTTTCATGGAAGCAAAGTGAATCTTGGGAAGTCTACTGGAAATGAGCAGGAGCCTGCAGTGATTAGAAGAGGCCTGGACAGTCAGAGAACAGACTAGGAATGCTCTCACTGCAAAGCTAACCACAGGGGAAATGCCTGCAAGCAATGCTTGAGAAATTTGCTTTAAAAACAAATAAAACCATAAGACAACAAGGGTAGAAGTGGAGCTCAAGTTTTGCACTCCATAGTCATCCTATTACTTTAAAAAAAGAAAGAGGACATGAATCAAGTATCCAGTTGTACAAAGCTGGACTTTGATGTTCAGATGTCTCTCATGAAAGCACTGAAAAGCATTCACAGACTACTGGAGTAGAGCCCGAGACTGGCTTTGCAGTGGGCTTGGGCAGAGAGGCTTTGGCAGAGCTGTATAAAGAAGCTTAGTCCCAGCCACACCACACCTGGCTCTAACCAGCAGTTGCTCATTTTAAAGGTAATTTGAAACTATTTGATCACCTGAAACATTCTTTATAAATGAAATTACTCAGCAAAAAGAGCCAGTCCTATTCTTCTCTTAACAAGAAATTCTATACAGCACAAAGCACAGGCACCCGGATCCACACGCTCCCAGCCCCCGAAGGCAGCAGGAGGCACACAGCAGAGGCAGCAGGATTCACACGCTCTCAGCCTCTGGGGAAGCAGCAGTTTGCGTTCGCATTCATTTCCACAGTGTTCTGTGGGGGAAACCAAGCTCCTGCTGCACCTGTTTAATAGTGAAGTCATTGATGAGGTGATGGTTATGTTCATTCAGGCTGCAGTGCAATGTGATGCAATCGCTGTGCATTAGTAGATCCTGCAGGGTTCCTACTCGTTGTAAACCCAAGGATCGCTCCACTCCATCCGGCAGATATGGATCATAGAAAATCACGTTGAAGCCAAAGGACTTGGCTCGCAGAGCCACTGCCTGTCCAACTCGGCCTTCACAAAAGAAAACCCACAATCATCAAGGAAAGGTAAAACACACTTTAAAGACAAGATACTGGGGGAGACTGGGAGCCTAGACTGAGTTTATTGCCAGGGCCCAAGGTACTGCAGCCCTGGAAACCCCCTAGGATTGCCACAGGGATCCAGAGGAGGTTATTCAGTGCTGATCCCATGCTGCTAACTCTAGTCTTTCCCCATGCAATAGCCTGCATTTAGCCTAAAAGGAGGTGTTTTTCAAGTCAAATCTGTACCCTGAGGCAGTAAGGCAGTAATAACCTGATTACAAGAGCTTGAGGAAGGAACTGGTAGTTTTCAGGTGGCTTTTTTAATGATACAGAGCTTATCACATAGGGAAACAGTCACTAAGAAGAGCTGTCTGAATGTTCCAATTTTTCTAACCATTTGAATAAGGAAGAAAAACCCCAATCCCGTGACATATACCCAACTCTTGAAGATGTCCAGCATCACAGAATAGGGCACTAGCATTCCATATGAGTTAGTGCGTTTCACAATGAACAGCTGTAAAATTACCATTTTTTTCAGTCGGTGACTCCTAAGTTCCCAAAAACATTCACAGTTCACTTTTTAAGTCTAACAATCCCCATCACTTACCAAGTCCAATGATGCCCAAAGTCTCCCCACGGATACGCACAGCGCCTCCAGCCACCTCTCGAATCTGTTCTACACTTGAGGCTCGATTCCCTTCCCGCATAGCCTGATGTAGCCACGTAACACGGCGATAGAGGTTCAAGATGTGACAGAGGGTGGAGTCAGCAGTCTCCTCTACTGAGGAGGAAGGGATGTTGCAAACTGCAATGCCTACAAAGCCATAGAGTTCAAATAAGATTTTTTAGCATCGCAGAACTAAACCAACATACAGCTCTTCAGGCACAAGGGCTAGAAGATAATTCTGTGCTTCAGAACTACTGCCAAGAAAACACACAGGATACATTTCAGGAGCTGATTCTATAGCAACATGGATGGGACCAGCCAGCATTTTAACCTCCAGAAAATACCATTCCTTGCTTATAATATCCATTAGATTGTCACCATCACCAGAAAAACAGGCTGAAATGAGAAAACTGGGTCATACAAGTGACAAAAGAAACTGAGTATTTCAAAAGGTCTGCATCCAAAAGACGCGCTTACACCAGAGGCATTCCTGACAGATTAACTGACAGATTGTAGAAGAATTAACAAGACAGATGGTTGAGCTCTTTCAGGCCTCACACTCCAGATGCTCACTGCAAGCATCAGCTTCCCCAGGAGTGACAGTAACTCACTCATTAAATGCAGACAGAAGCCATAGGTGCTTCTCGAAATACATTTGAAATTACATTTAAAAATAGCGACACAATGCTCCCACTCTAGAATCAACATACAGCCACAAGGCACCATAAAAGCCATGGCTAGAACCATCAGGTATATTACTAATGCCAGAGTTAAGGTCCTGAAAGCACACATTACTGACAGCAAATAGAAAAATGTCAGGGCACTACAGCAAAACCTGATCATTCCTGAGCAGTCTACCAGAATAACAGGCTGATAACATCACTGCGCTGCTACTCTCCTTTATTCAAGGATCTTCTGCTCCTGAAAGGGCACATCTTCAGAAGAGAGCTTTTCAGCTGACAAAGCTTCTGGAAACAACTACTTAGATCAAAATTGGGTCTCTTCCCCAGTGTAACCCTAGCCACTTGCCAAACCAAGGCAACTCCTCCTCCTCCTCAAGAGTCCACCAGCTATCTGAAAGCTAGGAATGAGATCTGGGTGATGGTTGAAGACACATACAATTGAGCAATGCATCACCCTCTTGAAAGCCTATGACAAAGCAGACATTCAAATAAACTCAGACCACACTCTCCCAAGGGAACGAGGAGAGCAATATGCATACACAGTCCCAGGTATCAGACCCCTTTTCCCTATCCACTCCTTTCACAATTGTGCCATAATGCCACACAGAAGACACAGAGGAGACGAAGAAGGGAGACGGAAACCTAACTTCTTTTAATCTTGTTCACTGGTTACATCTCACTTAACTTCAGAAAAGCTACCTACCTTTATCTGTTACATAACTAGATAAGATACAAACATGTTTACATGAAATACAACGTATAAACGTAAAAAACACAAAAAAACACAAACACATGCCACAGCCCTTCAGTCCTATTTTGAGTATTCAGAACTCATAAGGAATGGCGTCACGCCTCAAAAATGAATTAAAGGGCCTGGCTAAGCAGGGAAGACATCCATAAGAAGACAGATATGGCCATGCCTAAGGGACACCACACTGTCCCTCCAAAGTGAAAGTGGTAAGCAGCAGTTTGATGGCAACAGAACTCCAACCTGTTGTTAATGATTGTGGCAGGGAGGAAAAAGGAAAGCTTTGAATCTGAACGAGTAAAAAATATGAATTCTGACTATAAAAAACAGAGAGCCCCTAGGCATGGACTAGCTTCTGTGAACTCAACCTGAACATGTAATGACTGGATGAGAGCCAAAGACCTTGCCAGGAACACTTGAGAATATTCAGTTGAATCATTCAGGTGCAAAGACTCTTTACACCTAATTCAAGTGCTACGCAGATGTGTGTTCTTCATTTATTTGCAACTTACCTGTTCTTACAGATACTGAAATTTTGTTGCCTGTTTGAATTTTATAAATACATGCTTGCGTTTGGTTTAAGTTTAAACCTATTTTGCATTAGGAAAGGTTTCAAATCATGGACGCAACCCTAAAAAAGGCGGCACAGGGCATTCAAATGATGGGCCTCCCCAAGGAGACTACAAGGTCCAAATGCCTTACTGCCAGGTGTTTAACAAACAGCAGCTTTTTGTCATCTGACCCAGAGACTCTTCACATGCCTGAACTCCAAGCTTCTAAAGGGATCTATAATAAGGTGCTGAATCAGAACCTACCTGCATATAAAAACTAACAGGAAAAATCAACAATTGAGTACTTACAGTGAGTTTACCCTACATCAACATTTGCAGGCTTTCAGACATTACTGTTTGCTCAATGCTTTCCCCACAAACAACCCCAAATTACCTCACCAAGGAGAAATTATCTAGACATTGTATTTAGGTTTCTGAATACCAGACAAAAGCAGAGGCTCTGTGACATCTACAGCAGAGTAATCTGAGATCCCAAAATCTTCCTTTCAATGCACCTACCAGCTCGGACATTTTTCTTCTTCCCAAAGATGCTTGATACTAAGCAGCTCCAAATCTTTCTACTTAAAGGTTTTAAATGCACTCAGTTAAAAAGCAGAAAAACAGGTGTGGTGTTCCTCTTCACATTCAGTTATAGTTGCAACAGAGCCCTAATGGTGTTGCCATACCTAACTCTGCAGCCGATTTAATGTCCACGTTGTCATAGCCACTGCCAATGCGCACAATGACCCTGAGGGCTTTGAATTTCTCTAGATCCTGACGAGACAGAGTAATGGTGTGATACATCAGAGCGCCTACTGCCTCGTTCAGCACCTACAAATAAAAAAGTCTCAGTCAATCAATCTCTACTTTGACTACTCTTGCAGAGTCAGCTAGCTCCATGCCCAAACGCTTGCATGTTTTCATTCCCACCTTTTCATGGATTTCCTGAGTTGACTGAGCATCACAAAATGCCACTGTAGCAACATCCTTCAAGATGGGCATCTCCACAGTGCAGTCTCTTCCATCCAAGAGCGCAACCAGAGGACGAGCTGGCATTGGACCATTCACAATAGGAGGTCGTATGCCTGTTAAAAAAAAGTCGGTGTGAGTGACTATACGAAAGACAGGAATTCTGCAGCCATCGTTTGCATGAATCCATACATGTGTTTACAGTGGTCCAACAGACCACCAGGTCTTTTAAACTTCTGTAGTATTTAGGTAGGAACTAGTCAAAACAAAAGAAAAATAGCAAACAAATTTCAGGAAAAAGAAACCAAAAAGAAAAGGAAACCTCTGTTGCTACTACTTCAGTAAATGACGGAAAACATGCTTTGCCAATGACGAGATAACGGAGCAGGTCTGCCGACGAGCGTGCCGTGCCGCCTCACTCCAGCTGCTCAAGTCACGGGCAGGGCTGACCGGCCTGCGCCCCCCCGCAGGCACCTCGGCGCCGCCGCCCGCCGGCTCCAGCTCCAGCTCCCCCCGAGCGGCCCGCGGAGCCCCGCCGCGTCCCCCCGCGCCGGGGCGGGGCCCCACTCGCGCTCCCGGGAGGAAGCGGCGCCGGCCCCGCCGCAGGGCCTGCGCGGAGGCGCACCGGCGGGACGGGGCGGGGCGGGGCGGGGCGGGACGGGACGCGGGGCCGGGCCGGCCGCGGGGGGGCGCCCGCCTCGCCCCGCCTCACCTTCGCAAATCCGGTCCAGCCGCTGCCGCTTCACTTTGTGCCGGTCCATGGGCCGCGCCGGGCCGGGCCGCGCAGCCCCGCGGCGCTGCGAAGGGAGGCGCCGTCACCCGCCGCCGCCGCCGCTCCGATCGCCGCCGCCGCCGCGCTCCGGCTCCCGGCAGGAAGCGGAAGGGCCGGGCCGGGGCCCGGGCAGCGCCGCGCCGCGCCCCGCCCGCCAGCCATAGAGCCGCCGCCGCCCAGAGCGCCGCTCGCTTCCGCTTCCGGCCCCGCCGCCTGCCCACAAGCCTCTGCGGCCGGGGGCGCCGCCGCGGGCCCCTCCCGGGCCCAGCTCTGCCCGGTGCCGCCAGCCCCGCGCTCCGGCGGGAACAGCGCTCCTCGCCGCCGGCTGCGGGCCCGGGCCGCCCTCCTCGCGCGGGCCGCCGGCCCGGGGGCGCTCGGCGAGCCTCCCGGCCGCTCCCCTTCCCGGCCGGTGCTGGACAGGGCGAGAGGCGCTGCCGCTGCGCGGAGACGCGGCCGAGACCGGCTTACCGATCTGCAGACCCCCACGAGCACAGGTGGAAGGAGCCGCGTAGTTTCTTGCGCCTCTCTCCCAAGGCCCAGCCGCAGCTTTAGCAGTGGCGAGAAGGAGAAGGGGGGCACGCGGCGCCGCACGTGCTCTGCGCCGGGCAGTCCTTCTCTCTGCGCTGCTGCTTGTAGAGGCGAGGCCCCGAATCCTTCGTCTCTCCTCAGAACATGGAAAGCAGGGCTGCCCTGTTGCACCTGCCCCTTTATTTGCCCCATCACCACTCACCTGGACCATCCCGTAGAAGCGGGGCCGGGGCTTGTGCTATCTCATGTTCACCTTGTGATGCTGCTTGAAGCCACCTTTTCTGAAGTCCCAGTCAGCAGGCTGTGAGCGGCTGCGTGGAGGCTTTGCTGGTACCTCAGCAGTTCAGGCACGGAGACACTGGGGCTCTGTGGGGAGGGCAAGAATCGAATGGGACAGTGGGAAGCAGCAGTGCAGTGTGCAAGGCTCCAAGGTGCCCCCAGTTTCCAGGAGCTTGCAGATGGGATTCACAGGCGAGGCTCAGGCTGAAGAAAGGGGGACTCTGTCCATTACCGTCTTGTGCGTTCAGGAGAGAGACAGCGGAGGCTTGGCCAAAACTGCAAACACAGGTGTCGTGGGCCTGGCTCTGCTCTGCCAGTGCAGTTCCTCAGGAACAGAGAGCAAATGGCAGTGCCTCTTGGGAGGGGGAACTGAAGTCTTTTCCAAAGAAAGAGTCTCCTCCATAGATGTTTGAGACGCAGTTTGGCATTCAGAGAGGTGTCTTGGCTGCAAGGAGTCTGTCAGAAGGGTGGTTGCCAAGGCCTGTGTTGCCTGGAAGGCTGATCCTAGGATTTGGGGTCAGGACTTCCCAGGAAGCTCTCTCTGCGTGAGACAGAACAGGGAGCCAGTCAGAACAGCTCTACTTCTGCCATGCCACCTTTTCAGCCATATTTCCCACATGTCCCCTGTGGTCCTGTGAGGGGATCAGCACCACAATATCCAGCCCAGCATCTCCACATCCCATGTAGTGGATCCCGCGCAGTACCTTTAGAGGTAAGGTCCTGCTTTTAGCTCCACTGGGTGGAGGATGCTCGCTGCCTTTCCTGGGGGAGGGTTTGACCCCAGTTTTGCACTGACTGACATCGCAGTCCAGCCTCTTAAGCTGGTCACCACAGTTGCTCATGTTGCATATGCAAGGGAGCTGCACCGTACCGCAAAGATTTTCTAGCTTACCCACTCCGCGGCTGCTGTCCAGTTTCTATTACTAGTGTTACCTGATGGCTGTGAAGAGCTGGAGCCACTTACTTTGGGACGGTGATCCTGGAGTGTGTCATCTCTACCCAGATTTCCCTAAACGGACGTTTTTCTTCTGACCCAGTGAGGAAGGATGCAGACATTGTGGGACAGGTGGGATGGCAAAAGACATTATGCAAACAGAGCAAGCCTTGAGGGGGGGCAGGATAGGTGGGGACACCAAGTGATAAATCTTCCTCACCCCAGCCTGTATGCTGGATATCCAAAAGTTACCTGCTTTCCCCTTAGCTGAGCATTAAAATATCCCAGTTGGAGTCTGGATGTAAAGGAAGAGAGGTGATCACCTCCTTCACTATCCAGGTTTCTCAAAGAGAAACTGAGCAGAAAAAAAAAATCTGCCAAGTGTGACGAGACACCAACCCAAAATGCAGCAGACGCCAGCCACAAGTCAGCACGTAAAACAAAGCGTGGTTACCTCCTGATCACCAGCGGCCGCTTCGTTCCTGATTTGGGAACGAAGGAGGGAAAGGAAGGGACGCGGAGCGGGAGGCAGAGGGTGAACAAAGCCGGAGCGGGCAAGGCCAGAGGGGTGCGACCGGCCGGCCTCGCTGGGCCCGGCCGCCCCACGGCAGCACAGGGCGGGCTGGGAGCGACCAGCGGGCCAGACTGGGGCGCGGGGGCCGCCGCGTCGGGCGCTTGGAGGCTCCTCCGGCACCTGCCGCTGCTCCGTGGCCAGCGCGGCGGCCCCGGCCCGGTCCCAGCGGTGCGGGCGGGAGGAGCCCAGGCCATCGTCGCGGCCCGGCTGCCGCCCGGTGGGGTCGGGCCACCCCGGGGCCACTACGGCGCCGTCCAGCAGCAGCAGCAGCAGGGGCAGGTCGGTGCCTCTCCCGGGCGGCGCAGCCAAGCGGCGGGGTCGTCCCGGGGGAGCCACGGCCAGGCGGGTCCCGGAGTCGGCGGCTGGAGCTGCAGGCCGGGGCAGAGCCGCTGGTGAGGGCGCCGGGCCGCGGCGGAGCGGCCACCGTGGGGCGGGCAGGGCCCGCGCCGGGCCGGCCACCACGGCGCCCCGGGGCTCACGCGTACCTGTGCCTCCACTGCGCCTTCTGAGCGGGCCTCTTCGGACCGCGAGTCGCCAGAGCATCCTGCCGCAGCTCCCAGGAGAGCGGCCAGCCCCTGCCTTGCAAACAAACAGCCCGGTCATTCACCAGCCCGGCAAAGAAACACCCTCGAGCTATCCGAGGCATTAAACATCGCAAGCCAGGGCTGTTTCTCTGGAACGGGTTAAGTGGTCAGGTCCCCTCCCTCTAGGCCACAGCAGGACGCCTGCTCGGTGAGCACTGCAGTGACAGACCTAAGCCCACAGCCTGGATTTGTGTGTCCCAGGGCGTGTCGGACTCCAGCCCCTGCAGCAGTGATGGGACAGAGATGGGTGACAGCAAGCACAGGGTACTCTGCACCTAGTGCTGCAGTCCTCAGAAAGCAGCTGGAAGGATCGCAGAGTGCGTGTTGAACATTGCAGACAGGGAAGCTGTGGCCAGGGGAGCTGGCAGGCATCGAGAGCATCTTAGTCTCTTCTCTAAAGAGACCCCACGTGCCACGGAGCACAAGATCTCACAGGATGCCTGCTGTGCACACTAAGCCTGTTCCATTTAATAATAAGCCTGAGCTGCCCGAGAACGGAAGTGCAACTGTGAGCGCAAAAGTGAGAGCACAGAGGAGGATCCCCAGGTTCGAATGTGTCTAAGATTAGCATTACTAGATTTCCCCCCTTCTTCCTTCCCTCAAAGAGCATCTTTCTTATACAGGACCGAGTAGGCACCTAGGGCAACAGACGGAAGCATCTTCCAGAACTCCTTGTTCACCTTGAGCAGGATACCTGCTAGGAGGATCCCAGGCATGCAGAGCTCGTCTCCACAGCTTGATCTGCATGTCCCAAGAACGGCGGCTATATTTCTTATACTTGTTCGGAGTTTGAGGGTGCACTCCTGGCTGCCGAGCAGCCCTAAGAGCAAAGCACAATATCATCAGCAATTAGGAACCTCCTTAAAACCCTCTCATCTTGCAGCAAGTCTCCTCATTCCCCCCAAATGCCAGAAAGTCATGGAGAAACACCCAGCTGCCCCTCAGGCAGGAGGCTGCTAGAGCACTGGGATCACCCCCCCAGGTCTCAAGATATGAAAAGGCAGTGAAGTCACTCTAAAGGGCTGTCACACCGGCATTGCAGGCACTTCTCCCAAGTAATATCTACGGCTGGCCAGAATCCGGGTTGTGGGAAGTTTAGTAGGCCCAGGAACTGCCTCACTTGGGGACCTGCTGACAGAAGAGCTGGTAGCCCACAGTGTTCTTCCCATAGTCAATCTGCTTCTGCCTCCTTCGCAGGACGATCTCGTCTCTCTCGACGTCCGACCTGGGAAAGGAACGGCCAGCGCTAGGGCACGGCAGGGCGGGCCCCGGTGCCGCAGCTCCACGGTGCGAGCACTGACCTGGACGCCGAGCAGGATCCTTGCGGGATGCCTGTCCTCGTCCCGACGCCAACACTGATCATGTTTGCACCAGGGGGAAGAGACCCCGACGAGAAGACCCGCCCCGGGTGAGAGGAAATTATTCGGCTGAAGAAGCCCTGCAAATAAAGCAGTTCATTACTGAAGCCCTGGGGGAAGCGCCGGTCTCCAGGCAGCAGAGCCGCCACTGTCCCGTGCGGCGGTTGGGACCGCTCTGGCCCTCACAGCCGCCCGAGAGCCGTTTCGCCGGGGTCGAGCACGACTCTACACGCGGGGAGCCGCACGGGCTCCGGGCGGGCCGGCCCGCGTCGCCGGGGGGGGGGAAAGGGGCTGTGCCGCCGCCACGACGGCCCAGGGCAGCGACCGAGACGCGGCTGCGCCCCAGCCCTCCTAGGGGCTGCGGGGGGCCCCGGGGACCGGCCCCGAGGGGAGAGTCGCGGAGCCGCCTGGGGGCGCCCTCCCTCCGGCCGCAGCGGCACCCACCGAGCACCGTCCCCTGCCGCGCGGGCGGAGCCTCGCTTTAACCGCCGCGGGCCACGCCTCCCCGCGAGCCGGGCCGTGATTGGCCGAGCCTCCCGTGCCCGCCCAATGCCTGGCAAGCGCTGGGCCCCGCCCACCAGGCCCGCCTCCTCCTTCAGGACTCGCTGTGCTCGAGCCCCGGGCACCTCCCCCGCCGTCCCGATTGGCCGCTGTTGGCGGCGGGCGCTGCGATTGGCCGGCGGGGGCGGCGGGTGGGCGCCGCCGCGTTCTGTTTACATTCAAGCGCGGCGGCGGCATGGCGGCGGCCGGGGCGGCGCGGCCCCCGGGAGGGCAGGGTCCCCGCTCGCGCCGCGGCCCGCGCGCCGGCGGGCTGGTGCCCAGCCTCAGCCTCGGCCTCAGCCTGCTGCCGGAGGCCGCCCGCTCGCCGCCCGGCAGCCCCGCCCGCCCGCGCACGCCGCTCGCCGACCTGGTGCGCGGCTTCCGCCGGCTCAGCACGGTGCCCGGGTGAGGGCCGGGCGCGGGCGCGGGCGCGGGGCCGGGCGGGGGCCCGCGGCCGCGCTGACCGGGCCGTGCCTTGCAGGGCCTCCCCCACGCGCCGCCTGGAGCTGTCGGGTCTCAGCGCCGCCGACTCGCCCCCCTTCGGTGCCGCCGCGTCGCCCGGCGGCGGTAAGTGCGGGGCCGGGGCCCGGCGGGGCTCGCCCGGTGCGGGGCCGCCTGCCCGGGCCGCCGCCTCACCGCGCTCTCTCTCCCGCAGGCTGGGCGGACTCCCCCGGGGCGCGGGACGGCCCGTAAGTCGGGGTGTGGGGGGTGTGGGGGGGGAGGCGGCCCCTGCCCGCCGAGCCGGGGCAGCGCTGCCGCGGGGCAGCTCGGTCGGGCCTGCCCGCCCCCGCCTGCAGCCCGGCTACCGACGAGCCCGCAGCTCGCTCTGGGCAGCGGCAGCACCGCGCTCCTCCAAGCAATCACTTCTGAGCCTGACGAGCATGGGCCGGTTGTCAGTAGGATTTCTCCCCCCCCCCCCCACCCCTTTTTTGTGGTAACTATTCGCTGTGCCGATTACGAGGAGCTGGGAGGGTGTATGTACCCCGGGAAGGTTTGCTTTCTGTGTTCTGTTTCCTCTGTGCTTCTGTAAAAAATGGTTGTTAATGCATAGCCATTTGAGTGGACTCTGTAAGGCAGTTTAATGAACCCTTCCAAGCTTATTCTTCTAAGTACATGGCTTGTTTGCTCAGGATTTTAGTCATTGACATATGCATCTTTCTGGCCCCAACACTAGCCAGAAATAATTTCTACTGTCTTTCAAGTGATATGCTGCTGTTGCTTTTTTAAGAGACTCATGGTACTTCTTAGACAACTGGCTTACATTTTGTAAAAAGGAAACCACTGCTTCTCCAGCAGCTTCAGGGAAAAGACTGAGATTTAAATGGGACACAGAAATTGCATTTACCCTAGTTAGGGCAGTATTCCACATTAACAGGTGAAATGAAATACATTCTGCATGCAGCTGCCTGTTGAAAATCTGACTGGCAATCTTCCTCCCTGCAGAGTGCCACAGAAGCAGCATGTAAGACCCTTCCTGGTAAGCAGTTCCTCTTCACTGGAAGAAGGGCTACCACACCTGTGAGGGGACAGCCAAAAGGAAGGCAATGTTTATGAGGAGTTTGAGTACTGGGCTGTTGGCTGCAGTTCTCAGGATCTGCAGCGAGTGCTTCTTGTCCATTTTAGCCCCAGGTGCTGTGCTCTACACCAAGTTTCAAAGATGCCGCACACCAAGGCCATGGGGAGACTGATAGCCCCACAAAGGTGAGTTTGCTTTCAGGCAGGTAAAGGACAGAGTGGATGTTTAGTGGTAGCCTGAAACTGCTCAGTACAGGAACCAGAATCTGGGAGGGGGGCAAACCTCTGGGTTCTGCAAATCCCTCTAGCCGTTTGGGAGGGGCATCCGTTATGCAGGGATTTGTGCCTACTTACGACCATTGTGAGTTCTCTTATATAGGCACTGGGGCTGAGGGATGTTGGCTTTCAGCGTTACTGAAGTGCTTCAGGCCTTTCTCCTCCTCCTTTTCAGGAGAGTAGCTGGTTTAAGTACTCAGGTTGGCATGTACCTCAAGCCCTGCTGTTTCAGAAGAAAGGCCCAGACCCTCTGACCCACTTCACTCCTCCACTTGTGAGTTCATGCTTCGGTCTCTCAGCAGGGTGCTGAGGCAATAGTACCAGAGTAGCCCAAGCCTGGGTCAGGAAGGTCTGACCTTGCCACTATGGGGAGAGAACAGGGCACTGTCTGCTATTTGTCTGAAGAAATTTCCAGTAGGAAACTGGAAACTGCAGCAATGTCTATGTACATGTATATCAATGTATAGTGGTTTTGTGATGGAGCAGCTAGTGAATTTTGCTATGGACCAGCCATAGCTAATGCTCAAAGGGATTAACCTGCTCAGCCATGCCAAGAAAGCTTCATTGTCTGCAATTACTTTTGCTCAGCAGTAGCAGAACAAGTGTGAAAGTTGAGCAGTGCTATAGGGCCATATAGGGTATAACCGTTTTCTATGCCCCTGGAAGGACACAGGGAGCTTGCTGTCTGAGATGAAAGATCTGGGCAGTCCGATTGCTGTCACAGGATCTCATGCACAGAGAGTATCGGGGAGCCTGAGTGGTTCTGCAGAGCTGTTTCCTGATGAACAAGAAGAGATGGAGGTAAGCAGGGAGGTAAGTACAGTAGCTTATGCTTCATGGTGTGACTTGCTGGGTGGGGAAGTAAGCATTGCACAGTTTTTGTTGGGCTGAATTGCCAGGTTACCACGATACCATATGCATTAGAGAGCATTTCTGCTGTTCTGCTGAGGTTGTTACCGGGCAGCTTTAATAGCTGCTATTTAGAGGAAGTTCTGGGACCCTGTGTAGCAGATAGAAGGTGTAGACCTACCTCTCTTCCATGTGTGGGGAAATGCAGTTGACTGAGACATGTAGAACAACCTTCCTGGATATATGGCAATTTTCTCAAATGCATTCTGCTTTCTCACTTGAAATCAGCCATGGATGCAAATGCTCACAGGTTACCCTTGCTTGTGGCAACTGCCTGTGAGCTCTGCTGGTGTTTAATGATCGCTGTGCTTTTCACCTTTCCTTCATCTCCCACTCCTTCCCTACTCATCAGAAGCTGGTAACTGGGGATTTGTCTTCCAGCATGGCTGTCTTGCTCTCTGGACCTCTCCTCACCCAGGACATCAATATCAGTGAGGTGAGTGCATTACCTTACAAATGTGTAATGGGGAAGGGCCTAGACAGGGCCCAGGATTTGAGGCAACAGCTTTTGCTTGTAGTCAGTTGTTTGGATTTGCATCATTTGGCATCCGCTCATTGTCATGGCAAGGGCAGCTATTTTACCTCTAGTTTGACAGGACTCTGTAGGAGGGACCTGCATAATCCCACTGCAGGGTTGACAGTGCTGCTCTCCCAATGTGCTCCGTGACTTGTTTTCCTGCTCTGGGCCAGGTCTCCATGAACAGAAGCCGTCTGTACCGTTCTCCTTCGATGCCAGAGAATTTGAACAGGCCAGTACTGAAACGAATAGTAAAGTGCCAGGATAATGAAACTCCAGTAAAGGTGAAACGGAGGTGCAGCCGAGCCCATAATGAGCCAGAGGGGGTAAGGGAGCTAGCTGTGGACATCAACCTTCTCTATTTATACTGTGGTATTTAAGTCTGGTCCCTCCCCTTAAATTTCTCTGCAATTAGAAGCAGCACCATCTGCGTCTGCACAGACAAACAAAAACCCTCTCAGGCAGCGTGTTCTGGGGATAGCCCAGGCTGCAGGTGAAAGCCTGAGACTCTGCCCAGGGCTGCCCATCAGACACTGTAGAGCTGCAGTACTTGCATGCTGTGGACAATTGCCGATGGTGGTTTTGTTGCAGGGTGTGACCCTGAAGAAGACAGCTTCACTCTCCAACATGGACATCATCAAAATCCTAGATCAGGACAATGGTCTCAGACAGCTCATCGGGGACTTCTCCAAAGTAAGTGTCTGCTGTAGCCCCCTGATCTCAGACAGGGCAACTGAGAGGAAGAGCTGCCAGAGACTTGGTTTGTAGAGCTGAATGATTTTCCCAGTTGCCCTGCAGCAGGATGAAAACGTGAAAGGAATTGATTTGGTCCCTCCGTGAAGCAAATTTGTATTCAAATGAAGTACCTGTTGCCATATGGGGGCATAAGGAAGAAGATGGTGGTTCCAAGCAAACTCAAATTACATGTTCAGATACACATTTATGGGTCTTTTGGGAGGGAACAGCTGCTCCAGATATCAATGCTGAGGCCCTAATGGGCTTTAAGGACAAGGAGCATGGCAGTAATTGCTTTTCTGAGCTGTTATTGCTGTCTTCTCAGGTGTATGCACTACCAACAGTGACAGGACAGCACCAAGATCTGCGTTACATCACTCCAGAGACTGTGAGCAATGGTCTTTCCTCCTGTCCGCTCCCTGTGGGACTGGGTGTCCTTCTTGCCATACGTAAACATGCTGCCCAATTGCTTCTTTGCCTTCCTCACTAGTATGCTTCAATATCCGGGGAGTTTAGTAAGGCCTGGTGCTCTGTCACTTGTGTAGCCCTTCTGCTCTTTCTGGATGCTGGCTAAGGCCATGGGTGTATTTATATTAAACCTAGTGAAATGGCCCTTTCCCAGACAGTTCTTACTCTGCAGCCAGAGCACTCTGTCTTGGCCGTGCCCTCCCAACCCCTCTTTTCTTTTCCACCGTTACAACTCTATGAAAATATATTATGTTTTACAGGTGGCTGCTCTGCTCTCTGGGCAGTTTCAAAGCCTGATTGACAAGTTCTACATCCTTGACTGCCGCTACCCTTATGAGTATAAGGGGGGGCACATCAAGGTGAGGGAGCTGGGTAAGCCATGGTGGGAGGGGAAGGAGAATGGGTGGAGAGGCTTAAAGAGATGAAGCAAGATCACAGGAGGCAGCAGCATGACTGTGGTATTAAATGTGTTTGTCATAGCAGGCTGTTGGCTACGGTGATGTTGCTAAGCGCTGATGGCTGTCTTCCCCATGCAGGGAGCTGTTAACTTTCACAGGCAGGAAGACATCTTTGAATTCTTCCTGAAGAAGCCTCTCCTCCCTTCTGTGCCACAGAAACGCCTGATCCTTGTGTTCCACTGTGAATTCTCCTCTGAGAGGGGCCCCAAGATGTGAGCTCTAACCTTGACTATTTCTTGTGGGTGGGAAGAAAGTGCCTTTAGCAAAAATAATCGTTCGTGCTGAGATGTAACTCCTTCCCTGGCTGACTGCTCCCTTCTTGGCATTCAAAGGTGCCGCTATCTTAGGGAAGAAGATCGTGCCATGAATGAGTATCCTGCACTGCATTATCCTGAGCTGTATGTCCTGAAGGGAGGCTATAAGGAATTTTTCCCTGAGTACAAGGTAATGGCAGGACCTCTGGGCAAGAGGTAGAGATTGGAGAAAATACCATGAGAATACCCTGGCATGGTACAGCCATCTACTCAGTGCCTATCTGTTATGGACGTGTATAGAGAGCTGGCAAACATGGACCGATATTTCTCTGGAGTCTAGCAGCTTGTGGCATCTTTGTATCTAACAGCCCTCAGTAGGACTGTCTTCCATAAATGTTTCCACCTTACTTTTTCAAACCAATGTGAATTTCCAATATTCATACTGCCCCATAACTGACTTCCTGAGCTTAGCTGTATCTTGTGTGTTCTGAACACCTGCTTTCTTTTGGTGTCTACAGTATTGTACTGGGGGTCTGTGTAGTTCTCCTGTTCATGCTCTCCAAGACACTCAGGGGTCTTCTAGACCTCTGACAGGCCTCCCTCAGACATTTCTTCTTGACTGAAGAATCTCAGCATATTCAACTCTTCCTTGCCAGGAAACCACTTCATGCTTTTGATCACCTGTGCCACCTTCTCTGTACCCTTTCCAACTCTGTTACATTCTTGGAGAGGGAGGGCCCAGGAGGACTTTATACAGTTGCATAATGATCTTTTCTGTTTTGTTGTTTATTCTTCATATTTGATTAGGTTTTCGTTTTGGTTTTGGCCATTACTGAGCTTATGAGAACTGATATCATAATAGACCATTTTGTGAAACTCCCAAGACCTTCCACGTGAATAGTATGTGCAAAACCAATCGTTGTTCATGCAAAGCTAGGATTGTTTTCACCCTATAAGAGTTGAGGTAGCTAAAGATACTCATGGAGTCCCTGACTCCTAGTTTGTTTCACAGAATAGTTGAGGTTGCAAGAGACATCTAGTCCAACCCTCCTGCTGAAAGCAGGATCAGCTACAGCAGGTTGCCCAGGACTGTGTCCAGTCAAGTTTTGAATATCTCCAAGGCTGGAGACTCCACAACCTCTCTGGGCAACCTGTTGCAGTGTTCATCTTATTTTTTCTCTTATGTTCAGATGAAATTTCCTGTGTTCCAATTTGTGCTCATTGCCTCTTGTCCGTTCACTGGATGCAACTGAGAAGAGTCTGCCTCAATCTTCTTTACATCCTCCCATCAGATATTTAAATGCATTGATAAGATTTGCCCTCAGTCTTCTCTTCTCCAGGCTAAACAATCCCAGCTCTCTCAGCCTCTCCTCATATGAGAGATGCTCCAGTCCCTTAATCATCTTTGTGGCCCTTCACTGGGCTTGCCCCAGTAAGTCCATGTCTCTCTTGTACTGGTGAGCCCAGCACTGGACCCAGCACTCCAGCCTGGGTCTGGTCTCACCACTGCTGAGTAGGGGGGAAGGATCACCTTCCTCCACCTGCTGGCAATGCTCTTCCTAGTGCAGCCCAGGATACCGTTGGCCTTATTCACTGCAAGGGCACATTTCTGGTCCGTGTTCAACTTGGTGTCCATCAGGACCCGCAGGACTGTCTCTGCAAGGCTGCTTTCCAGCTGGTCACCCAGCCTTTACTGGTGCATGGGGTTATTCCTCCCCAGGTGCAGGGATCTGCAATTCCCTTTATAACGTTATCTGCAATTCCCTATATAACTTTATGAGGCTCCTCTCTGCCCATTTCTCCAGCCTGTAGAGGTCCCTCTGAATAGCAGTGCAACCAGTTTGGTGTATCAGCCACTACTCCCACTTCTGTATCAGCTACAAACTTGTTGAGAGTGCACTTTGCCCCATCATCCAGGTCATTAACAAAGATGTTAAACGGTACTGGATGCAATATTGACCCCTGAAGTACACCACTAGTGACTGGCCTCAAGCTGGACTTCATGCTGCTGATCACAACTCTGAGCCTGGCAGCTCAGTCAGTTTTCAGTCCACTTCATTGTCTACTTATCTAGCCTGTACCTCATCAGCTCGTCTGTGAAGACGTTATGGGAGGCAGTGTTGAAAGCCTTTCTAAAGTGGAGATAAACATCATCCACTGCTCTCCCCTCATTCACCAAGCCAGTCATTTCATCATAAAAGGCTATCATGTTGGTTAAGCACAATTTCCCCTTTTTGAATCCATGCTTACTACTCTAGATCACCTTCATATGTCTGCAAATGCTTTCAAAGGTTAGTTGCTCCATTACCTTCCCAGGGATCGAGGTGAGGCTGACCAACCAGTTCTCCAGATTGTCCTTCTTGAAGATGACTGACACTTGTTTTCTTCCGGTCCTGAGGAACTTCTCCCAGTCACCACAACCTTTTAAAGATAATTAAGAGTGGTGTTGCAATGATATCAGTCAGCTCCCTCAGCGCTCATGGGTGTATCCCATCAGATCCCATGGATTTGTGTGCATCCAATGTAAGTGTTCTCTAACCTGATCCTCCTCCTGTATCAGAGAATGGACTGTGCCCCTGTCTCACCTGTAGGTCCTGGCTATCAGATAAATCCTGATTCTGCCCACAGTGAGAACATACTGGCTCCTGTGATAAAATCTCTGGTTGTATCTGTCTGGCATCCCCCAGTGCTAACCACTGAACATCATGCATTTTGCCTTCATTCCTCAGGATCTGTGTGAACCCCAGAGCTACTGCCCAATGCACCATCAGGATTTCAAAGCAGAGCTGATGAAATTCCGCACCAAGAGCAAGTCATGGAATGTGGAACGGAGGAAGCGTGACCAGATCACTCGCCTCATGAAACTGTGAGCACCAAAGCAACACCTGGAGTGGAAGCTTCTTAAAAGGGCTCTGTCTTCCAGAATAAAGCTATGGTTGCTGAAGATGGCCAGACTGTAAAGGTGAAAGAAAGGAGCCTTGTCCTGTTAAGACTGCTAGGACAAATGAGATCTGTTTAAAAAAATCTTGACATTGCCTCTGAGAGACACTGGCTGAACATTAAGCCATAAATAAAAGGCTGTAGTGTAACTGCCTGGAGAAAGAACAGGCTTTGTTCACTAAAGACTGAGCCAGCTGCTAGGCTTTCTTGCCTAAAGGCTGCAAGCCAGTGTATGTCATGGGTTGGGCTCTCACCCCTCCTGCTCCAGACAGGAGTCTCCATGTTCCCGTTTAATATTAATGTAGATTTTTGTTGTTAGTTGTCACTTACAACTGGAATAATAAACAGCTAGAACAGACCAAAGTGTTTTAGCACTGGTCCTTCCTCCCTGTGGCAATTCAGTGTTAAGAAAGCTAAGCATGCAGGTGCTTCTGGCTATCTACAATGATGATTTCTCAGCCAAGCACCAGCCAGGATCAGGTATGCCCAGCAAGTGAGTCTCCAGCAACTGCCTCCATTAAAGATCAACAGTGAGAGTCTATTATGTTTTATTGATATGTCAGCCATGGTCTTCCCAAGCAGCAGCTATTAAACCACAACTACAAGTAATTCTTGAATATTGGCTCACTGTAATTGAATTGCTGGTATCGCCATTTAGACTCTTTGGGGTGGGGAATGACAAGGCTGAAACTCTGATAGCTTTACATATATAGCACCAGCCAGTAGATGAGGTTGGCAGATAGCTTTCTGTAGGAGAAAGCTGCTCAAATTGTCCCTGTAGATGTTTTTACAGCCTTCTATGGAGCAGCTAAGGGTGGCTGTTTTCAGAGACAGACCAAGGCTAGAGGAAGCTCTATCTTGCCTCTTCTAACGCCCCAAAGGTTTGCAATGGGCACTGAGAATGTGTGTAATAAGAGAACAGACTTAGTTTTGTGACCCCTGAAGTTAAAATATTACCAAGCTAAAGAAATATTGATGCTAACTGAGGGTTAATCATCATACAGTAGCAGCTTGTATGTTCTGCTTTATAGCCAAGTTACTTCTCACCACAGAGCTCACAACTACAATTTAAAAAGGCACAAAATGGAGGCAATGATAGCAGAGGATAAAAAGAAGCAAATATTGCTCTTCTGTTAAAATTTAGTTAGGTGCTAAAGAAAAAAAAATTGTAATCTACGAGCCATTTGTTCTGCTGGTATCTTTTAACTTTCTCCTGCCCCAAAGAGAAACACTTTTGAGCCATGAATCTTCAGAAGATAGGTCTGTATTCACTTATCAGCTCTTGCCTAGCAAAATCCATCTGAGAGGAGAAGAGCCCTAAGATCTTGTTCAGTGGTAAAAGAGAATCACCTTTTCCGTGCATCTCTGGAGATGGTAGGAATAAACACAGCACTGTTCCTAGCAGTATTTTCTTCACGCCACTTTGTGCAGGCTTGTCTTTAAGGGGTGAGGTGACTGACAGAGCTGCCTTTCTCTGGCTGTGTACCCAGTGGGGCTTTGCCCAGGGCTCCCAGGCACAGTACGGGGAAGGGACCCACAAGATGGCACTCCTGCAGCACTGCTGGGGACCACGGCCACGCTATGGCACAGCAACTGCTCTTCCAACACATCTCACTGCTAGCGAAAGGGAGAGGAAATTAGGACAGGTGTCTCCTGAGAGATGTCACAAACTGCAGAGCCCAGCAGAATATCTAATGTTCCTGAGCCTTACCCCCCATCACCAGGGCATTATGTGAGCTGCAGACTCCAGTACAGGAACTATACCCTGCATATATGTGATCGAGTAGAGATAGCTCTGTACTCCTTTGTGGTACTGCTTTGTGTTACTCCTAGCTATCCTGCCTTCCCAACTCTGTGACCACCCAGTGAGCAGGGCTCTCACCTGGGGCTCTAGCTGGGATGTCATCTTCCATTTTATTACAAATTACCTAGATCTTTGAGTAAAAGAGATGCATGAGCATACTAGTGATAGAGCTCCTTTAAAGCCTCTCTGAGTGGAGCACAGTGAAGTAGCTTCCTGGGCTGCCAACACTATCTTGCTGATAGTTCTTAGGGCTAGTAATTAGCTGCATGCTTTAAAAAAAAATGGGAAGGAAGAATTAAAAGAGAGGTTTTTTTGGAGGGAAAGCAAAGAAATTGGAAATCCTGGAAACCTTGTTGCCAGGGGCAGGACTAGTAGAAAAAGCTTTGTCCATCTGGACACAGCAGCTCTATGTTGTGGTTCAAAGTCCTGCCATGTGGGAGCGGCTCGTACCTGGGTCTTTCCTGGTAGTCTCTAAAGCACCTAATACTGCTGATAAGATGCAAAGTAAACATCAGCCCCTGTGCTGCTGCCCTGCCATGGGCCCATCTCTGTTACAACCAAAGAGGTGAAAATGTGCAGGAGTGATTAAAATAAAACCCTGCTGTAAACAGCTGGAGCCTGCTGCCTCCAGTGCTGTCTTCCACCTGCGGTGAGGGTGGCAGCAGGGAGAGACTGATTTTTACTGGCTAACGTGCCTGGGGGTCTTCTGTCTCACGGGTCTGAATGAATGGAAACCAAGTCCATTTCACTACTGTAAGCAGCTTGTAGGGCTGCTACTGAATCAAGGGGAAATAGCCCCTAATACATATTCTGTCACTTCATTTCATTGCATCTGTTCAGGTACCTTGCCAGCTTACAGAAACAGTAAAATTTTGTTCTCAGTTCCATTATTTTTCTGTCTGCTATCACGTTCAGTACAGCCTGTGCCTCTGAACAGCTGCTGCCCCTAAGGCACCGCAGCATGTGCCTCGATCTGTCTTGCCACTGCCACATTCACTGTCCTGCATGCTAATTTAGCTTCACTTCAGGCAAGGAGAGAGCAAGTAGCTGCTTTGACAATATGCATCCTCAATATACCAGGATCAAAACAACAATCCAGCATTTGCAGGGCTCATAGTACATCACTTAAATGTCTTTGAATCAAAATCTAGTAGAATGTGTTATTAAGACTAAATCTGGGCTGAGGTTGCTACTTGTTCTATGTTTTTGTCTCTGAAAAAATAAGGCTTAAGGTAGTACAACAGTGTTGTTAGAAGGAACTTGTGCTTTCTTTTTAAGAAAGATTTTGGGATTCCCCTTACAAATAGTTTTCCTTCTGAGCTGCTCATGACTTAGGTTGCTTCAGAATCTCTCAGGCAAGCATGTGCACACTAACCATGCCATTAGACAAGTAGGCAGGAGGGGACTTACGGAGTATCCAGTCCAAAGCCTGCTCTAGGTGGTACTATCACCAACACTAGAGCAGGTCAGCTGTCCTAAAGTCCTAAAAAGTGCTCAAGGATGGAGACTCCAACATTTCTCTGGATAACCTATTCTAGCATTGCACCAACTTCTTAGGGAAAAAGCTTTTCCCAGTGTCCCGTCTGAATCACTCAAGCTACCCCTTGTGGTCATTACCACTTGCTATGTCATCTGCCATTACCAGCAAGAGTTTGGCTTTTTCGTCTTTATAAATCACCTTCAAGTAGCTGTAGGCTGCTAATAGATATGGGCTCTAAGCCTCCTCTTTGCCATCCAAACATGCCCAGCTCCATTAACCTCTCTTTGCAGGGTCATATGCTACCATCTTGGTAGCCTTCCACTGGACCCTCCCTAGTTCCTCCCTATCCCCCTTGAACCTGGTGGGTAGGAAACTGTACACAATATTTCCAGGTGCGGCTTCACCAGCGCAAAGCAGAAGGGAATAACTTTCCTCAGTTCTCTGGCCATGCTCTTCCTAATATAGTGTAGTATGTGGTTTGTCTTACTCAGGATGAGATCGCACTGGTGCAACTTCCAAGTCCTTTGCAGTAGGGCTGCTTCTCAGCCAGTCAGTTCCCAGCCAGTATGGATGCATGGGATCATTCTGCCCTGTTGCAGAATTTCAAGCTCCTTCCTGAAATTCACAAGTCTCTGTTGGCCCAGCCCTCAAACTTCTCAAAGTCTCTCCACATTGAAGCTCTGTTATTCAGCACATCAATCACTCCCCGCTAAATTAATATCACTGTAAATTTGCTAGTTCCCGTTTCCTGTGGGATGACTTAAGGAGAGTTATTCCCACCAAAGATGTAGTCTATCCATTGAGATATATAACTTCGTAGCTATTCAGACAGACACCTAAATGTCTCAGTCTTCCTGTTGTGAACCACACTGAGGCTAAAATACAGGACCAGCTTTGAATGCTTTAATTATAGGAACAAAACAACAGAACTGTTGGAGCCAAAAGTGGACAAATACCACAGATACTGAAGCAAAAAAGAAAACTGTAGTTAGCCGCTTTGGATGGCAAGTCCCTGAACTTTCTTTGGCAATGAGCAGCCGGAGCTGTTCAGGGCACTAGCACTCATGTTAGGAAATGAAAAAGGTTTTGTTTGGTTTTCTATGAATATAGACATTAACTTCTGCTGGCCTGTTTGCTTTAGGTTAATGTTTCCATAGTGTACAGGTGTTAATGTGAGTTGTGAGTGTCTGCTGTCTGTCTCTAGCCCTGTAAAGAGCGGAGTGTGGTGCTGTAAATATTAGCCCAGTCAGAGAAGTGTTTGCACAGCCTTCCTCTATGCTTTCTCCAGCAGTAGTATGCCTTACAAATGGCCCAGGATCAGCTGTCTGAGTCTCAGCATCTTCTGCTCACTGATGAGCAGAGGCTGCATTGCTCAGTGACAAGTTCTGGTTTCGACTCAAAAGGGTTGTAGTGATCAAATCCCACAAAATACAGCAAAAGTGCCAATATGCTATAATCTTCAGAAGATGAGCACTATACTAAATAAAATAAGGTAAAACTAAGTAATATTAGCACATACTAGCACATATTGCAAACAAAATGCTTGTTTGGTCAAACCCATTCTTCCCTGGCTGTGGCAGTCCCAGATGTAGGGAAGAAATGCCTGGTACATCACTGAAATTGCTGCACGCTTTAATACAGTGGTATACAGTCATTTCAGAGGGAGACTAAAGATATGTGCTCTCATTTGATCCAAATGAGCTCCCCAGTGTCCATTGCTGTTGAGCTGAACAGAAGAGGGAAGTGAAACAACATCCTCCTGCAGATTTTGTGGGGATCTTCCCAACTGCAGAGAGGAGCAACTAAGGAGAAAACAGCACTGGCACGTTGAATGGACTTGGTCCACAGAGGAGTCTGCCTGCACCTCACACACAGTCTAAAATAAGATGAAACATAGATATGGACTGCCATGTGTCCAAACGTGCTGAATGAGTTCTTACTATAATAGATGACAAACTTTCACATACTGTATCAAGTCCTTCATAGCTTGGAAGCAGTCTGAGGAAGATGAACTGTGGTAGCTCCAATGAACTTCAAGAAAAACACAAAGGCCTGGCTGGGATTCTCTTAGTAAAAGTCTGGAGTAGCATAGAAACTGAGTTGTACTCACCATTTAGTGTCCTATTAATCAGATGTCCATCTGGGCCGCTCCGTTGAACCCAAAGAACACCATCATTGTCACTAGGACCCTTGTGAAGATTCTTGTTGCCACAGCAAGGCCAATGGAAGGCCTTTGTACACGTTGTGGTCCTGCCCTCTTGCGAGGTGTGGATCTTTTTGATGAACTGTACCGGAAGGGAAGCAAAAGGTAGGCAAGCTGTATGTCAGAGCTGCAAATTAATCCTCATAATGGTCAATAACATTGGAGTTGTCAGCCATCCTCTTACCTTTGCACATGAAAGAATTTGGCTGCCTTAGGATGAAAGTGGATCAACATCATTCTTTCCTTTTTGAGTCCAAAAATACACAGTGCAAAGCCCCTTCTCCCCAAGGTGAGACAGACCAACCCTTATTTATCTTCTCCCACCAAGCCAACATGATGTGTCATGGGAGAGGGGACTCTGAAAAGGCATGGGGCAGGGGGGTTGGAAAGCAGAAAGGTTCCAATATCAGTAGTCAAGAGCCAACTGTCTAAGTTGCACTAGTCAGCAATGGAAGCCAAGACGTGACAGGAATTAACTAACCTGTCTACAAAAGGAAGTGAAAGTGAAGAAAAATGAGAGACTGAACCCAGCAGGGGAAGTTCGAGATTTTTAGCCACATTTTTGGAGGTGCTGTTTGTAGGAAGAGGAAAACAAATGCAGTATTAAAGACAGTATAAGGGAAAAAGTCTTTCGCTTTAAGTGCCTGCAGTGTCCACACACTTACAGGCAACACGTGGACAAGCACTCAAAGTGGTATTAAGGCTAGGAAGATCAACTGCTGGTTTGCAGGATTAGTAATCAAATATCCTCCTTTACTCCAAAGCTTGGATATGTAATAATGTGACATGTATGCCAACAGAGTATCTACTGCCCTGGAGTGAATAACAACCCGAGGACTAGGATCCAAAATTTGTGGCTTTTACAGTCAACTCTGCTATCAGAGATTCACTGAATTACCTTGGACCAGTCATTGCTCTGTGTCCCCATTTAGCCAACTGTAAAACAAAGAGTATATTGATCTCTCAGTGGTTACATAACACTTAGCTTTATTAACCCCTTTTATTATGGAGCTGTGGACATACAAAGAGTTAATTTTATGCTAATGAATTTATTCTAATAGCTGCTATCCAAAATATCAGGAGCGTAATTAGTACTTCCCACTGGTAAGTCAGCTGGCTGACAGAAAAAAGTAGCAGGTATGCTGTGGGTTCATGTCCATACAGAGGATGAAATTATTTTTATTGGAATGCTTTTGGAGGCTCTGTACATGGGGTAGGTGCTACTATTTTCCATTAGAGGCTGTTGGATTGTAATCTGCATTACAAGGATCTGAGGATCCAGAATCATGAATAATTAAACAAAAATGAGAAGCAAACGAAGGCAGTAGCAAGAGGGGTAAGGGGAGGAATTGTGCAACATTGCACTGGTTGTGCTGCCTGCAGTGTACAGGGGTGAAAAGATAGTTCCTGTGACTGCTATAAAAGCAGTTAGCTCTCTTTGGCTTATGATTCTCAGCAGCAACAGTTAAAACCACACAACCTCTCTGAGGATGAAATAATTATGAAACAGGCAATGCAAACCTGATGCCTGGTCAGCCTGCACACAGCTGTCCTCTTCAGTCTCAATGCACATCCGTCAGGGAAGCATTTACCTGAGAGAATAAAAGCAGACAAAGATGGTTTGCTCCAGGAGTCAAAGAAGAACAAGTTCTGTCTTCACGGGTTGGAAGTTCACTAGAAGGGAACTGTGCAGCTCTGTATTAATGTTGGTGCTGGTTCTGTGAGATAACTGGTTGCCTGACCAGGACAGACTACAGAATGCTTCCCTCAGCTCTGCAGAAAGGACAGCCTATCACACAAATATGTGCAGAAAGGGCACCCTCCAACAGCAAGTCGCTCAGGAGCAAACTCTGCTTAGACTCTACAGAAAGGAAGATGAATGTGACCACTTGGCTCTGCACTCAAAGAATTTGCATGCAAATTGACCTCCTTTATGAGTTCAGCCAGTCTGTGCTTCAAGGTGACATCTCTACATGGACAACAATTCAAGTGAGCTGGTGTGTAACTGAACATGTTTAAATAACTAAGTGATGATATAGTGCCCAGATATGCAAAATATTGACAAAGCTCTGACAAGAATTTCCTTACTATGCTCCACAGTTGTGTCTGTTTCATTGCAGGACCTACTGACATCAGTAGCCCCGAATCAGCCAGAACCTATTTGAACCTACAAAGAGCAAAAAAGAGAAGATAAACCACTGAACCAAAGCTAAAAGCTGAGGAAATCAGATCACAGTTGATCACAGTTTCTGCAGTTGCTTGAGTAGGTCAAAGGCCTGGACCTTGCAGGGAATTAGAGAAACTGATCCCTGAGATATTCCACATTAAAGTGGTAGACGACCCCCCTAGGTCAGAGTTGGCCTATACAATTTCAAATGGAAAGACTGATGAAAGCTCTTGTCATACGGGGCTGGTAATTATCCAACTCTCTGAGATCTGTAATGAGGTTAAAGTGCTGCCTACAGAGAGAGGAGAGAGACCATGTGTGTGTCTGTGCATGTGCATGTGTGTGTGTGTTTGTGTTGGGGAGGGGGGGAATAAACAAACACTATTGTATGCCACTGGCTCCCAGGCAAAGATACGTGGAAGTTTTCAAAAAGCTGGAAATGGGACTGCCCCCCCCCGCAGTCCTGAGCCATGCTGACTAGTGAAGTGGCCAACCCATAAACACACATCAAGATACAGGACCTTTACTTGGACACTTGCCAAGGCAACCTGAAAACACTGCTACAGCACCGAGTTTTAATGTGGAATAAGAATTTTATTTTCCCTTTTAATCTGTTACAGAGCATAATTCAAAACTGAGTTAATGAATTACTTCAGTGGGCTTTGTGTCAAGATTTATGATCAGAGAATCAGAAAAACAGGCTAGAAAGGACCTTGAAAGGTCCTCTAATCTAATCCTCTTGAACCAAGGTGGACTGACCTATCTAGAGCTGCTCTTAAAAGATCTCCAGGACAGATGATCTCTTCTCTTTCTCTCCTACCTACAAAAGTTGTTAATCTGTTATAGAGGAATTTGTATCGGTCCTTGATAAGTCCATTTTTGAAATAAGTTGCAAGGTCATCTTCCACACTCTAACAGATTGTTTATGCATTCCAGAATTTTTCTAGAGCTTGAAGTTAAGATTAATGGTCTATGTTCTTTCCTTTCTCAAGGCAGACACTACGTTTTCCATTCTCCAGTCTTCTCTTCCATGAGGTGTTGGCTATCAATTCACCAAGTTACTGAAATCTGTCTTTACTTAGTCTATTGTTTCTGTTCTGCTGTTCTTACACTTCTCCTCCCAAGGATCGCAAGCTGACAGTCACTGCCATCCAAACTGCCCTCTACAATCACATACCTGACAGGCTACGCCTGTCAGCTACAATCAGCTCCCCTCCCCTTCTCCAGGGGCTATCATCACCTTCTGTACCAAAAAAGTCAGTAACACATTTGAAAAACTTCCTAACAGCTGGCACTCCTGTACTGACAGATGCCTGGGCTCTCCCACTGCTGCGCACGGGTTGATTCTGCTTGGTTTTATCAGTAGGTAGCTCGGAACATGAATGCTGGTGCCTCCTTCTCTTCCCTTTCAACAATCACTCGGACCACCTAGAAAAAATTCTCCTACTTCTCAAAGCAAGCACATGCATCCATGACATAGAAGTCAACATCTCCTCTTCCCCTGCCTGTTACTCCTCACACGTTGTACGCTACTGTATTAATAGTCCAGCCATAGTAATTATCCAAACAGCTCTCCACTGTACAAGTTACAATTTTGACTTCCAGCTCCACTCGTTAATTCTTCCCATTTCTCACAAAAACGTTGAGGAGTTCACAGGACCAACCCACTTCCTCCTCCTTGTTTTTTCCCCTGTCTTTTTCCTCTTTGTCCCTAGCTTTTCTTCAGTCTAACCTTGCTTTGTTTCCTCCCCCGAATGGTAACTGCAAGCCATTTACTACAAAGTTAAAAGGCCTCAGTTCCACCCACCATTTTCATTAAGCTCCTCTAACTATCTGATCAGACTCTGAAGCACAGTGAGAATGCTTCTCTCTCCTCCTTAGGGGGGGAGGAAGAGCCTTCAGTGTCTGTGGATAACTAGTTCACATTCAGAAGAATTCTCTCACATCAGCTCCCTGCAGTAAGCAGGACTAACCTTTTTCAAAATCCAAGAAGAGGGCAGCACTGAACTGGATTATGAATACTTAATTTGTTTGCACAATTATTACCCTTTCTATTAGGCTTTTTGGGCACACAGGGTAGGTCTCTACTAGTGCAAACAACCGATCTACAAAAGGTTTACCTCATTTTCATATACTAATATTTGATGTGCATGTGTATTTTTTCCACATTAGTTAATTTGATTGCAAATTAAAAAGAAGGATCTGTTCAACAAGAAGCACAGCTGTCCAAACGCCAGGCAGACTCTCAGATACGCTGTCCTCAGTGCAGATACCGAAAAATAGCTCGGCAGGGGTATAGCCGGCAACAGGTAAGATCCTGAAATAAACCCCCTCCCAGCAAACCAGTGGAAGGAGCCAGGAGCTCACGCCAACCCTTCCGCAGACCGAAGCAGCACCGAGGGACGCCAGAGCCAGGCAGCACCTGTCCCCTGCAAGGCCGGTACCGTCTCTGCCACGGCGCAGCCCCGCGGGTGCTCCTCGCTGAGCTACCAGCAATCACGGCTTCGCGCTCCAGTGCCGGGAAACGGCTTCGCTGCTCCAGCGAGTCAATAAACAGGAAACATTTTCCACAGAACTGTTTAAAACGTCCTTGCCACGCTGCCTGCCCCCCGGAGCCCAGCGGCTCTGCCGGATCCCCCGGGGAGCCCCAGCGGGCTGGAGCCCAGCCCGGCCCCCCGCCCCCGCCCGCTCACGCCCTCTGCCCTCCGCCGCGGCCCCGCGGGACGGAGCCCGGCCACCAGCGCGCCCGGCGGGGCCGCCCCCCGGGGCCGGTGCCAGTGCCGGGGCGGGCCGGGGGCGGTGCTCGCCGGCAGCCCCCCGACGGGGCGGGCGGCGCCGGGCAGGCTGTGCCGAGCCGAGCCGGGGCGCGGCGCGGCGGCGGCGGCCGCTCAGACGCCGGCAGCCCGCGCGCAGCATGTGAGCTGCGGCCCCGGAGCGCCGAGGGAGCCACCGCCGCGCCGCGCTCCAGCATGGGGCCCGCGCTGCTCCTGGGGCTGCTCCTCTCCCGAGCCGGTAACGCCGCGGGGCCGCGGGCGGGGCGGGAGCCGGGCGGGGGGCGGCGGCGAGGCGTCCCCGACCCTCTGCCGCTGGCGGCGGGGGCTTCGCACAGCCGCCCCGGCGCCACCGCGTCCCGCGCCCGGGGCCGGGCGCCCCTCGCCGCTTCCCTCGGGGCCCCGCGGCCGGGCCGAGCTGAGAGCATGCTGGCGGGGGGGGGCGGAGGGGAAGGGGGGGGTCCACCACGACTGGGACGAGCTGGCAGCATGTCCCACGCGTGGGGACCCCGGGCACTTCCCACCTGGCTCTGGCTGCGGCCATCCCGTGGGGACCCGCTTCCAAGCAGGGAACCCACGCTGCTTCTCTGACCTGAAACATGAGTTGCAAATACGGACGTGACCCAAGTGAAGCGATGCTCTGGGGTGCAGAAATACTTCTCCTCCAGCCAAGAGCTGTTCTAGCTCTTGGGAGACATCAGACCTCTCTGGGCAGATCCCTACCATACCTCTCTCGCTGATGACTTTGCTGAGAGCTTGGGTTTCGCTACCCACCTTCCATGCAGCCCACCTTGGGCTTCTGCAATGCTTCAGGCTAGTAGTTTTCTGAGCTGAGGCTTGGTCTGCAAAGACCGATCCAAGGGGTTCCTGCAAAGACCCAACTGTGCATTTAAGCTGTTTGTCCTGCTCTGGCATCTACTATTGCTAAGTCACAAGAGCTAAGGATAGAAATGATTCCTCTTTTCATCTTTTGTGCAGTCTTTGTAGTTCCTGTGACTAGAATTACCTAAGTTACAAAACTGCTCTGAAGCGTCCCTAGACCCCGGCTATGGGATGTCAGTGCTTTACATTCAGAGGAAGCTGCAATTGCTCGTATCACAATGACTGCCTCAGAGATTTCAGTAATTTCAGTAGCATAGTGGGATTTCAGTAGCATTTGCAGCCATGCGTAGATTTCCCTAAATTTTCTATTTCCAAATACTAATGCTTCTTAGTTAATCTGTGTTTAATAAAGGAAACATTTCCCCTCTGCAACTGTCCTCTCTTGCAGCAGCATAATGCATCAGGGGCATCAGAATAAGTAACTATAACTTTTCTTTTTCCTATTTTTTAAACTATAGAAGGACTCCTATGCACACGCGCCTTTAATACTTTCTGCAGCCTGGACCACAGGACATTCATTCTTTCACATGATTATCTGGAGTTATAAATACTAAGAAAATGTTTTAAAAAATGAAAATGTCATGTATTAGGATTTAAGAGAATGCATAAGTATTAGAATATGAAGTTCCTAGAAGAGGGTTTTTCTAAATTTTTCTGCTTTGATGCTTCCCATAGCTTTACCCAAAGGAACTGTTACAGGCCTGTGGTAGAAACACAGTCTATCCACTAACACCTAGGTCTAATCTGGTCTGGCAATTATCATATCACTTTAAAGTTTCTAAAATGTCACTTCAAGCTCAGGTGCTTGTTGAGCAGAATTCTTAAGGCTAGGAAAATATGCCCTGTTCTTCTATAAACTTACTACAGCAGCTGCTGCAGGCCACTGTTGGAGATGGGATACTGATAAGATGGTACTTTGATCTTGCCTGGTGGGGTAGATCAGTTTGCTCAGCTTAGAATTCCAACCTACTGGAAATAATGGACCCATTAGTATTGGGAATTTGCGCTGTTTGCAACCTCACAGGATGTAATCACACTCAGCACGGTTATTAAGGTAGTGCCTCGATGTAATGACTAACCAAAACCCCTGGTGCTGGGTACTAATCATTTCTGGTTAGAGAGGTTTTTCTTTTTTTTCCCAGAGCACTTACAAAGTCATACAGTCTCTACATCATAGCCAGATTAACAATAAAGTAAAATCAGTTGCTAGAAAAGCCAAGAAACGCGTACAAGTGGGAGAAAGACACCTAGATAACATTACTGGGCTGTAGGAAAAGTAGAAAGTTTGAGGAGTAGACTAGCATGGAATTGCACGGGCCACTGCTTACAGCAAATAAACTACTGAAGCCAGCAATAGAGAAGAAAGTGAGAATACAAACTAGATAGTGAAGACAGTATACCAGATAATATGAGCTACATCAAGATTTTTTTCTAACCTCTAGAGTAGGCAGATTGAAAAAGTAGTACTGCACCTGCTGAACAAGGGAATGGCAGGCGAGAACATATATCCAAAGAACATCCAAGGTAGATGTTAGGCTCAGAGCAGTCATTTCCTAAAATCAGCTAAGCAATATTATCCTAAAGGGAAGCATCCTAGCCTGCACAAAAATTGCTAGCAATCATTGTACTTGAACTGTAAACACAGACTCATAAGCTACAGAAATGAAGATAGATTATGGAGTTAATTCACCTACTACTGACTTCTGCCAGAGACAAAATAATATCAGAGCCCCCTTCTTCTCCCCCATCCTCAAATATTATTATTAGGAGAGAGGAGAGTCCATATAATAAAAAAAACAAAAAAGGAGCCAAAAAAGTTGTCAAGCTTTAAAGATGATATTGTTAAACTGAGATTATTTAATACCTTCATAGGGAAGAATCATGTTATAGGCTTTCTATAATAAAAAGGTAGGAGTATGTGTGTGCACATATATATATATATATATATATATATATATATATATATATATAAAAGCATATGTGTGCATGTTACAAAAATATACATAAACAGACGCATACAGTCAGAGTTCAGAAGGGACCAACAGATGAAGGCAGGCAGACCAAGCATGCATCCCAGCATTTTTGACAGGGATATCCAGGACTGAGTTCTATATACTGTAAATTGATTACGTATTAGGACTTCTTTGATATGAAACTATTTGCATCTAATATTAAGGGTTTCTTCTATTATGCAAATAATACATATTGTTATTCATTAGTTTCCAAGTTGCTGTTACACCCTCCAAATAGCTTTCTCAGTGCATCTCTTGGCAATGGCAGCAGCGCTGACTCACAGCGCACAGTATGGTACGGTATTAGTACTTGCTTATTTCACTGAGGTTCTAAGTGATCCAGATGGGAAAGCTCCTTCAAAACAGCCCTCAGCAACACCGAGGTTTCCATAGGGATTTACTGCTCCACGCAAATAGAGCACTCCTGACCCTGACATGGTTGAAAAAGTTAAGCCTGATAAAAAAGGTTTTATTATAAAAAATCATTTTTAAAATTTTTCTTTGGTCATTTCTTCCCCCTTTCATCCATTAATACTCATCCTTTTGTTTCTAAAAGATTAGAGTGCTTGTTCCCTACTACTCTGTGCAAGGACCCCAACCAGTTCTGCCTCTTGAGAGGGGTCTGCTGAATACGGGATCCCAACAGTAACAACGACAAGGTGCTCCCGTGGCATTCACCACGACTGAAATCCTAACAATCCTTTCCCTGTTTGACCAGGAGACCTCCTGGCTCTGCCGAGGAGTGACTGCCTAGCCGCAGAACAGCTGTGCCTCTCGGACTCCACCTGCAATGCCACCTACAGGATCCTGGAAACCTGTGCCCTTGCTAAGACTCGCTTCCTTCCACTGGATCACCGCAGCAGGGACAGATGTCTGAGTGCAGAGCAAGTCCTTGGAAACAGCTCTTTACTGCACTGCAAGTGTCACCGGCGCATGAAGAGACAGGAGCACTGCTTACGCGTTTTCTGGACCGTTCACTCCAGCATGACAGATGGTGAGATGAAATAATTATAAATTTACGAGGTGTTAGTAAGCCCCCCCACCTGAAAACAACTGTCAGAGGCCACTTCCTAACACTACAGGTTATCACTTAGGAACCACACCTCCTACTGAAGAGGAATTGTTATTGCTCTGTTTGATAAGCATAGAAAACTGATCTGGTCTGGGACTGGCCCTTCAAATATACCAGGGATCCTAATAAACAAAGATAGCTACTTAGAGACTTAAATTCAGTGCTGTGAGTGGAGACTCCTATGAAAATCACCTCAGTCACTTCTTTCCATCCCTGGAAATGGATGTGAGATGACAAGACACAATGTAATGGCATCCCTAAGGCTGCTGCATTTCTCCAGCTTCACTGGGATGCTTCCGCCTGGACTCCCACTAGAAGTCCCCATGCTGCTAATCCTCACTAGCACTGAGATAGACCACATAGACCAAATCCCAGCTAGAGGAAATCTAATGACAACATGTAACGCTGCTGCTGTGCAGTAACACCTTTGCGTCTCCAGCAGAACCACGTTTGGCATTTAGCTTTGAGCAAGGCAGAGCCTCTCTGAGCACCAGCCTGAGGAAATAGCCAAGCATAAATAAGAAAGTCAGTCCAAAAGCATATGCTAGTCACAGAGCATTTCTCCCACTGCATAAAATATTTTGTGTCTTGCCTAGGTTATTTCAATTTGGAGACCTCCCCATATGAGAATCCAGCAAATGAAGAACACTGGAAGACAGATTACAATAAACTGGCAGCTCTGGTATCAGGTAGGGATTGTAACAGGCTACATGATATAATGCTGCCCTTTCTTAATTTTTCAGGGACTGAAGTTTATTAAGGGAGAAAAATGTTTTGGGTAATGACACCTTAAATCAGAGCAATGCTTTCTCTGGATGCTTGCCTATATATGGCCCCTACCAAGTGTAAATACTGCCACAGATCCAGGCTCCATGAAACAAGGAGTAACCTGCAATGATGCATTCTCTGAAAGAAACACCCTAACATCACCAATAAAAAAGGTGATTTATCACTGCAGTGTCATACTACAGGCACCTGGCAGAACCAATTGCTTTGTTTTCTCTGCTGTTCCCCATTTGAACAGCTAGTAAGTAAGGGCTTCCACTCCTCTCTGAGACTTGCTTCATTGTTTCTGGGTTTCTTTTGGCTTCGTAGGCTCACAGTTAGCAGGAGACGCAACAAATCCATGCCTGAAAGCAACTCATGTTTGTAATCTGAGCAAAAAGTGCGTTCGTCTGCGCACAGACTATGCCTCTATCTGCACCAAGGGAGCAGGAAGTGAGGACACGTGCGATCGCCGCAAATGCCACAGAGGGCTAAGAAATTTCTTTGAGAAAGTCCCTGAGGATTTCACCAAAAGGATCCTATTCTGTCCATGTCAAGATGAACTTTGTGGGGAACGACGCCGGAAAACTATTGTCCCTGATTGTTCCTTCCAGTATAACACCAAACCCAATTGCCTCTGGCTTTTGGACTCATGTTTAGAAGACCACATCTGCAAGTAGGTCTGGCAGCAGAGGACATTAGCCAAAAGAAGAGAACAACATAGACACTGATGGTCTTGTTTTCCTTCCTACAGATCCCGACTGGCTGATTTCCAACAAAACTGCCAACCTACAGGCATGTCCCCAGACGGCTGCTCTCAGCACAACCATGCTGCATGCCTGCAGGCTTACATGGGGATGATTGGTAAGTGATACCCCCGGGAAAATACAGGGTGGATGCTAACAGGCAGTAAACTGGCAGGCACACTCCTCCTCATGTTGTGGAAGACTGACTTGCTCTGCTGCAGGTGATAATGTTCAGTGTATTAATGAATATGCCTTAGCCTGATTGATGCTAGTGCTCCTTTTTGCTTGTGATGTAAACGCAGCCCAGAGCTCCTTCATGAGATCTGTCACTCTGCTTAGTCCCATCCTCTGCTATCAGAGCAGCAGCACTTGCCCAGGATTCTTGCACTCCTCTGTGCATCAGCTGGTGCAAACTGCTGTAAATGCTTGACCCCCAGGGCCCTCTCTGGCTGTATGAACAAGCCATTCATGCAGCA
Source organism: Dromaius novaehollandiae (assembly GCF_036370855.1). Lineage (NCBI taxonomy): Eukaryota > Metazoa > Chordata > Aves > Casuariiformes > Dromaiidae > Dromaius > Dromaius novaehollandiae. The sequence goes on along the minus strand of NC_088112.1, from coordinate 23,452,395 downwards.
TGTTCATACAACAATACATGCAGCAGGAGCTACACCATGAAGCTTTGCCATCACAGCAGAATCCAGTTGTAGGATCCTTGTTAAACCTAATATTCCCTCATTGTTTGACTTTTAGACTCCTACAGTTTGTTGAACTTGTACACACTAGCTTCTCAGAGCCAGCAAAAGTAACAGGCATACAGGGCACTGCCAGTTGTTAGAGGGAAGGCTGTCGGTTCAGACATTCATTGCCAACCTGCTCATACTTCTTGGGAGTGGCTTCCTGTGGATCTGTACCACATGCATCTTGTTAAAAGGGGAGTTGTAGAGAGCAGGAACAGCTCAGGATCTAGACAACACCTTTTGGTTTTCCAGATTTCTTTGCTATTCCCATGCTAAATGTGCTCTGGCTAAATGGCACACTACAGCTGTGCAGCATTTGTCTGGCAAGAGGCATTTGGCCACACAGCGTTGACAGCTACCTAAGAAGTAGAACCTTCTGCTGCCATATGCCAGTACTGCAGTGGAGTGTCTGCAGATGTTTCACATCCTCCAATCCGAAGTTTTCACCAGCTTCAGTTATCAACATCTCACCATCAGATTGCCTGAATTGGAGGCACATTCTCCACACACTCTCACAGAGCAGCAGACTGCACATAGGTGCATCATCATGGAAGGCTTATGGCTCCAGAGCAGCTTTCCCTTAAGCATAACAGGACTAATCATACTTCTTTCATTTGGTAAAGTAAAACCTGATTCCACTTTCTGGGGCTTTGGGACAGGCACACCTATGACACCCAACTACGTCAGTAACTTCAGTGTGGAAGTCTCCCTGTGGTGTACGTGTGAGAGCAGTGGCAACCAGAAGGAGAAGTGTGACCAGATACTGAGCATGTTTGAAAGCAACAAATGCCTTGGTAAGTGTCACATAACAAGGAATTGAGGAATAACAGCTCAGCACAGGGAAGTTCAAATCTCGTTGATTTCAAGATCCTACATTGCACTTCTACATATAATTTGCCTGTTCCTCTTAAATGTTTCCATGCTGTCCTACCCAATCTATGGAACCAGCCTGGATCTGCTCTCAGAAGTGTTTCTGTATCTTTTACCAAAATGTCTGTTCATCGCAAACACTTGTCCCTGAAGCTATTACCACACAACACTCAAATGAAGGGGGTGGAAAAAATATATACCCTCATAAAAATATACCTTCAGTAGAGGGGTTCAGATGTGCTGTATCTATAGGTTGCTGAGTAGCAACATCAATGCACCAAGATTATGGGAGGTTTTTATTTTTTTCCTCCTTTCCCATGCTGTCTTTGATCCTCATTTATTGGGACAAGACAAGTAACTCCTGACATAGCCCCTGTGTTTAGATTCAGCATCATAGCAGTAGATCCCAAATCCTGTTACATACAACTGTGCAATCCTAAGTCTGCATTTCTTTTATCTCCCTGGCATTTTAGCAAAAGACTTTAATAAGATTTAAATATTTTATGTTTATAAAAGCTTCCAAAGGACATAAAGAAACCAGGATCATTAGATAACTAATTAATATTTAAATCTATTTATTGCTATATAGAAAAGCCTTACACCCAGCACCACAGATGCACCTACAGCATAAACAGCTAACCTGAGATATTACATATCTGCCCCTTAGGAAACAGACAGCTGGCAAAGTCCCATAGGGACCCAAAAGTCCTCAAGTACAGTGCAAGTCTGCTTTGCAGTCTGTTCTGAGTCTCACAAGAAAACCCACACAGTAACAGGCCGTTCATTGAACAAAGAATATGCATTCTCTATATCAAAAGGCAGCCATGCAGACTGTGAGTACATTTCCCTTAGAATTCTGTGCGCTACACTCCAAGGTGTGCACAAGAAAAGCACGTAAGACTCTTGCTTTACTTTTGTTTGCAGAAAATGCAATTTGGTCTCAAATGCGCCTGAAGCGGACAGCTCTGGAGAGACAGGAAGAATTGTTTTATTCATCTTCCCTAAGCTTCCAAGGAGACAGTGCCAGCACATCGCTTGCTTCAGAAATGTCCCAGGTATGCATTGCTTTGTTGCCTGCACAAAGCACTGAGTAAAGTGGCCTAGACAGAGTATTTGCAAAAAACAGTATCTGGCAACATGTCACGTTGGATACAAAAGGGAGGGAGCATGTGTTTGCAGAACCTTGGGCCACCTCAACTCAAGCTATTCTTTCCACAGACAAGCAAAAATAGGAGGCCATACTGCCTGGCTCCAGAAGTTTCCTGTAGTCTCATGTTAGTGCTCAGAACTGGAGGCTGTGGAACCAGAGGATGGAGCACAAATGGGTCTAACTGGGATTCATTCCTCCTTTACATTTCCTAGGTGACTGAAGTGAAGACACAGCGAGACATCTCTGAACACAACAGTATGCCTATGGCCTCCTCTGTATATTCTGGAGCTGCTATTTCCTGGCCATCTCTGGCTCTGTTCCTGCCCCTGCTGCTCAGCCCACCTTAACTTGACTCAGATGGCATTTTTCCTTCCCATGTTATTAATCTTATTCCATGTCCAGGCATCTCCCCCTATTAATTTACTCTTGGCAAACAGACAGCCTCCAGAAAAGAGGAATGGAACAGCCTTAACCCAGAACAGCAATCACTGAAAACTTCCCCCCAACTCACACCTCACTTTCCCCCGACATGTCTGTATTGAGAGCTGCAGATTTGCTGCCCACTGATGCTTCTGCTATGTTAGCATTTTGAGGAACAATCAGTCAGGCTAATATTCAAGGGCAATATTTTAAAACAAAAGTCTGAATTCTTTCAGAACTTGTACAGAGTTTGCTTTCTGACTGCAGGGAGAAACCTGACACAGTGTGTCCTACTGCCCCATCTTCTGGAGCTCTTCCTCGGGCACAGAGTACAGCATACCATTCTAAAAACTAGAAGTCCTCACACTCCAGGATGGGCTGCAACTACAGCTAGGTAAACATACACATAAAGTTCCTGTTAAACACCAGCTCTGTATTACTTTCAGTTCCCTTTTTCAAATTTTTCAAATCCATTTTTTTAAGCATATGAAAAATACCATCCCAGATCAAGGACACTGTGCTCCAGCTTAAATTCTTGCTCTGTTTTGCCCCTTGCAACCATATATTAGCCATTACCATGGCTAGCAACAGACTGGGGTTTTGTGGGTTAGGATGCATTTCTGTACTCAACCGCAGTAAATTTAGCCTTATCCAGCCAACCATGACTTTTCGTCTGACCTAAGGGTGTGCCTTCTTAGGAATACTTTGAGAAAGTATAGAGACTCACTGAAGCTATATTCACCACAAATCCCCTAGGACATTCAGTGCAAAGACCTCCGAGAGCTGGAATTACCTTGCACATCCCCATATATTCAGCTATCACTGCCGCCGCCCCCCCCCCCGCCCCCCCCGCAATCTCCTCTTCCTCTGCCAGGTTCTATTTCATGACCTGTTTATTCCACGTGTAAAAGTGTGCACTGTGTAACTGCTGTTACTTTCTGCTGCATTGGCCTGTTAAAATGTGGTGTTAAAGTGCATATTGATTTCTGAGCACAGGTTAATCGTCCACAGTCAACTGTGTGTAAGAGTTACCCCATCAGTCGACTTACGTTTTCAGTAGAGCTAGGAAGTCAGCTCCAAGCAGCTTCTCTGCATATAGATAGTCTCTCTTGCGCAGCCTGTGAGATACAACAAATCTGAACAATAACATGCACAGCTGAGCAATATTACAATCCTGAATAGATGCAGAGCAGGTGGGTATCTCTCTTCACTCCGTGCTTTATCTGTGCCCAGAAAGGCACCAACTAGGCAATGTGCTGTGATTCCCAGTCACTGTCAGATACCTTTCTACTAGAGAATCTCCCACTGCTGCATGCATAGGAGCCATTATTCTTCTGCAGTGATATTTCAGTTTCAAATTCCAGCCTTCTCTTTACTTCCTGGGCAGCTACAGCAGGAAAATCACTGCATGGAGCAGAACCACCTCCTCTGTCCGACAGAGAAGTAACAACTTCTTTCCATGCAGTAGGAACAAACATAGTGACTTCTTAATTCAAAGGAATATGAATTCTGACATTTCCCATTACCTACTGAAATGTGGCTATTTGGATCAAGAGACAGCACTGTTCCCACATTTTTGCTACCCCTCTTTAATGAAAGCAGAGTCCATGTTACCACAGGACTTTGAGATCTACATTTGGCCATCCTCCATACAGTGGGTCTAGAAATCTGTGTGAAGGCTCTTGATTGTAATGCAGCAGGTTCTGCCATCTTCAGAGTTTACAGGAGAATGACAGGAAAGAAAAAAATGTTTTTCTTCACAATATCCCATGCACCAGTGAGGACATTTGTAAGAACGACAGAATAGCTTTCACTGGGCAATCTGTACTACTTACACTACGTGTGGCATTCATCTCCCAGTCACCTGCACTGAACTTTCCTTTTTCCCCCACCATGTTCCTCCACCAGTGCTCTCACACAGGTTGATATCGGAAAATGTATTAGCATTTTGTGCAAAAAAATAAAAAAAAAGAAAAAAAAGAAAAACAAGCAAACAAAAAAAAACCCAAACCAAAATACTAATATCTTTTGCCATATCAGCTTGTGTGAAGTGTAGCCTCTTACTCCTAGTAACAAGGTGATGAATTGCAATTGCAGCTTCCTGTCATGTCCTGGAGTACAAAGGAAGATGCTTTACAGTTAAACAAATCCTGCTCTAGACAGAAATTAAAGCAAAACACAACATTTCAGATTTTTCTCCAAATGTCCTATAACCTGTTCCAGGTAGATATATGTACCTTTATATACACAGCTGCTTCTTATGATTGTTCCATCGATAACTGCAAACAAAATCCACATCTAAATACACTTGCATTCACAGATGCTTGCACTTATGTGCACAAATCCATTTTCACTTAGGCTTTTGTAACACCCGATCTCCAAATATCACACAGCATACATGCATGCACAAGCATAACTACTAGAATTGTCTTGCAATATCAGTATCAGTCCAATTCTGCCAACGCCACCAATAATGAAAGATTGGCACACTTACCCAAACCCATTCAGAACAGTTCTTTCTATCTCTACTACACAGGAATTTACATGAGGAAAAAAAAAATCTCAGCTTCAGTTCCCCAAAAACTGGAATACAACATCCTGCAGAGTATCCTTCATCTAAATACAAAAATAATCTAATAGAAATTCTCTACACTGACATTCTTAACACTGAGCTCCCAGCAAGCATACAGAAAGGAGGGAACTTTCTAACTGTTGTAATGTAAATTATTTTTAAGAGTGTAAAATAATGCCAAATCTCACTAATAAAACTTATCTTGCAGCTCTGGAAGTCTCCTGGCTTTCTTTGCATTCAATGGAAGCTACACTCCCTGTATCCTCCTATCAAAGGCATTATGAGAAAGGAATTCAAGGAACAGAATTAGAAAGGAGCTCTTACAAGGCCATCTCAGAACAACAACTTTCACAGACATCACTCACTGTCAGGGACTTCAAACATGACTTCTAGAAATCTGTCATAGCTTTAAATCCCTTAATGTGGTCTAGTGTAGCCTTTACAAAGGGCATTCATATAGGTCTTCTCCAGCAGTAAGTTTCACAGTCACCATGTTAGATGAGAGAACCAATGCCCATTTCCTGCCCAAGGTCATAAGCAAGCTGATGCCAGAGATAAGCCTTGAATTTGGAATATCAAGATTACTGTGCTTCTTTAAAATCATTCCCACTTCCTCCAACAATTGCATAAGTTTAAGTAAGGATCAAGTGACTGCAGTTTTCCTTTTAAAGGGAGGCACAACCTGTATCACAGATACAGAAAAACTAACTTTTGCTTCAGACAATTCCCAGCTACAAATCCCTGCCACAACTCCTAAAAATCTGCACAGTAAAAAATAACTTCAGACTGATGGGGGAACACCACAAGTTCAGCACCCATAAAGAATGAAGGTATCTTTTCAATACACCATAAAAATTACAAGTCACCATGTCTGCTAAAACAGAAGCCAACTTTACACAAGAACACATGAGGGGAAACTCAGAGTAATCTCTGAGGAGTCTGTGCACCAGCCAAAGCTTTTGGGGATGACAGTGGAGAAGCAAGAAACCCACCAGCACTGCTGTGGAATCACAACCAACTGCTATTCTACACTTGCTTCTCCCATCAAAACAGATGGGGTAAATAAGATCAGTAGCGAATCACTTCTACCTTGGGGATTTTGTGGCTGAACCGTTTTCAAGATGAAGGTTCTGTTGAGAGGTTCTGCTGAGATTGAGCTTGGTCTCTAATGGAAGTTCTTCTTATAGGTGATTAACTCTCCTCCAGGAAGTGATTAGCTGTTTGGGTTTCTTGCAAAACCCAGGGTTAGCAGGGGTCATGGGATACAGCACTTTCTCCAAGTGCCTTCATGAAAATAGCCCCACATCCTTTCCATTTACAGCTGATCACCTCCATTATCCACAGGCTGGGAGGAGATGATCAGTAATTGTTAAGTGCTTGAATCAGACTAATAGCTCACTGCTAATTCCCCCAGTAATGTGAATCCAAATTCCTGGTAAACAAACTGACTGCTTTTCACACACAGGGATGAATGCCAAGAGTCTAATATTAGAGCTCTGGAGCTAAAGCTTTTAGAGCGATCCTATCCACTCAAAGATGTTTAATGACATTATATGAGGTACTAAATAATTAGAAAATGAAGGCTCACTTGGAATCAGTGAGTTACTGCCTAATTAAGATGAAAAAGAGGCTCTACCCAGTTTTAAACAAGTTTATACTAAAATGGCGTACCTGATAAATGGTGCAGATAACTAGATCTTTACCTTTGGGCAGAACAAGGCAACCACTAAGCTAGGTTGTGTATTCCTTGTGTCATTTTTGGCTCATCTTTCTTCTTACAGGAAAACAGGTGGGACAAATATGACATAAGATTCAGCATTTCTTCCAGCCTGCCCCCCCAATCAGATGACAAATTTTCTTAAGCAACATTCAAATATCTTATCCTAAAATTAAATCATCTTTGCCTATTGTTTTACCATGTGGTGAGACTCACTGAATTCATACTACTAGATGCTTGAAGGGTAAGAGATGCAAACTGGAGCCTCTAGAAGCAATTTGCAGCAGAAATTAACTACTGAGTTTGAAAACAGAAGAGGATATTGCAGCTATCTCTGCACGCAGATAAAAGACTGAGGAATGTTCTATTGATTATCTGTCTGAATTAAAATTAATTATTAGTAAATTAGTCTTCAGCTGAATTATATACCTCAGCAACCTCTGATCAAAATAAAGAGCAAAATTCTAGAAAAGCACTAGACACTGAGAGCTGGAACAACTGGAACTCTAAAAATTCTCTACTCTGCTTTCACTATACAACACATGCACATATACTCTATTGTCCTCATGTACTCATATTATCCTCTTAAAACAGTCGCATGAGACTTCAGTTTTCTTTCCACTGCGAGAACCGTATAGGATTCCACACTGCACCACGGCATGTATACTCTCATCCAGAACTAAATTAAAGACTGGGATGTTCCAATCTTCCTCTTGCCAGCATACTGCTCAGATAAGGAAGGCAGGAGTGTGTTTTCTATAATGCTGCTTCTTGTTCTAAATTATGTCCTTTCCTATTCCCAACCTTTCCTTTTCTCAAGCTTTTGGCATTTGGTCAGTGTGGAACATTACATGGAAACACCTGGCACCGCAACACTTGCGGAGAGCCAGAAGTAAAATTTTGCTGATTTACAGTGACATATTCAGCAAGAAAAAGCTGCAGGTTGTTTCATAATGCTGGAATTGTTGTTGCAGATAAATTTCCCTGGCATCCGCAAGTGACTAACTTAAACCCCACTGAAATAAAAACAATTATTCAGTTATTGTGAAACACATGAATCATAAGACATTTATTCTCAAAAAACCAAGTTATTACATGATAAATAGTATGTATGAGGTTGACTGTGATAGCAGGAGACTGGACTTGATGACACAAGAGGTTCCTTGCAGTCTTAAGTCCCTGAACAGAGGGAGTGGAAACTTTTTTCAAAACTATTTTCATCAACATTTGTCCTATTTTAGTTATTTTGGTTTTGTTCTTATAATATTGAGCATTCAAATGGAACAATATAAAGGACGAATTTTTCCCACGATTTACATTAAAACATCTGGCACTCAACAGTTATAAACAGAGCATAATACAACACACTTTCTCCTAAGGAAAGGGCACTGTTACAGACCAAGCTGACTTCAAACCTACATGCCAGTTCAGAATCCCCTATCAGAGATTTCTGCATGGGCTCTTCAAAAAACATCAAGAACTTTCAAGAACTGTGGATCATCAGCTATGAATGAGTGCTTCCTTTTACCTTGGACCAAAGGAAAATGACTTCAAAGTCCCTGGCACATGAACTATGGCAAATATTTCCTCATAATGGAGCATGTTAATATTCCAGATCATGCACCCTGGATAATTCTGTTCTCTTTGCAGCTAGTAGTGCTGTAGTCTCTTATGTGCTTGCAGATTCATTTACAATATGCTCAAGAAGTGTTTTTAATACAGGGTGAGCAAAGTGCTGTTGTGCTTGCCATGCTCTACTCTCCTCCATTTCACTTCTTTCCACCAGCCTAGCACTTAATTTTTTCCCCTTTTATCTGAATTTGTGCCTTACAAACTGGCATTACAGGTCACTGAGCCCCACTTCAAGAAACTGAAATTTCCTTAACCGTCTACACGCCATTACTTGTTCTGCAGCTTCCCAAACCAGCACAGCAGCTTTTTTAAAGAATATTTTGATTAAATGAAGTCAATTTTGCTAAGTGCCAGTGGCTCTCAGAAGCTGGTTTTGTCAGTGATCCCCAGGGCTCCATTATGTTTTCAGGGCAATAAAGCAGAAATTGCTCAGTCTTTTTGCAGAAATGTGAGATTAGCAGCTAATTCTTCCAACCTCAAGCTCTCCGGATTTCACTTCTGTCTTTGGAAAAACATTCATTCCAAATCAGAGGACATTTGTGTTTTGTATGAGAGAACTAGCAGAAACAGTTAAGCAGATATCTCTTCTTTACCCTTCTCACATTTTTTAATCTAGTTTGTACAAAATCTTCAATGTACAAGTCTGGGTCATTGACAATACTACACAACTGCTTGTTATTCTACATCCAATCTGGAGCTGCAGTGGTATCACACTAGAAGCATATTTTCAGTGCACTGAACACTTCATGCTTAATATTCATATTTCTGAAAGAACTGCAAACCACAATGCAAATGCAAGCTGTATGGTTGTTTGTATGTATGCATGTTTTAAACACAGGAAGGCCCTGAGGCATAGAGGGATTACAACTTGTCACAAAGGGACTTACTGAAAAGTTGGGAATAAAATCTCAGCTGCTTTATTATTCATACTACGTATGACATACATTCCCTCCATGGAGCTGAAATGCTAACACTAGAAGATCAAGACCGGCCTCTATTCTCAAGCATCACCAAGTTACATTTCCTGTCTGGTAAATCACGCAAGACAAAATGGTAAGGAAAGGGAAAAGATGAAATGGTAAGGAAAGGGAAAAGATGATGGGTTGATCGATTTATTAGATCAATTAGTGCTCATTTCTTTTAGATTGACCTCAACTCAGCTAACAGATTTCACCAGAAATCCAACTATCGTTCACACTAACAGTACTACTCCTGTATGTACCTGAGCTTGTATTTTAAGCAAGACTCGTAACTATGAGCTTTTCAACTCACAATCTGGTTGCCTATGTTAAGGCATAACACTTCCATGACCTAGCCTAACTCCCTGTTCAAGAATCAAATAATTTTTCTTCTGCAAACATGTGTCTTATATGTTTTACAATTCTGGTATGTCCTAACTCAACAATGCCACATAGACACAAATAAAAGTGTTCTGCACATTTGTTCCTCTTAACAATTCAGTTCTACTTTTGAGATAAATAAAGCTTAGACAGTTTGATATTTTGTAAACAGATACAAACATAACTTTTCAAACTAAGCTCAATCATATCATACTCTACTATCACACAACTCAGCTAACTAAGGAACATGTTCTATCATTGGTTACAAAACCTTCTGCAAGAGAGTACAGCTAACCTTCAGTATTCCTCAAGTACAAATTCCATTTAAGTACAAGCAGCAGCCACTGAGGTGCCTTTCATGTGCCAAGACTTTCTTGCACATTGGGTCACCTCCTTAGCAGAGGAGACAAAGGTTCCTGAAGGAACAGATCAAAACCCCTTGCCAAGAAGGGGTTCTATAAAACACTTTTCTTGTATTCTGTTCTCAGCTCTTGGACAAAGCCAGATGCTTCAGGGAAGAGAGGGGAATGAAAAAATCCCTCCACCTACATGTAAATTAGAGAGTAATGATTCTGAGGGAAAAGACAAACTCAAGCATGGATTTGCATCAGCTACTCTGTGACACGCTCTTGCCTTAGACAGCCAATGTTACCTCTACCCACCACTGTCACACACGCACACTCCCCTGCCCCCAGCAGAGGTTGGGCTTTGCAGCTAACAGGAGACTGCATAAATTCTCAGACTGTCTTTTCCTCTGAACTACTCAGTGTCCTTGTGCTGGGTTAGTCTCAAGTCAGTACACTGGTCTGTTCAGTATCAGGCCAGGAACACAAAACCAAAACCCCAACTAAAACACCTTCTTGGCCTGTGCCTTTTGCAATTTAGCACTGACGTCAGATTTAAACTTCTGTCTTTACCTCCAAAATAGAATAGCTGATACAAGAAAGCCAAAGGATACTTAACAAGAACTAACTGTTGTGAGGCTCCAGAGTTTGGAGACTACCAGACATACTTCTAAACTCAAAATCTTAAGATAGACTTTTTCCTTCTAACTGCTACTGTTGTTCACCGAGCAGAGATATTCACTATGTTGGCCTAGATCATTTTAAGCGGTTGAAGCACTCTAGGGACCAACAAGCATGAGAGTTCCAATAATTCCTTATGCAAATCTTTAACATCTGCCAACACCAAATTTCATCTGTAATCATCTTGCCTACTCCTTCAGCCTCATCAGATCCCTCTGATGACCACGAATCTCAAGCACCCTATATATTTAGAGGTACTGTTTATCTTCTTGCCAATTACCTTTCATTTCAAAATTGCTGATAAATATATTGGACACCCTTGGGACACACCTATGTTAACTTTCTGTCATTCTGAAAAACTAACATTTGCTATTCCTCTATATTCTAGACTGCGCTATTTCCTCATTCCTTTGTTCACTGCTCATTGCTAATAGCTGGAAAGAAACCAGATTATGCAAAATCCATGCCATGACCTAGTAGAATATATCATCATTGCTACTAAGGCATGTACACAGACCATTTCTATTAACAGAAGGTGACAGCACTGATTATACATGCAAGTCCCTTCAAAAAAATGAAGTGACGAATCAAGAATTAAATCAGGACTGATTGCACTCCTTCAAGTAAAATTAATTACTGAGTATGTACCCAAGAGAATAACAAGGAATGAACAGGATAAAATAAAAAGGTATAGGCTACGTGCCACACACAGTTTCCTGAGCTCTCCTTGCCAGCAAACAAAAAACAGCAGTTTAGAAAGTTCACTTCTGCCCTCTCTCACCAATACTTAAGCACATATTTAGTTATCAGTATGATTTAAAAGCTGTCTTAGGTGAGCTTTTCCTGCCTCCTCCACACTGAACAATAACCAGAAACTTTATTGTGTTTTAATTCTGTCAGCACTGAAGAATTGTTCCATTAATGTTTCAAGGGAAAGAACACCTCTTCTTAGAAAGGAAGATTCCTGCTTTCCACTTGTAGAATTTCAGTTCTCAGACAAGATGGTGACTTTCAGATGCTCAGATACTCATGAAGTACAAACCACTCAGCTTTTGTTGAGATTTTTATGGAAGATAAATCAACACTGAAGCTGGAATGAGATATTGTTACATCCAGTCATTATCAGTGTTTGTAAAGTGAAAGTACAATAGCAAGACCAATGCATTACATTCTACTTCACCTGAAATTTCTGCTTGTTACATTGTCAATATATTGGACTGTAGCAACCAATTGCATTTTTGCTCTAGTAACTTTGTGAAAGGCCATGTGTGCTGTGCAAGAAGGTAGTTAGTTAGTAAAGAGGAAGTAGAGATAATGGAAGGAAAGGCCTCGGACGTTGTAGAGCACTGAGGGGTGAAAAGAAATGATTGCTTTCATCACCTAATTACCCATCCAAGTAAGAATGTTCCGAGAGGCATGCTAGGAAAACAATATAAAAGCTGTTTTTATCTTTTATTAGTGGTATCAAATACGGTACAATAAGGAAAAAAGAGGCTCTATTGCTGTCAATAAAAACATCAGTTACAACTGAAAGCTGTGCGTTTTCTTAGCAGAAACTGGAATGCAATCGTTATTTTAGTATATCTAAACCAGAACTATTTTGTTACACACTGATTAGAGTAAGAAATAAAATTAATCAGGATAGGACTAGAATAACACAGGAAACAACTTGCTCCCTAAGCAAGTGAACTAACAAAGCCTGGTTTCACAAATCTGTTATCTTTGAACAGCATACACACCACGATAAGCCCATGTTCCTAATATCCCCATCAGACAAGAGACAAAATGCTATAGCCAGTCCAGGATTGTGTAGATGCTGACTGTTAAGTGACTCATACTCACATGCTGACTGAAGAAGCTGCTTTCTACCAAACTAAATGAAAAGCTGAGTTCTGTCAGACTTTTCTCTCTGAGGACAAATTTTGGGTTCTCCTCCTCACAGCTACTAGCTTCAGAAGCACATAGGAACAGAGAAATCTTAAAACAGTTACTAGCTGTCAAGTTTGATTGAACAGCAACCAAATAAGCAATGGAACCTTAATTTCTTAGGAGACGGTCAACACCACAAATAACACAGAAAAACAAGTGACGTGGATCGTAATCAAAGAAAAAACCCTGTAACATCTCATACACAGAGAAGAGAAAGCTTCAACTTCTTAATCTTCCAGACGTGAAAACATAAGAGAATCCTGATTTAACATCATCTTTACTAAGGACATACTCACAACTTTTTCCCCAATGCAAACGTGTAAACACACACACAGCAGCAGCACACAGAACAAAACAAAATAGCCACTTCTAATGAACCTCTACAAACAAATGGCCTTTCACCTGTTAAGTGCTGCAAAAAGTGTCTTGCATTAAAAACAGATTCTATTTTTTCAGAAGCCAAAATCGAAATTTCTCATTCTTTTAACTAAACAAACAAACAAACAAAAACCCTGAGAACTGGGAGATTCTGGATTTGGTAATAAATCATGTGCAGATTCATACACAGATTACCCCTTCCATCCTAACAAAGTTCTGAGCTAAATATCATCTACATCTGATGGTTGCTCGATGCCCCGACACATACAAAATGACCCATTTATTCTCAGGTGTTCATATCCTTTCTTGGCAGTCTTATATTAGTCAAAGGAGCAAGTAATCCATGGAGAAGGATCCAGTCAACAAGCTCTGGCCAGACTCACCAGCAACATGAGTCCTAGGCACACAGGCAGGAATGTGGGCAACAGAAAGACAAACTTCCTTTACAAGTTATTTTAGAAAAAGTCAATCCTTTATACAATCTATTTTTCGGGGAACAAGCTAATCTGGACAAAACCTAACATAAAAGGAGGACGTATCTCACAACACAACCAAGTGGACAGCTCCTAGCAGGGGAGCTCTTGTTCAGCCTAATGCAGATGTCAGTTAATTAGACGAGAAGGTTATATCATTAGTAGCCAAATCGATATAAAATGAATTAAGAGCTTGGACAGCAAGCTCCCCGGTTTTCCAGTACAGCACCCGGGGCTGTATTTAGCTAAAATTCAATATGCATTAGCGGACAATCAATGTACTCTTGTATTGGGATGTCTTCTTGAAATACTTTAATTGGACTCTCCAGTGTTATCATTGCTAAACAAGATGTCAGATTAAGGTAGAAGCCCTCTCAAATGGGATTGGCAGTCCACAGTCTGGAGAAGCCACATTTATTTCTATTAAAACCTTACTGCCTTTCTGATGCATATCAATGGTACTATTTTCACAGTTACCCTAAGCAAAAGTGACTGAAAAGCACCCTTAAATACAGGTGCTCTATCCCGTGAAGCCCAGCCATTTCCATATCCCCAACTGCAGATCCATCCCCTTTTGCAATTTCAGTCCTAGGCTTTGTTATTCAAGAACCTTTCAGTCACACTAGACTGTAAACATCTACCTTATAAATTTATAATCTCTGGAGAGAGTATAAAACAAACTTGAAATCAGCAAGTCAAAAACTGGAAAATACCCCATTAAAAACACACATAACTGGTTTAAAATTTGACACTTCAATATTTTATGAAGCGGCATAAGCACTGTTGATGACAAAAATTTAAAACATTTTCCATTGTGTGTATTCCCTAAGTAAAACTGTAATACTGTCTGTCACCTAACCAGAATGTTATGTTTATCGTTAGCTTTGTTTCACACGTAGCACAGCAGTTACATCATAGACTTTCTGCTCAGTTGGGAAACTAAAAAGATAAATCTGTCCTCTGAAAAATTTTACCTAACTTAGGCCAAGAAACAAATACATCTATGAGAGGACAGTGGTATGAGAAGAAACAAGGATAATACTCACATTATTCCTTTTGAAATGTCAAATACATTAAGTTGTACACATCTGACTAGAAGCAAACATTTACTGTATCTAAAAATGCCACAGAACTTACAGAAACTTAAGTTCCATACCCAACCAGGAATGGGCAGTACTGTGGCTAGTACTGACCGACACTATAATCTGACAAGAACGGTTACAACATCTACAAAGCGTTAGGGAAGACTAGTTGTCTGTAAGGCTGAAAACAACAATAATAGGGAATTTCCATTCACATGGGTAAGCATGATAACATGGAACATTACAGCAGACTGAGAAACACACTATCAAGAATATTATACAATATAAAAAACAGAAAAGTGCACTCAGGAACTGTAAGGACAGACTAGAAATAGAAGTGCATTCAAAGCAGAAGGGCACAAGTTCACACAAAATAGGTCCATCAGAGGCTATTAAACAGAATGCACAGATCAACTTCTGATCATCTCAGAAACAGAGATTCCCTCAGAAAGAAGGGAGTCTCGACAGGTGCCGCTTTCATAACGGGGAGCAAACTGTACCTACCTACCCAGTTATAACATTTCTAAGGGAGACAAAGATACGAACACAGATCTTGCATCCTGTCTTACTTCCTTCTGTCCATGACACTGCACAACGGCAGGACAGCTTAAAGAGGAGAAGAGTGCTTTGGTTGCAACAGGTCTAAATATAAGAGATTTCACTGGGCTAGCCTACTTACACACTACCATTCAGTCAAAAGAAATGATCGTGAAACATTCCGATGCTTTAGAACGATGTAATAATCTGTCCCCCTGGCTTGAATTTTTCTTCTTTCCAGATCAAAGTTTCTCTACTCCATTTTGTGTACCTTGAGCAGATCAAGTGTCACAAAGGAAATGGATGCTTGCCAGCAAATACTTCCACTGTAAAGGACATGAGAATAAATTTAAGCGAACAGGACATTCATTCACCGCAAAGTGACACTTTATTACTGTGTAAACTGGAAGGTATTGCTCAATTAACCCTCAGCTGGTACTGCCTTTAACAAATGATGCCCCTGAAAAAATGCATGGCAAAGATCAGTTTCCCTTTGTGCAATTTCTCTAGAATACAAAATGCAGAATTGCCCAACAAAATAAATATGCAGCACTAAGTCTCAAGCAAACAAGCAGCACATTTACCCAAGTCCTCTCCATTAAAAAGAGAAAAAGAGAGAGAGAGAGAATATTAAAGTTTACCTAAAGAACAATAATAACATTTTAACAGACAACAGGCTTTAACACCACAGAATATATTGAGGAAGTGCCATGTCTATCGAGAACTGGCTGACATCCACAAAACATGCACTGACAGAAGGAACCAGATCATACGCCCTGGCTCCACTACTGACTTTTTGTATTATTTGTCAAATGTACTCTTTAAACAACAGTACCCTAAACTCTTCACATATGCCACCAGAACTTGTTGCTTTTGGATGTACAGTCCAAGAACTAACTTAGCATAAGAAAAATTCTGAAGGTTATATCAATGTAATCCATGTAGCTTTCGAAAATGTTATATAGTACTTTCATACTGTGTCCTGGAAAACATGAAGCCATCATTTCCCCCCAGCAATAACTTATCTAAGCCATGTAGTACTTTCTGTAATGGAAGAGCTACACACTGTATCTTCCATTACCCATTACCTTCCAGTTTAATTAAATGCTCCTTGGATAAATCTTGTGTTTACATTCTTGTGACATGCTACCAGTGCTGACTGTTCCATTTATAAACTGACTGGATTCAGTCCAATCATCTCCGCTTATTGTACCTGTCACTCACAGAAAACTCAAACTCTTCGAAGCGTTGCTCTTTGGTCCTTGTTTGTTAGTTATTAATTGGATATGTCTGTAGAACTGAATTATTTAGATGAGCTAGGTACCAACAGAGCTCTTTTAGCCTGCTTATCTAGAGCAGCCAAGAGGTTGAGGGAGGACAGGACACCAACATTCCTTGAAGCTGAACTGCTAGAAAAATGTCAAGTTATATAAACAGGAATGAATGCATCTGATCTACTTTCAGTATTCAATTAGAGTCAGAAAGCATTGATTCAGGACATATAAAAAAGCCTCCTCTTTGCCTTTGAATATAGAATCTTGTTACCTCTCTAACCTGACAGTATAACAGCAGTATGGTGAGACCACTTCAGACAAGTCAGAACAATTTTAAGACATGACCATCCTTCAAATGACTGCTACACAGTTCTAGTCCACTGAAACACCATAGCGATTTAAGCTGACCTGTTTTACTTTCAATTACAACAGATGAGAAGAGAATAATACATAGTCATCCTTCAGCAGATGAAGGGATAACTTCCAGAAAAGAGGCAGTAATTGCTTAAATCACTATGAGCTTAATCACTAACAGTCACCTGACCAAACCCAACTATGCAACCTGGGAAGATAAATCATCAAGTGACACACAAGTTTTTCCAGAGCATATCAGCACCTAATAAAACAGAATGATGATAAGCAGTAAGCTATATACCACTACCAGTAGACCTATATGGTGTGATATTTGTCTTTCCAGCCCCAAGACTATTACCAGGAATTTCTATACTGATGTATTTTAATATGCACTCCATGATGATTTGGAGTCATCCTGACTCTGAATGATGCTAAGAAAAACCAAAGTCCATCCATTTCCATTAAAATCATCCCTACAAATTGGAAATTCCCCTATACTGCATTCCTGGTATATTAACATAGTAGGGTTTGTGGGATTTTTATACTTCTTGCTCTTAAAAGGGAAGAGAAGAGACACACTCTGTATACATATTTAAAAATACTTTAAGGACCTGGACATCTAGATGAATGTCATACATGTCTGTCAGAAACAGTTTAAAAACTTATTGAAACTACTGAAGGAACTATTTCAATGGCTGTAGCTAGCACTCAACACATCAGGGTTGGAGCTAAATCACCAGTTAAACTGAAGGCTCTTAATACACCAATTTCTGGCGATTACTGGAAAATTAGTTGGAACAGCATCACCCTTGATTACAGAAAACACAGTCAATTACATGCAGAACATGGTTTAGTAATATTTAACTTCATTTTCCTCAGGATATCTAATATGATATAATACGCTGTTACATTAAGGAAATAAATTTTACATTTATATCAGATACAGTGACAGCAGAAACCATTTTTGCAGCAATTAATGTGGCAGAAGTCTACATGTGTGCTACTTCATCTTTAATTTTAATCAGTATAGGCCAGTTAAAAAGACAGGAATTTTAATATAATTAACTCAGGTAAAAAACAAAACAAAACAAAACAATCTGTAATCCAGAGTTGCTGTTTACTTAGATGTTCACAATGTCCCAAGAAATTCAGCACTCCAGCAAGGCTTACAACCCATTACATTTCAAAAGAACTGATGAAATCTGAGGAATAATCACAACTATACAGGGAAGCTAATTAAAATTCATTTCATCACCACCAGTGCAAAACCTAACCTGTTCCAAAACACTTTGAGTTTTGTCCTAAAGGAGAGGCCTAGGAAGCACAAAAAACATTACTTTCTTCATTTTGCAGATCTATAACTAAGACACAGAAATTAAGTAACTTACCCAAATCCAAACAGATCATGCAGAGAATCAGTAGCCAAACCCATGTGTCCTGTGTTCCAATTCAATGTCTGAACCTCACCACAGATCATACAGGTTTACTGCTTCACACTACAAGGACTTGTCTATCCCGAAAAAGTCAGAGTGTTTTTTTCCTTAGCACTTTTTACTGACCAGTATGACCTATATGTACCAAGGTACAATACATATATACACCCAAGAGAAAAGCCCACATAGCAAACATTATACTTCTGACCAGTAGAAGCTGACTTTTCTAAAAGCAGTAACAAGGCCATACTGTACACAATATGCCTGCCAGAGAAATTTGTGCAGACTTTTTTTTTGAACATGTATCATCTGCTTATGAGTAGCAAGATCACTCAAAATCACTTTGTGTTTTGTTCCCCCCCCCCCCCCCCATAAGACACGACAGTTGGAGGAAAAGCTTTATTATTGAAGTGTTCTCTGAACTGCTCTACATGTAAGAGGCTTAATATTACACTTGAGCTATGCTTAGAAGTTACAGCTCAAGCAATCACTGACTTCGCCTCCTTGCAGAACATGCACAACTCATTCTGCTTAGATCATAATGCCTAACTATTATTTGCCTTTTTCAGAACTAGAAAAAAACTCTCACAAATCAAGAAAGCTCTGCCAAAGTGTCTTCTAAGGTACCACATTTCTGCAAGTTTCTTCCTGTCATCTCCCTCTTACCCAGAGGGAGGGGGGGACAGGGAAGGGGGTAAGAACATGCAACCCCAAAGTTCTACTTTGCAAACTTCTCATTTATTCCCCATTTACTTAGCTGCTGTACATTCACTTATTTTGAATACTTAAAAAAATTGACTTACATGAGTGTGTTCATTCTATCTTCTTGCCTGGACACTACAGTTAAATTTCAGCTTTTGAGCACCGATGACGCTCAGCAACTGCAAGCTGTCTGTAGCTGCCAAGACTAGCTAATTTTTTAATATAACTTCTACAAGGGTACCTACAGCGCTAGCATCTTCAGCATCTTGGGAACCATGGACCCTTTCAGGAAATATCCACCTCTATTTTATTTTTGTTTTCAAATATATACAGTTCTATTTTTCACTATGCCTTCACTCGCCTCAAGGAAACACTGCCACGCAGGAGACATTCACAACAGATTCTATTGCTGGAGAGAAGGACTTCCAGTTTGTTTCATAGCAGTTATTTAAAGAACTTTTTTAATTCTTGATGAAGCACACAGAAAACATTAAAATATTAGAAAACTAGGCTTGAAAGAATATTAGAGAAATACTCTGTTTTATCTGAAAAGGTCAAGTTGAAGCTATCATCTTTCCTATTAAACACATTCTCTCAGTTACACGGGTACAAAAAAACAGAAATGGTACTAAGCATCCTGATTTTATGATGCACTGAACAACCACAATTTCCTCTTACAATCAAGAGGAGCTGTTGGTACTGGTCATTTATTTATTTTGTAAGGTCAAAATTAGTCCTCTAATTTGTGTAAAATAACTGCTGCCTTAAAACACAGTAATGGGTCACCATGAAACATCCTGCTCCTTTGTCAAATGGAGAGACAACTTTGTAGAGAAAAAGGAGAAAAAAACACCTAGCCAGACCAAATACAAATAATGATTTACACTAGGAATTTTTAAAAGTTTCCTACATTAAAAATCTGCACTGATTTGCTCACAGTAGCAAAGCTCTGATGCATAAAGAAACTATTAGCAGCTTCAGACACTATTTTACCTCTGTGCTCAGATCCTACGGGGAAGGAGAAAAATCTCTGCATATCAACAGCTTCTACTTCTTCCAACATAAATCTTTGCCGCTAATGAAAAGGCTGGTTTTGTCCTCCCACATTCACTTCTCTAACTCTTATGCTGGCTCTAGTGGCCATATAACAAGAAAAAACTGCAATGGACTTTAAGCCCGTTCAGTTCTTTGATCAGTGCACCATCTGGGTATACAGTTGTTATCACTAAAACAAGGATGGAAGGTATAAAACTGAGCTTTTCAGTAACATTACAGACTTGTGTCAGATGAAAGCAAAGCAGAACCACAGGTTACAGTATCTCAGCACTGAGTGGGCTGGTATTCATCCATCGGTGACAGCTTCCTACTGCTCACCCACAGGATGACGATGGCCACTCAACCTACTGCCTCCAGTCTGTTTTCTTCTCCCTGGCTTCCAGGATGCATAGCAGCACACTAAACGCAATCTAGTCAAACTACTCTAGTCCTTACGATTCAGCCCAACCACAATTTCTGAAGATTGTTTAAAGCAATTGCCTTGGTCTCTTTAAAAGAAAGAAGAATCTAAAACTCGGACCCAGTCTTGTCTCTGTTAAAACAGGAACTGGAGCTTAGCAACCAATGTAAAGGGTCCTGAATGACAGTCGCTAAGATCCTAGGCGGTTCTTCACAGTTTCACTGTAATATCTCTCAGTCTTGGTGGGCAAAATGCTAGGTAAATGGTGCATGCTAAAGTTCCTCACAGCACTTGGGCTAGTTATGCATGCATAGGCTGATATTACATTCAGGCTCATCAGAAGCTGCAATTCTAAAAATCTCTTCAAAATTGAAAACATATGGCATGAGTCAATAGATTTCTCAGATATAAAGAAGTGATACAGGCACAGCAAACAGTTTTGGTGCATGACTGGAAGATCCTCAGAAGCATTTTATGTCACTCCATCTCAATTAACCTCACAAGAGAGCAATTCAGATGTGAGCAAGAAAGGAAAACGAAAACAAAAACAAAAGACATTACTGACAACACACAAAAGCATACTCTGATGTCATAATGCTGTATTACTTGAGTCATAGGCAGATTTCCTGGAATTCGGTTTTGAAACAGGAAAACAGATATTAAAGAGAGTATAGAAATAGGTACATGCTGTGAATCAGAAGAGAAAAGATTTCAGCCACTGATTAGACCCCAGTGAAGTTATTACTGCTGAAAGTTAAAGAAACTTTCTGAACTGCATCTTAATACATTATTCAGCTTTGAAATATTCCCCATGTCCCTTCTGCACATGCTGCAAACGAAGAATTAAAATAATTCTCTCTCACAGTATTTTCCGGGTAATGATGCTCTCCTATCTACGTGCTTCCAAAAAATGAAAGTTATTGTAACCGAGACCTGTCACCACCTTTTCTTACACTGCTGCTCCAGGACCACCCTTTATGTAGCAGCACCATCAGAAACAAGTCAGTACTCTTTTATATTCAGACTTTTTTTCATTATACTGGAATGCATTACACACAAGAAAATTCTGTGCTTCTTCTGGAGCTGGAATAGTTGCTGCCTGCATGAAGTCAGCAATCTCTGATAATGGATGGAACAGACAGATCACAAGGATTGCTGTAGCTAAGTGCAAAGGCCTGTAGAGTACTAGCAATGCCAAGAAATTATCAGTCAGACTACCTTACGCACAAAATACCTTAGTCATAAAATGAGTAAGCTTAACAAAATTATGGCCAGAGTGCTGTTTGGATCAGATGCTCAAAATGTGAAATTGTCTATAGCAATCCAAACCACAGCAGAGCTTTAAGAATATAAAAAAGCCTTTTGTGTTCAGAATACATGCATTTCTGCAGTTCTGATACAGATCTTTACAAATAGTAATGCCAGGGGAAAAATACCATTTTCCGTATTAAATAGCTGGGTCAATTCCAGCAAGCAGTTGTTTCAGCTTAGGTCCGTAAGCTCCTAGCATAGAGATGTTCATGCTATACAACTCCTTTCCCCCTCTGGCTTCCTCACTAGTGGATGAAGCATATGGATTCCAAATCACTTGAATGGAAACCAAGCCCAAGCAGCTGCTGAAAAAGATGGTCCCATCCTTCTTATAGCCTTTTTGGCATCCATGTGAACAGTCCCATGGTCTCCCCACAAGGTGGATAAAACTATTGATGCAGCTGAAAGCTAAATCACATTCTCTCATTCAAAATTTGTTAAAGCTAGATTGGTTTCCCAATCCCATTGATTCTGTGGCTGCACAATTGCTATCACCACCATGACAGAGGCATTAGGAAAAAGCAGCCTGGGATGCGTGAGGAAGGATCATGAAACTGCAGCCTGAGAAACGCAGCAAAGGAAACTAAAGGTATTCATACTGGCCTGCGCAAGATTTCTGCTCAATGACAGTTTAAGAAACTGTTGCCCCTCAACTACCCATTTTGCCCTTGCAGAGACATTAAGCAGAAGAGAACAGGCACCCACAACTCAGCTTTTTGACAATGAAATCCAGCTGCTTAGTCTACTGTCAGAGAAAGTGTCTCAAGGGGGTAGATCAGACTTTGCCATAGCAAAATTTAACTGCTCGTCTGTCACAGCCTCAAATTCTCATCTTGGACACAAAGGTGATTCCTGTAACACAAAATGCTGATGTACAAGTGTGGTAGGAAACCTTGCCACCTTGCTACCCATGCTATAGTTTTGAGGATGAGGATTACTTGCTTTCTGGGACTCTGCACCCTACCTGACATTTATATTTTTATGAAAAAGAGTAAACAATCACTGCAGGGAATGGTTTGCTTCTATCATGTCTGTAATGAGGAAAGGTCTGCTTTCAATCAGGGCAGTTCTAAGCTTCGCCCATAGTGTACTCCATCACAGTTTGTCCCCTAAGGGCTGAAGGCTAGATAGCACAGCATCAAACAACTGGGAAAAAGAATCATATTCTATGATCCATTACTCACATTAACACGCTCTCTGGATATCAGACGTTTTAGATTGCGCTCGTCATCACCGTGACTATGGACTATAATGCCCCTTGGTCACATGAGCTATCTCCAGTCAATTTCCAGTATTTAATGATAAACACTCCCTGCTTTTGTTATGCAGCATATATGATTTATAAGATTAACAACTGGCATGTACACGGAGGATAAGAAATAATGGAACTGGGAATGAATCACAAATTGAAGATGGAAAAGCAATACTAAAAATCACCCCTTCCACTCTGCCTGAAGATCGCAAACCCTAACATCTCATTTTTCAGTGCATTTCAAGTGTGCCACAGCATGGATTATCTATTTCTGCCCCAACATGATTACTGCCCACACTAATGCACCTCACTAGGAAGCAAGTCTTTGTTCTGCTTTTTCTTTTTGTAACATTCTTAATTTCGTATCACTTGTCAGACCTCCAGTTTATACTAAACAATTCTTTCTCTTGTGGGTTTGCACTCTTTTCACACTTACTTTATTTGCAGCTTGCCACCTTGCTACCCATGCTATAATTTTATGGATGAGGACTACTTGCTTTCCACGACTCTGCACTGTACCTATTACTTAAATTCTTATGAAAAAGAGTAAACAACCACTGCAGTGAATGGTTCGCTTCTATTATGCCTGTAATGAGGAAAGGTCTACTTTCAATTAGGGCAGTTCTAAGCTCTCACTCACAGAGCTCTGACTTGGACTTAAAGGCTTATACAAGTTGAAACAATTGTTGATGCTCTGCCAGTAATCACCTCCAGAATTACTGGCACAGTCACACATTCTCACTTTCACTGCTGCAATAAACCAAGCCAGAACCAGTAAGAAAAGAATTCCTATGAAGAAAGACAAGCATGCAGATTTCACCAGGCCTCCAAGGACACAAAAACGCCAAAGCAATAGTCTATATAGCCCAATATCTCGTAGATGGTCCCGACAACTGTTTCTCACCAAAGAGCACAGAAAATCCTACACTGAGAGCTTCCCAATAGCAGACAGGCACAGAAGGGTTATCTGTTCCAACACGCTCACCACCTCTCACCAGTCTTAGTGAAAACCCCACAGTATCCCAAAAAAGGATGGCAAAGGATGGCAGCTGCTTTCCGGATACATCAAACCTCCACTCCCGACCTCCTGCCCCTCCCCACACCTTGCACAGCCCCCATTCCAGCTGTTGTGGTCCCTCTATTCTTCTGGCCTAATAGCATTTTGTAAGCCTTTGAGCTGTTTAAACATTTTTCTACCAGACAGACCCTCCCCTCATACCTGTTTAATATGCATTCTGAAGAAACAGATGGTTTAGTTAGGGGAAGCACAAAGAGGTTACTGAAGTCAGCAATGCTCTGTAAGTATCGAACCAGAACAAAGGCAGCAAAACCACTGCTAAAACTGAGAAAGCCAAATTAATAGCATTAACATCCTCTTTCCCCTACAGCTCTACCACTCTATGGTATTCTCTCCCTTACAGAGACAAGTAATGATATCCAAAAGAGATTCCAGTTCTATAAGGCTAGTGTTGCTCTTCTGAACCTTTTGGTTCATCCTCCTAATTCCCTCTCAGCCTTCCTCTCCTTGCAAATCCTCCCTCTCGCATTCCCCAAATGGCTCTGCCTCTTACCTCCAGCACTGCACCATCTCTGAGCAACTACATCAGAAATGCAAGTACTAGCAGTACTATGCAGAACAACTAGAGACAGGCTAAAGTTTCCTCTTTCTACAAGCAAGTTCTCACTTCCTGTTCACTTAGAAATATTTATCCCCCAGTTTAGCAACCTCCTCTTTTTAGATTGAAAAGCATCTCATCCTTCCATAATATACAATCCTGCTTTCCCCCCTCAAATATTTGCCATTTTATTCCAGAATTTCTGTTCACAAAATTCTGTAATACTAGTACACTAAGAACAAAAACATGACACTAGAGTGGACTGAAGTTACATCAAAGCCGCTAAAAACAAGGGCAGACACTAAAGGAATGGAAGCTTTGCTGCCTATCTGCCTGAGGATTTTGCTGGGCAACAAATGAAAAAAGAAATAAAGCTCAAATACAGCTTATGGACAAGTATTTGACAGCTTTGTATCTGTTACAAGCATTTGTGTTGATTATCTGGCTACACAGTTCAATTACATCTAAAGGCCACCCAGTAACATCAAAAATCTATAAACGTATAACCTCTTCAAGCTAGGAATATATCTGCAATGAAGGTTCTCTTAGAAATGCAAAGAGTTAAAGTCAGAATAAAACAGATACTTAGGTCACTATCTAATGAAGCTGCATACACTCTTCCAGTTATTATTTGATTAGTGGACTTTGCAAGCATCTACATGTTAATAACGTACTTACAGCATCTATAGATTGTATGTATTTGTGCCATCTCACAGAAAAATCACATGGGGATGATGCAGTTTAAACAGTTCATTGACCATGCTGTTGGGAATACATCCAAGAAGATCAGATCAAACACACTCACAATTCTTTTCAAAACACTTACAAAAATACATCAAGCACCTACTAAGTACATTTTTAATAGCAAAGAAAGAGGTTTCTTTAAAAACATGTGCTGCTGTCATCACTGAGACCTTCTGACGTAATCATTTTCAAGGGGAGGGAATTTTTCCATGATCTTCGACCAGGGTTAGTGAAACTCTATACAGTAATCAGTCCTTGAAAAGCTATGTCCTGGCCTTGAAGAACAAGAAAAATGAGTTTTACATGGACAGAAATATTTGTATACATATACAGGCATGGGTGTAGGTTAAGTATGTAGTTCTAACAAAGTTACTGTCAGATTTCACTTGAAACAGTACAGTTCAAGCATCTGTAAAACAGATTATAGCACAGCCTTTGAAAAGAAAATGCCATACTGTTTTTTGTTGTTTTTTTTTTTTAAACCAAAGCTCGCTTAAAGAGGTCTAACATAGCATACATGTACAGTGCAGACAGAAATAAAACTCTCACTCATTTCCAAAAGCAAGAACGCTACCGGGGCGGGGGGGGGGGGAGGGGGATACAAAGGATATTGGAAAGAAAAGCTTGTCTCCCTGCAATTAAAAGTTTGATAAGAGTCCTC
This sequence comes from Dromaius novaehollandiae, assembly GCF_036370855.1. NCBI lineage: Eukaryota > Metazoa > Chordata > Aves > Casuariiformes > Dromaiidae > Dromaius > Dromaius novaehollandiae. The sequence continues at coordinate 23,426,365 of NC_088112.1, read as the reverse complement.
CTAAAAAACAAAAGTAATTCCACTCTCAAGAACTCAGTAATTGTGTTACAGTGCTGATACAAATTTCCATGTAACATTTCTCACTTCTGACAGGCAATCTCCTGTCTTCTGCAACCACCCACAGCTTGAGAGGATTTGTTTTTCACTCTCAGTGTGAATCAAGTATAAATGATTTCCCTTACATTTTAAGGTCACATGGTTTCCAAGCTCTCATCTTAATGATGTCCTGGCAGACTGTGTAACAAGCAAAGTTAGGAGTCACATAAGTCTAGATGGAGAACAACCACTACTGAATAAGAAGTTCTTATTTTATCAAGTTTCTCAGTCTAAAGTTAGACAAGAACCTGTAGTCACAGCTGATTTTTAAACAGATTAAAAAGCACAGTTTGATAGCATCTTAATAAAGAAGCTGATTCAGACCATGTAGAAGTCAGCTACATTTCCAGCTCTGGATGCTAGAATGTCCATCAACAGATGAAGCTCTCCATATTGGCAAGACATTTCAGTATTTGTAAAGATCATTTACATTGGATTTCATTGAGCAACAGCTATAGATCTGAAGATATTAACTTCGAAAAAATTAATACTTTCAATGTATTTGCATCTACACAACCCATTTGTATGATGAACATAATTTTCTTTTTTCCACTGCTCTTCAATAGTTCTGTTACCATGTTTCTATAGAGAACTAGAGACAGATAGCTGTGCAATAACATGGTGAACAAAATTCTGCTCTTCTAACAGTCTCCAGTGAGTACATAATCTGTAACTCCCTGAGATATTATCAGTTTCATGCACATAGTACTTAATTAGTCTTCTGCTCTAAAAGCCAGCCCTGGGTGTCACTTAAAAGATGCATCTATTAAACTAGAGAATGACAGGAAGAATTATGAGTTCTCATTATGAAGCAAGCCTTGAGAAATTGAATTACTGAACTCTCTGCCATCAGTAAGTACCCTTTCGCCCTTTTTCTACTGCTTCAAGGAAGAGCCCAAAGCGCCACCTTCTGTTTAATATCTGGAACCACAAATAATAACGCAAGCAGCAGGTGAACTACGGGGGTGAGTCATTCACACATTCAGATCTCTCTGGTTGGCTACCAAAAAATAAACATTTTCCTATTAAACGGCTCACTGTATGTCATACCTGACAGAGCTGCTGCTCTTCTAGAAGAGCAATCAAATGAACAGCTAGACCATAGCTGCCCAACTGGCATACATCCAGATCCAGACATCAAGGATATTTTGCCCAGATTTCAGCAAGTGTCCACATGAGTAACACTTTGTGCATTTTTGCAGAAGGTTCCATCTTTCCTATCAAAATCTCAGAGCATTTCATGCATATTACCACAATTTCCAGCCAGGAATACAGCATGCAATATCCAGTGGGCCCAAAGCTGAAGTGAAGATAAACAGATTTTGATAAAATTACACCACAGACCTCACTAACGTTACTCATTGGACTCTTATAAAAACTGAACAGCCTTAAACTAGGGCCATTTAATTAATAAATGCAAGTACAAAATTTGGGAGCATAGAAGAACAGCCCATTCTAACAGCCAATCCCCAAATACAGAGAACATGAGAGACTATAAGGACAACAAAATTAATCTTCAGGAAAAAAAAATCACGTTCTCTTATCATTGTTTTTTGTGGGGGGAGGTCAAATGAGGAATGAGTCAGACAGGTACGTTGTGTGTTGATCAGGCCCATTCTTGTAGTAATTGGACTAATAAAGAATTTTTTATTCACATCTTCAATTTACAGTCTGGCAGTGTAACCGATGTATTTACTGTCAAAGCTACAACAGAATTTGCAACATACTTGGCTAAAATTAGAAGAGGAAAAAAAGCATGTAATATTAAATCAGACTTCAACCAACAGACTAATTTGTTTTGTCTATTTGAAAGACCAAGAAAAACTATAAATAACCCATCATTTCCCACATCTAACAATAAATTAGGCTATCCATTTCCATCAACCTCTGTAAAACAACCTTTATTTCAGCAGGCAGCTCCAGAGAAAACGGGTCCTGATCAATGTACAGGCACAACTGAGAAATTGCTCAACAAACAGAAAGTAGGCGGTCTTAGAAGTCCAACTGGCTTCAGTGCATTAAGGAGAAGACGACACTCAGTGGGCCACAGAAAATTTTCATTAAGATAATTATGAATTAAGCATGGTGACATCATGCTAATCAATTATACTCCTTTTATTATCAGTCTGTGACCTCTTGGCCAATTCACACACTGGGTCCTCTGATTCAACTCACTTTTGCAATAAAAGAAGTGACTATGAAGGACGTTTTCATCATACAGAGAATACAGTGACTTTATGATCAGAAGAGACAGGAAAAAAAAACAGCCTGCAAACTACATGAAAAATTAATTTCCAGAGTATTCTTTCTTAATTTCTCTTTTAAGAGAGTCCAAGTTGCCATTCCAGATACTGTAATGAGCACAAGCTGAACCATTACCGCCTTTCTGGAAAAGCTTAACTAGTTATGGGGCAGAATGATTCCAAAACAAGTGCTTAAATTTCTGTACTGTTAGATCTAAACGCCACGGAAAAGACACAAAGCCAAATTACATTCTAGTGTAACTCCGGCAAAGTTGTCATAGCATCTGTAGGATAAATGCAAGGGGGAAATAAAAATAGGCTGAAATGAAGAGGAAAATCTTGGACTGAGTACAACCCTAAAAGACCAGAAATAGGATTGATTTTCTCAATACTTTTAAATCATGATTTGGGCACAGAAAGTAAAAGTATATGAATGAAATTTTGTGATGATACTAAGTTGGGAGGCATTGTCAACACAGAGACAAATTGAAGTACTGCTAAGAAACAATGAGATGACCTTGAAGATAGGAACTTAAGGGCAAGGTAGCATACAGAGAATAAATAGTAAGTATTTCTATTATAAGCTAAGAACTGATCAACTAGGAACATGGGAAAAAGACTGGTGTTTCTTGATCTCAGAATAATTACAAAGTTTCAGTGTTACTGGACTTGTCTACCTACCTTGCATTCAAGCTAAACAACTACCACAGCCAGTCTAAAACTCAGACTAGCTACACTTTAATTAAATTAAGTAGGCAAAATTCAAAATACATGAAAGAGTTGGAAATGAATGAGATTTTCAGCTGCTGCTAATTTGGGAAGGACCCTCCAAAAGTCTGCTGACTATACTAACCTTTCCTCAGTAGTCTCCAAAATGGCTTTTTCTTCTGGTTTTCTCTCACTCTGCAGCCTCAAAAAACATTAGCCTCTGTGCCTCAGTGTAGTATGTATCTGTTAAAAAAAGATATTTACCTATCTTAGTAAAGAGACACAAAATTTATTTTCAGATAGTATGTGAAAAACAGGTGTAAACAATATTTGAGAATTAAAAGAAAGATAAACAAGGCAAAACTCTGTTCCCTGTAGGAAAAAAAGTGAGAGAAGGATGGCTCTAAGATAAACAACCCCACAGCTCCACAAGGGGGGGGCGGGGCGCACTACAACCCCTGCACTGAGCTTACGGTCTCCCCCACAGCATCGCATTTCGCTGTACCCCTCACACAGAGGAGCGGCTTCCAGCGAGGGCCCCAGCCCCAGACGGCCGGGCCGGAAAGCAGAGCCGCAGGCGCCCAGCAGGGCCGCTCCCTCAGGCAGGGCCCCGGGGCCGCTCCCACCGCCCAGGCCGCAAGCTGCGCCCGGCCGGGACCACCTCAGCCTCCCCCGGCGCCGCAGCAAGGCCCAGGGAGCACCGAGAGCCCCCGGGCTGCGCCGCGGGACGGGGCGCAGCAGCTCCAGCAACGGCGGGCGGCCCCCGGCCCCCGCGCACCGAGACCAAGACAAGATTGGACCGGACTGGACTGGACTGGACTGGACCGGACCGGACCGAGCCCGCTGCGCTGCCCCGCGCTGCGCAGCCAGAGCGCGCCCTCGCGCCAAGCAGCCAATCAGGCACGCCGACTTCAGCTCTCCCGCTTTGATTGGGAGCGAGGCTTCGCGGGGCCGCCCAATGGGGAGGCCGCGTGTACAGCGCCAGGCTGCGCTCAGTGTGCGGGGCTGCCATTGGGCGGCGGCGCGCGGCAGGATGGCGGCGGCGGCGGCGGCGCTGAGCGGCGGCGACTTCTCCGACCTGCGGGAGATCAAGAAGCAGCTGCTGAGCGTGGCGGAGCGGAGCCGCGAGCGCGGGCTGCAGCACAGCGGGAAGTGGTGAGCGCGGCGGGCGGGGCGGCGGGTGGCCGGCCGGCAGGCCCTGCGCTGACGGCGGCTCTCTCCTTGCAGGGCCTCCGAGCTGGCCTTCGCCCTGGACCCGCTGCCGCTGAGCGAGCTGCCGCCGCCGCCCGCGCTCACGGAGGTACGGCCCGGCCCGGCCCGGCCCCCCGCGGGTCGTCGTTCGCTCGGGGAGGAGCTGCCGCCCCCGCCGGCGGCTGGGACCGCTGGCCGTTTCTCAGACCTGCCTAAAGCTAGGCAAAGCGTGCGAGCGATCTTTTTAACAGCTGCCGCGAAGGAGGCAGTTCGAAGTGCAGGTTCTTTCGTAACGGTCTTAAATCCTTTCCGTTATATACCCTTTCTAATAAGGTGGACAGAACTGAGCACGTTTTTCCCAGGTGACCACACTCTGTTTTGCATATTGCTGTGGTACCCTAAGTGAGATATTCTGCAAGCCAAACTTCTGAAGTTATGCTGCTTAATTTTTATTTGCTCATCTTTAATAGAGATTAAAAATCATTTTAATCCAAATTAGATCATACTATTAAACTTTGATTCTTAAAACACATGAAAAATCAGTTTTATCTCCATGCACATATCCAGAGAGAGACTGTAGGACTTTCGGGCATGCTCCTGCTTTGTTATATCACTGTAATGTAACGTGTTATAAATGCATCGCAAGGTGTGGTTATGAAGATGTTTATGCCTATAAATTAGCAGGTTAATGTTGTTTGCTGTGGAATTCTTGATTACACTTCTTATTTGTGGTCATTCAGGCTCACTGAACAGCTAATTCATGCCTTCTGGTGGCTTGCCACAGTCTGTTTTCTGGAGTGACACAGTTTACCTGAAGTGTTTTTGGCCAGTCTGTACTTTTTATTTGAGAACTAGGCATTTGATCACATGAGGGAATGGAGAGACTATCAAATGGTACTCAAACTGTCTTTGAGTGTGAATAAGCTATATTTTTACCTTTCTAAATGGTCTCTTTGATATATTTCTGACTAGATGATTTACCTAAAGCATGCCAGATTCTGAGGTCTTGAACTCCTCTTTGTCTCTGCAGGAGGATGCTCGTGATTTGGATGCCTATACATTAGCCAAGTCTTACTTCGATCTAAAGGAATATGACAGGGCTGCATATTTTCTGCGGGGCTGCAAGAGTCAGAAGGCTTACTTCTTGTATATGTACTCTAGATACCTGGTAAGACAGATGGAAAAATTCCCTTTACCGCAGAATTCATCTGCTTCCCTCCCCTCCCTCATCTAGAACCTGGCATACCTTAGTCTTCTATCCTGTTCCAAATTACAGTATAGAAAGCCAAATTATACAGCGGGAGGTTTGTGGGGTTTTTTCAGTTTTCTAACTGAGCCAAGTAGAATGGTCTGTGGTGCTCTTGAAAACTCAGTTTAAATGCTGCTACCAGAATTGCAGGAAGCCTAAGGAATATGCTACTGTAAAGTAAGCTTGTTTTTCTTCTGTTTTCCACAGTCAGGAGAAAAGAAGAAGGATGATGAAACAGTGGATAGTTTGGGTAAGGCTCTGGTGTCAAGGAACATAAGACAATATAACGAAGCTTCCGGTAATGCCTCTTCATGTAAATTATTTCAGTTTTATGGCTTGCACCTTGATTTTTGGATAGTGAACTGTAACATAGTTTGCTTTCACTCTTAATTCATTGGCTTGACACAGGTTACAGATTTTCATCTTGTAGTTCTTTTGTTAAATCAGGTGATTAGACTTAAAGTTTTTCTTTTAAAAAGAGAAAAATAATCAGAAGATAGTAAGCTTTCAGGCCATGCCAGTGATGGACTCTAAACGAACCCCTGACTTCACAATTACTGTGATAAGAATCTTGGTTGAAAGCTAGCTATTTGACTTTCTCTCCATGCAGGACCTCTGGAAAAAGGGCAGGTAAAAAATGAAGCTTTACGAGAATTAAGAGTAGAGCTTAGTAAGAAACACAAAGCACGAGAACTGGATGGATTTGGCCTTTATTTGTAAGTCTGCATATATTTCTAATGTATTCATGTATACTTATATGAGTACACAGAACATATGCCTCTGATAACTTGTAAACTTTTCTACTTGGTAACTCTTTCTACAGGTATGGTGTTGTGCTGCGGAAGCTGGACCTGGTGAAAGAAGCCATAGATATATTTGTTGAAGCTGCTCATGTCTTACCTTTGCACTGGGGAGCCTGGCTGGAACTTTGCAACTTGATCACAGATAAAGAGATGGTAAAAACTGGGAAATACCAAGATGTGGTAATAAATTCCAGAGTCTAACCTGATTCAGTAACTGATGGACTAGTTGTTGTAAGACTGTCACCCACTGCTTTATTCTCCTGTGAGACTCAGGCAAGGCAACCCAAGACTGTAAATTATGTTGTTGAAGTGTCTTTTTCTGCAATTGCTTGCCCTGGTGTGGTCTGAGAATCTTTATTACAGCCAGGGCTAACTTCCCCTCATTCATCCATCTAATGATTTAAGAAATGGCTAATTCACACATTCTGAAATAGTTGTCAGCTGGCTTATTGCCATGTAAGGAAGATCCTCCTTAGATTTTTTTTCTTTTAAGTATCTGATTCTGGTTTCACAGTTGCTAAGCACTTTTGCTGGTAGTCTGAAAGTGTATATAAAATCACTATGGGTAACATTTTTGAATGACCGAAAGTTTGTGCTCTTCTTGTCGCGATTGTGCCAATTATATGGAATGATACAAATCCTTTGGTAAGCAGCCATTCAACCAAATAAGCCTTTAACAAGGCTGTTCCTACATTACTAGCAAGTGCAGTATAGTAGGCTTGAATCTGTAGTGAGAAACAGTTGTATCTGGAGACCCGATATTCACACTGTACATGATTTGGGGAGGTTACTTTGAACCAGCTGTAATCTGTTTTTGTGGCTTAGACACCTGTTAGTAATGGGAGTGCATCTCTGAGTTTAGTTTCATCCTGAGAGAATGTAGTTGACATCCCCTCAGACAGCTCCATGATGTGAAACAAAGTGATAGTGGGGATGATTGAGAAATTGACTTCAGAAGTGCAGTTCTTATCCAAACTAAAAAAAATATGCATAGGTGTGCCCTTTGTCAAATACAAAGCCACACATATGAAATGAAGGAGTGTATCAAATAACTGAACTTAGAAAAAGACAAAAATTTCTATTTCTGTATGCATGGGATTTATGCATCCACTCCTGGAATTCTCACTCAATTCTGGCTGGTAGAATACTTTAAAAAGTTGAGGTGGCACAGAAGAGAGCCTTACGGATTTGTGGAAAAAGGGGAATGTATTTCTGGTGAGATTATTTACAGCTGTGTTCATTTGGCTCATCAAAAATGGTGATTTGATTTTTTTGATGCCCAAATATGGGAGAAAAATACCATTTTCCGAAGGGCATTTGAATTTAGTGGAGAAGTAAGGCCAGTAACTGAAGCAGAAGCCATCTGCTCTCAGGTTTGAAATAAGACAATCATTGTTTCAGTTACTGTTGAAATCACAGAAGAACTGGAGTCATCTCATTTGGTCAGTCATGGGGGTACATAGGGAGTGACTAAATGTGATTCTGTGATTCGTATTGTACTGTTCTCTAGACCAGATGTCTTAATGCTCCTTTCTTGTTTCAATATTCTTAATTTATAGGCATCATTTAGTCTCTCCTGTGGAAGAACCTGATATTAATTCTTGGTCCTAATACAGCTCTTTCATAGCTGGTGTTACGGCCTAAGAAAAAAGATTACAGGAAAGTCTCCTACCTCAAGACCATCTACTAGATCATGGGAGGGAAGATAATGGATTCTTTGCCACAGGTGGCTGTTAGAATACTACTGATTGTCATCTCTTCCTCCTCTTCTTTGGTTCTTGCTAGTTGAAGTTCCTGTCCTTACCAGATACATGGATGAAAGAGTTCTTTCTTGCACACATTTATACAGAGCTGCAGCTGATAGAGGAGGCTCTGCAGAAGTATCAGAGTCTCATTGATGCAGGATTTTCCAAAAGCACTTACATCATCTCTCAGATTGCAGTTGCCTACCACAACATCCGAGGTCAGTGATACTTACTAGTAGGAGTGAGCCTCTTGATGCAAACTTAGCATTTGTAGTTCTTGTTCTCATGTCTGCTGTTCCTTGTTCAGATATTGACAAAGCTTTATCCATCTTTAACGAGCTAAGAAAACAAGACCCTTACAGAATAGAAAACATGGACACTTTCTCCAACTTGCTGTATGTTAGGGTAAGCACCTTTTGTGTTGCCTATGCTATGTTATTTGTCATGGTAGTATATATCAGAGGTATTGTACCCATTGGCAAAACAGCTGTTGTTAACTAGCCTCTCTGAAGATAGACTTCCAGCCTTTTCCTGCCCCCTACCACTCCGTGAAATAGATGCTGGGTATGCATTGCTGACCCCCTAGGTATTCTTCCATCAGAAAATGTAATGTGCTCCTTTCCTCAGCAGTTTCATTTCTCTGTTTCACTAGAGCATGAAGCCTGAGTTGAGCTACCTGGCTCACAATCTCTGTGAGATAGACAAGTATCGTGTTGAGACCTGCTGCGTAATTGGTGAGAGCCAGCTCTGTTACTTGTTCTTATGCTGTCTGCAGGCTGTGGGAGGACATCTTAATAACCCTTATGAAAAGGATCTACCAGCAAGGCTGTCAAGACCACTTTGTGAGTGTGGTCTCACACAGCCTAAAAGTGCAGGCAAAATGACAGAATACCCCTTTCCATTGTCTCTCTCTGAAAAAGGTACTGTAATACTGTCAGTGCAAAGAGGAGTTGAAAAAAGTCTTATGAAGACCCATATAGTGCATAATCCCTTTCTTTATAGTCCTGAAACTCCAAAAGAAATAGTTCTACATCAGGTCTGGGAAATTCATTTTAGAACTTGAAATAAGCTTTCAAGGCAGGGGGATGGGATCTTAATTGATTGGTGCAACTGGAAAAGGATTTGACCAGAGCACTGCTATTAGGTCTCTTGAGGTTTGAATCATACCTGCCTTTAATAGGTCTCTTTCTTTATAAAATTTTAAGTTAAAAGGTAGTAGGTAATACCTATTCCTTCTGTTTTCTATTTCTCTGCTGTTTTTTGTCATTTATTTGTTTAAATTTTATGATTTTTTTTTTTTTTTTTTTTTGCTTTAGGAAATTACTACAGCTTACGCTCCCAGCATGAAAAAGCAGCACTCTATTTCCAGAGAGCCTTGAAACTAAATCCTCGGTATCTGGGAGCCTGGACACTTATGGGACATGAGTATATGGAAATGAAGAACACATCTGCAGCTATTCAAGCTTATAGGTATCCCTCATGCACCGCACAAAATAGCGTTGAGGTCCGCATACACAGGGATTGGAGTAATAGCTTCTGTATTTCCTTGTTAGTCTTGCTGAATTTTGTTTTGATCCTGACTGCTTCCTGATTAGTGCATTTCCTTTTCTTTGACAGACATGCAATAGAGGTGAACAAAAGGGACTACAGAGCCTGGTATGGCTTGGGGCAAACCTATGAAATCCTCAAAATGCCGTTTTACTGTCTCTATTACTACCGACGGGCCCACCAGCTCAGGTAGAGTTGAGAACATGGCCGCGTTTCTTGATGTTCATTCTGAACTGCTTGCTGCCTGCTAAGGAAGTTAAATGCAGGAAATAAGTTGGGGGAAAGGGGCAAAAGCATCAACCCCATGATTTGTGCAGTCTCACTATGCTGATTCCTTTCAGTTGTATTTGTTAACCCTTAGCAAAGGCTTTGTCAGTTAAATACCAACGGGTGCTGGTCAGGAGTCTAAGTGACATTTCATATAAGAGAGAGGATGAAGGACTTGGCCAGATACAGTCTCAGCTGGCTGTTCATTAAGCTACATTTAGGAATTGCTTTTTTACAGACCCAATGACTCCCGTATGCTGGTTGCTCTAGGAGAATGCTATGAGAAACTCAACCAGTTGGTGGAAGCTAAAAAGGTAAGTGAGCCCTAAAATATGGAGTAAGACAGGCTCTGTGTTAGAATGTCTTCCAGGAGGCTAGGTGGAGTTGCAGTAAAATTGTGTGGCTAGCGGTACCAGAACTCTCCCATAGAGAGGGACAGAGATAAGCACTCGTAGTAGCTGCTGATATTTATTGCAGTCCTGAAACTAGCCTCAGAATGCAAGGAAGTGCATACAGAATGTTGTCAGGGGCTTACTTAAGCTGCTTCTGTTGCAATTATGATGGGGAAGTTCTGCTTCAAAGTAACTGGGGCAGCTGACAGAGTTGTCTACAAGTTATATATGCCCCTTTCCTGGAGAGCTGTATAGTTTTCTGTTTCTAATTTGCTCGCATGAGAGTTGTGAGCTGGAGTCAGTTTTGTTCTATGCTTGACTGACTTCTTTTTTCCTTGGCAGTGCTATTGGAGAGCCTATGCTGTTGGAGATGTGGAGAAAATGGCATTGGTGAAACTGGCAAAGTGAGTATGTAGTAGCATTGAATCGTCAAGATTGTATTAAGTGGAATTAAAGCACTCTGATACCTATTGATGAAATAATAAATGGAAAACAAGTGGAATTGCTTTTAGGCAGTGTTACTTTAGGAGCCATGTAGTAAGTGGTATTCTTAGAAGGCCTACAGTAACCACAAATCCTAGTGTCTAGCCTTAGCTTTAGGTTTCCCTCAGGACAATTAGAGGGAGTCATAGGACAGTGTAGACTGGAAGGGACCTCTGAAACCTGGAATGATTTGGGTGGACAGGGCCAGCACTTGCGTGAGTTATAGTGGAGCTTAAAGAAGTACATGATGGTCAATATTATATGAAATGGTAGACTGAATTTGTGCAATGTATGGATGCAACACGGGAGAAGGGTCTAACTTGCAATAAATGTGAACACTGTGATTTTAGCACCAAATCTGGTGAGGAAGAAGTAATATAAAGAAAGAGAAAGAGAAGGAAACGGGCAGGTGAAAGGTGAAGCTGCTGTACAAAGATTTTGGAGTATAAGAGGGGAAGAAGGAGCACTGGAGGAAATAGCCAGTTAGAATAGGATGGAAAAGGTCTGTTTAAAAAAAATTAAAATGCAATGGAATAGGTAAAGGTCCCTGTTTTGACTGTATCTGTAGCTGCTTCTAGCAGCTAGCATCTGACTGGCCTCACGCTGGTAATCCCTTCCATGAAGGGCAGGACATGGTACGTGTCTTGCAAATTCTAAAGGAAAAGGCCTGACTAGTTCAGGTCAGATTTAATAGGTACCTTCTCATAGACCAAGAAGGTCTAGGAATTCCTGCTCTGGGGGACTTCCACAATGTACTTTTATTTCGATGGCCCATTTTTTCTCCTTTTCTAGGCTGCACGAACAGCTGAATGAATCTGAACAGGCTGCTCAGTGCTATATCAAATACATCCAGGATATCTATTCCTGTGGGGTAAGACTGTATCTTGGGAATAAGAGGGAGAAATAAACATGATGTAGAACTACCTTGGAAGGCACTCAAAGATGGTATTTTCCCCTGACCTTGTAGGAAATAGTGGAGCACCTGGAGGTCAGTACTGCCTTCCGTTACCTGGCCCAATACTACTTCAAGTGTAAGCTCTGGGATGAAGCCTCAGCCTGTGCTCAGAAATGCTGTGCATTCAATGATGTGAGTAGTCACACAATCCCCAGTGCTTCCTACGTAGGGGATCTTTGGCATTGATCTTGGCTCCTCTCAGAGTAGGAGGAATCTTTTATTGAAGGAATGAGAGCTGTTTGCCATGCAGGTGAAGGATCATATCTTGAATGTTGTTGCGTACCTGATTTCTGCTGCTGTTTGTGATTGACTAAAGTTGGGGAATACAGTGTAGGTAGTAAAATTGAACCGTATCATACTGGATTCATGTTCGCTAAGTAAAAGAATTTGAGACTCTTAGTGGAAGTCTCAAGATTGCAGAAAATCTTGGGGGTGAAGAAGGGCCTAATGGTCACAAGGCACCCTGTGTAGTACTGGTATTTACATGACCTCGTGTTTCTGATCTTGTTTGTATGTAGACAGTGCAGAGGATATAGTAGTACTTGTTTTCTGTATGTGACTTAATATCATGAGATTTTCTGAAGCTGTAAGTGAACAGCTTGGATTTTTAACTTCAGCCTAGAAGTAGACTCTGTAGCCATGAGTGCAGGGTGTTTGGCTTATTCTTAACAAAGCTGTCCGGAACTTGAAAGAGAAGAACCAGAATTTGGTTTATTCAAAATTTCTCCAGTCTACTTTTTGATGGAATATTTGGACACTGTTGGTGGTTGATAGTACCATTTTGGCCTGAAATATTGAAGTAACATGGGAATGAGGTGAGTAAAAGAAGTAAGGACTATTTAAAAAAAGCTTGACATACCTTACCATTCTTGTTAAATAGCAGAAAACAAAAAACAGTACTTCTCATATCTTGCAGTCTTACAGAATGCCAAACTACTGTGAATTACATTGCTTACATATGGAATTTGACTCAGAAATCACCCATTCGTAGGGATTTAGGCTTGTACTTCAGCTCATGCAACACAGTGTGTTTGTTTGTTTTGTATATATATATTTTTTATAAATTGTTTTCAGACTAGAGAAGAAGGGAAGGCCCTGCTGCGGCAGATCTTACAACTTCGCAACCAAGGAGAAACCTCGTCCGCAGAAATTGCTGCTCCCTTTTTCCTCCCTGCATCACTGTCAGCCAACAACACTCCCACACGTCGTGTGTCTCCCCTCAATCTGTCTTCTGTTACACCATGAACAATGCTGATACCTCTAAACTAACCTGTGCACTGAATGTGACATTGCAGATGGGGCTTGTTCCTGTTACTGCAACTGATTTCTTTCCAGTGAAATTTTTTCATTCAGTGCTGCCTTCACTTGGAAGGTAGGAATTATTAGAGCCTGCAGCTGAAGACAGGTGTGCCCAGACAGGCAAAGGTGCAGCCTACATGAAAGTGCCTATGCTGAGACATCAGAATCTGCTGTACTTCTCATCAGTCATTCCAGTCAGAGGGCAGACTTATTTCAATACACGATTACTCATAACTGAGAGTGGGTGAAGAGCTTGTCTGCTTGAGTTAAAACATATTTGAAGTTTGCTGATTCTACCCTGTTGCCTCTGGCTTTACTGAACTTCTCTGGAGGACCTCTTAGCGGTATTATTGCTGCCCACATCAGAAACTGCTACCTGCCTTGGCTGCTTATGGACTTTTAGCTATGTTCGACTACATGGAAGATGTTCCACTAAAACAGTATGGGGCACTTAGATCTGCCCTGTGCTGTGTGAGGGAGGAAACAGAATTTAGAGCTGGAAAGTGTCAGAGGAATTTCAAGTAGCCACAGATGACAGCTGATTGTTGTTCAATCTGTGGTTCTGACAGATATTTTGACTTCGGGTAGAAAAGCAGCCAGTAGGATAGTACAATTAAAAAAAAAAAAAAAAAAAAAAAAAAAAGATTAAGTTACTGTCCTTGGGCTTCTTCATAGTGAAACCTTCATGTGTACTGTAGCAAATGAAATTGGATGAACTGGGATGGATGGTTTTTCTTAGATCTGGTGGACTGTAGGATGCAGGGGATTCCTCCCCTCTGAGTCTGCTGGGTGCAAGATGTTCTCACGTCTGGCCAATACTGAGGCTGAGTGTGAGTCCCAGAGATGCATATGTGCACCCATGCACTGCAGACATGGCAATAAACAGACAGATTAACACAGACAAGAGGACAGTGCCTTTACAGGCACTCGGATAAAACATGAACTGCAGAAGTAGCCTGATCTTGTTCCCGCTTGCTGACTAATCGGGCTTAAAGTTTGCTAATGGAACATGGATATGCTCTCAGTGACTTAGTTCTCATGCATGCTTATGTTCACAGGTCTCTCCAGTCTCTCACTGAGACCTTAAGCCTTTCCAGTGTCCATGTCTGGATTTTAAGCATTCAGAAAAAGAAATGCATTCAAGGTAGGGAGCACACTCACACAGGAAATAGCAGTAGAGTTTAATAGAGGTGTAGAACACGCTATGGTGATTAAGCACAATGCTCGGCCAGGCAGAGGCTACTGACCAGCAGTCTGCTTACTCACAATTGTCTGCTCTTATTCTCCCTGCCACTTCCATTTTCTCATGCTTCTTTCTCCCTGATGCACCTGCAGCACTTTCTTGATCTTTGATCTTTCCCCTAAACATTCTATGATAGATTTTACATGGTCCCACAATCCCCTTAGAGCAGATTTGCTCTTTCCTTTAAGACCCTTTCTAATAAGCCTTACTGGTTATGGAGTTTCTGCTTAAGTCTCTTCAAAGTTACACTGGAGTCCTCTCTTTAATGGCCCATGGACCTATGTCTTAAGGGTTCTGGTATCAGGTACTGTCTCAGTTACCTGCTGTTATCTATCTGTGTGCTTAATTTACCACCTTATCTTTTATATTGAACAGCGGGTAACCAGATATCCTTACGCATGTATGTAGTCTGTTCACAGTTTCACTAAGGTAATGAAGAATAGAGGTCAACAGCTTTGCTGACTTTGATTTGAATTATCTTGCTCATTGACGGGTAGGGCCCTTCAAACAAAGACAGCATCATGTTTGGGCTTTACTTGCCTGGGAGAAATACGATTTTGTTTGAGCAGTGACTTGTGAAAAAACACCAACAGTTTGGGATAGTATCAGTTGATTTATGACCTGCAGTCTGACTTCAACCAAATTCTCTCAGTTCTATTCAGTTTCATCTTGTAAGCTGGATACAACTTGGAGCTGTTTCTAAAGTACTTGATTTCTATAAATGTTTGGTAATGAGCAGTTATGAATAATCTGCAGATGTTTCTTTCTAAACAAATTCCAGTTTTCTCAGGCATATCTAATAGCTGAATCTCCCATTTAGTTCTGAAATTTAAGATTTCCTCAGGAGGAAATGTTCCAAATTTCAACTGGACATCTTTTAAAGAGGATTATCCAAACTGTGGTGTTTGTAAAGGTCCTGCATTAAATTTGGTATTGGGATATTACTGTGGGAGGTTGTCTATAAGAACTCTGTTCGCTACATCTGAATAGCAGAACTACTTTCAGCTGATGCAATGTACCTTGTCTGCTGAGTTTTTCTAAAAGGCCTTCATTGTCAGGAAAATCACTGGAATTTGGAAGGCAACTCTTCCAAATACATCTACTTTAACTACCTATCTGAAAAGATGCTGTAGGGTTGAACAGTTATGACTAAGTTGCGTTGTCAGGATGCACTCAAGCCCAAGAAGGATTGCGAGTTCATTTCTTCTCTCTTACCCTACACAGAAGTAGAGGTTACCTACTGTTTTAAGACTGAAGATGGAATGGGTTCTTGTTTTGGAATGTGGCCTATTAGTATATTTAGAACCACAGACCAGCCTACCAGTTTTTTTGAATGTTCTAGTACATATACTAAATAAGATTGTCACATCTTGTTACAAACATCAGTGACCTATGAAAAACATCAGTAGTTTGTAATAACAATTGGTGATCAGTTCTTACGCTATCTACAGAGCAAGTTCTAATGTAAATTACACAATTAATGCAGCAAAGCAAATCTATTAGTTCTGTCTTTCCCTTCTGGTAAACTTACAAGCTTTATATTTACTGTAAATAATCCTTAAACTTATGGAAGCATTCTAATGGAGGAGGCATAGAAAAACAATGGTCAAAATCTTAGTATTTTCTAGGAACAGTTGGTCTTACTGCAGAGAACTGTTAACACTGGCCCCTTAATGCTTTGTTAGAGCTTGCATGAAAAACAAGAATTTCCAAGTTCTATTTTGTTACTATATTCATAGATCTCTTTAAAGGAGATAGTTTTTAACATGAATCTCATTTACCAATTAATGTTGTGCATCACAGAGTTAAATTTTAGAAACAATTAAGCTTTGGTTTCTAGACAGGTATAAGTATCCTCCAGTACTTACTTACACAGTTTTCCTTCTGTGTTATTTCTATTCTGATTCAGTCATAATACTTTATTATTCATTATTCACCTCTCCTAGAGTCCTTCTCTACTTGCACACTTGCTTGAAAGGACGTTGCTGAAATCAGCAATGCTATCAGTAGGTCTAGCTATTTCTCCTCAAGTTATTGTCCTTTGGAGGATCACCTTGCAGAACAATGTGCCAAAGCCATCAGTTACTGTATTTTTTTAAACACTTTTACAAATCTTTAACTGCAATTAAAGATTGCTTTAGTCTTTGTTTTAGTGCTTCTAGCTCATATGCTGTTGGACTAGCTTTTTCCACAATTGCAACTGGCCCGTGTTATTTCCTGGACAATCTGTGTGAGGTTTCACTGATATCTTCTAACTTGATCTCTTGCATTTCATTCTGTGCAGATTCGGAGCTTTCCAAATCTTCTGTTTCTGAAGTTGTGGCCCGGTTGGATAGTTGTCTCTATCTATTTCTGCCCTTTGATTTATTAGTGTATGTAGCCACTGATCAGATAATACTTTTTGCTACCATTCACCCAGTGCTTTACTGTCAGTCCACCATTGCTACAGTGTTCTTGTTTCTCAGCCAGCGATTGTCACACGAGGACACAATTCACAAGGAAGGAGCAGAACAGAGAATCAACACGGTGCAGGAGCTGGGACAAGATCTTCCTTCAGCTGTCAGGACTTTCGACTATTCTGTTCACACTCCCATATTCTCCTGTGCTCAAGTAACATAGTAACCAAAGCTTGACTGTTATTTAGGCAGTCTTTCTTATGCTTTAATATTCTTGATTGTGAGTCAGAGCCCCTTTTCTGCTGCTTTTGCATATTTATATTGCCTTTGCAGTGGCAGATACTGACCTGTTACCACTACCTGAGCATGAATTTGTCCACATTCCAAGTTATCTTTGCTCAAACCTTTAAGTTCTGAATCCACTTGTCTGCCCTCCTAATGTTTCAGTGGTACTTGGATACCTGCAACAGGTGTGTTTTGATGGAATCCTCTGTTTCTCTCCCATATAGCCAGGCAGCTGCCGAACACAACCGTTTGCTGAATCCAGAGTTAAACTATTTTTCCTGAAGACAGTAATCTCTAAAATTCTCCTGTTCAAAATTCTGTGCTTGTTGAACACAGTAAATCTCCGTAGTTACCAGTTGCACTATCTGAATATGAAATAGTTCTAAAATCTTCATTTCTTCTCAGTGTCAGGTATATGATACAAGCTGCATTGTTTAGTGATTTTGGAGGTCCCGTCCAGGGCGCAGGGTTCTTACAGTACACTGAGACTCCTGTATCTATAACCATTTTGGGGCAATGTGTACTCCCATTCTTCCCAGCTAAAGCTCTAATTGCTGGTTGCCCCCATAAATCATACACCAGCCTAGTCAGTAGCCCGTGAGGGTCTTGGAGAGTCGGGCATGTCTATAGTGCAGAATCAAACATAGATCTGTCTGAACCAGCCTTTGCTCTTTTCTCTCTTGGCAGCTCCTGTTTAGCAGTTGTTCTGCAAGGGGCACGTGCTCAATTTCAGATATTCGTCTTCTTTACTCCTCAGTTCATTCCATATTAGACTCCAATTCTTAGATTATTGCTTACCTGATCCATTTCAAATTCCTCTAAGAAAACCCTTGCCTCTTCCTTGATCTTGGGAATAGTGGCTTTCCTCAGTTACCTTGTTTATTCCAGGCAGGTGGCCTGTTGTTAGCAAAGGTGATTGCTTGGACTGTTTTACAGATTTTCTTCCTCTAAGTCTTTCCTTACCTGTCTGTACTGTATAAATCTGTCCTGCTTGAATGATTTTTACTAATTTTTTCCATCTGTTACCAAGATAGTTCCCTCAACTAAAGGGGTCAAAAATGCCATAACGTAGCCGGAATCTACCTTGTGGCCCATCCCTTATTTTAAGTACAAATGGCTGGAGTCCAGCTGTACATATCTGTTAACCGTGACTCCTGTCTTGTTACAGGACGGGATGTGACCTTGCTTTGTGGTTTTTTTTGTTTGTTTGTTTGTTTTGTTTTTTCCTGTTTGGACATTCAGTGTAGTATAGTGCATCTTACTATGATTCCTATGTATTTATTTACTTTTAATCTTTAAAAATAGTGGAGGAAAAATTCCATATTCATATGATGTATTTTTACAAGTCTTTTCGTGCTGAGCTTCATACAGTAAATGAACACTGATATTTAATAAAGAGATGCTGGGTTTTCTTTTAATCTAACTAGTAATTATGAAAACAAAAACCCATGGCATGGCAAATGCTAATACAGTGCAAAATGTTACTACCTGCCTGCATAATCTAGCAAGGGAGCGTGGAAAAGCATCACAAACATTCCTTCTTTGGAAATACTGTGTATTCCTTACTAGGGAGGGAAGAGCCCTGATTTTTTGCAGCAGGACCTCTGTGCACATCCATTAACGTGGGTCACAGTGAGGAGTGCAGTGGGCTATCTGTCCACCCACCATGACATGACCTGCCTCCTTGCCCCATCAGCCTTGCTGCTGGCAGAAGGGTCTGGGGAACGTTGAAGGTTTTCTGTTACTACACCCGTGGGCAGAGGACCGGATGACGGTATGTTTGAAGGATGCTGACAGGAGATGGTCACAAGCTGCACGTGCTGGAGCGGGTGCTGCCTAGTGCAGCCCCTCTTACAGCAGTGCTGCCGCGTGAGCGTGGCCCGCTGCAGGGGAGCATCCCCTGGGTGGGAAGGGCAGCACTGGCTCATGGGCAACAAGGGCCACGTTCCTGGCCTGTACAGGGACCGCAGCGAGCCCAGGCTGCAGCGGTGACCACAGCAGTGTGCCCGGCAGCACCGTTCTGCTGTAGGAAGGTGACGGTGACTTACTCCTTACGTGGGGAGAGAGTGCAAGAAGCACTAGTTGACATAGCATCAGTATCAGCATTATAACTAAAGCTGGAACTGCAAAGGCAAAAAGATAATGACACCTTTGTTTCAGAATTACTGTGCTTATTTACCCCTAGAAATCTAGTACAGCCACTTCCACATGTTTTAGCGATGATTTTAACCACTTCAGTGAAATGGCATTTTGGTAGCTCTTTCCCTTTTATCCATAGCTTCCTGTGCTCCACGGGAGCAGTGATTTTGGTGGGCACACCAGGAAACCTGCAGGTAAGGCAGTACCACCACAGGGCTTGGTTCTCTGCGTGTTGTGTGCAGATAGCAGAGGGATCCTTTTTCTTAGTTCCGAGTATTGCTATAAATTATTCTGTCCTGTTTATGTTCCTGAGCACCCATCAAACCAGCATTTCTACAGCAGACAGGCTCAGGCAGCAAAACTGGATCTTGATGTATTTTGCAAACACTCCTAGCTGCTACATGCAACTGTGAGTGCTTGAGTGAGGCCGTCAGTAAAATTGTTGTTGCCCTCTGCCCCCACTCGCTTTCCCTTGCGTAGCAGCGTGCCCTTGCTGCTCCCTGACACTGGTCAAGCAATAGGGAAACTTTGGATACTTCAGTCACGACAGAGAGAATACGGTTTGGTCTCTCTTATCCAGAAGCGCTCTTACTTGCAGGTAGAGATGGCCAAAGGGCAGCTGGAATAAGAACAACAAAACCACTCTGTGAGGAGAAAATATCCAAAGATTTGAAATACCGAAATCAAAGTCTTTACTGGCACGAGAGAGCTCTGATTTATCAGACTATTCTAACTTGTGGAATTATGGAAAAATATTTACATGAGTGATAAACACAAAGTTTGACCACCCATAAAATTTTCAAGTCCCATTTAAACATCATGGAAATCGGAGCAATTAAAGCATTTGATGAGGGGTTTTTTATTTCTTTTTGGCTATGTAGGGAAAAAAAAAGTTTCTCTAGACCTGTTTTTGAAAAGAGATTAAATGTGTTACCTGAGGTACTCCAAAATGTTGCAGCTAGAAGCAAATGCCTGCCCATTTGTTGGAGATCTTCAGGCCCAAACTGTTGAAGTTTGGCAAAGGGATAAGCAATTGAAACCAATCCTACAACACAAAATGTAAGGCATTCATAATACTAATAAGCATTATGTAAAGCTGTACCCTGTAATTCAATTACCAAGAACTGCTAATAGTGAATATTAAATATCCATATAAATATTTGTCCAGGCATAACAGTATTCATACAAATGAATACAGGTATTGTATGAAGCACAGCCAAGTCTGGGAGAGTCGCATGGAAATCATCCTGTCCCCAAAGAGCAAATACTAAGGAAAAGAGCAAATATTAAGGAAAGAAGAGCAAATTGAACAACTGTTCAGGACTTTAAAATATGTTCATCAACATGATTTCTGTATTTGGTCACTTCTACTAATATGTGTGGCTGAGTAAGATTTTTTTTTAGTGTAGTCATTTATTTCCTTGCTTAAAAAATTAGTTAGTTAGTTGTTTTGTCAGAATGAAATGTTTCTGCTTCCATGTGCAGTTGAAATGTTTTCAAACCATGAATGCAGCCATTTTCACCTGCTTGTATTTGCTTAATAAACTGAGGCGTTTCTTTAGTCTTTCTATGAGTGCCTAAAACTTTTATCCCCTCTGCTGTTATATAACTTTATTTGGTTGAGATATTGTAAGATTTACATTTGAAATAAGTAGACTCTTTCAAAAACAAAAAGCTGTTTACTGTTTTGAACACAGGGACAGATTCTTTCTCATTAGATAGTCTTGTAGAAATTGTTAGTTACACCTGAATTAAAAATGGCAGGGTGCAGCCCATAGTCAGCTGTTATACTAGAAACAAAACTGAAGAAACAGGCTAACCTAAAATTGCTTCTACGTTCTGCATGGGCAGCTTAATGCATTGGCTGACTGGAAGCACAAAGTGTATTGACAGAATCACTGTTAGAGAAAGACCTAAATAACATCTGTAATAAATAATCAGAAAGAAAAATCTAACAGACTGTTATTAAAAGACTAGATCAAATAAAGGGAAACTGTCTGCTCAAATACGCAGAGCTAAACCGATCACCAGAATGGGCACTAGAAAGGAGTTTCCCCCAGGACTTATGAGGGGAATTCAGAGGGATTTTTTGCCCATGTCTCTAGTTTGAAGTGAGCCGTATTTCTAAGGCTCATCCAGTGGTTTTATTTCACACAGTTCCTGCTTTTGTGAGACTGCCAGTACTGGTGCCACCCTGCCTTTAGTCCTCCAGAGCAATGACAGCCTTGTCTGCGGCGGGCGCTGGGGATTGCTCGGTGCCGGCTGAGCTGCACGGCAGCCGGTGGAATAGGCTCCCCCGACCCTTCCCTGTTAGCTATCCTGCGCGTGCCTGAACAGGCCGGACGGGATTTTGTGATAACTGTACTCTGCATCTGGTACGCCTAAAGGAAACTTACCGGAACACTGGTTAATTTTGCCATCGATATCTCCTCTGCTGTTTTCTTCAGTGGATATCTTCCGCACTTCTCACTTTGGGGGGAAACAATGCGATGAGGTGTTATTGTAGGAGACTCTTATCAGTACTATTCTTCTCCCAAATTACCACTCGCGAGATAAAGGAAATGCCTCCCAACCCCATCTGTTAAGCTTTATTTTTCTCTGCGCGTGGCACAAGAACTAACTCAGCTGTCGCTGCGTTTCGCAGCATTCACAGAGCGCAGGGGAAGGTATTCAGTATTTACATCGGTGCTGTGATTACCACAACCTGCGTCGAGGCAGAGGGGCTGCACGGTGCTTCGTGCCCCGGAGGCCTCGTGCCCGGGGCCGCGGCCGCTCCCAGCGCCAGGTGCCCGCGGCAGGTGCGCGGCGCGGGGGCACCGGCCCCTCCCAGGGCGGGGGCCGGCGCAGGCCTCGCCGGCGGCTCCCCAGGGCGAGCCGCTCCCCGGGCGTCAGTGGCGGCCCAGCGCCGGGGGCCGGGCCGGGGGCTGCTGCCGCCTCAGGCCGGGCCGGGCCGGGCGCCGCGGCGGCGTTGCCATGGCGGCGGAGCGCGGCGCCGCGCTGCAGCAGCCTCGTCCTCGTCCTCGTCGTCGTCCTCGGCGGCGGCGGGAGGGGCGGCGCCTGCCGCAGACCCCGGCCCGGCAGCGCAGGCCTCCGCCGCGGGGAGGCGGCGGGGCGGGCGCGCCCGCCCTCGGCATCGGCGCGCAGGCGGCGGCGGCGGCGGCCGGCGCTGGCGCTGGAGCAGCCGCGGCAGCGGGAAGATGGATGCGGCTCGCCCGTCCCTCGCCCCCGACACCTTCCCCTGGCCGCGGCACGGTGAGCGGCGGGGCGGCGGCGGGGCGATGCTCGGGGCCGGGAGCGGTGGGATGGGGACGGGGACGGGGACGGCGATGGCGGAGGAGCGGAGCCGGAGGGCGAGGTGTGGCCGGCAGGACGCAGCCTGCGGCGCGGAGCCGAGCAGCGCCCGCGGCCGGCCTGGAGCCCCCACCATTGTTGTCGGGTTTGCCGCCGTCCCGCGAGGGCGTTCGTCCCCCCGGGGCTGAGGCGCTGCGGCAGCTCCCGGGCGCGGATCGGGGTGGGCCCCGGTGAGACGGCAGCTGGGGCGGGCGGTGAGCGCCGCCGAGCCGGGAGCGGCCGAAGAGGCTCTTCCCCGGTTTATTTTCGCTTGTGGTGCGCGTTCGCCGCTCCGCTGTACGCGCAGCAGTGCACAAGGCTTTCCCCGGGCGCGTCCTGCTGGAGATGCTCCTGCATCTGCCTTGAGCCTGGGGCTGGTGTGCGTGTGCAGAAAGAGATCCTCTCCCGCAGGCACGGGCCCCGCGGGCTGCGTCTCTTTGTACCAGCAACACGTCTCTTATCCGCGGCCATTAACTGATGGAACGGCTTGGGCCGGTGTGTGGTTTATCCTGAAGTTGCTGATTTAGTCTCCCTCCGTTTCATTATGGCCGCTTTGTGCAGGTCTGGACCATGCACTTGGGCTGTTTTATGGCCCTGAATACTCATTTGTAGTCCGTCTCCATTTTTTTCTGTGAATATAAACATACAAAAGACACTGAGTACACCTTATGGGCTGGGAACATGCAGAAGTATATATTTTAAAAGTTTAACTCGAGCTCTTGCAAGGAAAAAATGAATGAGATGCATTATTAAAACATTGGCCTTCTGACAGCATCCCATGCATCACCGTGAGCTGACATGTTGGATTCTTGCTCTCGATAGTGCTCGTTTGCTCGGCCACGTTCTGCCTTGGGGCACGTGCCGTGCCTGGTCTGGAGATCTGGACAGCCCATCAGCAGAGCGTTTAGTCCGTTTCTGGCAATAATGCCACGTTTACTGCTTCTGCCCCGATTTGGGTTTTGTTTCCGTTGATCTGGGCTGGTGCTCTGTGTATGAATTTCAAGTCCGTATCTGCTGTGAACACTGGCTCTGCTGGCACTTGCTCAGGTTACGATTCCTGCTCGAGTGAGGTAAACCTCGGTGGTTTTAACGTGTTCCCCGGAGCGGCGATGGTGCTGGTGAAGCCTGAGCGCGGCTGGCTGCTCGCTGTGGAGGAGCCCCTCAAGTGCAGGTGCTCCGCCAGCAGATCTGTAGCGACCAAACGGGTGCGATCAAGTTGATGGGGTTGCAGCCGGTGCCGCCCGCGCTTCCAGCGAGCGGATCTGGGAGGAGGCGAGGCTGGGGCGCTCCTGCGGGCCGTGCCACGGAGACGCCTGCCCCGGGTGCTGCCAGGAGCCCTCGCGTGCCGCCGCCCCGGGCCTCGTCCCTTCCCGGAACGGCGGCAGCGCTGGGACCGCGGGGGTTGCCTGGCGTCAGAAGAGCTCCCGAGTGAGGGGAGCAGCCTGCCAGCGATGGATGCTGCGGCCTTTCGGCTTGCTGATCTCGGATCGACTGTTCTGCTAGTGCCTGAGGTAGGGGAACACGACCCTGGCCTTGGAGATGAATTCGACCCCTGTATTTGTACAGCACCCACCCCAGTCCTAACTTCAGGCTCTATGATACTGCAAATACTAGTATATTGCCTCAGCCTCCCTTCTGATAGACTTGTCCCTGTCATCTCTCAGTGGCTTTTGATAAACCTTCTCCTCCCCGTAGCCACTTCTAACTAAATAACCTTTTGGATAAGAACTTCTGTGTCCTACTTACTAGGAATGGGATGTAATGTATGGGGGAACTGTAACTGTATGTTAAGGAGGTGGTTGGCTGTTGCCATTATAAATGTATGCTGGGATCTGCTTGACCTTTTATCATCAAGACTTTAATTTAGCAAGAAAAATGCTGCATAATTTCGCTGTCAATACAAAGGATAAGTGACCTTAGGGTGTTCAAGTCAGGAAAATGCTGTGAAATGCAACTGGCAAAATGATGCCCAGAATAATTTTTATTTCCAATTTTGATTTCTATTTATCTATTTGATAGACAGTTGATATAATGGTTTAAAAAGCTAATGAAAATATTCCTCTGACCATAAGAAGGTATTGAGATGGATTCTCCTGTCATCAGGCTGGCATAACTCGTGTGTAACTTCGGTGAAGTCTGTAGTCCTAACTCGAGCCTCACGTGCTTTTATGCTACAGAAGGGTTGCACAGCATCTGGAAGTCAGAGTACCCTGACCTTCTACAGAACAGTGCAATCCAGTGGTTTCAGTACAGGGATGGAAGAAAACATGTCCTCATCCCCGTGTTGATGCCACAGCCCTGCATGACTTTGTTTTTTTAAGCTCTGCCTCCTGTGAAATGGGCAAAACAGCAGTGGATGATCAAGGCTTATTCAGCTACTTACCTACGAATGGAGCCGTTGTGACTTGTAGCACGTGAACCAGGTGACGAGGTGTGCCCAGCCCAAGACCCTGCCTCTCCAGAGGGAGCCTGTTGGTAATGGGGGGCCCGAGGGATGGTGAGAAGTGCCAGCACTGCGTTCAAGTGACAAAAGGTGCAGGGACTGCTCGACTCACGCACGCTGAGAGCTCTGTCTCGCTGGTTCCCTGAGTTTGTGCGTCACAAGTCAAGCTAGCCATTTCCACCTCTGCCTGCCCCTCCGCATCCTTCAGCAGACGTAGCAGGGTTATGTTTTTGCCTTTCTCTTCTTCCCACAGAGCTCTTGCCTTGGAACTGAACCTCATAAGCCCTTTCCCCAAGTGGCAGGGGAAGAGGAAGGTCACAGGTTGGCAAATAGGAACCATGAGCAAAGAGCTTGGCAAATAAGCCCAGATTTCAGCTCAAGTCCAAAAGGACTCATTCTGATAGAGGAATGGAATAATCCCCCTCCAGCTCAGTGTTGGTGCAAATAATAGGACAAATCCAGAGGCCCTAGTTGCAACAACAAACCATTTTTCTACTGCGCTGAGGCCCACAGAGCTGAGGAATTGCCAGCGGCAGGATCTGTCACCACCCCTTGACTTAAAAATGCAGAATAGGGCCAGACCATGATTGTGGAGCAAGCAAAATCTGCAAGTAATGTAGGCCACACTTACATTTTAATGAATTGCATTGGCCGTTCCTTACTATGCTTAATAACAAGAACTGCATCTCAGGTATTGCTTTATTGCTTAAGTGGAAATACTTGTAATTCCAAGTGACCCTTTGCATAAACTCCCTTTTTGTCAGGCTCTGCTTTTGGGCAAAAATATGACCCATTTATAGAAGGAGCATGCATCCCTCTTCTTTTAACTGGAAAGCTATTGAGCTTGCAGTTCTAGCACACTGCAAGCACTATTAAATAAAAATCAAAGCCAAATTCTTTGATGCTTCCTGGGAGAAGGTCCCTATAGAGGAGTGCTAACTGAACCGAAGAGGGAGTGTGTGTTATTTTTGGGCAAACTCTCTGAATCGTACAACTGTGGCAGACCTGTCACTCTGGAAACATGGCATCTCTTGAGTCACTGTGTGTCCTCAGTCACTGGTTTGGGGTTTATGTGGTCTGTTGGTCATTACTTCTCGAACGTGTGTGTCTCAGCAGCTCGTTCTTGGGGGATTTTCTCTGGCTCTGCTGATCGTTATTCTCCCTCTCTTGTAGTATTTGTTCATGTTCAGCAGCAAATAGCCAGCAGGACATTTTAGGTACAGGTCCGTCTTTTGGAGTTTAGTTTAATTAGCAAACATAAGGTGATGCATTATTAGATCAGAAAAGGTGATTTTATCTGATTTTCTGTTATTAATTTGCCAGTAATTATTTTTTTGATTCGTTCTGTTTACGCTTGATGCCTTCTCCAGCACAAGGTTAGAAAGGATTACTTACCTGGTAGAGATTAGCAGGCAAAATGCGATCATTTGTGTTATGAATGGACATAGGATGCATGTCTCTCTCATTAGTATTCAGTACAGTGAGAATTCTCTTTTTTACAACAAAGGGTAAAACTGAGCAGTTGAAATCCAAGCTGTTTGTAAATGATAACTTCTTTTTTTTTCTTCTTTTTAATCAAACTAGGGGAAACGGAAGATGTTCACAGCTTGGTTTTCACTACTGAGTCACGGTCATTTTGCATTGTGCTCAATATTTGTGCTTTATATTTGCTTTGTGAAGTCATGGTACAGCTACATAGCCCTTATCAGATACCTGGATTTTGGATCACTTTCTAGTCAGTCATTTTCCACATCTTTTGGATTCGGTCGGATTTCTCTGTGATCTCTGTGCATGGCAATGCAGTATTTGGGTTGCAAGACTGCAAAACAAATGTTTCACTTCAGGTAAAAATAATTGTTTTAGTGGGGTTTACGGTGACATGAGTGTAATGTGTGTTTGTTTAAATCAATAGTCTGCTCGAATTCCCAGCAGCTAACCTCTTCAAAGTTCTTCTGTAAATCTATATCACTTGAAGATGTGGTCTTTACCAGATTATAGCATTCTTATCTTCCCGTCTTCAGAGATTGACTCTGTGCTGTTTTCTCTTTAGTCACCATCTACATCTGTGCAAAGCATCCGTGGAATCCTCTATGTCATCAGCTGTCGACATCCAGAATCCAGCAGGGTAGAAAAACGTGGTTTGTATGCTACTTCTAGTTTCTGCGTTTTTAAGGTCCTTTTGAATTTCTTTAAAAAGTGAGGACTAGGAGTATTTTCTTCCCCAAATAATCTCAGTGCTCCAGGAGGCAGGGCTCTAACTAGAAATTTCAACAACTTATTGCGAGGTTCATGAGATGAATGTATGGACTGGCCGCACTGCACACCACCAAGTTAAAATGAGTGCATTTAGAGCCTCTTCGTAAATGACGGAAGAGCTGTGTTAGGCTCACAGTCTGCCGATGGGGTACTAAAATATCCAACAAACTTTAGAGAAAAAATCATGATATGTAAGCATTTTGATAAATACAGGCTTTCAGTTATCTCACTTAAATATATGGTGTTGTATTATTTATTTGCATGCTTTTGAATGGCTGGTGAGTAGCTGAGAAAATGTCACACATCCTGAAAGCTTTACAGATTTTAGGACCTGTGTCATTTGTCTGGAAGATCATATCTAGACCTCACAGCCAGTTCCCTGTGTTGAATAGTTTGGATCAGCTACTGTCAGAATAGAAGCAAAATGACCTGACTTGGGTGACCAGCCACGTAGCATAGTTAGACTAGAAACAGGCAAATGGATGCAGCAAACGTTTTAGTAAACAGCTGCATAATGACAGTGCTCCTGGTTAACTGTTTAACAGACATGAACAGATAGTGAATAGAGATCAAGACTGGGTAAGCCACAATTATATTTCTAACTTTAGCTGAAATATAATGCTATGATGAATAACAAAGCAGCCTGATGTACCTGAGAAAGTTGTTTAGCGAGAACAGCTGCTGTGGTATTTCAGGTCGTCTTTAATGTGAGAATTTGCAAAATCATTTTTAACATAATCTCAAGTTAAATTTATTTTATCAAAAATAACGAAATAACTGATTTGAAGTAGTTGAGAACAGCTGATGATGCATGTTGTCTCCCATATTCAGTTTATGCATCCGTCCTGTACGCCCCAGGGAGCTAATATCTTTGAGTTAGTTTGACACCTGTACTCCATTTATCAAACTCTATTTGTTGAATTTTGTTGAAATTGTTTATTCTAATGTTCTTCAAGTGTCATGGGGAAAGACTTGTTAAACCTTACATTGCATGGCTGTAGCCAATAAAAGGTCTGACTAGCCTGGAAATTAAAACTGAAGAGGAGAAACAGTTGTTGAAAATTCCATCAAGTTCCCAGGTAGTTTAAGGTAATCAATAATGAGTGAACAAATAGAGTTAAAGTTGGGGAAGTCAGGACAGCATCACTGAACTGTTGACGCTTTTGCTTTATGGGCAGTGGTACTGTGCTTGTACTGCTACTGCTTTCCAGCTGTGAACCTGTTTTCAAACTACTTGTTGTGACCCCTGTAACAGTAGTCTGCATCAGTTTTGCTTTTGTGTAAATTCATTTGTTGCAATGGACTGCCGATTAATTTTGTAGCAAGAAAAGGACAAGGATGTGATGGTTTAGGGACTCTGACGATGTGTAGTTTGTAAATGGATTTCATGTTAGGGCTTTTCTACCATCTCTTTTTTTGGCAAATTCTATTTTGAATATGGAATTGTCAACCTTTTGTGTTGTTTACCAGCAGAGTATCATTAGATCTTGACTAGGCTCCATTCACATGAAAGTTCCTCAGTTAAAGAGTTGAAAACGTCCAGTTTCTCAAGTTTGAATCCAGGGTGAATGTAATTAAGCACCAGTTTACTTGGTTGGTAGTCTTTGATCATCTGACAAAGCAACATGGGCTGGGAAGAAGAAGAAATGACCTGACCAAGGGCATACGAACCTGGTGGTTGTTGGGTTTTTTTTTTTTTTTTTAAAAAAAAAAAAAGCTTCTCAGCAGCCATCCTAACAAGAAGAGACAGGAAGCAGCAGAAAGTTATTTGCAGGATTAAAGGAAATCTTGTTTGTCAGGGAAGGGAGGCTGGGTGAGACAAACGCTGGAATTCCTGGAGCGTTTGCACTGAAATCCAGGTATGCTCCAGATGGTTCAGGAAATGAAGAAAGAGAAATAGCTTTTTTCCGGTGTTTTTTTGTTTTGTCTGGATTTGTGCATTTGTTGCAGCAGATAAAGAGCAAGCATGTTAGAAGCTTGCCAGTCATTATGTCTGTTTCAATAATGGGACGTGAACTATGAATTCAGGATGTTTTGGTGCTCTAGAAACCTGAGGTGCCCAAAAGAATGGTGGTGAAAAACTTGCCCTGAGCAACCATAGGAAAAATTGGAGTGGATACGTGGTGCAAGCATTATATTGAATCCATATTCAGTCCTAGCAATTTTGGTAGTAATTAATAGAATTGAATAGCACTAGATATAATTAGCCATATAGGTAGATTAACAGAGCGAGAAAGTGAGAGTCAAGTCTCCTGAGTTTCATTTCCTACATATGAACTGATTTGCTAAAATTCACTAAGTTGACTTTCTTTTAAAATTGAGGCAGAAATATTTACTCTATTCATTTCTATGGTGTATGTGAAAACCTAAGAACGCTTAACATTACAGGCAATAGAAATTAATTATAATCAATACTTTATTATTTTGCATGTATTTGGCTTAGGTTTGGTATACAAACATTTTTAGTGATTATTAAAAAGAAACTTGAAAGAACTTACATTACTAGATAATAGACATTTAACTTATATTTTCACATACATGAATGTTATTTTGTTCCTAAAATTGTTTTTCATAGACAAGTCATTGAGATATTTTAAGGTATATGTATTTGTACTTAATATTGAGGGTTCTGTAAGCTGCTATTTTCTGCCTGTGTGCACTGGTGAGGAACAAACTGAAATGCGGTCATTTCTGGAGAATCAGCTGGGAGAATCTGCTTTATTTTCATAGGACCCTTAGTAATATCCCCTTCCCACCACCTCTTCCTGATTGGAAGTTACAGTCAATTCCAGAAAAACAACAGCAAAGTGTATTTGGGGACAATTGCACTTGAAGAACACTTCTTGGTTTTCAGCTAAAAGAGCAATGGTGTTATTTACTGTTTGGCAGTTTATAACTAAAGGAGTGGTTCTGTTAATTAATCTGGACATGCCTTTAGGAAAGAACCCGTAAGACCAGAGTGTATCCTGCAGTGTTTCAGAGGCGCTGGGGGCAAAGAGACATCCAGGCAGATCCGCTGGTAGGTATTACTGACCTAGTGATATTCAGCCCATGTTCACAAGATTCTGAGTCGCTTCATGTATTTTTTGTAGGTCACAGCATGACCTACATGTTGCCTTTTTCTTGGAATATGTGTCTGTGATTTGTGTGGCAGCCTGTGTTAGGCTGACTCAATGAAGACGTAAACATTGTCCTTAGAAACTGGTTTGAATTGATGTACAATAGCTTAATGCCTGTTAAAATCTCTCTGGAATTACTATAAGATATTTTTTTTCTGGTTTCAGATGCAGCCTTAATGGCAATCTGTGTGCACAAATGGTATCCCAAAGGTTTTATAAATGAGACGTTTTTATTTTTTATGCTTTGCCGTGTCATGTATGAACCCGTATCTCACTGGGGTTGGCGGCCGATGTTTGGTGCTTGCACCTTGGCCGGCCGAGCATCCAGCCCGTCACCGGGGCTGGTGTCCCACGCGTGGGACAGTGCTGCCGTCCCGGTCAGCGCCAGCCGATGCTTCCGCTCTCGCAGAAGCACAGTTCTGTTAAAAATCATCATGTACATTTGAGGAGCGGTTTTTAATAGTAAACTGTAAGGATTAATTCTAAAGAAAATGAGGTTTTTTTGTTGAGCTCTGTTCGCCCCATATCAGTAGGACTACTTAAGCCAGGATGTCCCTGGGTGGGATGTTTTTGTTCGATTCGTTTTGTTGGAGGCGGGGAAGGAACGATGGTTACGCGTCCCTCATCTGATCAATGCACTGATGGAAAAGAAGATTTCTAGTACCGTGTTTTTGGTGAAAGTCTTGTTGTAGACCATCGTTGCAGAGCTCACAGACTCTAGTGATCTTGAGGGAACCATCTCTGGACATACGGTGAAAGAGTAGGACCACAGCGGTTCAGAAATGGAGACGACCAGCTCCGGTAACAGTTTGTGCAGAAGTGAGTAAGCCGAGTGTTCCTGGTGCATGTCGCTTCTCACGTTCAGAAGATCTTTCTTCGGACGATGGCTTCCGTCTCGGCCGCACCTGGCGTCTCGCGGTCAGAGTCCGCTGTGGCTCGCCACGACGGCGTTTCTCCCGGCCGGCTGCTGGTAGACGCTCGAGATGGGGGGGCGGGGGGGGTCCCCGGCTGGAGGGTCTGCGTCCGGGCTCCTCGCACCGCACGCGGCGGTGAAACGCAAACCTGCTCAGAACAGCTGGGTGGTATTTCCTTGCGCGGTGGTCAGCCGTGATCCTCGTGTGGAAAGACCTAGGGTAGGCCGTCTTGGTTTCCCGTTCAGACGTGTGGGAGACTGCGCGGAGGCTCCAAGGAGGAGCTGAGGGAGCTCCAAATCGGAGGCTCTGCAGGAAACTGAATCTGGCAAGAAGGCTTGAGCTGGACATAAATCCTTACTGTTTTGCTCGTTATTGATAAAACAAAGCCTCAGAAGTGGCAGCGTGTGCGGGCTTTGCTCCACGGCGTGGCGGGATGCGCGGGTGAGAGCAGCTCCGTGTCCCTGAAATGGCAGCGTGAGAACTGCTCTCGCTGTGGGTTTTACCGCTTGTGCAAGCGGCACGTAACACCGGCTAGGAACAGGCAGCGCTGCCGTAACTCTTATTATTAAAAGCTGGAATACACTTTATCATTCAGGTTTTTACTGTATATGTGTCCTCTCTGTTCTTATCTTAGCAATTATTCACATGACTATAGTAGTATTTTTCTTTCAGCACCTTTCTTTCAAACATCTCAGTGTCTTTTTGGTGTGTGGTTCAAATATTTAAAAAGAACTGTGGGACTAACCTTACTCAGTCACAAGAAGAGACTTTCTATTAAAATGATGGTTTTTTAAACACCGTAACATCTCAGTGTACCTGCAGGTAACTCAGTTTTACATAGAAATTCTCGATGCAGCCCAGGCGTCGTTCTGTTGACGTGCTGGAATTTGCTGTATCTGCCCAAGTACAGTAGAACAGCTGTATACTTCTGTCGTTCCGCTAACTCTACAGAGGAAAACTACAAATTTTGGTTAAATTTGCAGCTGCCATCTAAAGGTGGAGATGTTCTTACTGTGCTCCTGAGGAAGTTGAGGGAACGACTGTTTTGTTTTTGTTTTTAAAGGTATTTTGACTCTAAAAGATGATAGAGATGGCTAATGGGGTTTTCACATATACATTCACATTCCTGCTAAAAAGCTGACCTGCGGAGACAGACCGTAATTCACGTTGTCTGAGTTGCAGAACTTGGAGTATAATGATGGGAACATTCAGATTCTTTCCCCGGAAAAAGGGAGGAAAGGACGAGAGAGATATAGGACATGAGAAATTAGAGAAACGTGTACGTCATGTTCTGCAGTGCACTGAGGGTGATACAGTGGCAGGAAAAATTATGCATTTTGAATTTGTACTGATAAGAAATCTCAAGAAGATAGTGCTCTGGTCAGCAGTAAGGTGTTCAAAAAGGAAAAAATTCAGCATGGAGATCTGTATTGTTAAATGCTTGAAGTGAAGCACAGGAGGCCAGGACACAGATTTTTCTTATTCGCTGTCTGGTATCTTGTCAATATCTATTGCCATCAACTGTATTAAGAGCTCAGCTAAAAAGGGCAAAAAAGTGCAATCTAACTTTCTCTTCCATTTAATAGAAAAAAATACTTAAATGTTTGACAGTCTTTAATAGTGAACATAAAATATCCTCCTCTCATTTGGCAAGGCGATGGGTAATCAGAGTTACAGCCTTAGAAAGAAAGAAAAGGAAATGTTTCCGGGAAACACAAATGTTTCCCTCACATTGGTTTTTTTTTCTTATTTATATATCTCTCAATTAAAACTTGTTTTTTCTCATTTATTAAAATCAGAATGAGAGAAAGGAGGACCTGATGTTTTAGATTTTGGAAGCTGCAATGTTTCAGGCTGCATGTGTTGTCCTTGGCTGTGTTTTAGTGCCACCTCATTTGCATAAAATACCCTTACAAAACGTTCTTTGAGTAAATTAAGAATGGGCCTAGAATAGCACTCGAAGGCAAAGTGCAGAATCACTGAAATGCTTTCTTAGACCCCCTTCTCGCAGTGAGCTGGATAGGTTGGGGGAGTTCATTATTTCCCTGACAGTTCTGCCTTTCTGTGCCCATGTATATCTCCCTGAAAAACACTGATTCTGGAAAATTTCTGTTTCCTTTCAGGGTAGGGCAGAATTTCATGCTTTCGCTGGTGTTGCCCTTCTCAGCGCGCACCATGTTATGGTAACTGCTGGGAAAAAAAAGTATGAAAAAGAGACAGATGGTATTTTAGCCACAGAATGCTAGAATATTGGTTTAACAGATCTCTTCAGCTTTGCTGCAGATAACAATAATGCTTCTGTCCCCTTTTCACTGTTACCATGGAGCTGCCGGCAACTTGGATGGGATTTTTTTTAGTTCATATTTTAGAGTAAGGGCCAATGGTAATTTTAGCATGAGTGGCCTAGCAGAACCGTATTCCTTGTGTGGAGCCCTGAATCTGAGGGATATTGTGAGATCAGTTCTGAAGATGTTTTGGTATTCCTGAAAATTACGGTGGTACTGATTAAAAATCCAAGTGTAATACTGTGATTTTTGTACAGTCAAAAGCAGGAGATGGTCAAGAGTTGTTCTGAAGCTCCGTTAATTGCTATTTGGTGTAGTAAAACACACATAAACTACTAGCATGTGAGATTTACCCTATTGTGGCTATAAAAAGAAATGTAGAACAGAACTGCGCAAATGCATGCACATATCTGGAGCAAGGTCTGAGCTAAGTTTTTGGGTTGTACTTGGGATGCTGAATTATGATTTCATACTAACATAATGCAAATCAGAGTCACAGTTTCCATTACTTTATTCCATGCATACAGAACAGGATTCAATAATTAGGGCTTGAATTTTATTCTGAAGCAAAACAAAGCATAGATGAAACTTGGTAAATAAAAGCCAAAGCAAAAACTTAATTTTGGATTCATTCGGATTCTGCAAGCAAAATGAGACAAGCTTTGGAGAGAAAGGGAAGTGTGGCCAGTGCTGCCTGTACATCTAACAGAATTTTTGAAGCAGTGGGAACTGGCTTATGGGGAAATGTTTATTTCCTATGAATAGTGCTTAAGACCAGATCAACAAATAAGCGTAGATCTGACCTAGCCACTATGCTGAAATTTTCAGCAGGCAAACACCAGATTTACTCCCCTGATTTCAAGGGAATTTCACCATTTTGTAGGAGTAAAGAATGTCTCTTAAAATTGTTGCACCTTGTTTGCAGAGATGGTGGAAAAACAAAGCTTTGAGAATCCAGTAAAATAAGGGCCACGAATATTTGCTGAGGATTAGAAACTTCATAGTGGTATTTGCTTTACCTTGCATTTTTTAACTTGCATTCAGAACCGGCAAACCCGGGGAAGCATTACTAGCGGTCATAGTTTTGTTTGACTAAAGCTTGCAGAAGCAGCTCTGTCTTTGTCTGACTTAGAAGAGGAAATCAATTTGCATCCCTGGACAGTGGTCAAACCTTTCTAAACGCTTGAAAGGCAGCACAGCTTGATTTGGGGGTCTCGACTGGGCACGTTGTAAAGCCTGATGTTCTTGAGTCTAGAGCCAGTGCTGGGATCCAGGTCCAGGGTGCTTGGACTGACGGTCTTGACTTGGAAGTACCCCCGAGGTGAGGGTTACCTGACCTGAATCACATCAGCCTTGCCTGGCGGAAAGCCGGGTCAGTGCAGGTCTGAATTAGCAAGTTAATCATTAGCCTGGACAGAGTTCAAATGCTGGCTCTAGGCCCCAAGGAAAATAAGTTCAGACCGATTACAGTTCCTGCTTGTTCATGTAGCGAAAACCCCGTCACAGCGGAGCGAATGTCAGCCTGTCCTTGAGCAGGGCCACGCGTGTAGTGGTAGGTTTCGTCAGTCGGAGCTGGGACCTCTCACGCGGAGCCAGCCTGGGAGTGTGGGAGACTTGGCTTGGCTTCTGTCAGCCCTGCCTTCAGAAAGCAGAAAATTAAAGTATGACTTAAGTTGAAGTATGACCCTTATCGTGAGCTCAGCTGGGGCAAGACCTTTTCTACAGAGGAAAAAAAATACTCATTTCTTTGAATTGCATTTTCAGATGCAGGCAACTTGTTCTGTGGCAATAAAATGACTTGACTATGGGACAAGTTCTCTTTAGTAGAACACAGACGAGCGCAGGAATGACACCCTTCACAAATTCCAGATGTTCTCTCCCTAATACTTTAGGTGCTATGTTGTCACAGGAGATTTCCCCCTGAAACTTTGCAGATTTTGGAGAGTTCAGTCAGAAAATGGACAGTTGATTCATCTGCTCTGTTGCAGATGATCAGCTGATCTCTAGAAACCAACAAAGAACACGAGCTATTGCTGGCACCAACATCCTCCTAAGGTGTTTTCTCCTTTGTGGTAGGGCTTCTGAGAAAGCTGGATACAGCTCCTGGTCTGCTTGCTTCCATTCTTCATCTTTCCATCTTACCATTTCCATGCGAACTGTCGCTCGAAGCAAAACACCAGCGTTTACAGAAATGCAGGTGAGGTTCCAAGCAGTCTGGATCCAGTGAGATCACGAAATCCAAACTGATCAGGGAACTGATCCATCAGTAACTTACGGTGGCCGAGTCCTTTCCAAAGTTAGCATGCAGTGATGATTTGGATTTAAATATATCTTTGTGAAATTAGAACCCAAGTTAATATGGGACTGCAGCTTCTTCAGCCTGTTTTCTTCATCCATGGGGGACCAAAGTCTTCCTTGCAGCTCTGCAGATAAGCCTGCAAAGGGGAGCTGGGGAAGTGTGTCTACTGTTAAGGCTTTTTTCTTTCTTTATGCTGTAAAAGCAGTTCTTCAAAGCAACTAATTGACATCAGATCTGGTAAATAAATCTTCACAAAACCCACAGATTTTGTGAACCCCTTTGCTACAGTTTCCAACAAAATTTAATTAGTGTTTGGTTTGACCCGGTCATTTGGTTTTGACAAAACTGAAATACTGTTTCAACTTAAATAGTGTGATGTAGTGTATAAATCAAAACAGTAATCTCAATAATGATGCATCGATTTCACAATAACAAGACAATTTAATAAGATGGCTTCAATATTTGCAAAAGAGAAATATCAAAGTTTCCATTTCTTTTCTCTTTGTTTGGCATGGAAATTTTGAATTTTCAGGATCTTCCACACTACATAAATTCTAAATTTTTTTTCATTTAACCAGCTCTACATTTTGAGACTGTATTAAAATCTTAGATTTGACCCCTTTTCTTGCCTCCCCCATCCTGCAGGACTTTCTCATTTTTAGTGCTGAAAAGGGGAGAGATTTAAAAATTACAGGGAGAGAATTTGTCTTACAGTATTAATCATAATCGAGTCTAGAATTTTGTGCACTCGAACTCAACAGTGTCAGCAGAATTTTAGGGTGAGATGCAGCCCTCTGGTTAATAGTGTGATATTGTGAACTTACGTGGCTTTATGAAGATCTTGATGTGTTTTGCAAATAATTAAATCCTACTTTCTTTACTGATGATGGTGGGGTCTTGGGGGAACAGGGAAGTAAATAATGTTACCCAAGAAAATACAACATAGCACCAATAGATTTGGAAAGAAAATTGTGAGCCTAATGATTCTCATCACTTTTGCTCTTAGTGATACTACCAAATATTACACTTTTTTCTACTGTGTTTCAGTAGAAATCCTTATGACAGGGGACCTCCACATGGCTTTTAATGTATAAAGAAATACATGCGTGTCTCTTGGTCACCATTTTGTGTTCCTAATTCTAGCCTGATCTCTGCTTAGCTCAACTTGCCTCTCTGTTTACTGTACGCGCTCCTTGTCTAAGCTCTAAGCTATTGTCCTTGTCTAAACTACTGTGCCCAGAGTGCTTAAGAGCATCTCCGGTCTAACGGAGCTACCAAACCCAGAACTGCTCCGTTTCCTGACAGGTGCAAAGGCACAAGGATCTCTAACCCCCTTTTGCTCTCCGGTAGCTGGGTGCCCTTTGCAGTCGCTCAGGAGTGCGTTTCTACCTTCCGTGGACACGCAGGCTTCTGAGACGTCCTAGGAGGACCCTTGTTTGCCATAAAGTAATTTATTCATTCTTCATGTTTGAGGTGCGACAATCACCGAGAGACGCCAAGGAAGAACAGTTAATGGCTGCTGAAGTCATTTGTTTTTGTTTTATATACCGGCAGAGGTGTTTTAAAACGTCACGTGTCACTTAGACCTGGTGGAGGACACAGCCTGCCAAAAGGGCCATATATTTTCCTTTGCGTCTCTAAAAGTGGAGGCACAAAGAGAAGGTTTACGGGCTAGTGGAGGCCATCTGCCTATTTCACATCTGTATAAATGGTACATATGTGATGTCTGGTAAGTCTCTTAGTTGGCTAATAATGACAATTTCCTCCATGAAGTGTAGTTTTATATTTGTTAGTGAAGGTTTTAGTCAGTAAAAAGAAATTCAAATCTTAAAGCAGAGCTTTGCCGTGCCAGAATCACTTGTGTTAGAGATGTGCATAGGCGTAACGTAGTGATGCTGTTAAAAAAAAAAAAAATCTCCTGTGACCTCCTTTGCTGGTAAGAAAGACAGGAAGTGAAATAATAGCTTTTCATGTATTTGGTATTAAAATGGCCTGGGACAAGCAGGTGTGGACTGTAGGGAACAGTCAAGGTATTAAGGTATTAGCAAGTGATTGAAACATTTGAACCAGTTCTAGTAAAACATTGTCATCTCTGTCACTTAAGATTTGGTGGAAGTAATCTGTGTAGTGGTAAAGAAAAAAGGGTCAGATGTATCATTTATAAATGGGAAGTGATAAACTCAATCGCCCAAATTAAGAGTCTGCAAACTCAGTGATTCCACCGGCAAAAATGCAACACTGCCAGAGAGTGTTTGGGGAAACATGAAAACTTCGGGGAATCTTTTTATAGGTAACCAAAAATAAAAGTCACTGCCTTCAGGTCCAGCTTTCCCATCTTATTACTGCAGTTGCATCTCAGCATTGTGGGAAGTGATAAAATTACATGGGGCACATCCCTGTCCTCCTCTTTGGACACCTGGATGTGATCTTTCATTTCCAAAGAGCAAAATAAAAGTGTTTTGAATGGAAGATGAAGAAGGGACAATGAGGATGTAGTACTGTTTGTGCTAAAACTATGTCTGAGCAGAATTATTATTATTTTGCTCTGCAAGGTTTTGACCTGTTGCTTTTTGGCAATGCAATCAGTGTCACGTATACCATGTTTCACTCCAGAAGTGACTACCCTAGTGTGTAAAGCAACTTAATGTGCCTCATAAGACAGAATCCTAGGGTGAAGCAATTAGCCAAAATACTTCAGTATATACTTTATGTACATATATGCTTTTATTAAAACAAATACTTATTTTAAATGTAAATTATGATCATGATTGGTTGTCATTTTTTATTGATACATTTACAAGGAATAACTGTGTTGGGTGAACAGGCTGTCCAGTGCAGGATGTGTGATAAGAGAAGGGTAAGGTTTATGTATTAGTGAAATACCTAAGGTTACACAATATGTAGTACGCGGTGAGATTCATTCCACTTACTTTCAGATGCTCGAATGCTGTAAGTAACTATGCAAAACTGCCCTAAACCATAAAAAAGTGGGAAATCACTTGTTTGTGTAGCCTGAATTTCAACAGAACAAATTTATTACAGCGTGGTTGCAAACCTACTGGGAAAAGATTTTCAAAGCTTAGACTACATGCATTGAATGTGCTGCATATAGAAAATCATTTGTTGTAAATTGGAGGATGCAGGAATCTTCAGTGATGTTCGTTATTTTGATGAACTGTATGAAATATCTTTTTAACTACTTTGGAATGCATATAAGAATTTGCTGAATAATTCAGGTTGGGACCACTGTGGGAAAGGAGTTCCTTTGGCTTTTTTCAGCTGAGGAGATTGCCTTTGGTCACACCAGCATCGCATACAGTACTTGTGATCAGCTGTTTGTTATCACACGCTAAAACAGAAATACGGGGTTTCTCAAAAGCAAAGTCCAGCCACTGTGACTATATTCTAGGCTATTTATTTTGTTGAAGCTCCCTTTAACTTCAGCAGAGCAGCGGTTGTTTCACTACTTTTGCTTTGAATCCAAAGATACTTCATAGACCTCTTAGCTCAGATTCCAAGCTCCTTTCCTATCTGGAAAAAGGAATCTCTATTTTGAAAGGAGACTACTGAATCTCTTCTCTGTTTTCACAATAACCCAAGGTGATTTGGGACTGTTATGGCTGGATCTGATAAATCATTGCTTTGAATCCTGGCACAATTACGTTCTTCTCTCTCAAAAAAAGCCATTAGTCAGTATTTTTTATTGTACTCTCCAACTCCTATGCTCTGCATAGGAATTTGTCTGCTTTATTCTGAGTTATTTTTGTTTGCATCCCAATCTAGTAGGCAAAACATGTCTAGGATTATGTCTTCAATCACTCAAGTCTGCAATGAAAGGAAAGTTGGAGAGTGCAAACATCTGTGGCAGGAGAGATGAGAGCTGGGCACTCATGACCATCCTCAATATACATCTGGAGAAGAAGATGCCTGTATAACGAAAGAGACTGTTCGATTACATTTTAATTTGAACCTAATTTTGTGTTTAAACTGTGACTGGGCTAAATGATGTTTCTCTGCCCCGCTACTGGAAGAGGAGCTTGGGATGTGTTGTTGTGGGCAAGCCGAACGCTGGTTGACGCTGCTGGAGTGTGCAGAGCCGAACCAGAGCCGCGGACCGCCAGCCTCCTGCCTGCCCACCGGCTGCTGCGGCACGCCAGCGCGAGCACGGCATGGCCCAAAGAGCGAGAAAAAACGGCGGTACGTTAATTTATTCATTCTTCAAGATGAAAGGCACTGTGGCTGATTAAGATTCTAAGAGTAAGCTGAATCCTGTTTCGTTGTTATTTCCTAAATCCCCAGGCTCAGCTGTAAGTAGCGTTTTATCAATTCACTTGGTCGCCTACTTTCAGCTTCTGTTGCAATCGATGGCAGAGTTCCCTTTTATTTTAGCACTGTACAGACGTGCTAGTAAGCAGTCGCCAGCTGAAGGTGCTTCTTCATATTTCAGGTACGGTTTTTGACCTGCACCTTAGAAGATAAGTGAATAACTACTAGATTAAAACATCTTGTTACCGAAAAGGAAAATGGACACCTCCTTGGCCCCACAGTTTTTTCAGTAGTTCCCTGCAAAGTTGTTTTACACAAGTGTTTCTCAGAGTTTGTTATGTCAGATACTTTCGTATTTGGTGACTCTCAAATTAGACAGCTGTTGTGTAATTAGATCTTTGTCTTCACGATATAAATGTGCAGATAAAAGTGTATTTTTCTCTCATGAGGCCTGCTGGGAAATACAGTAAAGACAGGTTAAGTGACTGTGAGTGTTGTACAGATACATGCTGTACACTTATGGTGGACAGAAGCATCATAATCAGTCATTTGAAAAATACTTTGTTGAAGGTATTTGCAATATGATTTAGAACAAGTCACTAAGATTATTGGGGCAGAGACTCCATCTTAATTTTGTGTCTGTCTTTTCCCTATGTTAGGTATTATCTAGCTGAGGAAGCCTTAATTCTGAGGATTTGGTGGTGTGTGAGGTCTCTGGTCTGGATTTGGACTGAAATATTATTGCTGAAGCTGGACCATCTGTTCAAAACTGCAGATCTGAATTCTGCGGGTCATACCTGTCTCTACGTATTGAAAGATTTGATAGTGTTTCTTGCCTGTTTTGCTTTGCACTGTTAATGGTAATTCCATTTTGATTTTCTGGCAAAACAAGGTTTCCGGTTGCTCTGGGTTGTACAAGCAGCGCTCCACAGCTGGAGCACGCCAGGGCATTTGGTACACAGTGTGAAAATGACCTTTCCTCATCAGCCTTAGTATTAAGCTGCTGTCAGAACACCTTGGTGCTGTTGTCGTAGTGCAGTAGAGAACAGAGAGGAGAGAGGGCCACGAGAAATGCTGCACCTTCAAATGAAGATTTGGTCATGTTCACTGAAGCAGTATCAAAATTCCCTCTTGGGTCAAAACACGAAGAGAAGCAAAGTCCCTCTCTCCCTCTCCTCCTATTGCTGCATGCAGGTTTTTGTTGAGTTAGACAGACTTACGTATTTGGAGACCTCTTTATTTCTGTTTGAGGACAGGAGATCATGTGTGTGTTTGTGCCTTGTTGCTGAAGTAAGAAGAAAATGCAAATTAACGTGCAGCCTGACAGCTAGGGAAAGTAGCGTCCCTTGAGCAGCAACGCAGGAAAGCTTGCATGGCATTTAGCATCAGGCTGTTCCTGCAAACCTCACCGCTGTTGCTGCACAGACTGCAGTATTCCCTTCTTTCCAGTCTTCATCTTCCAATCCCTTGCCCATCTCCAGATGCATAGAATAGATCTTTGCCCCATCTCCAAATGTTCTCTCTGCTAGGAGCCACAAATGGTGGAAATAACGCAGCTATCAGATGAAAAGGGACACAGGGATGATAATGTTGTTTTGTCTAATGTCCTGAGTTTATTTTATGCAGTTCACAACCAAAGATTAAAAACCCAGTGGCTGTATTATGGTGTAATCTTGCTATTTTAGCATCATTTGGAAAGACATAGGCACTCATTTCTTGCCCTGTGGCAGGTTTTAAGATAATTATACCACAAAAGTAAATCCTTGTGATTAACATCTTGCTTCAGCTGTGCTTTAGATCTAGTGGCCACTATCTTGCTTTATTCTGTGGCTAGAAAGCACAATTTCTTCGGAAGTCTGGTAGTCTTGGAGACTTTTTAGAATTACAAATAGATGGGACTAGCTTCTCACAGAAGTGTGTCTTTGTCACTTGAGCATCCAGCCCATGATGTGTAATTGCTGAGACATCAGCTGCTAAAACTCCTCTCTGAGCTGCGCTGGAAAGAGGAAGGAACTAAACAAAAGGTTGGGATCTTAATCTGCTGCTGTTGTCTTGGTCTTTGCTGGGAACTGACTCCAAGGTGTCTAGTTCTGACACTTGAGCTGTTCAAGTGTAAACCCAGGGACTCGGTGTCTGATTATTTATTTTAAAGCTATTTAGGCCATTAAGCATGAAGATAGGTTTCATGTGCTATTTTTAAAAACCCTGGGACAATTTTCCCCTTTCAAATGGGAATTAGTTAGAGCCGAAGCATTGCCGAGAACCCCTTGTGAATATTCTGGCACATAATTACCTTTATAAATGTGGTCCTACATCCCCATAGATGGTGGCTTTGGAGACTTCTGTTCTCTGTAGATCAGGCACAGAGGGGAAAACACAGTATAACCTGCCGCTCAGTATGTATTCTGTCACAGCCTGTCAGAGCTAGCACGGTCTGATGGATGGAAATTTAAATGTTTTCTGTTTCCCCAGCACTAATGAGAAAAAGTTTTGTTTTTCAAGCAATGATAATTTTTTTAAAGGAAAATACTGCAGCTGGGATTTTTGTAGAGCCTGAGGGGCTATTTTCTCAGAGACCCAAATTCTGCTGAGCTATTTGGGCACAAAATATGCAGGAGGAGGCATTCCTGGTCTATTTTTTGGCCAATTTCTATTGTGTGTGAGAAATCTATATGATGAAGGAGTCATAGGTCAGATGATTTTACTGCCCTTGCAAAGGGCTGTTGTGAGCAGTAGTTTGGGTTTAGTTTTGCCTTTGCTGGATGCCTGCACTGTGAGCTCCGCAGCTGTGGCACGAGTGTAGGTTCCCTCGTTCTTCAGAAGGTGCGGCAGCGTGTGTTTTAGTTCGTTCATCATTTCGTCAGGGGTATTCCTGTGCTGAGACGTGCTGATTTTGTGTGTGGAGGCCGAACAGCCCAACACTATTATTCAGGAGTGAGTCAAATTTAGACTAGGCTCATGAGACACCTTGCTTTGCTGTGAAGGATTATACTTTATGGATAATATTTTAAAGGGAGTTTAAATGGTCTTTAGATTCAGTGGAAGCTGTCATGGTATTGCTTTTCTAAAAAAATCACTATTCATGCTTATATTTGTATCTGCTTGCTAAATATAGTTATAAAAGCCTGTGTTCTTTGACCTTTATTAAGAATTCCAGCTGAGTTTCAGATGGAGCTCACAGCGGTAGTCTTAGATTTAAATAGTAAAGTGTGTCATGTGCACTGAACCCAAAATGTAAGAAATGGCTTCCAACGCGAAAACGGGCCAGAGGAGCAGACTGGACGTGGCTTCCTCCGGGCTCCGTGATCTCTAAATTCCAGGTGAAGCTGGGATCCAGAACCTAACGCTCTTCTCGTTCCTATATAATGCAAGTCAATTCGAATAGCTGCGTCTTTCTAAGACCTCTGCGCCCTTATTTCTGGTCTAGCGTATGCACGCACAGCTGCAACAGTCAACTGGCCACAGCTCTGCCGATGGCTTGTAACCCGCTGTGCCGCAGTAATGCTGTTGCCTGCAAACCTTCGTGTTCCAGCGTGCTTATGCTAAGAGATGGCAATAGATTTAGACCAAACTACCCATTTATTCTGAAAACCATTTATATTTCATACAGGAATAATGCCTTGGAAATAATCTTTGGAGCCTGACCCCTGTGTATTTGCATAGGCACTTAGGACTCTGCAAAGCAGTCTTACGTTGTTCCTAGTGTTTGGATAACTTTGGCT
Organism: Dromaius novaehollandiae; assembly: GCF_036370855.1. NCBI lineage: Eukaryota > Metazoa > Chordata > Aves > Casuariiformes > Dromaiidae > Dromaius > Dromaius novaehollandiae. Next base: position 23,382,689 of record NC_088112.1, on the reverse strand, counting down.
ATGTCTCTTAGGCTCAGGACAAAGCCAGGCTCCAGTGACAGCGGTGGAACGTGCTGCTCTGTCAGCACAAGAGGCTGCGGAGCTCATTAGTGCTCTCCTGGCCCAGTATTTTGAAAAGTCAATTAAAGAAGATAATGAGGTGGATGGTCTTTGGGAAAATCACCATGTAAGGGTTTGGCCAAGAGCAAGCAGTTGAGAGACAGAAAATGAAAAGGGCCTGGATGCAGAGAAGTGTGTGTGCATGAGCTTGTAGACAGCTCCTTTCCTTTAGCCACGTCTGAAAGCTGCGGTGCGCCTGACTGTGAGCTTTCTTGTTTTGGAAACGTGGAATACCAAAGCTCATGTTTTGATGGGTGGATTTCAGGGTGTACATGACTAGCAGTTGAACTTCTTGCATGTCTTGAGGTTCGGTTTGAAATCCTCCCCTCGCCTTCCCCGGTGTCCCCTTCCCCTCTGCCCGGTCGTAGACCAGGCGTTCTGCCACTGCCTTGCAGGCACCGAGCAGGGGTGACGCTGGCTGGGGGTAGAAGCGCTGCTGGTCCTGGTGCCTCTTCACTTTTTATTTGAAACTGACTCCTCAGGAAAAAATATTTCCTTAGAATCCCAAGGAACTCCCAAAGTACAGCGACAGGTTCTCCACCTGAGATAGGAGAGGAATTGTAAGTCCCAGAGGCGTCTGTTTGTCCTAATCTCATTTCCTTTCCTTTCTTTCATTCTTTGCAAGCAGAAAGTTAACTGTATCCCGACTGAAACTGGAATTCGTTATATTCCTCCATTGTTCTGACTTTGGCATCTCTGAGATCAGGCTTTGCAGGTGCGCGAGATGTTTTTCTTGCTTTTTAAAGCAGCCGTGCGCAGGAGCGACGGGAGCACAACATGAACGTTGTGACGCACGGTGCGTCGCGTGCCCCGGGCTGTCGCCTTGCAGCTAGCAGGAGCTGGGCACTGCTGTTCTAAAGGCTTTTCTCAGCAGACAGGTTTGGACTGTCAGCAACGTTTCAAAATTCACAGAAGCAAAGAGAAACTACCAATAACTACCACCCCTGCAAAAGGCACAGTCTGAGGTGATGTTATTAGATGGATGTTATGCTTGCTTGTGCGTAAGATATAGGCCTGTATGTCTATCCACATATAAAACGGTGCGTAGCATCCTATGTTTACTGAGATAGGAGCAAAACTTCCATCCGTGCTTCTGCTTTTCCGTGTGCGTGACCGTGGCCCTGTTTGCACCCGCAGCCAGCTGTGTCTGCCACGTGCAGTATGTTTGTCCTCTACATCGCGTTCAGTTTCACACACGAATTGGGCGTCCCGTTTCAAATGCATCTTGCACGTGACTCGTGCAGAAAGTGAACCCATAGTTTGCAAGACAAAAATGGTCCGGCTAGATTCCTTTAGCAAACTTTATTACCATAAAACAAGATGAAATTCTTGCTACGAATAGAGTCAAAGAGGGGACTGTTACAGTGCTGTAGGAGAGCGATGGCCTTGGCTGCTTTCCTGACGAGGCCCCAAGCAGTTTCCACGACGCGGATCCAGGACTGCGTGTCACGTGTGCGGCAGGAGCGCGCGTGCCCGCGGCTGTGATCGGTGGTGCGCGTGCCCTCCGCACGCGGCCGGACTGCCCCACAAAGAGCACGCCGTTTCTTTTGCGCTTTTAATAGCACAAAAACTCACCGCCAGTGAGACTAGGAAGCGTTTTCTGGAACTTACCTTGTTCACTATAAGCCAAGGCGGAGAAAGGAGCCAATTTTGGGCCTTCGACACTCCCGACAAAGGCCTTCCCTAAAGAAGGTTGTTTTGAAATAGCCTGACCCCAGCTAGAAGAAGAAGGGGAGAAAAAGTGGACTTTGTGTAGATTATCACTGGGGCAAAGTTGAGAGCAGGTTCCTTTACTGCTTCGGATGAAGGAATAGTGCTGTCGCCTGGAACTGGGAATAGACGTTTTCCTCCGTGCTTTTGCTGGCGCGTTACCCGACTCTCAGGTTACCCTGGAATGCCGTGGCGACGAGAGCTAGAGCAAACAGCAGCTAAAGAAAAAGGGGATTTAAAAATGAAAGCATGGAAGCCAGAAAGAAAGTAATAACAATGGTGAAATTTGTAGGAAAGGAGGAAACTAGATGATTAAGGAGACTGGAGGAAGCTTTCAGTAGATTTGCTCAGCCGGTCGTACTTGTCTTTTTACACTTAATGTTAAAGATTACAGTGCGGTTTGCTCAAGGCGTTTGTGTTTTTGTGGCTTTCTCCGCCAAGGGAGGGAGCGCAGCGTTACCTGCGCGCTCGGTGCTTGTCGTGCCGCGGGACTGATGCTTGCTGCAGACCTACGGGAGAGTGAATATAACCACGCTTCCTCTGCCCCTTTATATCGTGTGGCTGAACTCGAACTGGTGCCAAAAGCAGCCCGAGATTCAAACGTGCCTTTTCATACAGCAGCAGTTCTCATTAAGTCTAAGTGTAGCCCTGATCTCTTGCTGATAAATTCTCCACAGCCTGTAGCTGTGTGTTAATTTTCCTGTAAGAAGCACAGCACATTTTGCAGGAAATTCATTTAGATTTCCATTGAAGCTCCATCTCAACAGAAATGTGCATGGCTTTTGATCTGAGAGCTTACTGGATGGATTTTCTGGTGGGAGGAGCAAAATATAATCTTCCCTGTGAATTCCAGACTGAATTTATTATGCTTTAGGAATGGGCTTAATTCTGCCATCATCTTGGATTTAAATCTGTCCGCAGGATGGAGATGGATGTGTGTGTGTGTATATATATATATATATATGTGTGTGTGTGTGTGTGTGTGTGTGTGTGTATATATATATATATATATATATATATATGTATGTATATATATATATATAAATAAAATATTTTATTTTATGTGTGTGTATATATATATATACACACATAAAATAAAATATTTTTTAGCCCTCATGCTTAACTAGATGCTTTTGTGGCTCCAAAGGGCTCCAAAAATAATTCCTATCGATTTTACTGACACACACCGGTAGAGGGCAAAGCTGATGGGAGCAGTTCCCACCGCTGCTGTACTTGGCAGTCGCTCACAGTGAGTGATTCTGCTGGTCTTTCTCCTTAGACATCTGACAGATGCTTCTTGCAATCTCCAAATGGTTGCATTAACGGCTATGCTACCAGAATTTGAAACGATTATCAAGGTTGCATATTTCTGCAATCTGGGAATGCTGTGATGTTTTTAACTTCTCTGATTTGATCTGTCTGATGGCATCAGCACTGTGTGCTACGTATTTCACAGAGAGGGCTGTAAACCACAGCCTGAGTCGCACTGAAGTCGAGGGAATTAGGGACATGTATTTATCCAAGAACCTGGAACCGTGTTTCTTCTCCAGCAGACTTGAACTCTAGGGTGTGATCGCGTGCACTGCTGAGGACCAGTGCATCTCCCCGGTTCCCTGCTTCGGGACTGGGGGTGCCCAGCACGAGACTTGGTGGCAAGGACTCGGCAGCAGGTGAAAAGAGCTTCCCAACTCGCCCAGGCTTCCACAGCGGGCTGCAGGGCCAGTGCTCCTTGGTAATGGAATTAATGCCCCGCGGGGAATATGAGGCATTGCAAGACGCTAGAGATTTGCATGAAGGTTGTTTCCTTCCTGCAGTCAGCAAAGGCCCGTGAGGAAGTTTGGTAAAGCAGATACTGAGAAATACTTTGGCATAAAATTCAAGCTTCATGCATTAAAAACAGTATGATGGGGACCTGACCGTGCCCTTCCCTCTCGAAGAGTAGGCCACCTTGACAGGTGGAAAGATGCAGCTTCCAGAAGACACTAGTGTAATCCTCTCTGGTTATGCTGGATGCTGAGGAAGTCAATTTAAGGGGACTATATCCTTCCTCTCTCCTCTTCCTCAGCCAGTACATAATTCACGCTTCTAACGAACTCTTAATCATACCTTTCCCTGACAAGGGGACTCTCGATGAGACCAGACACCTTGTTGATGTAATGTACAATATATTCCCCTCCTGCACTGAAGAACTGCCCTTCTTTGAGTGCAAGTCCTGCCGGTGTGTTTACCCGCAGACCAGCTGTTTGTCTTGCAGAGGACACTGGCCAGAGGATAAAATTAAAGGCAGCAAAATCAAGCCCACGGACTGTCATGGCAGCTTGTCTTTTTACTTTACAATCGTTGCGTGATTTTTTGGAAGCCGGGCACCCCTGCCCCACGTCTGCTTGCCTGTGCCGTGTGCCGTCCTAACCGGAGCGCTGAATAGCGGGGTGGTGAGAGAACGGAATCCCCCAGCTGCCAGAAATACCGGCAGTTTCAAAATCTGTTTTCTTTCTGTTTTGGAACAAAAAGTCTGAAATCGTTATAGTATGATGATTCTGAAAGCTTTTCCTTTTAAATCACTTCATTTTGCTATTTTTGAAACATTTCATTTTATAAGGTAAAGATGTTCCATCTGAAAATAAGAATGCATAGTGAATAACCAAAAATGAGTTAAACACATGAATGAAATCTGGGTGAGACCTCTTGGCATCATCGACATGGAATGAAAAGGTTGAAAAGCATTCGGACAAATTTTTCATCGTCACCATCATGGTGTTCTGTGAGTTTCTCTTTCAGTGAAACTGATTTTTCTTCCCGAAAACCATTTTATTTAAAACACAGTTCTCCAACCAGTTCTACCAAATTGTTTCTATGTTATTTATTCTGAACATGTTCTAATTAAATGATGCTGGGTAAGTTGTGTGATCCAAAACTACTTGAAATGAGTGGAGACCACCTTTTTGACTGGATCCGTCCATTTCCTAACAAATACTGGAGTCAATTGAATACTGGAGTCAATTGAAATTGCTTCACTGAACTCGCTGATCAGTGAACATCTTTCAGATTATTCCTCTGATTATGGCACCTGAAACCAAGTGGAGCTCATCTGACTTTGAAATTTATTGGAGCTCTCCAGCTCTCCAGAGGCTCACGGTCTGGGAGGACTAGATCCAGTTTGGAGCAACATAAGGCCTTTTATGGTCTTTGTGATTTTGAGGGAAAACTAGCTGAAGTCCTTCAGTTTCTGCTGTTTGCTCCTTGAAGCAGGCAGAGTGCAGCAGGATGAAAATAACCGGTTTGCACGAACCTTTCCGAAGGAGACCCAGCAGGTTTCCAGGGGCACCGGCACGTCGGCCTTCCCGCCTCCCGAGGAGCGCGTAGTGCTTGCCGTGCCCCGCAAGGGAAGAGCCGCAGGGCTGTGGCTCGGCGGCCGGCTGCGCGCTGCGTCCGTCACCGTCCGTCATCCCTTGTGTTAGCGGGCTGGCAGACCCCCGCTGACTTTGATTTGAGCAGCATCAGGTTTTAAATCTAAATAACTCCGCAAGGTTCCCTTTTCAAATATCTTAATTACATCTGCTGTTTTCCTTTGCTTTTCTTGAACCGGTCTAAAGCATTGTGAAAATACTTCACTTTCAAAGTATCATAGAAAAATAATGCTAGTTACAGTCTTAGAAAATACAGGCCATTTTCTGTTGTACAAAAAACTTGTTTGGAAGAAAATTAAACCTGAAGTTACCCTAATGCTAACAAGATACGTCACTTTATGCCGTTAAAGCATACATCTTCTAAAAGGGCTGATTATTGCTCCTCTTTTTCATTTGGACTAAAGTTCATTGCATTGCTGGAATGTTGATAATATTAATTACAATTAACACAAAATATTAACTTTAAAGCAACGAGGGCTAAGGTGTATCTAGAAGTAACAGATTGCCAAAAGTGACTTACAGAAGTTACTCAAATTGTGCTAAATGCTACTAGCGCTTCATTCCCCAATGCCATCTCATCTTCCTAGACTATAATTGACAGTTCCAGAACCATTTTTTCTTAAAATAAGTAAATCGTAGTTCTAATTCTCCTACCTATAATTTTAAATGTGTTCTTTAATGATTGGTTTTTAGCCTTTGTAGTTAGGGTTACGGTGGGTTGAACACCCACCCCCACCCCCTGAATGCAAAAAGCATGTCTTTTTGCCAAACCAAGCGTGTTTTGATTCTAGAAGAGCATCATGGTGCATTAAGGGAATTGTGCTTTCAAAAAGGCTTCCTTCTCGCGCTTTACCTCCTGTGTTGCACTGTGATTTCTTTTGGGTGAGAGGTGAAGGGTGCCATGGGCTGTGATACGGAGCCTGGCTGAGTGATATCCCAGAGAGGAAAACAGTCACGCAGCAACCAGAATCAAGTTCCCCTCAAGAATCACAGTGTTATTTCAGAACTGGAATATTTCAGTTTGGGCATCTGAATGTTGCAAAGCTTTTTCAATGGAAAAGAATTCCATGGAAAGAAGATGCTTTTGCATAAAATATTCATTTAGTCAAATTAAATGGGAGTTCCAGTGAAAAAAAGTGTTTCCATCATACATTTCAGACCAACCTCACTCCTTCTATTTAGAGCTGCTCTACATAAAATAGAGTAATAACATATCTTTACAGTTACTTATCTCCACATGTCTCAGTGGGAAACTCAGTCAAATCAGTAGAGTAAATGTGCAGGGTTGATCAGGTCTGTTATCTCTTGTGTGTGTTCTCTTGCTGTGGATATGGGTTTCGTTATGCTGGTGTGAGACAGGAGGATTCCCAGAAGCAGTGTTTCTCCAGTTTTCAAGAGCAGAGCGTTTGCCCCTGGGACTCATTGCCCAACAGTCAGGCTCATCCCTTCTCTCCTTTTTGCATTAAAACCAGTCAGTCATTGGTTTAATTATAACTGGTCTAAAGAAACCCTATTTTGCTGTGATTTGGAAAAGAGAGGTTTATCTTTCCTCCAGACAGAGGTGAAAGTGCTTAGTGGTGTAAGGATTGCTTTTGTGCGCTCTGCACCTGTCCCAAGGTTTTGCACCAGTCACACTCATTCCCCGCAGCACTTTTACTGGGTGATGTGGGAAGATCTCTGCAAGAGAGAAAAATGAAGCAGTCTGCTCTTTCTGCTCCGGGGGGTACATGCGTATGTCGTGTGTGTGTGCGTGCAGCTTCATGTACATATGGTATTTACTGTAACATCAGCTCCATTAATGTATTCCAGACCTAATCTCACTCCCAGCTGACTGAAATGCTGAGGTGGCATCCTGGGAGGTAATTACTTTATTTCAGTAGGCACAGAAGCATAGCACTGGAAGATGGAAATGACCAATTAGTCGTCTTTCTGCTCTTTCCCCTCTGTGATGCTGTTTCTTTCTTAGGCTCATAAACATTTCTTTCAAGTCCTGTTTCTACTGAAGCATTTTCCATTGCCAGGAAAGTTTCCTGGAGCCCATCTTTCAGGTAACAGAAGTTTTGCCTCAGTTCCTTTTTATTTTCTCACTGGACATTTTCCCCTAGTCTGTCCCTGCTTGATTACTTTTCTTCCACAGTTTTCCCAGAGAGAAGTTTGAAGCCTGGTAACAGTGGAGCTGCGGCTGAGCGCTGGCCCCGTTGCTGGACATAGGCAGCACCAGTAACCACGAGACCTCCCCAGTAAGCAGTGCTCCCGGTAACGTGTGGGCTGCCAGTCGGTTCCTCTGTGTACGTCTGAGGCTTGCATCAGTGGGTCAGCTGTAATCTTGGAGGTTTCTCTGAAGGTGCTTTAGAACTGTCATCTCAGCAAGGTATGTTTAAGTGTGGAAATAAAGGCAGGAGCTGTTTTGAAAGCATCTATACCATCTGCGTGATGGGGCTGTGAGGGAGCCAGTTAGAAAAAATTAGCGTATGCAGTAGCCTCCTCCTACGTGTTTCTCTTCTGTGTTACCCTGTTTTAGACCATTAGAAAGCAACAACGCTGGTGTAGTAGCAACAGGGTCCTAGAGAGCCAGTAGGCTAGAAAAACAGGCTCATTTCCTCCTTTCCACCAAAAGAGGGAGTATAATTACTTAAGAAACTCAGGTGATTTTAATATAGTATTTCGGTTTCTTACAAAAGTGAATAAGGATGTCATGTATGTTTTATGTCAATTTGTCCCCTTTTAAGTAACAGATCGCATAATCTTAGCTCTGCCTAGGATATATGATGATCAAATTTTCAGACAATTTTTTCTCTCAAAAAATTAAATCAAAATAAAAAACACAATCAAAACAGGTTACTTACTGTTGGAGCATTCCTTGGGATAGCAAAGAAAACAAACTCGTTTGCATTTTGCAGCTACCGAATTCAGATAAGCCTTTTAACTCTTGCAAATACTCCATTTCTAAAAGAAGTGAACAGTGAGTGCTGCATGATGACACCCTACGTTGTGACTTGGAAAAAGCAGAAGTGGAGAGGACTGGTAGCTGTATGACAAATTCATGGGGGCCATTTAATCAACAGGCATAACTCCCACAACAGAAAAGCAGAAGAAAACAGGCTGTTTGGGTTTTATCTTGAGGTACCGTATTTCCACATAATTTGCCAAGATACAACTGCAAAAAGAGTTGCTAATTCTCTTATCCATTTCTATATTCATGTGGATACAGACTCAGAAGAGAGGTACTTATAATACTGTATAATACTTTACTCTTCCTTGAGTCCCAGGTGGTACAGAGTAGCCTAACCTGCTAGAGTTCTTCCAAACTCTACAAAAATGTGCACTTTTTCCAATTAATTAAATGCAACCTGGTGTGCAAGAAACCTGTGGCTGGTCAGACAACTTAAAGGCCTGCTAGGACTTCTGTGACCTGGATCTTGTCTGCATCGTGAATCACTTCTTTCCTTGGGTTATGCATGGCCCTCATGCAGAGACTTTCCTTCCAAGAACAGAAAACTGAAATCCTCATTAAGTCAGAATGAAACTGTGCATCGCTTTTCTTGAACTGTTCACTGAAACGCCCTTTAAAGGTGAATGCTGCCACAGAGGAGCGTCTGCGTGCATCGTCTTCCTCCAGTCTTCGGAACGCAGCCAGCCGTCGCCGTGGATGCCTCTGCCTGGGCCTGTGGAGTCACTTCAGCGTTCGGTGCGGCGCTGGTGCAGCCACGGCTCCTTTCAGTGGGAATGCTGAAGCGGTCCCTGGTATCCTTCGGCTGGTGAGCAGTCCCTGGGACAGGAGGCACAGCAGGTATGAAGCAGAATAGTGTGAGGTGCCCGAGTACTTGTGCAGGGGGCTGTGTGGCACCTCCCGTAAACCGAAGTGTCCTGTTCGTGCCGGGAGGCACATGCATCCGGTAAAGCAAAGAGGGACCATGGGCTTGGGTTCAGGGATTTTGAGAACTGCTGAAGCTTGAGACATACGGTTTTGTTTTAGTCACAAGGCTGGGCAGCTACAACAGGCACTGCAGCCTCTTGAAGAAAAAAACGTCGACCGGTGCTAGTGCAGGAGGGTCATTTGAACCGGAATTCGGGGTTACCTTCTTCCCCCAAGCACACGGACACAGCGAAGACCGAGTTATTTCCAGCCGGCTGCAGAGGAAGTCGGGATGGCACCCAGCCCTCTCAGTACGGCGGTTGGTGCTCGAAGCGGTTGTTTTCAGAATTCATCAGCCTTGACAGAATCCCATTAGAAAGCAAAACATGTCTTTGGCAGCCACCGAGTTATGGGAACGGGGGAGTTCTGCTTGCAAAGCACAAGCCGTTCCGGAGCCGGCTCCCTCGGCGGCATGCTTGTTCGGCCTGCCCCTGCAGCCGGCTTGGAGGGGAAAGCAAAGCACCGTGCCTCGCCGAGCTGCAGCACCTCCGTCCCCTAGAGCCTCTGCTGCTGGAGCCGGGTGTTCCAGCAGTCACAGAGCCGGCAGCACCCACTGCCATTTACTTGTCTGTAAAAATCTGTCTGCGCGCTTTGTTGGATGTTAGCAAGACGGTGTGGCAAAATGTCACAGAAACAGGAGGGCTATTGCCAGAAACAGGCATTAATGGATGCAAGAGGTGCCTTCCTCGGCTGACATCTCTCCCAGTTAATGGCAAAACCGCTGCTGTCCTGTGTTGTGTAGGCCTGCTGTTCACTCCAAACTGCTGGATGCAAGCCTGAAATGTGCCTCGTTTGGTGCAGAGCACTCCTGTAACCCTTGTACTGCGGATGTTGGCGGTGGTGCTGGTCCTTGTCCTTGCACGCTGCCAGGGTAGCGTGTGCCAGCCACCAAGTTACTGCATGTCAGATGCAAAGTGAGCTGGCACACACGTAAGCAGATGTCTTCGTGCTGCAGAGTCATTCTCTCTTCTCCCCTTTCCCACTGCAGTTCTTCTTAGAATTACAGTTTTCTGTATTCTTCATCTCTGAGCAACCTCGTTTTAGTGCAGGTTACAATACACTTTTTAAAGAGCTGGTTTGAAAAGCAAATTCAGATGGATGGTTTTACTGGGTGACAGCGTTTTCCTCAGAAGAACAGCATTTCTGTGGAATATAATTTCTGAGACACTTCTTACTGAGAAAGGCTTGAAAGAGTGCTGATGTTCTTTAAGTTACATGGTTTGCCATTTTGAAAAACAAATGATTCAGTGGTTTAGAACAATTTTTCCTGGTCTCACCCTTGAGCTGAAGGGGGCTGTGCTTGTCCACCTGCTTGGGGAAGGTAAAGACCCCCTTCCCCTTCTCCTTGCTTCTCTGTCCTGTGAGAACTTAAGAGTGAAAAGATGCTCTTTTCTTTCCGATACCACTCATAAAACCTCTCTCTACTGGCGGCTGGAGAATGGGAAACTGTATTGTGCCTTCTTGCAGACAGGACGTGAGGGCAGGTCTGTATGGCATCCCCTGGTTGTTACCAGTTCCTCAGCAGGCAAACGCAGGGCTCAAGACATGAGAAAAGGAACAAGTAATGAAAACAAGGCTCCAGAGATGCTCATGTAATTGGAAGTGCAGCATGAGAGATACACCCTAGGCCTAAAATGACCTACCTAATTTCTTGCCTGCAGAATGTTCTTATTTCCTGCTGCAGTATTCCTGCACTTTGTAATGTATTTGCTTCTTTTAAAATTTAAAATAGCTGCTTCAGCACTTTTCCCTCTTTAAATGCAGTGTTTAATGCCAGCAGCCCTGTCTTCGCTGACAGTTCTTTTAATAAGCAGTACAGGAGCATGCAAGAAGAGGGAGTGAGTGCTGACAGAGAAACGGTTCCCTTTCAGACTTCTCTGGTGCAAATGTTAGCTGGCCTCAGAAATCAGACTACTTGGAAGGAATCCTTTTTCTGTTCTACTATACTTGCTGAAATAACTCTGGAAATTATCACCAGCTTTTTCTTGTTTAGCGAGGATCCCTGCTTGAACTGCTTATATCCCTTTCCAAATTGCCTTGCGAGAGAGATCATTGTCTTGTTATTGGATGTTTGCTGCTTGGTTTTGCTTGCAGACTGCTCATGGTGAGGGGCAAACTGTCATTCTGGATCGCAGGGTGGGTGGGGGAAACGCAGCATGTAAATGGCTTTGCAGATTGCTATTGCACCACGGTTTTTCGCCTCTGTACTATCCAAGGGGCATTTTAGACCACTGGGTGTGGAGTAGAACCGTGTGTATCTCTTTTCATTAAGATAATTAGTTCAAGGACAGATGCTTCAATGCTTACCTGTCAAGAGCGAGTGGGTTTTGTGAGACTGGGTAGACGGGTGAGCTCTGGATAGCCAAAGTACTTCAGTAGCCCGATTAAAAACATCAGTTTTCCCACAAGACCTCTGAGGAAATGAGACCATGAAACATTATTTTTAGCGGCCCGTCTCACTCCCAGCTGTGGGAAACGGGGTTCGGCTCTGGCAGTCTGTTTTGGGGTGCACGAGACACCCGTGGACAGGATGGGTGTGTTGGTAGGGAGAGCGTGTTACTAAGGCAAACTCATAAAGCTTCGACTAGGCGCTTTCCCCATGCTGCTTTGGACTCTGCCTGTGCTTATTCTGGAATAATAATGGATTTTTTGTTGTTCTCCAGTATGACAAACAGAAAATGAAGGAGAAGGGAAGAAATCATTAACATAATTCCCTTCTCCTCTTTCTGTAGTCAGAGCTATTAACTGAATGTGATCCTAATTCACAAACCGCTGTTGACTCCCCATGCTGCGCTTTTTTAGGCAATTTACTACTTTCAAAGAAAAATCACTTTAGCTATGAGCACATTTACAAACGAGGCCCTGACAGTGGGAATGCTTAGCTTGTAAATCCCAAGAGGGCTGAGTCATCAAAAATCTGAACGTCTCAGGGCTATTAAATGTAGGCTTATTACTTCTGAACTGAAGCATTGATAAGGCATTACCAGGAGGAACTTGGGCCCCAAGTTTTCCTTGTGAGTCTCGCACAGATCTCTTCAGGAGAGGGTACAGTGCTGGAGTAACCAACATTCAGAGCAGATGGCATTTGAATTCAGCACTGACTGTTTGAGTAATCTGCAGTGATTTTCTTCACTTAAATTTTGCCTTTTGTTCTTTATTTTCTCTTGCTTGAATGCCAATGCAAGAAAAAGGCTCCTCTTTCTTCCTCTGTGTTTCTGTACTGCTTGTATATACCAGAGCTTATTGAGATGAATTTGTTTGCCACTGCTTTGACAATGAGCAAGAAGGAGGTCTTAAGTGCAGCAGATGTTAACACTAAGTCTAGAATGATTTTAATTGCATTTTTAATGCACATTTTTATATCCCTGCATCAAAAGATACTGCTCATTTGAAAATTTCCACTTGCACTCTACCCCGTAGCATGGTGCCATACCTGGCCTTAGAAAGCTATTCTTAAATTGCAGAAGTGGAAAAGATGGACACAAATGCATTAGTTTCACTTTCTCTTTAAACCTTTGAGTGACGACTAGGTGCTTTGCTGGAGGATCTGCGGTAGCCAGGCGCAAGTTAGAGGACCTGGTACGGTGCTAACGAGATGGCACTGCTGGGACTGCTTCCCAGGCGAGCAGATGAGCCTTTGCTCCTCCGGTCTGCTTAGACCAGCACAGAGGCAGGTCAGTCAGAAGGGAGAGCTAACGTCATTTAACACAGAATCTCAGTCTGTACCTCAGTGGCCTCTGTCACTCTCCCATGGGACGTGTCGAAGCCCGGCTAGAAATCAGTGGTGTTTCCATCAAAGAGCCTGTGGCTGAGAGACAAAGGTGCTAAAAGCTCTGACGAAAGAGGCATCGTATTGATCGGTAACAGGGATCTGTCTCACTGCCTCTCCTTGTCCTGGAGTTCTGACGGAGCCTGACTCTTGCTCATCCTTAATTTCACTTGTTCAAACTGAAAGGTTAATGCTCTCCCAGGGAGAGGACCTTTTCACCCGCAGTTATTTTGTCACACAGGGGCCCTCACATATTCCAAATCAACCAGAATTAGACCACCTATGAAGATTTCTGTTTAAGAAGGACACACACTCTTCTGATCCTGTGTTTGTGCTCATTGACTTTACTGGCTATTTTTGCCTGGGTTAAAATCTGTAGGATTTACTCCAATAATAATTCTCTGTGATTAATTCAACAGATTATGAAAAGAAAAAAATCTAGCTATTTATTCAGAATGTAAAGGATATATTGAAAGAACCACAGAGGACTTGAGGTTATCCTGATCATGTAGTTCCACTCATTAGAAACCCATGTAAGCCAGATAATTTTATCATTACAAACTAGTGAAGAAAGTCACTGTCTTAAGTGGACTAGGCAAGGTCACGTACTAGTGAGTGGGAGGGATGGGAAAAGAGCATGGAAGTCCTACACCACAGTCCCTGCTCGACCACCCGACTGCATTGCCTTCCATCAGAGCTGTCTTTAACCAGGACCATATTACCACAGGTTTTCTTAAGTGCTCCTGCAGACAGTCGGTCTCACCACACTATGATCTGCAGTATATATTCAGTACATATTTGTACCTGTTTTCCTAGAGTAGTCTGGAGCAGAGCTCAACGGCCAGAATTTGAAACTGAATTAATGAAGTACCCTCGCTGCAATTCCCCCCCCAGTTCTCAATACTTGGATCCAACAGTGCACACTCTTCTCTTCTGTGAAGTATAAGTGACTCCTTGCTTATAAGTAGCCACAACTTCTGCTATGAAAGAGCATCATTCTGTTTCAGGTTATATGTTCAAGGCCTCTTGGAAGGGGAAGGCTGGAAGCAGCTTAGCAAGAAAACAGGGAGGCCACTTGAAGAGGCAGAATGTGCTGACAACTGGTGATCCCTCAGTGAGGGCTACATTATCTGATGAGTGCTGTTGCTTGAAACTCAGCCATGTTGGGTTTTTTTCTACTTTGCAAGTCTGCAGCCAGAGTCTCAGGAAGGCCAGAGAGCAGTTTTGGAGACTCCCTGTCATGCTCAGCTTCTTAAAGCTCTTCCAAGTGCACTCGTGTGGTCTGTGTGAAGACAGGAAGGATACAGAGCATTGCCCTACAGTGGGGTAGAGAAGCTTCCAAAATGTTCTGAACATATGAGCCATAAAATAGGATCATATAAAGGCGATCTGGGAGGACCCACGTGCTTTTTGGAAGAGTGTGGTGTCTGTGACATGTTGGAGGATGATGCGGAAGATGAATGTCTCCAATAAAAGAGAGAGAGGTTGAGAACTGGAGTTACAGGTGCCTACAAATGCATTTCAAATACAGGTGTATTTGAAACTAAATGTAGGTATAACACTGCAGTCATTGTAAGTTGTGTCACCAGTGTACTGATGTGCTGTACATGCTCACAAATTGATTTACGGAGAATGCTACCACAGCCTCTCTTATGATGAGCCATAATGGTAAAAGTATCATCAAATTATGAATGCAGTTGAGAAAATTGTGGGCTACCAAAGAGTTTGCTGTAAGTCTATCCAGTGCACTCTTTGTTTGAGTTATATTTATACCTCCCCTTCATTTTGAAGATATATTGAAACTCCATCCCAGAGCAATATTCCTTGGAGAGACAATAGAGAACTAGATTAAATAAAACAAACAAAACTAAATAAACTTGAAGACCTTAATGTTTTGTTTGAATATTTTCACTGCACATTTATTAATAATAATGTCACAAAGAGCATCAGTAGTTTCCTCTTGCTTTTGAGCACTCGTATTTGCTTACTCTATTGAGACAATTGTAATATTAAAGTAATATGCTGTATTTTGCCATTTTATAATTATTTCTTAAATTTACTGGCTCTAGGATAGATGCTACTAAACTAAGGTTGATTAAGCCTTATTGATTGATAAAAATCTATATTATACTGCTGTTCACCAGTGATTATCGTCATGGGACACAGGATGAATATACACTCTAGTTTTCTGCCTGCCAAGTCGTGAATGATCTTCAGATGCTCCCTTGAAACTACTCCCAACAAGTGCCAGTAGACCAACTCCATTAAGTAACCCAGAACCGAGTCTGCCTCTAGGAGCTACTCTTAGTTAAGATACTGTCACTTGTGCAGTGATAGTGACTGTGTGACAGGACTCTGTTAATATGACACTGGGATTATCTCCACTATGGTTGTGTGTTCTTATATATCAGTTCATGATCTGTTTATTTAATAGCCTGGTAGCAGCACAGCTGCAAGGAAGCCAGCTTTGGGGAAAGTTCTATTGCCAACTCAGCATGTTAAGGAT
The DNA here is from genome assembly GCF_036370855.1 of Dromaius novaehollandiae. Classification (NCBI taxonomy): domain Eukaryota; kingdom Metazoa; phylum Chordata; class Aves; order Casuariiformes; family Dromaiidae; genus Dromaius; species Dromaius novaehollandiae. Next base: position 23,367,282 of record NC_088112.1, on the reverse strand, counting down.
TGTCAGGAGCATGGGACTTGGTGCATTAGTACAAGTTTCTGTTATCTCAGCAGTTCAGCATGCCACAGCTGCCTCTAGAAATGGCTTTGTATCCCAATGCTAAACCTGTGTTTTACATCTGCAGAGAAAAAAATATAAATGCATATTTGACCAGCTGTTAGGGAGCAAGTTACCCTTTTGTAGGAGACTGAGAATGTGCTTGTTGCACCTCATTCTAGATTTCCTCTACACCTGCAACAAGACTCCATTAAACTGGGGGCTCCATTATGATCTTGTACTTTTGCAGCCTGACTGGAGAAAACGTCTTTGTGCAGCTGGCATGATTAGGTCATTTGTCCCCAGTACTGAATATGAGGCGCTGTAGGAAGTGTGGATCAGATCTTGCGGTTATTTATAGTAGCACACAGACAAGGCAATCCTGAGATTTCGGAGGCTATGCACCAGTGTAACTGGGAGCAGCTTGCGGAGCACTGGGTGATATGGGACAGTGTTTTCAGAATTCATCTGAAAATACACAAGTTTACTCCTTCTTGCTATGTTGAATTCGCTATAGTTTAATCTGCTTTGTTCAATTTGCAGTGACTTTTTTACTGAGGAGTCTGTTAGCGTCTCAAAAGATGTACAAAATTTCTGGTTACAGTTCATCTAGTGACGGGTGAAGGGACCTGTTCTCTGTGTGCACAGGTTAACGTCTCTCCGGTGCGTGCGTATGTTCCGTAGGACAGGACCGACGTGGCTTGCAGCCGGAGGACGCTGCGTGTGTCCAGGCAGCCGGCCGTGCCGCAGCGTGTGCAGGCTTCGCGGCTGCGGCAGAGCTGCCCGAGGGACTCCGCGGGTCTCGGACCGTGCTCAGTGCCGAGACACACAGGCGCACAGATTTCTAGGGAGCGTGTTAAAGCTGTGTTTATTTTGTGTGTCGACAGAATACATCTTTATTGAAGACTGTCAGTCAGTGCCAATAGCCAAGACAAATGGTAAAATAAGGGGCAGAGGGACACTGGTGTTCCCAGTGGTATGAAAAAGCCTCCGGGCTTCCTGATCAGCCCGTCTTGCTGATGTGCGTGGGTTTAAGCTGACCACATCGTTTTGGTTTAGGACAGAACGTTTGCCCAGATTAAGTTGATGGGAAGCATGGGTGGAGTTTTTTGCGTTCACCTATAAAGTGGAAAAGGGGACAGTTTTTAGCCTCATAGCCAGAATTTTGCACCTGATTAGTTCCCTGCTTCTGCAGGGACCTGGAATGGTGGTGAGGCCTCAAGCACTTCCCCTCTCCTCCGGTGGCACGCTGCAGGTCTGCTCTGCTGAGGACTCTGCCTTTGGGAAGGGTCAAGGGCTGGGAAGGGTGGGAGGAAGAGGTTGTTCCTGCATCTTGCAGACTAAATGCCTGCTACGTGCTTGCTTCAGATGGCAGTGCTGGGATTAAGTGACCTGTGCTTTCTCGTCCTGTAGGCTCAGCAACGTTAGTCCTTATGGTAATAAACGAACTTGTCTCTTCTTTGTGTGGTGCCCCTTTAGGGAAAAATGAAAGGGCCTAGCTGGAATCTCTGCTGGTGTGCCCAGCTCACGTACAGAAGTCTGATTGTGCTGGGATCTCCCTCGTAGGTTTTCGGACAAAGATTACAGTGTTTGGAGAAGCGAGCTGTAACCATGTGAGCTCTCGTGCTGTTGCGCTCACTGACAGATAATAGTATATCTTATTTCTCACAGGGCTTCCAAAGCAGCTGAGGACAGGACCGTAAGGAATGTCACGCAGTAGGTGCTGAACTAGCTGGCACTGAAAGGAACAGAAAAAGATGGCAGTCCTTATTTGAAGGAATTAAACGCATGGACTCTCACTGATAAGAAACCATGTCAAAAAAAGGACGTAGCAAGGGCGAAAAGCCTGAGGCGCTGATTGTTGCCCTACAAGCTGCCAATGAGGAACTCAGGACCAAGCTAACAGACATTCAAATTGAGCTGCATCAGGAGAAATCTAAGGTGAGTGAGGATTTGGTTTTTAAATAACAGTATCTGCACTGAAGGAAAAAAAACCACATGGAAAAAAACTGTATCGCAGAAATCAATAAATGCAACACAACTCTTCTCCAGAGCAGTGATCTGATTCTTTCCCCACATACAGCATTTTCATACTGTGGATGTTCTGTTGCTTCAGTGGAAAAGCCCTGTCTTTACAGGGGTGCAAGTTCAAGAAGCATCTGGCCCTCAAAGGGAGCAGTGTGTCTTGTGTAACGTCTTTGGCCATATTCCAGTTACTGGGTTTCATCCTATCCACTCAAATTGTCTCTAACTATACTATTTTTTTTTAATTTCCAGTGTCTAGAAATTGTATAGTGTTGCTGTTTTTTGAATGACTGCTTATTTCAGCAAGAGATGCCTTTGTTTCAAAGTTGAGTGAAGTGATCCTTAAATGTATAGCATGACAGTCCATATGGACCCTTGTAATCCATCTGCAGTGCAGCCGAACTGTATTTTGTACATTAAGGTATGTATACATTGTTTAAAGCTTGCTCAGGTACCAATGGTCTGCCAGAGTTACCATCTCTGATATCTAAAGTTAGTCTAAAGCCAGCTGGGTAACATGCTCTCAGGGTGTATCCACACCCCTGTCTGTAGCATAGACATGTCTGCAGAGGTTCTGAGATGCCACTTGTACGTTTTAGAAGCCTTTGGCACGACCTCGAGGCGGGTGCTGCAGCTTCAGCTCTTCCCTACACCTTCTGCTGAAGTCTTCACACTCTTTTCTTGCGTTCTCTGTGCCAGGGGAGCCCTTGTAAGGCTCATAAGACCTCTCTATACTGCATCAGTCTTTTAGCCAGTAAAAAGGCAATGGGCTGGGTGTTATCCAATATAAAATCCTGGCTGTTTTTCACCTACTCTGCACATATCCTGCTCACCTTCCATTAAAATCCTTGCAGGTGGGATTCACTCCTAGTGTGTTCTTATCAAGTGGGCTGGAGACAATGCTACCTGAAGCCAGGCATCCCCAACCTGCTGCCAGGTGACAGCCACATTTTCAGAGGATGATGTCTATTAATATATTTTTATCCAAGTGGATTATGGTTGAAGTCTGTCAATCTGGCTCTGATTCCTTCGCAAATAAGCATATACCCTGGGCAGACAAACCCAGATTGACTTGCTTCTAGCTTCCAAATCTTAATAGCCTCAAATCCTTCAGCCTCCAGGAGGTCTTTTTTAAAAAATTCTTTCTTTAGGGAAAGGCTGTCATGCCAATATGTCAAGGTTAATCATACTGGTAATCTCAGACAACCATCCACCAGTTCAGTGTAATTGTAGGAGAAGCCAGGTGAAAGTAAGAATAGCCAGTTCTGTTATCTGACTTTCTGATGATCTCTGAGGGCATTGTCTCCTCACCTACCAATGAGATTTATAGCCGTTAATTTGCAACCTTTTAAACTAGACAGGATTTGCAAGCTGCAAGAAAGCTGACACCATCATGCTTTCAAATTCATTCTGCATCCTTTTCTTTTACAGATGGCTGATGACAGCCTTGGAAAGCAAAAATGGTTTTTGATTCTTTTATTTTCCCTGCAGGCTTTGGCATTCGTGTCTTGCACACAGGCAGGGTTTAGCTATTCTCTTAAAGAGTTACAGGCTGGCTGCCAGAAAACTGATGTCCCAGGGAGTTTCCCTAATGCTTTTCTTTATATTCCGAGTCTTGCTGCGTTTGTTATCACTGCATCTATAGAATTCTGATACGGTAGTTGCCAGTACAGATTTTTGTTACTAGTCATCATTTTGAGGATGGCCCAAAATAAGAGGAGTTACAAGAGTAAGAAAGTCTTGGGAACAAGAAAGGGTTATCTGAAATATATGTAAACGTGTGGGAAGGAGATGAGCAGAACATGAATAAAATGATGAAGTTGCTTGAGCTTCAGTAGCTTCCAGGTGGCCTGTCCATGGATGCCCTCTGCCATTCCTGTGACCAAATGGGCCTGAGTGCTCATGGTACTCAAGGAATTGTCATTCTGGAGTAATGAAGGGCTAAAAACTACAGTCTCTGGAAGTAGATCACACCTGTGAATTTTTCTGCAGTTTGGATACAGAGGAGCAGCCACCGTTGCAAGTTTTACTTTGGTCTAGCATTCAGATTTTAGGTCTTTCCCCTTTTCTGCTAGGCATAAGCAGGTTCAGACTGGACATTTTGGTACAACCTTATCTCCTCTAATTCAAGTTAAAAATAGGATGCCAAACGAGCCAATCACACACAACACCATAAGGTGCTCTAAGAAAGTGTTCCTTCCACAAAAGGGGTCAAACAAATTGGATCTTTGGACTTTTCCTGTCTCTGCTGGAGTGAATCCAAAGTAGAGGGTAGAAACCTCCTGAGGCATTAGGATCCTTTATTAAGCAGGCCTCTTGTCCATTTCTTCACATGTAATTATCTTTTTTTCCCACAAAGGCCTCATTCATCCTCCCTTTTTTCCCCATCATAATGGTACAGTATCTACAAGACAGTCTAATATGACTAATAGCATTTCAATTAGATGAAATAGGCAGCCTGGAAACTAACAGCCATAAAACCCAGGTGTCCCAGAGCTCAGCTAGGTTTGTACCCAGGCTCTGGTGGGGTTTAGTCTTCATATTGCACTGTTGTGGATACCCAAACTACTTCGTTGAAAGTTTGCATGTGTCTTTCAGTGTCATGCCAGGTTAGAGCAGTTACAATAATTGCACCTTGTTTTGCAGTGCATCAAACTTTTTACTAAACAGGAAAAGATATGTTAATGAGAGAAAGAGGGCATTAGGCTTATTTTTAGTCGTGAATACTCAAAGTCAAGGCTGGACCTAGAATGAAAAAGGAGTAAAGGCAACCTAAAACCTGCCAGAAGGACACAGTGGAGCCTAGGATTAGGCACGGCTTTCTTTTCAGAAGTGACTGGTGTAATAAGGGCAAGTTAATGTCTCACACAGATCATATAACTATGATTAAAATAGACTGCTCGGTAGACCCTGGCTGCAAAGTCGTCTTGTTGTATATGACATTTATTATTGCATATATCTGCTCTATCAATAGCCTCTAAAGTCCTTGGGAGAAGTTAGTGGGAGTTGCAAGTGCAGACCACCTTTAAAAAGCATGTATTTTTAATACTTTGCTTCGAAAAGTTCTTGTGCATTCCAGAACCTTATGGAGGAAATTTTAGGACAATCTTGTAGATTCGTTTTCCATGGAGCCCTCTGAGACAGATGCATCTCATTTTTAGAATCTGTTAATGATCAGAATGACTTTGGTGACTGAAACTGAAGTAAAAGTATGCTTTCAAACTCTTCTTCCCCAGCTCCCCTGGAAGGCTTCATTGGGGGAAGATGTATTTGAAACTAGATGGGGATAGCATGAGAGAGGAGGAAAAAAAGTCAATCAGCTCTGTACATATAGCTGACAGGACTCCTTACCGTCTCTAATTCCTATCCAAGTAATCAGTGAGGCCTGCAGGCTAGACCACCAGTGTCTCTTAGAGGACTTTCCGATGACCTATTGCTACTTTTATTCATACTGATTTTTCTTTCTCTTCCTTTTTTTTTTTTTTTTGAATATGAAAGGTTTGCTCACTTTTATTCATTCTTTGTGGTCTTTATTTAAAAAGAAATTGGCAAGAGTATTCTTATAATCTTTGAAATCCTCCTTTTCTTTTTCACTGTAAATGATAAACCTGCTGAATTTGCTTTGAACCGAAGCCTTTCCTTATCAGTTGTTTTCCTTTGGTGTAGGTTTGTACAGGTTTGTTACTGTGGGATTGCTCAGGGGTATGAAATTGCACCTAGAGATATGTTAGTGTAAGTTTGCTGAAGATTGGTGAGTTGCTCTGTAACTTTGATTCCAAAGTTATGGACAAAGAACTTTAAAAATTGTTTTTGATAAAGAGTAGCAAAGGACGTATTTTAAGAAAAACTAGCAGTTCCATAAGGATAATAACCAGTGAAGTGTGTTTTTCTGTAGATTTAAGTCTAAGAATTGACTACAAATGCCAGTTAAGGCTTTTACTTACAGGTAAGAACATCTATAAAAGCCAAGATGTTTCCTGGACTTTCAGCCTTGCACTTTATGTCAGCGGGGCTCATTTAGAGACATGCACTCTTCCTCTTCTACTGCCCATGTTCGTGCAAGCTGTAGGAACCTAGCTGTTTCTGAGCCCTCTAATTTTCTGTTAAATTCTACTGAAATTGGCTGGTGGATTAAAAAGTTATTAGATGAATGCACACATATACAGAGTCTTATTTCCTAAGGAAATACTGAAAATATGTGTGGTGTCACTGCGTGGGGCAGGACACTGGGAGAAGACAGTGGTGGTTTGGCTTGAGTAAAGACAGTGTAAAATTATGTTAATGCTCCAGAATTTGGCCCGTATTTTGTTGTAGTGAGGATGGGGGAGCATCTGGGGCCGGCAGCAGGGTCTTCCTCAGTTTGACATGCCTGCGTTTCTGGGTGGGCTCATTTGGACAGCACTGCGTTGGTCGCAGGTGACTTTCTTCTCATCTCAACATAGGTTGCTAAACTGGAAAGAGAGAAGACTCAAGAAACTAAGCGGATCCGAGAAGTGGAGCAGCGCAAGCAGACTGTGCAGATCACAGAGCTCAAAGCCAAACTCCACGAGGAGAAAATGAAGGAGCTGCAGGCCGTGCGGGAGAACCTCATCAAACAGCACGAGCAGGAGATGACGCGGATGGTCAAAGTCCGAGACAGCGAAATCCAGCGCCTCAAGTCAGCACTGTGCGCACTGCGGGATGGGAGCAGTGATAAAGTAAGGACAGCGCTGACAATTGAGGCTCGCGAGGAGGCCAGAAAGCAGTTTGACTCCGAGCGCCTTAAGCTTTTGCAGGAAATCACTGAACTGAAGTCTGCCAAAAAGCAGGTAGATGAGGCCCTTAACAACATGATCCAAGCTGATAAGATCAAGGCGGGCGATCTTCGGAGTGAGCATCAGTCCCACCAGGAAGCCATCTCTAAGATCAAATGGGAGAGTGAAAGGGATATTCGTCGCCTGGTTAGTAACAGTTCCCTGCATCAGAACCGTTCCTATGTCGTCTTATGCTGTAGTCAGTTTGTCTCTTCTGCCTCTCAGTTTTTTTGTACAAACAAAACTCAGCAATGTGCCTCAGTTTGCAAAAATACCAAAAACTTCTCGTTATCATTTCTCAGCAGGAGATAGATCAGAGTCAGTAGGCTAGAGCAGCTGCCATGAGGGTTGCTAACACCTTTGAGTAAAATAGTGATTTGTCTAGTCAACAAGGAATTGGCTCGTTGAGATGATAATATGTTCGCAGTGCATTGTGTTAGAAAAAGATGTCTGCATCTGCATTTGCAGCTTATTAGTTTCTCTAACCTTTATAATGGTCTCCTAAGCACGTTAAACCCCAGGGCAGAGGGGGAGATATCTTTTGTTTTGATCTTGACATAGCCTGCAGTAATTACTGAGGAAAAATGAACAAAACAAGGCCCAAATCAGCAGAGGTGCAACTGGCCACTGTTCCCTGACATCCAAGGAGCTGGGCCTGCTTGCAGCGTTGGAAAGTTTGGCCTGGAAGCTGCAATTCAAGATTTGACAGTTGAGTAAAAGAATTGGTGATTTGAACATTATCAAAAGTGAACATTTTAGCTTGAAGTCTGCGAACTGGAGATATATTCTTGCATGGCCAAAATGATAAATAACATAGCACAGACTGGTAGCTGTGGGTTCTTCATAGCTGCCTTCTGAATTTTGACCCTTGCTGTTACTTTGATCCACATTTGCAATTCTGCATAGCCATGAGGACTAACTACTTTTCTTTTTCCTCATCTGATATCCAGGACCTATTTTCAGAGTTTTAATATAAAAGGAAAATACAGTGAAATTCAGGATAACACTGTGCTGTTTAGTAACATTAAGAGCAACTCAGGCTCTATGTCTGTTGAATGATTTCATCTTAAACAACTAATGAAAGGCTTTTGCAGTGCTATTTACATGCATAAGAGCTGTGCACAAGGCCAGAATTATTTTTATCTGACTTACACAAGTGGTTTATGCACCCATTCTGTGGCCATCAGAGTGAGAAGTTATGTCAGAGTGACATTTGGCTGACAGAGACCAGAGTCTAGCCCCACTCATTTGGAAAAAATACTTTGGGGCAGATTTCAGTAAACCCAGAAGGCTGCAAGATCATAAAGTATCTTTGGCAGCTTCAGGCAAAATTTAGCATAGGTAACATTTTTGTTTTGAGGAAATAGTTTATTTCTTTCCCAGATAAAAATACCTTTATTTCCTAAACTGATTTGCAAATTCTGGTTCACTGACTTTTCTTGGCTCAGTGACATTAGCTGCTTTGTACCAGTCTTCATGGTTGCAAGGCTTGTGTGTACTGATCTTACACAAATTGTAATTAACGATTTTCCTTCCCGTCATCACTCCTTAAAGTTGCTGTGAAACGAAATAAGAGGCACTTCTTTGTTGTTTTGGATAGTCCTGGGATGTTAGGCAAAAATGAAGTAACAATAAGATTAATAGCCTTGAGTTTTTCAGTCAGCCTTAAAAAACCCTGAGTTTGCACAGATTTTCTGTTTGAGAGAGGCAGGTCTACTAGCTCCATTTACAAGAGCAGGTGCTAGTCTAAACACCTTTGTTTGGTCAGAGTTTATACTTACTTTTCACAAGTATAAATAACTGACCAAAAGGCAATGTGAAAGCCTGAACTCTTCATCTGACTTTCAAAACTTTGGGTCTCGTTCCGCTGTGTGTGTTGGGGTTACAAGAGCTGAGCAATTTAGCAAATCATACCGTGTTCGGTGCCTGGGCTTCAGTCACCGTCGGCTGATGAAACAGGTGGTGTATGGATATGGCTGAAATCTCGGAATGTATTGTTTTATAACTGTGGTGCGGTATGGTGTAGCAGAGATAAGTGCTGAACATGAGTATTAAGTAAATCACATCCTACTAGAGTGGACGCCGATGAAATGCTGTTACCTTTGCACAGTAATATTGTTGTCCTGGTGTTTTTCCCTTTCAGATGGACGAGATCAAGGCTAAAGACAGGATTATATTTTCCCTGGAGAAAGAACTGGAGACGCAGACAGGCTATGTGCAGAAGCTGCAGCTGCAGAAGGAAGCTCTGGATGAGCAGCTCTTCTTGGTGAAGGAGGCAGAGTGTAACATGAGCAGTCCCAAGAGGGAGATCCCAGGAAGGGCCGGAGACGGCTCAGAGCACTGCAGCAGCCCCGTACGCAGGTTTTACTGTCCCTTGCAAAGCAGAAACATGGCTGTGTTTCCCTTGCTAAATTACTTTCTTGGGTCCTGGGGAAATGTTCCCACTTTCTTATACACTACAGAGAAATTATGTGCATAGATTCTTCAGAGAAAAATGCCAGTAGGACAAAGCTACGTAAGGCTGTTTCCTCAGTTGCTGTATTAACAAATGTACAGCAATATATACAAACACATAACCAGGTCCCTTTGAAAGTATCATTCCATGAACACAACTCCCCAGATAGCCTACATCCTCAGAAAGAAACGTACAGAACTGGGAGGACAACCGAGAAGGGGCAGGGAGAAGGCTGGGGGCAATCAGGGAGCCTCTTAGGAGAATCTCCTCTTTCTTTGTCTTATTCCCCCACATTTACCGGCCTTGCTCTCAGTCGCAAGGCATGCAGCCCTCCAGTGAGTGAATATACGGTATTTCCACATTTGTTGTGATGAATGAGGAATAAGAAGATAAATACAACTGATAATGAAAGGGCTGTCCTTAGTCTTCTCCTGACATACTGTTTTCAGAGTGGCTCAGAAAACAGAAGTGATGTATAGGGAAAGGCAATAAAAATTAGAATCTTTTAGCTTTTTATGCCCCCCCATCAGAAAAAATATAAACATCTGTTTGGTTGATTTTACCTTTCTTAACTGTTGACAATTTTTAATCTTAAAATATCCCCTAAACCAGATACTTTATTCCAAAAAATCATGTACTTTTGCCAAAATGCCCAATACTGTAAAAATCCAGAAATATCATTTGTTGATGATCACAACTTTAGATGACTGGTGTGTGGTTTGGGGAATTTTTTTTTTCATTTTTTCCCAAGCATGTATTTTGAAAAGAAGCAGTAACTGTGTTATATTGTTACCAATGAACAGGACTTGCGCAGAAACCAGAAGAGGATAGCAGAACTGAATGCCACCATCCGGAAGCTGGAAGACAGGAACACGCTGCTTGTTGATGAACGAAATGAGCTGGTGTGTGAGCTTTGCACTGTCAGACAGAGGAGGTTGGGAGCCTTAGGGAAAGGCAAAAGGAGAAGGCTCCAAGGGTGATACAGTCAGTGATGAATACGCCTTTTCCACCCATCACTCTAGCAGCTCAGGAGGCTGAGCATGGTTTTTCTCTCTAGAATTAGTCTTTTGTGGCAGCTTTGCAGCTGTCTGACTGTGCTTTTGGGTTGCTCTGTCTCTACGTCTCAGTTTTCCCTTAGGTAACACCCTCTCTCAGAAACAGATATGCAGAGTTATGCTTTGAGATTTATTGGTGAAGTAAGTTTATAGAAGGACCAAGCATTACTGTGATTGTTTTGCCAGTTCTGTTTTCCACTTTCTTTGGCATTTTACTGGGACAGTGGTCAACAGGGAAGGTAAAAAAAAAAAAAAAAAAAAAAAAAAAAAATCCCCCCCAAACATCTAACAAAGGAGGAAAAGTACCTTTTTTTGAATTACTTACAATTATTAATTGCTGTCATCAATCCAGTTGAAGCGTGTCCGAGAAGCTGAAAAACAATGTAAACCTCTCCTGGAAAAGAACAAGTGCCTCACAAAGAGAAACGATGAGCTGATGCAGTCTTTGCAGCGCATGGAAGATAAACTCAAAGCAGTCACTAAAGAAAATATAGAAATGGTTGGTATTGAAGAGCAAAGTGAGGATGACTGCGTGATGTATGTCTCTGTTGGCAGCCATGTGTGCACAGTGTATGCATGTAAAAACATAGAGAAAGTGCGTATGTGTTTATAGTGTGTGTACTATTGATAAGATATAGCAATACTTAGACCTGTATATAGTAAAATTTATATACTGTAGTGCTGTGTATTTTACATGCTCGTGCAATATATTTAAGTGAGTGCATAACCACAGTTTTTAATACTGTCCCAAAAATTAGATTTGAATCTCAATTATAAAAAAAAAAAATTGTTGTGACACTGGGTCACATCCTACGGTGCAATTTTGCACCTGCAACTCCAAAAGGAAGCTGTTGAGAGCTATGTTTTCAGCCAGCCTAATGTTCATCCTTGAAAGTATATGTTCTTGGCATGGCTGACGATGGCAGAATATGGTTCTGGTCTGTCACTGAGCGCACAGAATCTTCCCATAAAACACAATTGTTCTGAGTATCAGTCAGAACCTAGTGCCTGCACGTGCACAATGTTGCCTTGGCATTAATTAAAAAAAAAAAAAGAAAAGGAGCTGGAAGTCCCGAGTTGCCCGATATGAGCTGGCAGGTGCTGAGAAGACTTCCCCTGCTAAGTGTGTCTGCGTGTTGTATTTCTGGCTGCAAGAGCCACTGTCCTCGTCTTGAGCAGGCTGGCTGTTTTGCAGCATGGACGCAGCTCCTGCTGATTAGACTGAGACTATCAGATTCAGATTGAGACTGTCAGATTCACGTTGTCATATGGAAGAAAGGCTTTAGTGTTATGAGGTTAATCGACTTTAGTACTCTGCAACTCTCACATGCTCAGAAGAAAGATAAACTTATCCCACGTCACAAATCACAGTTCTTTTTCCACAGCTGTAGCAATACAGATCGCAGCCCGCTGGGCCCTCCCCCAGCAAATGGGAGACGCTTTAAAGTCTCTGTGCGTTAGACAGGGGCCGGCAGCACCGCCAGTGCACGTGTGCCCGCGCAGCGGACTTTAGCTCGACGCCCTGACGTTTGCACTGCACCACAGAGGTGCCCAGACGGTGGCTGTTGGCAGGCTGGGGTGGCTGTACCACCCCCCGAGGGCTGCAGCCGTCTCCCCTTCCCTGCCTGGGCCTGCCTGCATGTCATTCCCTCACCAAAACTTGTGCCTTGCCTTGCTGCGTGGGGCCGCGTGATGGGCTTGAGCAAGTGCGCGGGCTCCCGGCACGGGTGCTGCTTGCACACCGCCTTGCGTGAGCGGAGGCGTGGGCGTAGGAGCGCGTGGCGGGTGCCTGGGCACGCTGTGGAGGAAGAGCTGAGTTACGTCGCCGTTGAGGGCTGCTGTAGGGGCTGTATTGCCACACAGTAAATAAAAAAAGCCTTGTCATTCTGCTGGAAGAACTAGGCCTTGCTGTGCTGCTTTTTTATTAAGGAGTGCTAGTAGGCATTAAAAAAGTTACAGAAATTTTGCAGCTGAAGCATATTTAAAGGACTGCACAACTTAAATGAAGAATAATGCCTGATTTCTAATTGAAAGGCTGCCTCTTTTTTTAGTATTTGCTGGATCTTATTTTATCTGTTTCTTTCTTCTTCTTACCACAGAGAGAAAAAATGACGTCACATCCTCCTCTAAAGAAATTAAAATCTCTCAATGACCTGGATCAGGCTAATGAGGAACAAGAAACGGAGTTTTTAAAGCTTCAGGTTATAGAACAACAGAACATAATTGACGAGTTAACAAGGGTATGTCCAGAGCACCAGGAGTTAGGACCAGTTCCTGTGTACAGGTCACCTCTGTTAGTATTTCTTGTTATAAACAGAGGTCTGAGGGTTAATATCTTATCTCGCTTTTAACACCTACAAATTTTTAGATGTAGAAGCACATGGATGCTGCTTGTATGATTTCATAAACGTGTTTAACTAATAACTGAGTTTCTAACGGGGGCAGCAGCCCTGCAGCCCTAAGGCATAACTCTTGTGTGTAAATTAAGCTGTCTTTAAATTCCCTGGGTCAGCTCTAGAAGTGAACACAGACCAAGAGCTGGGGAGCTCGGGAAGGTACTTATAGTTTCGGGAGACATGGCTGTGCCGAGCTGTTTTACCGTTACAACTACGCTACTGTTGGAAAGTCCCCTTGTAAAGAGAGATGCAGGACAGTGCGATACCCTTCTTGTGCTGGAACAGAGCATGCTGCGAGACAGTGGTTCACTAGTAGTTCAGTTACAGCATTTAATACTAACCATCCCCTTTTCAGCTGACTGCATTATGGTCTTGAGGGGAAGGAGAAGGAGACTTCCAAACAGGTCGTTGCCTCTTCTAAGACGTCATTTCTGGGAGTGGTGAAACCATCACTAATATCGTTTAGTGACTGGAGACAGAGGCAGGGTCACCGCTGCGTGGGAGGCAAAGCGTGTGCCTCAGATGCGATGCCCAAACCAGCTCCCTGTAACAGGCTTTCCCGTGATTTTAGCAGGAAATTGAGCAGCTCCTGTTGTTCGACAGCCTGTCAGGGCAACTGTACAACTGGAGTTTCTTTTCAGATACCCCTTCCTCCCTTTTTCAAAAGGTTTTCAACTGATGCAGGTATGCGTGTGTGAACGAGTCCTCCCTTGCGCCTGGAGTCAGCTTTCTGTTTGACCGTACGAAGAGTCAGGGGAAGCCCAGTGACTGACTTCATCTCTAGATTTGGCTTTCTGTGGCTGCACGGCAAAGAAGAGAAACACGAACTTTAACTCCAGTAACTTTTTAATCTTTTTTTCCAGGATAGGGAAAAACTCATTCGTCGCAGGAAGCATAAAAGGAGTTCAAAGCCAATTAAGGTAAGAAGAAGAAGAAGACTTTTCAGCTTGTAAAAATGCCAGTAGGCTGTGTAGGAAAACGCACTTTAACAATCCAATTAAAGAGATTGTGGTGGATTATAACAAGCTTCTTTAGTGATGGGGTTTATAAACAGATTAGTTCCTTCAGGAAAATTTTTTAGGTTCTCGTGGAGATTCGGTTAAGGGTGCATAGCTATTTTATTTTCAGCAAAATGGGACTTTTTTTCCCTTTCTCTGAAAAAGTTATAATCTTTATTCAGTCTGTTTTGTATAAATATTGGTCTTGAGGCCTCTTACACTGAGATGTATTTACATTCCTAGAGACCTTCCTATCTGTCTTCTGCTCTCTGATTTTCATAGCATATCTGGGCCAATCCTGCAATTCTTACTAAAGCAAAATTCTTACGTATCTTTTTTCTGCAAGTGGAAGTTTCTGCATGAAAACTTGAGTGCCATTCCCTTCGGCTCCATTTCACAGGCCTTCAGCTGCCTCATATTATCCTGAACTTCGATCTAGTCCAGTCCCTGGTATAATTTAGAACAGTTTTAGAACTGAGTAGTGAACAGTGATTCAAATAGCTCTTTTATCAGTTGGATTTAGGGAATTATTTGCAACAGCCAGATCTCATCTCCAGAAAGTGGAGAGATTGTGTAGGAAACAGAGCTTCGTTGCTCCTTGTTCTCTGAGGACATCCCTTGGCAGGTCAGGCATGGTCCGTGAAAGTAATGCAATGCTATCTTGAACACAGAGAAGTTAGGACCAGTAAGTCCTAGATGTATCCTCACATCATTTCTGTATGGGTTTTGAAGCAATACACAGCAGACAGAACTGGGAGCCAAGGACTAAAGAGCATTCCCATCGTTTAACTTCATTTCTAAGCCAGAAATTGTACCAGTAGGGAAGATATGGCTATGGTCTTCACTTGGAAAAATAGTGACCAAAAAAAGATAATAAATCCAAAAGTTTCTTGGCAACTTTGGTGTATGGTTTTGCATGATTCAAATTCCAGGTTTAGAAGGTTGTAATCTGACGGCAGTGGAAGTGCAAAATGTTGCTGTAGGCACTGCTGTTCTGCTGATTAATTTTTCTGAGCCGAGGATCTGGCTCGGTTTAAAACTTGGAAAATGTAACGGGAGTAGGAGCGTGGTAAGGAAAAGTCTGTGCGCTTGCATGAAGGCAGGAGAACAGGTTGTTAACCCCAAAACTGTTCAGAAGACATCTGTCAACATGTAGACTGATCCTCAAAGGTAACGTCCTAAAGGGCTAGAGATGTCTGAGTTGGAGAATAGAGAACCTCATTCTTCTCTCATGGACACTGCCGATATTGCTGAATATCTTAGCATTTCTCTCCCTGATGCTGCTGTTACTTGGCGTAAGTCAGTAAAAGCTCTGGTAACACAAAGCTGGTACAAAGGAGTGGAGACTTGTATCTCGCACATCTTCTCAGCACTGTGTTAACTACCATGTGCTGAAAGAGACTGCTCACACTGCAGTTCGGTTGCATGTCTGACACCTCACTATCTCCAATCTAAATAATTGAATTAACCTGCCAGATGAAAATTGTGTCATGTCCTATAAAGATGGAGCTGCTTGACCTGCAGGCTTGGGTTTCAGGGTACAGATCTGAGCACTTAATACTTGACATGTGAATAATTATGCAGACAAACTGGTCAATGAGCATTTAAGATGCACTGCCTACAGTGTTACTTGTGTTTTCCCTCAGTACCAGATCTAGTCTTCGATGTCATTCCTTTTGGGTTTGGTTGGAGATGATATTTGCAGAGGCAGATCATACCTCTTCTTTCATATCTTTCCTTTTCTTTTCTTTTTTTCTTTTTTCTTTTTTTTTTTTTTAAGTACATAGCAATGCAATTTTGAAGCTGACTAACTTTTTCTCCCATCAGAAACCATACTGTCTGTTTCCAAGGAGATTCAGAAATCGCATGTTTTTCCTTCTTTAGAGACATGTGGTAGATACAGTTTTTGGGTACGATGATGATTCCATGGACTCTGAAACATCCTCCATGGCCTCATATAGAACAGACAGAACACCAGCAACCCCAGACGATGATTTGGATGAGGTAAGATCTGACTTCTTCCACGTGTAGAGCCAAGTTTTCAAGAGGCTTTGACTTCCAAACCAAGTAGCCAGGCCCTCAAAGACACTCAGGTTTTATTGGTGCATGCTGAGTGATGTTTTTCTGCAAGTTTGGCCTCAGTTTTGATTACTGGTACACTAAAATGCTAGCTGGGAGGTTCTTTCAAAATTTGGTCCCTAGAGCCTACCGCTATGACTTTGTTGTAATTCGAGATTGTTTTTTCCTCTCCCTCCCTCCAGAAAATAAAACCGTCATGCATCTTTTAGCTTGAAGACATAAACACGCTATAAATTTCACATTCTTATTACTTTCTTTACAGCAATCTCATTTAAAAGGCTGTTTTGAATCAAGACCTGTAAACCAACTACTGTTTTTAACAAACCACGTTTGCATTCCTTGGCAATGCTCTGATGTCTGGTGCTTAGACATGTCCTTTCTGCTCCCTCAGAGCTTAGCAGCGGAAGAATCGGAGCTGCGGTTTCGACAGCTGACAAAGGAGTACCAGGCCCTGCAGAGAGCTTACGCACTACTGCAGGAGCAGACAGGAGGCATTATAGACGCTGAAAGAGAAGCCAAGGTCAGTATTTGTTTGTGGCGGGGAAAAGCTTTTCCTTGCTACTAGTATATACAGACACCTGAAAGTGACATAAAAAGAAATGGAGTTAAATATCCATATAACAGAGACGCATCTATTTCACTCGTCTGCTGAGCACATTTAAAGAGACTGATGATTAAGGATGGACACAATCACTCAACTTAAAAGGTGTTGTCCTCCAGCTGAACCTGAAAACTCTGCATTTAAGCAAGCATGCTAAAGCATGCAATTCTGCCATTTGGCATAGAATCACAAGGGATTTCCCATCTTTTGCTCAGGGATACAGGGGTTTGTAAATGTAAATGAAGTCTGGGCTTTCACAAAGACACGCATTGCACCGTGTTTAGAAGTACTCACCTGAGTATTTCTGACAGTCGTGAAAATTAATTCAAATTTGGGCATGATGCAGATTACAGTAAGCCTTCCAAGGCTAAAAATACTTTCCCTTAATCACAGAATCGTTCAGGCTGGAAGAGACCTTAGGTGTCTCTTGTCCAACCTCCTGCTCAAAGCAGGGTCAGCTGTGAGACCATAGTGGGTTGCTCAGCGCTTTGTGCAGTCAGCCCTAGAAAACCTCCAAGGCAGATATGAGTGCTTCTTTCCGCTAACCTTTGCCTGTCTCAGCTGCTCAGCACATTTTCTTCGATGCAGGGTCTGCCCCTTGCTAGGTTCTTTGAGCAGAGCCTACTACGCTGGATATCTGAGCTTGGATTTTGTTGCTTTAATGCAACACACAGTAATAATAAACCTGGCGTGTGTGTGTGTGCTGATTTTCCATTCTGTCCCCTTGTGTCATCTTTATGCCAGTCTGTGAAGCGGCATAAAATATCACTGAGCCAGAATCTTCATACTGGTTACTCACTCAGTGGAAATGTTCACCAGACTCTTTGCTGTGTTTGGTTTCCTTTGTTTATCAGCTGTATTTCTCTTTTTGTTACTGTTTTATGCTGTGCCTGACTTCAATAGGCTCAGGAGCAGCTCCAAGCTGAAGTCCAGAGATATAAAGCCAAAATAGAAGATCTGGAGAAAACTTTGGCTCAGAAGGGGCAGGTAAGCACTTCTTGTGTATCTTCTTTTGCTATATTGGATTTTACCTGCTCTGCTCACAATATCCCTAGCACAATTTCAGTACGGATTTTCACAGGATGCAGTGTCACTCTTGAGTAAATAGGTGGGTCCAATGAGTTCAGAAGCCTTGCCACAATTTGTTTGATTGATACATTGTTTTTCTGTAACCCATAGTTCATTGCTGTAGGATTTTAAAGCCTATATATTGCAGCTCCATTTTTCAATAAACATGCCAAACCTCATGGAGTTTGATTATTCTGTTCATCCAACAGGACTCACACTGGGTGGAAGACAAACAGCTTTTCATTAAGAGGAATCAAGAGCTTTTGGACAAGGTACATTCAGAACTTTTGGGTGTTCACTTTGAAGGGTCTGGATCATGCAATACACTTTTTGGACATGCGGTGTGGTGCTTATAGATGTTGCACAAGGACAGAACCATATAGATGGATGTGGATGGACAAGTCCTCCCTAGCTCTGGCTTAGGCACTGCCGTTGCCAGCACTTCCTAGGCTGATTCACCTAGCTCTGCGGATAAACCCCCATCCTGGCCGGTGGAAGCTCTGCTGCGGCATTCTGTTTTCAGGGTGAAGAGGTGCCTTCACGTAGCATTACACTAACGCCTCTGCTGTTGCTACGTGGGCAGGACATTTTGAACTCTACTTCTGGGTGTGAAGCAGCAGTAGGTAAATGCAGTAATACCAGTCTACGTACATTCTGTGTATTTTTAAGGGCTTATGTCATCTATAGCTCCAGTGAAACTTAAACTCCTCAGTCACTTGATGCGTTTGGGAACATCACTCCTCTCTATATAGATGAGTGTGTATGAGTGTGTATATATGGGTGTGTATATGTATATTTTAAACATGGAAAATAGGACCAGGAAGGACCTCAGCCTTGCTGGCACATCACCAACAGGGGCCATACGTACTACTGCCATCAGCAATAGAGGCCATATCACACAGCACCCAGTATCTTTCCTTCTTTCACCTACACAAGCCAGGTTTCCTAGCCTGTGTTCCTCTTCTTCCATAAACACCCCTTATACGCCTCCAGCCCTGTGCCGTGCTCCCCCACCCAGACAAACTGCAACTCCAGCTCTGTTCCCTCGCTCGTGGGTGGCTCGTTTGACCTCAGTCCTACTGCACTCCCTACCTCCGCTTGTCTGGGCCGTGCTCAGAAAACCTGATGGCAAAATACAGGTCCTGGCACTAGCTGGAGACTGCAGAAGACAGCAGGCAGAGGAGCTAGTGATGGAGCTGTCCGTAGCGAGCAAGGTAGTCAGCTGGCTGATGGCACCTCTATCCGCTAATCAGCAGAGGTGCTTGTGGAGGTGCTTGCTGTGCAGCTGGTGTGAGTGCTCACCCGGGGCTGGGTGGCTGCTGGGGTGACCGCCTCCACAGAGACAGCAACGGGAACAGCCGTCCCCACGTCCCAACGGCAGTTCATGTGCTGCGCGCCGGGAATCTCTGATCCAGCCCGAGCCCTTCTCCAGGGCAGCGCCAGCTGTTTCTGTGTCCGAATAAGCATCCTGATAGATGTTTATTCAGCCTGCTCACAGGGCCCTTCAACAATAACGTCTCCACAACCCCTCCCAAACAAACTATTCCAGTGCTTTACCATGACAGCAGTGTCTAATAGCTAACCTAGACTAACGCAATAGTTAACTTGACACTTTTGTAAAGTGCTAACCCTCACTAGGATTGGATTCCTTTAGGAAAGCCTTCAGCCAAAGCATTTTGTGATGTTTAGCAAGCTGATGAGCAGAAGTATACCTGTAAACTAAAGACTCATTGAGGTAACACAGCAAGTATTGAATCCTGTCTAGAGTTTGGATTTTGCACTGCTTATGCTCCCTGAACTGCTACTTGCTGAATATTCAATGTATCTTATAACAGTCACACAGATCATGAATTTACATATTTCTATTAGATAGAGAAACTGGAAGCAGAAAACCACCGTTTGCAACAGGAGCTGCAGGATGCCCGAGACCAGAATGAGCTGCTGGAGTTCCGCAACCTTGAGCTGGAGGTGACAGACGAGCTCCTTACAGTAGAGTTGGGGACAGGTTGAAATAGTGCACTTGTACGGGACACCACCTTTAGTGAAGCGTTTACGTCCTCATTTTAGTGATATAGCAGACAAACAAATCAGGCCTGGTGTACCTAATTAGAGATGGGCTGTGGAAGTATGTCAGCTCTAATATCCTGGAAATAGTAAGCTCTGTACTTGGCTGGTTCACCTCTCGCTGAGCCAGGTGCCCGGTTTGCATAGTTCAGCTTAGCCAATTAACTTCAGTGTGGCTCTGCTAGTTTACCAGAGCTATGGATATGTTTTTTCTAATATTTTGAAGCAATCTGTTGTCATCATGCTTTGGTTTTATTGCTGGCCTGGAATAAGGATGCCCGGTGCTGGCCAGCATCTGTTTAAAATCAACAGAAATTAAATTAACCAAACAAGCAAGGCTTATTCCCCATCTCCATGTACCTTGCTCAGGGCTGGATCTTGGTTCACAGCTCAGATCTCCTCTCACAGAGGAGATCTCCGCTGCTGCTGGGGGAAGCTCTGCTGACCTCGGTGCCCTCCTGGCACCCTTTCGGGACTGCAGCAGTCCCTGCCTCGGTTTCCTGCCCCTGCAGTGAGGACAGGAGATGCCTTATACAGGTGAATGCAGTCTTACTCCTATAGCCTTTACGTTATTATTGCCAACGTTAGTATGTGTCCAGCCCAACAGTGCCTGCCTGTGTTTCTATAATACTTGGCCCGGAAATGTCCTAATTTGTTTCTGGAGGTGTCAGGTGCCACCACAATGCAAGGAATAGATAACAGCAGCCGCAGAGACTGCGGGCAGGTGTTCAGACCATCTGCCCGCTTCCAAGCGCTGTCGCTTTCACAGGCATCAGACGTGTTTTCTGCTGAGGAGCTTCCTCATGACCTGAACACAAATTGACAAAGTTACCCAGGTGACTCTGGAGATTCCTTAAGGAGCTTCAGCAGCTTCGGTTTGATTCTGTTTGTGGCAAGAGGAGGAGTATACCAGACTTGGATTTTCCTCTCTTTAGACTGCTTCTCTTTAGTTATGGATTCTTGTTAGCAGTCCCAACCAAGAAAACCTTCCATCTGATCTGCTCTCAAGCATAAGCTGTTTTATTTTTCAGTTCCACTTCCCAGTTGCTGTCTAAGGCTTTATGTACTTGCCATTCAGAGTGTGTAACACAGAGCCTTTCCTCGCTCTCGTGAGTCAGAGTTGTGACAGATTTGTCCCTTATTTACAAACCTTTCCCACAGTTTTCGCTGACAGCTGTGTTTCTGTTTGGTTTGGAACTGAGCTTATAAATTCACTTACATATTTGTAAACCAAAATGCATTTAAAAGTGAAATTTGTTCTTCACTTCTGTGCTTGCCTGAATACCTGAAAGGCATGAGAAATAACATCTTTCAAAATATTTTTTTTATTCTTGCCATTGGTACTTTAAAGCTGGACAAATATGTGTAGGTTATATCCAGTGAAGGTTTATAATCTGATCAACTTTATTTACTTTTTTGAATTTATTACTTTCCACAGATGTTAGAATATATGACTTGCCAGGATGAGCGAATGTGTAAGTCTGAGTATCCTAGCAGTCTTAAGTCAAATACCTGTTTCTAAAGGGAGTATTTGCAACAAAATATAGCTGTTCAACACTTTATTAGGGAAATCACTTTGAATGACATGTAAGTCTTAAGCAGATGACAGGCTTCCCACAGACAATTTGCAAATAGACATCATCCATCAAATAAATAAACTTCTGCAAAATAATTCACTTGGTTTTAGCATCCTATCCCACTTGATACACTGTTTGGAGAGTCTTTCTGTTTGATTTTTCCAATTGTAGTTAATGATGATGTCATTGTTTCTTGCATTTTTTTGTAATAAGAGCTTACGTTTGCAAAGCATGATAAAAAGCAGTAGCTATGACATTTAATGAGCTCTCTATGCATCTCATTCATTCTAACGTGTTCTCTGATGTCTTTTCAATTTACTTTAAGGAAAGAGAGAGACGATCCCCACCATTTAATCTCCAGATTCACCCATTCTCAGATGGTGTGAGTGCTCTACAGATCTACTGCATGAAGGAGGGAGTTAAGGTAGGTTAGTTTTGCACACAGCACCTCTTAACACAGCAGCGATGGATGCTGCCCAGATAACCTGTTACATCCATCTCTGCTAGTAACTCCACTGAATTTTAAGCGTTTAAACTCAGTCTAAGGTAAGCATGTGTGATGGCTGATGCAATTGAATTGGTCTCCTAATTCTTACCATAATCATAAACCCTGGCTCAAAGGCAGCTGGAATTTAGTGTATGACGCATTTGTACAAGATAATACAAAATGTTCGGTTGATCTCGGTATTGGTCATAGGAGGGATAAATATTGCAGCTGTGATTAACTGTGCATCCCATGCCTTTATTTTATTCTCTCTTTGCAGGATGTCAGCATCCCAGACCTCATAAAGCAGTTAGACATCCTAGGTGATAACGGGGTAAGCAAAAGTGGGAGATGTTTTCGCTGTACAAGTTGTATTGTGTGCAGTTAGCATAAGCGAAATCTGTAACTACCATGGCTATTTTCTAAGGTATTTGTTGGAATTATGTAATACTAGAATCATTCATTTAAAGAGTGTTTATCTCCAGACATTAAGCATTTGGGAAATTTCAGTAATCAGGGAACTAGGAATGAAGTTCCAGCTTTAACCTCTCTTTTAACAGACAGGGAAGGACTCATGTCCGAACTTCAGCAAAGTGTATGAACTAGACTGGTCGTCTGAGCCAACCACATCTTTGTTAGGACTAGGATTCCTCTGCAGGCAGTTTCATAAACAAGCAAATCCTCTGTGGCTTTCTCGGTGAGCATTGCTGCACTTTAGTCATCCGTGTGAAAGAAGGCATCCTGTATGTCTGGCCAACATTAAATACATTCTAAGAAAGTGTGTAAGAAATAAAAGCTGCAGACAGTGATTGCCTTCTCACTTAATGCTGATGGTAAATTAGCATTGTTTTAAAAAAAGCTTAATGGAAATTCAGCTTTATAAAACCAGTATAAAGACAGACAAATGCATCTAATTTTAGTCTACATTTCTCATAAGATGCAGTGGTATGAAAACATATAATCAGTACACATTGTGCAGAAAGGCAAAAGCAATGCTCTTTTTAATATGTTAACACACTGAATGTTTTGATGGGAATAGGACACCCTATACACACTACAGAGTTCCCCTTAAGCACTCTAGAGCTAATCTATTGTCTGGATAATCTGTATTCATTGACTTCTGTTGTTTGTTGTTTTAATGCAGAAAGAACAGGATTTGGACTTTCTTTGAAGAATACTTTCCTCTGGGAAACTGCTGCTCTTAGGCTTATTTTTTCTTCCCTCTCTTTTTCCTCACAGAATTTAAGAAATGAAGAGCAAGTGGCCATAATTCAGGCTTCCACTGTATTGTCCTTGGCAGAAAAGGTAAAATGTGTGCTTGTTCTTCTCGTGTGTTATCTAAGACCTCATCTATCCCGGGAAATTTCCCGTTCTGTAGTTTTCAATATTGTCAGACTTTCTAGTATAGGAAAATTTATACCAGGAGAGTGGTTCCCCAAATAAAGTAAACTGTACCAACAGTAGTGTTTTATAATACTGTATATTAGCCAGAGATTTTGCAAGAGTAGAAATACCTTAATGTAATCGCAATCCCAAACACCTTTGGTAAAGCAGCAAGAACATCAAATACAACTGGCCCAAGCTATGAATTCAGAACAGCTGCAAATGCAAAAAGAATGCAAAATGAAACTTGCAATTGTAAACTGAATGAGAAACCATCAGGCATTTAAGCCATAATTAGCAAATGCCTGGGATTTCTAGTCTGGAGATTTCCAAAACTTCTGAAGAGATCTGTATGCAGAATTTCCACTGAAAGTGTTTGTCTAAATTCCTTGTTTTGGAGAATAAAAAGAAAAAGGGGGTTGGTTAACACTGTTTTTTGTGGCTCAAACATAGCAGGCAACTATGTCAGCAAGATGACATCCAAGGATTCTACTTAGCAATTTCCCCTGTGCACAGGGAACCACCATCTACCCAGCTAAGCTATTTTCAGATGCTCCAGCCCCACAGGCCCTTACCTACGGGACGTAATATTGTCCCCTGTCCATCCAAGGAAGTGTGCTTTTCCATCTTCCAATAATCCAGTGGTGAGCCTCTGGCTTCTTCTCTATCAAGTTATCACCTATAGACATCACAGCTGCACCACTCACAGGAGAACAGCCTCAAGAAGGGCCCAGAGCTAGCAATAGGTAACTAAAACTAGACTGATAAGATGCTGGAGATGTCTATTTGCTGCTGCCTGTGTGCCTAGAAAACACAGCAGGTTACAGCTCTCGTTCTCTGTCCTCCAGTGGATCCAGCAGATTGAGGGAGCTGAAGCTGCTCTGCACCAGAAGATGATGGAACTGGAAAGTGATATGGTAGGGAAATTTTTCTGAATACACATTTTAGAAGCAAGCCACTGAGTGTGTTGCATTTATTTGGCGTGCCAAAAGTTCACTAAAAGAAGGTCTCTTGGCCAATTAAGTAAGCAGGCTTCATCTGAATTTTATGGTGAATCGATAAAATTGTTACAAGTCTGTTTCATATGCAACTGCATAATCACAGAGAAATAGTTATTGTCTGAAAACTTTCTTTCCATGAGGATGACTGTTTTATTATTAAGCACAGAGGGCTCAATGGTTG
The DNA here is from genome assembly GCF_036370855.1 of Dromaius novaehollandiae. Classification (NCBI taxonomy): domain Eukaryota; kingdom Metazoa; phylum Chordata; class Aves; order Casuariiformes; family Dromaiidae; genus Dromaius; species Dromaius novaehollandiae. The sequence continues at coordinate 23,343,086 of NC_088112.1, read as the reverse complement.
CTCGGTGACTTTCAAACATGAAAAAGACTACGCTCTTTGCCTCATAAGATTCACAGTCTAAACATCAGTTGTTGTATCACGTTTTATTTGACACCAGTAAGTGGGAAACTAATGAATTCTCACTGTTTTCTTCCATTACATTTTAAGGCTTTATTCTAAAGGCAAGGTATTTACAGGTGAACTGAACTTCAGTAAAGTCAGTGCCTTACGCTGTTCTTATTCTAGTTAATGGAGATAACATAAAAGATGAACAAGCATAATTACAAGAGTGGGTAACTGTAGTGGTTTACATTCTGTTCCTATAGTATGTCTATACTCAAGTCAGTTCTACTTAAGATAGGCTGAGAATGTAAAGCACAGCAGGTTTCCCCAAATAATGTGGACATGAATATGCCTTGTTCCTGTTTAGATTATTCCACTTTCACACGTCTGAAATAAGAGAAATTGCAAAAGGAGTTGTTTGTGATTCCAAAGGTGATATATTAGGAAACCACACAGAAAACCCTAAATTACAGTATTGAAATGTCAAGCAATATCACTGAAGTCAACAAAGAGATGATGGATTTAGTTCCATGTAGATCAGATCCTACGGAAGCATACACAGCTATTTTCCCTTCCTACTTTTCTAGCTGAGTCAGATATTAATAACTCCGCAGAGTGTCAATTGAAGACCAGTCTCATAGTCCTGCCCAAGTCAGACATCTGTAGTTGATCGAATAACACTTCCCACAGTGTTTTGAGTAACTAATTCATTGTTTTTGTCCAAATGATCCTTCATTGTAGGAGCAATTTTGCAAAATAAAAGGTTATTTGGAGGAAGAATTAGACTACAGGAAGCAAGCTCTTGACCAAGCATACATGGTATGTACAAAGGAAATGCTACAACACATACTGGCCAGCACTTTGACATGACACAGATTCCTGTAGGATCAGGAAAAGAGAGGTTTTTGTATTTCCTGAGTATTTTTTTTTTAATTCTGGCTTGTTTTTTTCCCATTGTGCTAACTCGCTACCGTGCAGTCTGCACAGCCTCAACATGACACCTAGCCTTTTCACACCATAAAAAGGCAGGGTCCCCTGAAGTCAGAAACTCTTTTGTCAGTTAGAAGCAGATGTTGTTCATTAAGGTCAGCTTGTCCAACTGGAGTCAGTGCAACCAATTGGAACTCAGATCTGGAATCTGAGATGGCCCATTTAGCACACGTCGTAGCAGGAAGACAATATGCCACAAATAGCAAGAGCTTCTGCTGTAAAACACTGCCGTATCAAAGGGGACTGCACATAGGTCTGATAAGTGCATGTGCAAGTTCAGCGTGTTTCATTTGTCAGTAAGAGTACTCATTAATTAGCAGGGTTAAGAGCATTGCAGTCTGATACGCTGACCTTCAATCTTTCTTCTCTTGTTTTTTACCAGGGTAGGTCAAAATTTTAGAGTTGGTGAAATATTCATCTTTTTCTAATTACAATTATAAAATAGGTATGAAAATTCCACCCGGCTCCTGATCATCTCTGTAACTGCTTAAAAAAAAAATCAGTGAGGGATTTCAGTGAAAATTAATACTGAAATATCATAAAAATAAAAGCCCATATATTTTGGGGGGAAAATACTGAACCATTTTTGAGTTCTGCTTCTCCCTTTTTTGCACGCTTGAGCATAGGGACCACCTCTCATGCAGGTGCCTGAGTCTGCCACTAACCCCCCCTGTCCCCACAAGGGTTTATAGAATGTTCCATCTCTAATTGACTTTTGGTTTGCATTGACCAGAGAATCCAAGAGCTTGAAGCCACCTTGTACAATGCTTTGCAGCAGGAAACGGTGATAAAGTTTGGGGAACTGCTCACTGAAAAACAGCAGGAAGAGCTGAGGACAGCAGTAGAAAAACTAAGACGTCAGATGCTGAGGAAAAGCAGAGAATATGATTGCCAGATTCTTCAGGAGAGGATGGAGCTGCTCCAGCAGGCGCATCAGGTAAGACACAGGAACCAAACACATGTGGATCTATTCAATTTTATTGTATAAGAACATAAGCTGAGGTCAAACTTAGGCAAGCTGCAGGTTCATGTGTGAGCCTGGTGTGTAGTTTTTTGAGTTATCATCTTGTGGATTGTGTCTTTACTGTGTGCACAACTGCACGCAGTATTATTTTGTGATGGATTGTTTTGGCATATTTAGACTCTTAAAATTCCAAACCAAATGGATTTCATCCAGAGTTCTGTCTACATGAATCCAGCTTTGTAATGCAAATGGTCACCCCTAGTTATTGGACTTGGTACAGGAGGGACTGTATGAAGGGCTCTGGCTCATGTTAATAGGAGAGCTGTCTGTTTTTCCAGATACTGCTGCTCTGTCTCTCCTAAAGTGGGCAGTTGTTGTTTTATCACTGAGATGTAATACTACGTTTCACATTCAAAGACCAGTGTTTGCTGCTGTACAAGCTGTGAGGTCCCAAAGCAGAATGGCAAACAATCACCATGTGCTAATTAATGTGACAGCTCTAAAATGAAACAAAACCTACTCACCAGTTGTTTATGGGAATAAAGAAAGAGCATGCACAGTGGTTAGGGTTTTTCTGTTCAGACATGAGGATGTAGTTTTCACAATCCTGCCTGATTCTGAGTTGGAGACTTGAAACTGGTCCACCTTATTTCAGGTAAGCACCTTTCTTGCTGGGCTTTTGCGGAGCGAAGAACTTTCTGATTTCAGCAGTGACCGTTGCCTTGATTAACACTGCCAGAGGAGTTCTGGCTTCTTTGAAAAACCTCTGTTGCAGATGGGGTTGGGAAAGGATGAGAGGCAACGAAGGGAACAGGCAGTGTTTGAAGGCTGCCATCTGCTACTTCTCTGATCGCCAAGACAGTTAGGAAGATGGTCACAGGAATGCCATCTACCCTCCAATGCCGGGTGCTCCAGGTGTCTCCTGGTTTGTCCCTCTGGCTTTCTGCGGTTTGCTGGCCCACAAGCTTACTCCCTGGCTGAACAGAGAAAAGATAGAGATTCATAGCTTCATTTTTCATGGTTGTAATTCTGTCTTCTACTCTGGGATATTTTTTCCCCAAATGCCAAAAGTTAAAATCATGTTATGTTTTTTTTTAATAGTATCTAGCACTGCTTAAAATCCACCTTGACAACAAATTACCTCTTTCCAGCTCACCACAGAATCAATATTTACATAGTACCATATATATTTATCATTTCAGATCTAGTAATAATACTTTACTCCTCTTTCAACACATCAAACCAAAAAAAATCATAATGAATCATGACATAATTCTAAAGAGTGTAACTGTGATATAATAGTATTTACCTCCAGACCGTATGCTTTCCCTCTCTTTACCACATGATTAATATAAAAGCAGAAATGTGGAACAGATCCTCTATTGATATGAATAAGAACAGCTCTGTCTTCAGTTTGATTTCCAGCATTTGAGGATGCAGTCGAATATATGCAACAGCATATCTGAGCAGTGGTACATGAGGTCAAGTCGGAGCTAGGGAGGGCTGGCGGATGGACCGATGGTAGTGCACCAGATGATCCCTGCCAAAGAAATGGATCTGTTCGTGCCTAGGCTTTTAGCACTTGGGACACTGCGTTACTTGTTCAGTGGAGCAAGCCTACTAAGAACTTGGTCTGGATGTTTTCTTTTCTAATTTCCAGAGGATCCGAGATTTAGAAGATAAAACTGACATCCAAAAGAGACAAATCAAGGATCTGGAGGAAAAGGTTAGTTCTGTTATGTTTCTGAAGCAAAGTGATCAATTTTTAAGAGTCATGACCTAATTTTTGTGAACTACACGTGCTTTTTGTGTAGCTGGATCAGTTGGACCCTGTTAGTGTCTTTCTACTGTGCTTTCTTTTCAATTTGTGACTTTCATTATATCCAAACTTTAAGATTAGAGTCCACTCCACAACAAGCTATGTTTGATTTTAGGAAATAAATGATTACATGATGGACAGTTTTAATTACAGTGAATGATATTGGACCAAAAGATGAAGCCTTTACTTGGTTGTTATATACTGTCTTGGTAGACACTACTTCTATTAAAGCCAAGGTGAGGCTAGCAAGCAGGAAGGACTGAATGAAACTGAGTGAAGATTTGAAAACTGCCCTTACTTGGCAGGACTGAGGAACTCAGGTTCTGTTGCTGTCCTCTTTATTGATGCTTGCAATTGACTATGCAGTTTGAGTACAGTACAAAATCTTGCCTATAAATGGGACTATCCAAGAACTACATACATATATATACATATATATATATATATACACACACATATATATAAAAAAATAAAAGTATGTGTATATATATGCATTTTTATACTTACTTATGCAGAGCTGGGCTATACTGTATTTTTTTCAGGGAGTAAGGCCTGCTCTATCACATAAAGTTTTTATAATTTTAGATAGGTTAGGTAGCATTTTGGGGGGGGAAAAAATCACAGCTTGGGTCCAAAATAAAACATGAGCATCCTTTCTAGAAATACCAGACTTCCACTGCTGGTATAAGATGCATTGCCAGTGAGCGCTTTGCCAATATAGTTACATGTGTAGATATCTATGTACAAATATAATATGAAAGCCTGGCTATATTAATACAATGACAGTAATGCCAGTGAGTCCTTTGAGTTAGTATATATGTTCCTACAGTGAAATGTGGGCTTAATCTAAAACTTGATATACATCTTCCTTTCCACTTTTCTGCCAAAATTCTCGTACTGCTAGGACTCAGTGTCTTTCTCTCTAATACGTGTAGCTTGGAAATACGTGAGATCATAATGTGTGATGAAAATCAGAAACAAACTACAACTTATGCCATAATAATGAAAACCTGGAATATGAGACTTTTTATTGTCAATTTTCAAAAGAGCTTTCAACTCACAAAAATTCACATCCCAGAAGAAGATGCATTCATGATTAAAATGAGGCGTCCAAAAATTGAGTATTCAATGTTTAATGGTTAAGGTTTGACATTATGCATTATTCCCAGGCTATTTCTGGCATGGATTACAGGCAATATTTTTGAACCCACTTAAAAACCGTCCTGTGCTATGTTTGATATCCGGCTTTGTGACTTTGAGCAAGCCATCATGGTTCACAGTGACAAATACACCTTAGGCTTTCAAAATGGTGCCGACTGTAATTCATCGCTAAAATTAATGCAAAAATGGAATCTGTTTGTTTTCTAAACCTGGACATGGTTTGGCACTTACAGGAGCAACTAGGGAAATATAGTGTTCTCTAAATACATAATTATTTTAATTGTCCTGCAGAGTACAAAAAGAACTAATCCTGATGCTTACAACACCATGGCATCTTGTTTTTACACTGTCTTCTTTTTCTTCTGCAGTTTCTATTTCTATTCTTGTTCTTCTCTCTTGCCTTTATTCTTTGGCCTTGATGTCAATGTGCCTCTTGGAAAGGTAAGACTACTTCATTTATTTCCTCGAGGCTAGTGCTTCTTGCACAGACCTGAGGATCAGGTCCTTGTGTGTTATATTATGTATATCTGGGGAATTCAGCAGATCAGTGTCAATTGGCAGTAGTTCACAATGGACGGTGTTCACTGCTGAGCTTACACAGGAGTTACAGTCAGACCAGTGCTATCCAACATACAAGTGACTTGACAAAGTTTTCCGCTGATCCTAAGCTATTCAGAATGGTAAAAATAAAAGCCAGCTAGAATTTCCCAGTATCAAGCAGTCAAGAGAATTGCAGGTGAAATTCAGTACTGATGTTTGCAAAGTGATGCAGCTGGGAAAAAGTTTTAAATCTCAACTTTGTACACATCGTGATGGGCTCTGAACTGACTGCTGCCACTCAGATCACGAGGTTATAATAGATAAAGCTATAAAAGCATCAGCTCAGTGCTCAGAACTAGGAAAAGTACAAAAAAGGGCAAGAAAGGGTGATCAGCGGCTGAGGGAAAGAGGGCACGGCGGGGAGAGAGACTTCTCAGGCTCAGAAACACTATTAAAGGGAGGTGTGGGAGAGGTCTGGAAAATTCATCAGGGCATCGAATGGCCGAACAGGTTGCTGTTGTTCCCTGTGTCATCCAGCGCAAGCAATTATCATGTAACAACTTTGAAACAAACAACGACTGGTAGCTAATGATGGAGTACGTGGAGAAGTCTTGGCTATAGCACGCTTAGCAGCTGGAAGCTCAGAGTTCAAAAAGCAATGGGAAGATGGGGAAGTAAATCAGGCAGCTATGATGTGCTTGGCCTTACATTTTTCCCTCCATGCCTGGCCACCTTCAGAGCCCGGATGCTGGACTAAGTCGACCTTTTGTCTGACCCAGCATAAATGAAGTAGAACATGTCCTTGAGTCTTTAAATAAAAAATTATACAAGCTGTGTAATGACAGGTCAGAATTTTGTGGTTAGAGGACAGACGCATAGTATTAAATTTCTCACTATAACTCTTGGTTCTGTGGGCTGTGCCAATAAATAAACTTTTCTGCCCCGCACTTGAGACAAGCTGAGAACGAAGCACTGTGCGTGGAAGATGCTTCACCATGCCCTTCCACCGTTTGTGCTAGCTTAGCACTTGTTTCCAGATGCAACTCAAGATATTGGTCATAATTAAGTGTCATAAGTCCTTTTTTTTAATTGGGGGGGGGGGGAAGAGAAAGCGTCCTACTTTGTGCTTCATTTCAGCTACATCAAGGTTTTTTTTCCTGTAGTTTTGCGTTGATGGTGAGACAGCTTTTGATTAGCTGTAGCAACTGGAATCCACTGCTTCCTGGGCTGAACAGACCTCAAAATGAATGTTTTCGTGGGCTTAGAGAGCAGTATATAGAGGGTGGGCTGGACGGGGAATGAACCAAAGGAAAGAAGTGTGTGTGTGGGGGGGGGGGGGGGGGGGGTGTTGACAGATCAGTGATTGTGGCTCCTGTAAACAATTGCCAATCTCAATATAGATTTGCCACTATTTAAAACATACCACCCTGATCCAATGAACATTATTTTAGAGGTTAAGTTATGGCTGCACACTCACTAATGAAGTTTCTGCAGCAGGATTTCTGGGAATGATGACGCAGCACAGCAGCTGGGAGTTATTTTGAGTGGCCATAACTAGTGAAAATTTGATTTTACAGTTTCTGCTCACTCATAGTGGAAGGTTTTCTGCAATAGACAAATTATGTATAGGCTAATTTTAAGAAGCCAAAAATTTCAAAGTACAAAGTATGAACTGATAGTGACATTTGCAAGAACCTGTCTCTATTAGTTCTTCCCAGCTGCTTATACTGTTGTCCCTTTTTTTAATGGTGCAGTTTCAGAATTTTTAAGATGCTCATACACCCTAGTTTTGCCAGTGTTAATATTGGTTATGATGGAAGAAATAATAAGAAACTCAAAAACCTTGACCCCAGTTCTTTGAAAATGTACCTCATGAGATATCCCTTGCTCAGTTTAGGTCACCTTGATTAAAAATGCATTCATGACATTAAACTACTAAAGAATCTTTCCTAATCCCGTCTCTTTTAAGATGGAGCCCAGCAGAGTCTTTGCAGGTAGAGCGTGCATGCTGGGAGCATCCAAATTACAATTTTCTTCAACACTAGAATTCATCAGGAAGTGTTGTCTTCCTGATGTTTTATTGTTTTTAGTTTTAAAAAATATATTTTTTCAAAGGTTTAAAAAAAACCCTCAGTGTGTGGTAGATGCAAATGCCAAAAAGATCCATAAATGTAGATACAAATAATTTGTGTTAATAAATATGATATTTTTCATTAGAAAATGAAAAGGTGATTTGCATGAAAACTTTCATCTACCTGTAATTAGACTTAAAATAGGAAAAGCCCTAGTTTCAGGGCAAAATGGTCAATGTATGGGACTACATGAGACTATATGCATGTTTTTGGTATGCCAGCGAGGAAGGGAAAGAAGGGAACCTAGGAGCTACAGAGGTAACGTGGATGAATCACTTGGGCTGGCTTTTCAGGAATTGCAGGTATATACTAGTATCTTTTGAAATAAGCACTTCTGAAAATAGAGAAATCCCTACCATTTTGAGATAAGAATTCCAGCAGTGCTGCTTAATTCTTTGTCTTGGAGCCTGTGAAAATACCTAAAATGCCCTGAAACATTTAAGTGCCTGCATGCCAAGAAAAAAAACCTTCAGTGGGTATTTGTGTGCACCGATTCCATGGTGACTTTCATATTGCTGTCTTAACAGCCTTGTAATTATTTCAGCAATGTATTCAAAGGCAGACTGAATCCTTTCTGGCAGAGGAGCCATCCCTTCCCTCTGCTCAAAGCAGGAGGGGGAAAGACAGACATGTACAAGGAGAAAAATCAAGAACATAAACAAAACCTCCACACTTGCTGATTTCATTTATGCCCTCTCGGCCTCTTTTGAAGGCAGGTTTTGTCTGGTCAGAGAAAGCTGATGCGAGGTTTATGTCAGAACTCTACGTTTCTCCCAAGCATGAAGCAGGTGGCTGTGTGCGTGCAGTGCTTCTTCCACCTGCAGCTGCCTGCGGGGTCCCATCTCTAGCACAGGCTTTCAGCTCATGTGAGGCATTGAGTTGACTCCTCATTTGTGCATAATAATAATAATAGTCAAAGGAAACTAAATCATTTTTCTGCGCTGTTAAGATAGCTGCAGCAGACGCAGCATCACAGCAAGCCTCATGTCTGCAGAGTGTTTTACCAAGGCATGTCACCCTGCCGCTGCAAAGCGCCGAATCTTGTAACCTGCCCATCGATTCCCCAAAGCAATACGATAACTCAGGCAGCTCTTAGCTGCTCTTCCTCTGTCTGGTCCCAGGCTGCACTCGCTGCACCGAGCTCCGTGAGATCCTTGAATCTCGAGGCCTGAGGGGAAGGCTGAAGACAGGAGCAGGCTGGGAGTGGCACTGGCAAGACTGAGAGAAATTTTAGCAAAGTCACATTTTTCTGAGGCTGGAGCACACAGAATCAGAGGGAATAACTAAACAACATTGTTTTATGTTTCCCATCTCTTTAAAATCCACTTGCACACCTAGGTGCCTTTGACATTTGAAGTAACACAGCAGGGGTGAGCGTGGCGTGGGGAGCGTGCCATCAACGTTTCTGCTTCTTAGAACTACTGATGGCACATGTGAGAGGGGAGATTTTTGAAAAATTGCCTTAGTTCCTCTGGACACCATTTTACTTTGCTAGCCTTATCATGGGAGACTTCAAGTAGTTTCCTTGATGAAACAAAAAACCCCCACAGTGCATCCTTGAAATGCACGTAGGGAACCATTTGATGACAAAAAGTCTTTGTTTTTGTTCATCCCTTGCTGCAGTTTATCCTTTCCCAACCTTTTATTTAGCCGAGGGCAAGCTATGATGCAGTCGCAGATGATGCTTTCTGGCTTCTTTCTCTCGCAGGGTTGGTACAGCACCCACTGCTGTATTTTTCAGATAAGGAAGGACAAGCGTTTGAAAGAGTGGGTGAATGAAACCATGTGCAAAAAAATTTAGCATCCGTACCAGAACTCTCTAGTTCCTGTTTGTATGGGATTTCCCTATCTGAGGGTTTTTTCTGTACTTGTGTGTATCCATGTTCATGTAAAGACGCATCTGTGATCACATAGAGAAATCTGGTTTGCATGTATTTTGCACTCAGTAAAATTTGTATTGTTGACTTGAATGGTGAGAGAGCAGAGGAAAAATAGGCCATTTTTTATTTCTGCTTTCAAAGACAAAAACCTACAGTTCTTTTCTGTATGCAGGAAAGTCCCCCTCAGAAGGGGACCAGCCTGTGCTTGCCTCGTTGTTGCACTGATGGAAGTTCTGGGGCTGGCCTGCAGCTGCAAGCCTGTCACCTCCGTCACCTCTCCTGTCACGGGTGACTTCTAGGCAGCTTCTTGGACCTGACGGTTTTCCATGGGCCAGTGCATAAATATTCATCTGGAAATGCCTGTGGGAACTTTCATGGACCGGAGGGATGCATCTTGCAGTGTTCAAACAGAGAGGCCTGGTTTGTGTTTAAGTTGATAACTAATTCCTTGCCAAAACACCCAGAATTTTCACAAATGCCTTTCGCACAGGCCGACAGGAACAGTCTGCCCAGCTAGCTGATAGGTGTCAGGGCGGATCTCTTCAGTGGTCTGAGGGATAGACAGCTGGATAGGCGGGTGGAGGAGCTTACCAATTATCTGATACAGATGTTTTTTCTTTTATCTTTAGAGTGCCAGACCACACAGATAAGTCCTTAGAAAGGCAAATGCTTCCAGCTCCCCCCGCCCCGATGAAGAGAACGTTGTTTACACCTATTTAAAAAAACCCCACAAATCAACAACCCATAGCCAAGACTGCAACCACCTTATGTTTTAAAGCCATCACTCAAGATTTGTTAATTGACAGTTCCTGTCTAAAGCTATGATATATGCTGCATTTAATGAAATTCTATATGTCAAAATTAAAAAATGGGGAAGAAAAATAAACAGTGAACTACATCACTTAGGAAAAACGTAAAGGGAATCAGCGAGGAACCACTTTCAGCTGATCGAGTCAAAGTGTGTCTTGGGCATGGAACCAAAGTTACAACCGAAAAATCTATCCCTGCTGTGCAGGGCGATCATTTAAGCGTAACGCCGTCCTCCCACGAATGGATCAAGAATAACAGGACAGAGCAGGAGAAACGCTTTACGGACTGTGAGGAGGTGCTGACGATAAAACGCTCCAGTTTCGGTAGTCTGGCTTTGCTGCTGCAGGGACTCTTTCTCTCTTTTGGCTTTACACTCAGGAACAATGACAGCTGCAAAGCGGGGGGGAAAAAGACAAAAAAATGCATTCTGGTTCACGGCGTGACGGGCAGCACCGGGCACCGTGTTTTGTGTTTGAGACCGCGCCGGAGCACCGCTCCCCGTGGCAAAGCGGGGGAAACCAGGCGTCCGGCTAAGGAGGACTTAGGCAGAGCTGTAGCCTTATCTCTCTTCACACGCCCTCCATGAAGACCAGCCTGTCCATTGTCAGACGCTTTCCGTAAGCTTTAAAGACTGCTGTAGAGGTAATAACGACCACGCTTGGTTTCGCTATTTGAATGACCTACCGAGGATCCCTGGACCGGGCCTGCAGAACGGCCTCCGAGGAAGAAAAGTGTGTTGGAGGGCAAGAGAAAAAAAACAGGCAAACTAACCCCAGTGCCCATATGATCTGATCCACCCAGCGTCAGCTTCCAGATGTTTCGTCTCGGCTTGGATGCTGCTGAACGTAGCAGCCCTTCTAAACGTTTTGGTTTGGCTCGTCAAGCTGATTTTGTTAGCTGGCTTACTAACCAATGACACATAAACCAAAAATGGGGGAAAACTGTGTGAAATTCATCCTCATTAGAAGCATGAACATGTATTACTGCTCTGTTTAGACTTTCCACCATTAAGAGTAACTAGCAGTTTGCGTTTCAAAGCATCGCTCACCTCTTTAGCCCGGGACTCCTGCACGCTCGCTGCAGCCTCATCGCAGCCAGCAGGAAACAAGCCCTGAGCAGTGTCAACACCTGCAACAAACACGAGGAAAGACGTTCCTGCATCCGCTGGGAGCAAACCAGCTGCATTCGGCTTCCCTTTTCGTATCAGCGTGCTGTACGAGCTAGGCACGGTACTGCACTCACCTGCGTCTCTGCTTTCATTTCCCTGGAAGTGGAGCCTGCTCTGTTTAACCTTCAGGTTCCTGTTGTTTGAGCTGCGTCTTGCACAGTGGGGCCTTAATTTTATCTGGGATTGAAATGGACTTTATTAGAAAATAGAAAATGAAGGGCCAGAATACAGCCTGTGCATTACTTAAACCTTAAACTTATTACTTAAGCAGCTTATGCACACAGAGCTTGCCTAGCAGAAGCTTTCAGAGCGCCTCTCTCTCCTGTTTGCTTGTTTGTTTTTACAGATGAAGCCACTGAGGCACAAAGCAGTGAAGTAACTTGCCACGATGATTCAGCAGGTCAAAGGCAGTTCCTGGACCATAGCAGGGATGAAGTTCATCTAGTAGAGGGGGTCCTTCTCCCTCACAGATATTTTTCGGCCAGAATAGCTTTTAATCGTTAAAGTCCGGCCACCCAAGTGGATTGCAGTGCTGAGCTCCATTTCTCCACAGTCCTCTGACATCCCCATTTCTTGCATGCCAGGAGGTTGTGCTGAGCCTTGCGTTGAAGCTTAGAAGCTATTAGCAAACGATTTTTTTCTCTCCTTAAAATTAATTTAAATTACAAAACGACTGCAGCTTCTAGAAGCAGTCTCTTCTAGCCAAGGGGTTTATTGCCTTCTGCACCAGCTGTAAGTTACGTTAAGTGAATGCAAGCCCATTGCATGCTCTGCGTTCACATTCTCTCCCTCCCCACCCTGTGCACCAGGTTGGCCCAGACCTACCACGTTGCCCTCCAAGGGTGCCGGTAGCAGTTCAGCCCCGAAGCTCCGGAGTCAGGCCCTTGGGGAGGCTCCCCACGCGCCTGTGACAAGGTAGATCACTAAGCAGCTCCTGAAAAAAATAGTGTCTGTTCCAGGCAGTCATGGAGAAGGTTCATGGCGTAGATAAAAGTGTCTAGTTCCAGGACATACCTGACTGGTTTTGTGGCAGGCTTCATCAGTTAGACCTTCTGAACTGGGCTGTGCACATCTTCCTCTCCTTTCTCTTTTCTGCCCTATTTCCCCTCCTTTACTCTTATATATGCGCATAGTCCTACCTATGCATGCAGGTGCTCCATTTCCAAGGGCTCCAGGGGTGGCAGACAATTCACAGTTCACCTTGGTGTGACTTGTAAATGGTCTGCGAACTTTTAAAGATTGCTGGATTTCCTCTGGAGATCTGAACAGCAGCTGCTTTACCCTCCCTGAAGCCTCACACAAGCCATGCCTAAAACACACTTGCTGATGTGACTAATACAAACCTTCTACTGTCAGCTAGATCAAAACGAGTTTGATGTTTGTGGGTGTATATATATATGTATACATATATATATATATCCCTGTTGTATATAGTAAATCACTGCTATAGTGTATGAAAGTGTACTTCCAATCTAGGTATGAGGAACCGAACCTAGAATTGCTTAGCTGCCCCAACTGGTACACTCCGCATTAGTTTAGTTTTACATCTCACGGGCAACTAGGTTTTGGTTCTGGTTTTGGGGCTTCTTTTTCAGCTGTTCCCTGTCCGGAAGCTGTTTATCCAGGGCTTTCTGTTGTTCCTGACCTTCAGCGACGCAAAGTACTGAGAATCCTCCCTCCAAATAGGCACCGCAGCCAGCCTCCCCTCCCCAAAACCAGCCAGCAAAGAGATGGGTTTGCCCCAGCTTTTGAGGGCTGCGGCGCAGGCCCGGCTTCCCCTGCTCCCCCCGCCCCGCACGCAGCGGGAGCCCCGTGCTCCAGGCTGCCGGTGCCCTCCGAGCAGCGGGAGAGGCACGTACGCGTGCCCGCTCGGCCTGAACAGGGTTTGACCTGCCGCTGCTGCTCCGCTGACCTGGAGGCTTGGCCAGTGGGTCAGACCCTCCAATCTAAGCACTTCCGATGAAGGCCTGGTTAGGGGAGAGGAATTCAGGCAATAGGGTTAGCAAAAGGGAAAAAAGATCTTCTTGCAGTATTATAAGCCTGGCTCACAGCCCCATCCGCTCCTATTGCCATGCCTCGGGGATGCAGCACTTAGGTCTTTCTTCTTGTTGTACACGTGCTGGATTTGCAGCGCTCTGCCCAGCCGCGGGGAGGATCCTCTGGATCCCCGGGACCGGCTCGGCCGGGCTTCCCGCCCCGCTGGGCAGCTGCAGATGCAGCCACGCGCTTGCTGCTGGCCCCGAGGCTGCCTTTCTTTTCCCCCGTCCTCCCTCACATCGGCACCTGTGCGTGTTTTATTTATATATACATATATATATATATATGTGTGTGTAAATATACATACATACATATATATTTTTTGTTGTTGTTGTTGTTCCCAAATTTTTTGGTGTGTATTCCAGGAGAGAATTGTAAATGACTTGGCAGAATGACCCTTTGATAAACACTGGACATGTATCTGTACTATATGTATTAACGTGTAGAAGAGAATCCTTATTGTATGTAAAGTTTTATGAATGGTTATTTTTTAATTTATGTATTTAATATAGGATTCAATGACCTCTGGTGTTTTAGTTTGTATAAAAAAATAAAACAGCAACCTTTTTAAAAAAAATCTCACTTTACATTCACGGAGATGTTCAGTGTCTGTCTGGAATCTGTTTATGGGTGTCAGTTCAGACCGTTGAGGCACGTCTGCCTCGCCGGCTCGCTCCCTCTGACATGCTTTCAACCCATGGAGGGGAAGACTGGAGAGGCTGAGCCAGAATACGGCATATTCCTGGGTCATAATTCTGTTAAAAAAAAGGAAAAGCTTTGCATCAGTCTGTCCTTCAGTGGGCATCCTGAGGTGATTAGTTGATAAGGGAAAGGCAGTTCAGTTTTCCCAGGATGGGCCCAAGTGTGAATTTATTGGTTTTTTTGATAGGCCTGCGCAGCAAAACCAAACAAACAAACACAAAAAAAAATCTCCTTTTTTCCCTGGTGTTGGGGGAGAAGGCTGTATTTGTATTTCGGGGGGGGGCCTTATGAAGGTGGGGACGCTTGCTCCAATTTTTGAAAGAATGGGCTTCGTTATCTCTGCGCTGGCTGTACTCGGTCCCCTGCCGCTCCGCAGCACGGGCCCTTCCCTCCGGACGCCTCTCCCCGCGCCCACGGGCTCCGGCTCCGAGATGCTGCACGAGCACAGCCGCAGAGCTGCGGGCCGGTAGCCTGCACGCCAGCCTCGTTTGTTGAAAACAGGGCCCGCTGCATGAATGGAGCAGGCAGAAGCCGTAGCGCAGCCGCCCCTCCGCGCTTGCCCCCGGCACGTTTCGCCGCCGGGAGCTGCGGTCCGGGCGGGCAGGGAGCCCGGGGTCCCGGCGCGGTGCCTCCCCGGCATCGCTCTCCCGAGGGTCTCGGGCAGCGCCGGAGCCCTCCGAACCGGGGAAGCCGCGACACCGTCGCTGGATTTGCTGCCTCTGGACTCGCGGCCCTGCCGGGAGCCGGGACCTGCAGCGGAGCAGCCTCCTGCGCTTGTGGCAGCTGCACGGTTTTGCCGGCTGGTGGCACAGCTGCGAGGCAGCCTTGCTCTGCTAGATGGACTTTTAATATAAAATAATAAAACATGTTGCTCTGACATATAATTTCTGTCTCGGTGTCTTCAGAAAGATTCATACAAGCAATCGTTCATCTGAATTATTTGTATTATTCATCCCGTTCTAAGTGGATGTTTCCATCTGGTAATGTCCTTCCTCCTCCCTTAGCAGATGCGCGTAGCCCTGGCCAGAGTCTTGGACCCGGAGCTGAACACTCCCAGCTCAGGTGTTTCTATTCTTCTATGACTATATCTTGCAAAAATGTCTGTTTTTGCAAACATTTCAGCCATTAAACTCAAAAGGAATTTGTGAGAAAATAAATGCAAGCTGGCACAAATAGAGCTGAAAAACAAGTTTCCATAAAATTCAAGCAAACAGTTTTGGAAGAATGTTTAGTAGTAGCCAATCAAATTAAAAA
The DNA here is from genome assembly GCF_036370855.1 of Dromaius novaehollandiae. NCBI lineage: Eukaryota > Metazoa > Chordata > Aves > Casuariiformes > Dromaiidae > Dromaius > Dromaius novaehollandiae. The sequence continues at coordinate 23,327,587 of NC_088112.1, read as the reverse complement.
AATACACTACCTAAACCAGTAACAACAGTGGTGATAAACAGAAATGACTGGGTTTTTTGCCAGACTTCACCATCCTGAGGTACCAATAATATTTTCCATTGTGATTCCCAAGCACTAAAAAGTTTATTTTCACTGCAGGTAATGCTCTCTGAAACCTTTTAGACACCGTCCCCCCTAGGTAAATCTATGCAAGTGCTCCAGTTTGAAATGAACTTTAGAGCTGATCAGAGTGTGATCTAATATAGTCTATATTAGAGATATATTATATTATTATTCTCTATATTGGAGAATAACATTATTGTTACGGGCTCTGTCATAAGCAGAGGAGAAGTAGAGATGCCCAACTGGTTAAACAAAGCTCTTGAAAATATGAACCAGGTCTGTCAGGAGAAAAGAGAATGAGTCTGAAATTCAGGCTTTTGTTCTTGCTTCGCGGTGTATTACTCAAAAGTACCAAATACGCCAGAAAAATAAAACTTCTGCTTAAAACATGTATTGAATCATTTTCTACCAGAAGAATGCAAGCTGACCTTCTCTGGCAGATGTAAGAACAACAGAGCAGGAAACTAAATTGACTTCCATCACATTTAATCCTTAGACTCGTAAGATCTCCCAGAGTGCCCATTTGGGAAATAAGGTTTGTGATTTTTCATGAGTATTTAACCACCAGAGGAAACTGATGAACTGCGGTTGCCGAAGTCTTTTGTGAGCTTTTGGAGCGTTACCTGGTATCTTCGCGCCCATCCAAGCATCCGGGAGGAGGAAACGTCTCCTCCGCCCTTTCCGAGGGGCGCTGGGGCAAAGCCCTCCTTCTGCCTTCCCTGGAGCAAACCTTTGCTGTAGTTAAGCCCTGATCTGCCAAGTCAGACAAGACGACTCAGAAAGGGAAAAAAGCCCTGGGCAGTTTTACCCTCCAGCTTTGGCGGCAGGAATACGGAGGAAGAGAAGCAGTCGAAGCTCGAGCCAGAAGCAGCGCGATGAACCCAGCACCTAGGGCCGTGCACGCCAGGGCCCCGTCTAGCACCGGTCGTCTCCTGCCTCTCCCCTACTCCCACAGCATCCCTGTTCCGAACCATCGGCTTTTTGCCTGCTCCTTCCTGGGTGTGGGGGCTTGGCCTCACGGCTGGACCGCTGCAGCGGAGCCGTCGCCGGTGCCCGCCTCGCGCCTGGCGGGGTTTCTCCCCTCGCTCGGGGAACAGGCTGGGCTCGTCCCACTCCTGCAGAGGTTTTCACTTCGCCAAGAAAGACCTTCCTGCTCCGAGCCTGGGCAGCCGCCAACAGCAGCGCGGCTTTTGCGCCGGTTGTCAGAGAGACAAAACATTATTCAGCTCTTCTTGGGAAGCTGCGATGCCGGCGGCGGAAGCGAGCACGACCCTGGGAGCGGGGCGCTCCGCAGAGAGACCGAACGGGAGGGACGTGCCGGGGAGGTCGCAGAGCGGGGACGGAAAGCGCGTTTTGAAAGTGCAACGTGTCGGCCATGTATTTACACCCATCCCATCTTTTTACACTCAAATCCCCGACAAATCTAACTTAGGGAATATTTTATTGCAAGAGAATAGCCCAATACATTAGTCTTGTTTATTTTGAAGAACAATTAATGTCTTCCCTATGATCTACTGCAACTGGTGTCTTTAAAGTGTTGTTAAGACACTAAAACACATTAAATGGGCCCAAGACACAAAAATTGTGAACTCGATTTAGATCACTACGATTGCAGAGGCCAAAAATGTTTGTATCCAACCCGCTTACACAATAATCTTCAAATAATGAATGAAGCGGAGCACTTGAGCCAACCGGTCTCCTCTTCTTTGGTTATAACAACCTGAGGGGCATTCAATGTTAAAATTCACTGATTTATAATTAAACCAAGGAGAATTACGCATATAAATCCACTACGGGACGTGTGGAACAAGCCTGGCTGGCTTCGTCTAGCAAACCGATGCCGCGAGGGCGGCGAGCAGCCCTGCGAGTAGCCGCATGGTGCAGCGCAAGTGGATGCGTCGAGGCAGGTAAACGCTGCCGAGAGAGGGACGGCTGCTGGCTCGGGGACGGAGCTGACCGAAGGCGGAGAGGGCGTGAACGCGCTGCGGTCCGTGAGGAGCCGGGGCGGCTTCCCAGCTGGAGCCCCGCTCCCCCCGCGGCCGGGGCAGCCCCGTCCTGCTGCAGCCGCCTGCGCTCGGCTCGCGGCTGCCCGGCCCCGGACGCCTCGGACGCCCTGCAGTGACAACGACAGCAGTAAAAATAATAGCTATTGTGATGATTCCACAGCAAAATGAACTCTAACAGCATTGGAAAGAAAAAGAACCGCTTTCAAAATGGGGAATTCTCACAAATGGAATTAATTTGTGGTTTGTTGGGAAAACTATAAATAGTGCAACATCCAGTTTGTATTTAGAATGTTCTGTCATCTAGAGGCGCCAAGAAGCGGCACTCGCACTCTTGCATCGACGCAGTGGCATGAGGGCGGTGTTACCTGGCCGCGGGGTGAAGGTGCTGCGCCCCGCCGTGACCCCGCGGCCTCCTGGCAAGCTGGGTCTTGTCCCCCCCCCCGCCCGGGAGCCCAGGGCATCATGGCTGATCCGTGAGTAAAGAGTGCCCGTCACGCAGAGACGCGTATTTATTAGATGCTGACCGCAGGGGACGTGGGGAGAACGAGCACTCGTGAAACAAGGTGACTTGCAGAAAGAATCTGGATGGTTAAAAAAAATCGCATAGCTTCACCTGGTTTCTTTTAGCCCCATAAAGCAGAGTTGCTGAGTTACTGCATTCTTGTTTGATGTCTTACATGAAATCATATTACTAAGTCCAGAGGCACAGCTGACTTTTCTCCGCTCGCTGGTGAGCATTTCCCCGTTGCTACAGCAACTGCCATGAATTGTCCTGCCAGCCTCTGAGCCCTGACGTGCTCGTAGCAGCGATGCAACCCCTGAGACCCAGTGTGCTCGTAGCAGTGATGCAACCTCCGAGACCTGGCATGCTCATCGCAGTGATGCAACCTCCGAGACCTGGCATGCTCATAGCAGTGATGCAACCTCCAAGACCCAGCATGCTCATAGCAGTGACACAGCCTCTGAGACCTGGCATGCTCATCGCAGTGATGCAGCCTCCAAGACCTGGCATGCTCATAGCAGCGATGCAACCCCTGAGACCCAGTGTGCTCGTAGCAGTGATGCAACCTCCAAGACCTGGCATGCTCATCGCAGTGATGCAACCTCCGAGACCTGGCATGCTCATAGCAGTGACACAGCCTCTGAGACCTGGCATGCTCATCGCAGTGATGCAGCCTCCAAGACCTGGCATGCTCATAGCAGCGATGCAACCCCTGAGACCCAGTGTGCTCGTAGCAGTGATGCAACCTCCAAGACCTGGCATGCTCATAGCAGTGATGCAACCTCCAAGACCCAGCATGCTCATAGCAGTGACACAACCTCTGAGACCCAGCGTGCTCGTAGCGGCGATGCAACCTCTGAGACCCGGCCTGCTCATGGTGGCGATGCAGCCTCTGGGAACCGACGTGCTCATAGCAGTGATGCAGCCCCTGAAACCCGGTGTCTTTGCAGTGGCAATGCAACCCCTGAGACTTGGCGTGTTTGTAGCAGCGAGGCAATCTCTCCTACCCAGCGTGCTCGTAGCGGCGATGCAACCTCTGAGACCTGGCGTGCTCATAGCAGCGCTGTGCCCCGCTCCCTGCAGAGCACCGCGGCTGCTCCCGCACCGGCTCTGGCTCCAGCTGCTCGGGTGCCGGGAGCCGCGAGAGCCCCTGGCAGGGCTCCACGGGGAGGAAGGACAAGAACGGTAGGAAGGAGGGAGACAGCGAGCAGAGTAAGGGAAATGTGCAGCACAGCCTCAGGCAGGACACAACTGTGCCAGCCCAGACCCCTTACCGGCAGGCTTAGAGGGAAACGCGAGCGTTGCCCAGAGCAAGCCTGTTACTTGGGGAGCAACCTGTCCTCGGGGCCGCCCCACGCCGGACACTGGCCCGGTGCGGGTGTCCCACAAGGCCTGGAGGCTGTAGCTGGCAGGCAGAAATTCTTGGCGTGTTTTTCACTGTGGTTTTGGTTCAGGCATCGCTCAAACTATGCTCGCGGGTCAAAATGCCGCTGTGGTTGGCTACACATCTGCTCGTCAGTGGCTGCTGCTTCCCAGATGCTTTAAAGGCTTCGAGCAGACTGTTTCCTTTATGAACAAACTGCAAAATAATTTCCATAATAATCATAAAATAGCGACTCACTTACCTTTTATTCCTTTATACCAGCCGTGGTGCGGTTTTGTGCTTTCAGAGGTCTGAATGGGGATGCTTCTGGATGCCTCCTTTTGTGCATCCCTTGCATGCTTTCAGCCATCCCGGAAGGCCAGCAGCACTAACCTGACACAAAACGCACTTTACGAAACAAGATTGTTGTCCTGCTTTGCAGGGTCCAGGGGACATAACGCGCTTCGCCTCCCGCAGAGGGTTGGGGGCTCTGGGAGCAGCGCCCCCCCCCCCCCCCCCCCCCCGGCGGGGAATCCGCCGCCCTGCCGCAGCCCCAGCTGCCAGCGAGCAGCGTTTCGGGCAGCAGTTGCCAGGTCAGGGATCTGACCGCCTGTCCCGGCACAAGCGAAACACAACTGGGTGGCTTTGGGACCAACGGAGAGCGTACAGCGAAAGAGCAAAAGGGAAATTGGCAGATGGAGACGCACTTAGCACACAAGAAAAGCAGGCTGCTTTCATTAGGTAGCTAAAAAAGGTATTTATGAATGAAACCTGAGCAAATCTCACGTGGGCGTCTGACAGGTAACGCTGGCCACCATCAGCTCTTTGCATTAAAAAGACAACAGCCTGCAATAGCGGGATAGTTGGGTGCCTTCGTAGGGGGGACGGGGCCTGCAGGGCGCCGGGGCATCCTTCGCCTGGCCTTTAGTGAGCTAGCCCGGGCGCTGAAGGAAGGAGCCGGCTGTTTAGGTGACGGGTAGTCGCCCGGTCCGACCCGCAAGAGCACAACCGCGGCGCGGCTGCATCGGAGCCGCTGCACGTGCCTGGCTCTGGCACGCGCCTCCTCACTGCCCTGCGGGAACAGCGGCACGGCAAAGAAGAAACGCGGCTAAGCAGAAGGGCCACGCTGAAAACGGAAACTGCCGTGAATGCGCTCAAAGCATTTGCACATTTAAATTCCTGCAGCTTTCAACTCTGAAGCAATAAATTTGAAAGTAAAATAACTTTTCAGTTTGAAGTTTACAGCCTTTGCCATTAGAGGTCTGAAATTCTTAAAAGCCTGTGTGTTTTACGAGATGTAAGAAAGCGCTATTGTGGTTAAGGCACTGGCACATCTGGGGTGCAGGCTGATTTCAAACTCAGACATCCAAAGTTTGGCATGCACAGACAGACAACATAAATATGCTTTCATAGGGAAACGACTAACATGCTGCCTTTTAAAATGCTCCAATCCAAAACACCCCGCTGTGTTTCGGAAGTTCACGTCCATCCGAGACTCGCACCTCGCCCGTGCTCGACTAGGGGCCCCTATCCAGGCCCTGGGTTTGGGTGTGGAGTTACCCCCTTCCCAGCAGCGAGTCCGTTTCTCCGTCTCTGCATCCGTGTCTCTACTTCCCTTTCTATTTTTTCAAGTTTAGCAAAATTCACGGAGGGACGACATCAGCACAGCGGTGTTTTTGCGGTGCACAGTGCGCTGCTGGGCAGGACCAAGCCCGCGGTGCCATCAGCCGGGTTGATTTTCGCCCCTTCCCTGCGCCCTGCGGTTGGTGCCACACGCACGAGCCGGCGGGTTGGGAGCGAAAGCAGCTGAGGTGCCTTAACCAAGGAGGGATCCGGGAACGGCCCTTCGGACGCAGCAGAGGAGCACCTGCAGATGCAGCGTGAGGAGAAGCCGTAGGTGCTGCTTCGGCGTCGGTGCGGCACAGCGATGCTGCGAGGCCCGTGGACCCCCCCCCCCCCCCCAGCCGCTCTTCCAAACCTGCTGGAGATTCTGACGTCCGCAAGCCGTGTCTGCAGCCGGCAGCGGGGCGCAGCGTCGCCCGTGCGGCCACCGGCCACCGGCCACCGCGGGCTGCCTTCCGCGGCGGGAGCAGCGCGGAGACGTGGGCTGCGGTGGCCTTTCTCCAGCACGTCCTTCGCAAGCAGCACGGCGGGGCTGTGTCTGTTTTAACCTCTCTGTCCAAGACACAGCCCAGCACCCCTTAATGGCTGTAGGACAGTTTGGCACTAATTCCAAGGGGAATTACGTGGAGCAGCGAATACGGGCTGAACACAAACGCTACTATAACTAGCTTCGACGGAGGTGCGGCTTGCTGGGGCTGGACCTGCTGAAAGGCTCTTGTGTTTGCTGCTCTGCTTGCTTGCTGCTCGGTAAAACTTGCCCCCTCCTCTGCCCCGCCACGCGGGGTGTGATCCTGGGGGAGGCTCTGAAAGGCCCCCGCTCATTCACGCCCTGCCTCTCCCCCCGCCTCGCGGAGCCCCATCGCCAGGCTTCACTGATGAGCCAGGCATCTTCTGTGCGCCAAAACCATGAAAACCGTCAATGGTCTGGCTGCTTTATAGCACAGAGCAAGCCTGACTCTGACTTGATCCGCACCAGTTTTTCAGAGGTGCCTCTCCAGCGAGCTGCATTCCAGCTACCGCACCTTTACCGCAGCCCTGTTAAAACAGCAGGGCAATGCAGCCAGCCCTCCCGGCCGAGCGGGGTGCAGCGAGACGGAAGCACTGCTGTTATGTCGTCTGCTTTTGACGGCAGGCAGCAGTGAGCAGCAGAAATGGAAGTAAAACTGCAACTGGCAAGTTGCAGCGCGCCCGTGACCTTTGCAGTTGCTCCCTCTGGAACGTCCGTGTCCCCTCCGGTCTTGGCCCCGCCGCAAGGAAAACAGCGTCGGGGCTGCGGCGGGTCCCGCTCTGCCGTGTCGCAAGAGCCGTGGGAGAGGAGCGGCGCCGCGGTCTGCTCCGGCCTCCCGGCTCCGATCCCCGGGCCAGGCTGCGGGAGCGGCGGCCGCGGCAGGGCGGACGGGCCGGCACGTTGCTCCACCGGCCAGCTCCCCGGCAACGTGCCGGCCGCGACGGAGGGCGAAGGCGGGCGCTTCCCCCGCGCAGGGGTCCGTGCCCCCCTGCAGCCGCTGCAGCACGAGGCCCCTCGTCCCGTCGCGCCCGCGCGGCACCAGCGCGCAACACCCCGGAGAGCGAAACCAGAGAAACCACACAGCAGTAAGCGGCTCTCTCAAAAAATCCAAAACCCACTTAAAGTCCCTAGTGTTTATCTTCCCCAGATCCCTTTTATGGCTCTGAACAGCCTCGAGCGAAGCTGCAGTGAGGCGTCCCAGAGGGGCAGCACCGATCCCGACCGCGGCCGGAGGCAGCGAGCAGGGTGCTCGCTCCGGGCAGCTCCCTCCCGAGCCGCGTGCCGACGGCGGTCCAGCTGATGATGGTCCGGAAGATGCTGCCGGCCCGCAGCGCTGGCCGTCCGCGCGCCCGGCCGGGGCCGCAGGGCGATGGCAGTCAGGAGCCCCGTGCAGCGCAGGGGACGCCCCGCGCTTTGGCCGCGGTGCTGCCACGGGCTCGAAACGGCACCCGGGGCTCCCACGGGTCTGCTGACGCGCTGCAGCCCTCACGTGAAATGTGCCGGTTACGCTCGTGCAAGTTATTTCCATAATGCATTTTGGCCGTTACCGACCTGGTTAGAATTGAATAAGTAGATAAAGCTGTAGCTTATCGTGAAGCCCCAGAGCTGTCTGCTTCACCTGGAAAAACATGCCTTGGAAAACTTCGAGGACTTTCAGCTGATCGGAGGGGGACATGTCTGAGGATCTAACAGAAGGATCTTTGCAGTTAGCCTCTTTTTCTGTTTTCTCTCTGATGCACAAAACTTCCAGCGTCCTAAGGGTCCGCTCCACACCAAGCCAGACAGCTGTTGCACGGCTGCGGTCTCCCCCTTCCTGGCTGCGATCCTGAAAATGCCCACGGACCTGCGACCTGCAGAAGACGTCCACAGCTTCACTTGGTAGTTCCCGGAGGGCTGGAGCTGCGTCTCTGGGCTCGTCTCGAACTCTCTCCATCTCGGTGCGAGGTGACCAGCTGGAGCTCCCCTGACGTGCAGAACCTGCTCGACTGCCAGGTTTTCCTCCTCGCTGCTTCTGGAGGGTCCAGATAACTGCGTGGACTCTACCCATTTTGAAATATTTCAGGTTTTGAACTGACCCTGGGCTGCTCTGTACTTCCGAACCTCCTAGACTCGTTACGTCGGTTGTCTTGTGAGAGCTGTGCCTCTGGCACCCTTGTCTCCTGCAGCCTCACAATTCAGTGACCAACCTGACCGTGATGCCCGCAGCATCGTGAGAGTCCGTCTGCCTTGAGGAAGAGGTGCTCCTTCCGTGAAGGACAAGGAGAGGGAGCAGGAGGGAGAGGTCTCCTGTTCCACAACTATTATGTGTTAACATTTCAGCTATCACCTCATTTCAGAGAAAAAAACATATGCTGAAATGTTGGAATTTCCCCCAGATTTTGCTGAACACTAAACAAATCTGGAAATAAACAGCATCACTCAATTTCAGAAGTATTCTTGGAATAGCCTGTCACAGACTTCTATAGGCGTCTTCCAGCGGCTCACCAGCGTAGTGCTCTCCGTGAGTCCCGTCAGCGCGGAAGGCTCCAAAAGCCGACTGAAGCCAAGCCGCACGTGTCGCTGGACGTTGCACCCGCTAGCAGCGCGACAGCGTTTTGCAGTAGGGATGGACGTGCTGTGAGCCCACCTTCCCTTGCGGCTTTGACGTGAAAAGCTGAACAGGCTTTTGACAGAGTCACATCGATGTTCTTCGCAACCCTGCAGTGGTTTGGCCTCGGTAGGGAACCGTGGTGAAGCCACCGCAGTCCTGGTCGGCACTCGGTCAGGCGGCACCTGCCTACGGTGAAATCCTTCCCGGGGACGGAGGAGAACAGGGTGTACGTTAATTCCTGGTTGTTTCCGTGTGGGAGGAGGGTGCTGTTCCCCGCTTTCCTAGTTTGTGAGAACACCGCGCGTCCTTCCAGCCCGGCCCCGCACGCTCCGCTCGCAGGGGAGCACGGCCGGCACGCAGGGGTAGCGGGCTCTGCGCTCTCCCTTCCCCGCGCGTGGGCCGTGCCGCGGAGAGCTGGGCCCGAGAAGGCGAGACGGCACGTCGGAGCCACACGAGAAGTCATGCCCGCAGGAGCAGAGAGCTGCCTGCTGGGGCTGGAAACGCTGCCCTGGAAAACGGCAGGGACGTACCGGCCGGGAGAGCGTTACGGCCGCCTTTCACACCGCTGTGCTGTGGCCACACCGCCCGCCGTGCCAGCTGCCCGCGTCCCCGCGAATGGTGACATCTGCCCCCACTGCAGCCCCAATTACAGCGTCAGGACTGGAAAACACGCTTTATCGTTTATTTTCAAGGCCAGCAATGCAAGTGCCATAACAACGAGAAGGTTAAGTGGAACTTGGTCGCTGCAGGTGCCAGCACGGGAGCATGCGCCTGATGGCGGGAGACCCCCGCGGCGCGAGGGTGGGCGGGCAGGAGCACGCGACTGCTGGAGCTGCAGCCTGTGGAGGCCACGGGGGATGGCCGTTTTTGGCAGCGGTGGTGCGGTTCTGTTCTAGGCACCTGGTTCCCGGCTGATGAAGACAGCGGGCTCCTCGGTTGCTTGTTTTTCATGGGCGTGACGCGTCTTGGGGCATAAAAAGGGCTTATTTTTATCAAACCTCTCTGGGAAGGTTCCCTGTGGGGAACAGAGCGGGACGGAGGGAGCGGAGTTGCCCTGCCGCCACCAGCGCCCCGCTGCCGCTCGCGGCACCTCCGGCCGCAGCTGCAGAGCGTGGCGGCACGCGGGCTGCCGAACCGGGCCTGCGCCCGGCCTGCTGGCGAGATTACCCCGTCCTTACGTCCCTGTCACGCGCAACTGCAGAAGTCCGCTGCCTCCGGGTCCGCAGGAAAACCAGCATAAAAGCGTCTTGTGCTGATCCGACACCGGATCAGTGAGGCAACCAGGTCACTGAGGAGGTGTCCTCGGCGAGGACGTGGCTCTCATGCTCGGGCGTGTGACAGCGGTGAAGGAGGGGTCAAACCTCCGCGAACGCCAGCAGCCGACTCCTCTCAAATAGCGGGACGCTCTCGGAGCCCCCCGAGCGCTGCGACACGGCGGTGGGGACGGAGACGGAGACGGGACGCCGCCTGCCCGCCCCTCCGAGCCTCCTGGCAGAGGCTGAGCCGCGCCGGGAAGAAGGGCAAGGCTGGAAAGCCAGGCGCGGGCTACGGCGAGCTCCTGGCACGGCACGCTGCCGCCGAGGCCGGTCCGCTGCCGGGGCGGAGGGCCGAGACCGGCTGCCGCACGGTGCTGGGAGTCACCGGGAGGGATCCGATTCCCGCAGATCCAGCGCCGCTTGGAGCCGACTCTGCAGCCAGAGCAGCATGCACCAAAACATGCATGGCATTAGCTGGTGCCCGCGGGAGGGCCCTGTGCCGGGGTGCCCGGGGCGGGGGTCCCGGCCGGGCAGGGTCCCCAGCGCTCGGGTGCAGCGCGCCCGGCAGCGGCGGCTCCGAGAGCCCCGTCCAGCCCCGGCCGCCGGCGGAGCAGGGAGCTCGTCGCGGGGCGGCTGGTCCTGCCGTCGTCACCCCGGAGAGGAGGCCACGTCACCTCTGACGGGGTTGGCGGGTGGCAAGGGATGCAGCGTTAGACACGTAGCTCACCGGAGAGGAGGAGAGCGGGGGTGAGGCTGGCGGGGAGACCTCCGAGGGGCAGGGACCCCACAAGCACCAGCAGCCCCCGTGAGCCCCGCGAGCCCCTGAACCCCATGAGCTCCCCGAGCCCCCCGAGCCCCAGGAGCCCTGTGAGCCCCGTGAGCCCCACAAGCCCCCACGAGCCCTGCAAGCCCCTGCGAGCCCCCCAAACCCTGTGAGCCCTCTGAAACCCACAAGCCCCCCAAACCCCGTGAGCCCTGAGTCCCATGAGCCCCCCCAAAACCTGCAAGCCCCATGAGCCCCCACGAGCCCAGTGAACCCCATGAGCCTCCATGAGCCCCAGCCCACACGAGCCCCGAAACCCCATGAGCCCCATGAGCCCCCCAACTCCCCCGAGGCCCACGAGATCCCCACGAGCCCCCGCGAACTCTGCGAGCCTGCAGCCTTGCACGCGCCTGCCATTGCTCCTGCCACCAGATGAACGGAAAATGAATTGGTGAAAACGCAAGAAAATACGCAGCAGGGAACAACTGCGTCCTGGCAGAGGCGGGCAGGCTGCCCCAGCGCGGCTCCTCCGCCCATACCTGCTCTGTTCCCACACCTCGGTCGGCAGCTCTAACCCCCCCAGACGTGTAAAAGCTGGGCAGCCTTGCTGGAGGATGCTCGTGGCAGTTTCGGGGTGCCGCGCTGCCGACGGCTCCTTGCCGGACGGGCCGGCCATCGCCGCGACCCCGCGATTCCCGCGCAGGCACCAGCGGGAGCCCGCCCGAGCGCACAGAACCAGCACGTGCCCGGCCCAGACGGGGCGATTACGTCCCGTCCCATTAACTAATCCTTCTCGGAAAGGGATTTGGCTAAAGACGCGGCCGGGAAGGCTGCCCCGCTCCCCCACTCGTGACCAGTACGTTCACCCGGTAACGGGACGCGTCCCCGCTCCTGGGTGCCGCTTAACGAAAACACCGCTCTCACTCGGCTAGCAGGACATGTTCCAAGCAGAAGTAAATCAGAAGCTTGCCACTCCCACACACGATTTCCCATAAAATGAGTGTTGTTTCCCAGATCTGCAATGCTAGCCCGTTTCTTTCCCGGGACGTGACCAGCGATGTCCATCTGGCAGGCCCGGCTCAGACTGCCGGACCGGGACGGAGAGGTTCTGCGCTCCATAAATTCGCGCAGTCATCGAGGCGAAGAGGAGCTCTGTGGGGCTGGCGCGTTGCTTCTGATAGGATCTACCGCAGCGCCAAAACGAATGCATTCCCACGCCCGCCGCCCCAGGCTCCGGGGCTGGGACGGGGAAGACAGCCTTCCCCGCGGAAACGCTCCCCGGTCGCCGTCTCTCCTGCTACCTGGCACAGGGAAGCGGGAGGAGAGCAGGGCTGCCAGCACGTTCTGGAGATGTGCCGCTCGTGACTGTTTGCAGAAAAAGTACTTTGGGCAACCAGAGTATAGCATGCGACTGAACGAAAAGAAAATGTGCTTAATTACAGGACATGGGCATTTCACCATCGTGTAATTAAAAGCTTCAAATCTGGTCTGAGGCACAGATGTACCAAAATATGAATAGCATATTTTGCCTGGCCCAAAAGAAAGGCTATTGCAGTGAACACATACTGAACCCCGACTTTTATTTTCATGGTATTTGCTAACTAAAGGCTTTACGACACCTGTTGTCGTGTAACAAAAAGAATCCCAAAAGTGAACGGCAATTTGATCTAAAAACGAGTGTGGTAGAAGGCAGAGAAATAAAACCAAGAGCTATCTCTTATACACAGCGGAGAATTTCCGTTAGAGGCCAGATTTTAACGCCTTCATTTCTTAGAACAGCCCCCATACGCCTTTGCCAGTGCTGGTAACTTCTCTGCGACGATGTATGCAGCAAGGTGCTAGGGAAGATAAATGTAAGAATCAGGATTTAAATAAATATTGTTATTAAAGACTGTGCAATGCTGAAACTTCTGCACATTTGCAGAACGAGACAAAAGCCAGGCCCTGTCCCAGGGGATCCGCATTCCCCACGCACTGCACGGCCAGAGCCGAGGCTTCGCTCTACCTCCCCGGCGCTCAGGGCACCAAGCCGCGCGCAGCCTGCGGCGACGAGCACGCTTCCCGTCCCGAGGGCGGGTCGTCCAGTTCCCGAGGGTCCCTCGAGTGCCGTTAACTGGCAGAGGCCTGGCTGGGGCCGCGCTCACCGCCTGCAGCATCCTCACCGCCAGCCTGGAACGGGGAGCCGGCGGACGAGTCCAACCCCCGCCCTGGAGGCAGCGGCTGGCTGAGGGCTCCCAACTTCTGCTCGGTGCGTCCGACCTGCAGCAGGGAGCAGGTGAATTTGTTCCCGTTACGGACGTCCCCTGATAAGGACAGTCGGAGGTGGAGGAGGAGAGCGACGCGGCAGAGACAGAGCTGCCTGCACGTCCTTTGCCTGCTCTCCACCTTGACGTCGCGCCAGACGGCACAGCAAGAGGAGCCCCTCGCTCTTTCGTACGGACAAATCACAGCTGCCTGATAAAAAGCAGAACAACACGGGAGAAAATAAATCTGAAATAGAAACTAAATGCTCTCGAGCTTGTCTTTCCCGTCCATCACTGCGCAGGCAGTGGACAAACACCCAGAGCCAAGGCCCAGCCTCGTCTCTTCTCACCTCTAGACAGTCCCCATCTCCCACTGGCTCGTCTCCGTTATTACGGTGATATGCATGCCCAAATGCAGAAGCTCCTTCTGCCACAGAACTATTAAGGTCTTATCATAAGAATTATTTATTCAGGCCTTGGCGAAAATTTGCTCCGGGAAATGAAGCTTCTAGCAGTAATAACTCTCTTGTGAACACAGGAATCACACCACGCTGCTCTCTGAACTGACGAACGGAGTGTGTTAAACCTCACAGACTCCTATGAAACTAGTGGGTACAACTGCCTCTGCTGTGTCAGATACACGGCAAGATGAGCTGGACACATCCATGGATACGTAAGCAGCAGACACAGCTGCCGGGTTACCGCCACGAGCATTACTCCAGCGCACAGTCCCCAGTCCAGTTAATCACACGTCACACGCAGCCCGCGTGGATCGTCCCTGCCCGACTTTGCCCTGGAGAGCTGCTGGGCAGCCACCTCTCGTGCGTCTGTTCGACAGGACTCGTGGTCCGGCCTCCGGCTGCAGAGGGAGCGTGCTGGCTAAGGGAGCCTTGCAGGAACAGCAGTCACTGCGCGGCAAAACCGATCCGCTCACTTGGAGCAAGACTGCCCTTCCTAGCTGCGAGGCACCGCTGCGGTCCCTGCACCCGGGATGTGGCAGCCGGCATCGCGCACGCGGCAGCACGGAGCATCCTCCCCGAGCGTGTCCCTGCACCCGGGATGTGGCAGCCGGCATCGCGCACGCGGCAGCACGGAGCATCCTCCCCGAGCGTGTCCCTGCACCCGGGATGTGGCAGCCGGCATCGCACACGCGGCAGCACGGAGCATCCTCCCCGAGCGCGTCCTTGCCATCGGGCTCTGGCTGCAGACACCAACAGGCGACAGCGAATTGATTCTGTGAAGTAAGCAGCCAAAAATGCAGGGTTTTGTAAAGTGTCGTGCTTAGGCGGAGAAGGGGAGTGAGCTGATTGCACTGGTACAAGCCCAGTGAGCGAAGCGGACTGCCCCCGGGCGCAGAAGGAAGGAAACCCCCCCGAGCGCTTCCTGCCTCTGCCGCCAGCCCCTCGCGCTCCCCACGGTGCCGTTGTTCGCCGCCGCGGGCCGGGCTGCCCGTGAACCTCTCCGTAAGCGACAGCCGCGGGTCTGCAGGGGCTGGCGGAGACAACGGGGCTTATCTGGTTTCACAAAAAAGGTTGGAAAAAGCATCATTGACGACCTCCCGTGATGCAAACGCTGGCTGTGAGCAGCCAGCCCACGGGACCCTGAGCCCGGGCGCTGCACACGGGGTTCCCGCTAAAGAAACCAGCCCTTGGGAAAAGAACTTTATCCCAAAATGCGGCGGCAGATCGGGCAGGCGCTGCTCAGCTAAGCACCCGTTGGAGGCTCAGCCTGGCTGCCTGGTCCTGCAGGCCCGCTGCGCTCTCCAGGCCACGCTGTAAATCAGCCGGGGCACGCGGCTCCATGGGCGCTGTGCACAGCCCTGCCTGCACGGCTGCGTGTGCAAGGCGTGCCTGCACGGCTGCGTGTGCAAGGCGTGTGTGCATGGCTGCGTGTGCAAGGTGTGCCTGCACAGGTGTGTGTGCAAGGTGTGCGTGCACAGCTGTGTGTGCAAGGGCATGCCTGCACGGTTGCGTGTGCAAGGTGTGCCTGCACAGCTGTGTGTGCAAGGGCATGCCTGCACGGCTGCGTGTGCAAGGCGTGTGTGCATGGCTGTGTGTGCAAGGTGTGCCTGCACAGCTGCGTGTGCAAGGGTGTGCGTGCACAGCTGTGTGTGCAAGGTGTGCGTGCACGGCTGCGTGTGCAAGGGTGTGCGTGCACAGCTGTGTGTGCAAGGTGTGTGTGCACGGCTGCGTGTGCAAGGGTGTGCGTGCACGGCTGCGTGTGCAAGGTGTGTGTGCACGGCTGTGTGTGCAAGGGTGTGCCTGCACGGCTGTGTGTGCAAGGTGTGTGTGCATGGCTGTGTGTGCAAGGTGTGCCTGCACGGCTGCGTGTGCAAGGTGTGTGTGCACGGCTGTGTGTGCAAGGGTGTGCCTGCATGGCTGCGTGTGCAAGGTGTGCCTGCACGGCTGCGTGTGCAAGGGTGTGCGTGCACGGCTGTGTGTGCAAGGGCGTGCGTGCACGGCTGCGTGTGCAAGGTGTGTGTGCACGGCTGTGTGTGCAAGGGCATGCCTGCACGGCTGCGTGTGCAAGGTGTGCCTGCACGGCTGCGTGTGCAAGGGCATGCCTGCAGGGCTGCGTGTGCAGGGCAGGGACGGGTGCCCCGGGGGGGGCGGTGCCCCGGGGGGGGCGGGAATGTCCCGGGGGGGCGGTGTCCCGGGGGGGCGGTGCCCCGGGGGGGTATGTCCCGGGGGGGGGCGGCGCCGCGGGGGGTCTCCCGGGTGTCCGGGCGGGGCGGCGAGCTCCGGCACGGGCCCCCGCGCGCCCCCCTCGCCCCGCCCCGCCCCGCCCCGCCCCGCCGCTGGCGCGCTTCCCCCTGCCGAGCGCGCCCCGCCCCGCCCCGCCCCGCCCCGCCCGTCCCGCCGCGGCGATCCCCGTCCCCGCCGCTGGCGCCGCCCCGCGGCCCGGCCCTGCCCCGGCGCTGCCCCGGCCCTGCCCTGCCCTGCCCTGCCCGGCGCGGCGGCGCGGAGCGGAGCGGCGCGGAGCGGCGCGGCGGGATGGCGGCGGGCGGGCGGCGCGGCGGCGAGGAGCTGCCCGTGTACCTGGCGCGGCCGGGGGCGGCGGCGGCGCCGCGGCAGAAGCGCGGCGGGCTCTTCTGCAGCGTCGAGGGCGCCTTCGAGAGCAAGACGCTCGACTTCGGCGCCCTGCGCGTGGGGCAGCGCCGCGCCGCGCCGCCCGCCGCGCGCCCCCAGCCCGGCCCCGACCCCGGCCCCGCCGCCGGCCCCCAGCCCGACCCCGGCCCCGGCCCCCAGCCCGCCGCCGAGCCCCGCGCCGAGCCCGGCCGCGAGCCGCTCCAGAGCCCCGGCCCCGCCGGCAGCCAGGTACGGGCCGCGCCGCGGCGGCGTCGGGGGGCGAGCCGGGGGGGGGGGGGGAGTGCCAGGGGGGTGAGGGGGGAGTGTGAGTGTGAGTGAGGGGTGAGCGAGAGTGTGAGTGTGAGTGAGGGGTGAGCGAGAGTGTGAGGAGACGAGTGTGAGTGAGGGGTGAGGGGGGAGTGTGAGGAGACGAGTGTGAGTGAGGGGGGAGTGTGAGTGTGAGGAGATGAGTGTGAGTGAGGGGGGAGCGAGAGTGTGAGGAGATGAGTGTGAGTGAGGGGTGAGCGAGAGTGTGAGGAGACAAGTGTGAGTGAGGGGTGAGCGAGAGTGTGAGGAGACGAGTGTGAGTGAGGGGTGAGCGAGAGTGTGAGGAGACGAGTGTGAGTGAGGGGTGAGCGAGAGTGTGAGGAGACGAGTGTGAGTGAGGGGGGAGTGTGAGTGTGAGGAGACGAGTGTGAGTGAGGGGGGAGTGTGAGTGTGAGGAGATGAGTGTGAGTGAGGGGTGAGGGGGGAGTGTGAGGAGACGAGTGTGAGTGAGGGGTGACTGTGAGGGTGAGTGTGAGTGAGGGGGGAGCGGGAGTGTGAGGAGACGAGTGTGAGTGAGGGGTGAGCGGGAGTGTGAGGAGACGAGTGTGAGTGAGGGGTGAGCGAGAGTGTGAGGAGACGAGTGTGAGTGAGGGGGGAGTGTGAGTGTGAGGAGACGAGTGTGAGTGAGGGGGGAGTGTGAGTGTGAGGAGACGAGTGTGAGTGAGGGGGGAGTGTGAGTGTGAGGAGACGAGTGTGGGTGAGGGGGGAGTGTGAGTGTGAGGAGACGAGTGTGGGGGGGAGGTGGGGGAAGGGCGAGTGAGTGTGAGAGGGAGGGAGGGGTGAGTGTGGGGGAAAATGAGAGTGTGAGAGAGTGTGAGGAGATGAGTGAGTGAGGGGGGAGCGAGAGTGTGAGGAGACGAGTGTGAGTGAGGGGTGACTGAGTGTGAGGAGACGAGTGTGAGTGAGGGGTGAGCAAGAGTGTGAGGAGACGAGTGTGAGTGAGGGGCGAGCGAGAGTGTCGGGGTGAGTGTGAGTGAGGGGCGAGCGAGAGTGTGAGGAGATGAGTGTGAGTGAGGGGTGAGCGAGAGTGTGAGGAGACGAGTGTGAGTGAGGGGTGAGGGAGTGTGAGGAGACGAGTGTGAGTGAGGGGTGAGGGAGTGTGAGGAGACGAGTGTGAGTGAGGGGCGAGCGAGAGTGTGAGGAGACGAGTGTGAGTGAGGGGTGAGGGAGTGTGAGGAGACGAGTGTGAGTGAGGGGTGAGGGAGTGTGAGGAGACGAGTGTGAGTGAGGGGTGAGCGAGAGTGTGAGGAGATGAGTGTGAGTGAGGGGTGAGGGAGTGTGAGGAGATGAGTGTGAGTGAGGGGTGAGCGAGAGTGTGAGGAGATGAGTGTGAGTGAGGGGGGAGCGAGTGTGAGGAGACGAGTGTGAGTGAGGGGTGACTGAGTGTGAGGAGACGAGTGTGAGTGAGGGGTGAGCAAGAGTGTGAGGAGACGAGTGTGAGTGAGGGGCGAGCGAGAGTGTCGGGGTGAGTGTGAGTGAGGGGTGAGCGAGAGTGTGAGGAGACGAGTGTGAGTGAGGGGTGAGCGAGAGTGTGAGGAGACGAGTGTGAGTGAGGGGTGAGCGAGAGTGTGAGGAGATGAGTGTGAGTGAGGGGGGAGCGAGAGTGCCGGGGTGAGTGTGGGGGGAGGGCGAGTGAGTGTGAGAGTGAGGGAGGGAGGGGTGAGTGTGAACGTGGGGGCAAGCGAGAGTGTTGCGGGTGTGAGGAGATGAGCGTGAGGTGAGGGGAGAGTGTGGGGTGAGGGTGAGTGTGAGTGAGAGGCAAGCAAAAGTGGGGATGGGTGTGAGCGTGAGGGAAAGTATGAGAGAGTGTGAGGAGACGAGTGTGAGTGAGGGTGAGCGAGAGTGTTCGGGGGGTGTGAGGGGGCGAGGTGGGGGGAGGGTGAGAGAGTGTGAGTGTGAGGGGTGAGCGTGAGAGGTGAGCAGAAGTGGGGATGAGTGTGAGGGGTGAGTGTGAGAGAGTGAGGAGATGAGTGTGAGTGGGGGTGAGCGAGGGTGTCAGGGTGGGTGAGTGTGAGGGAACGAGTGTGAGTGTGGGGGCAAGCGAGACAGAGAGAGTGAGGAGATGAGTGCCAGTGAGGAGCGAGTGAGAGTGTCAGGGGTGTGAGGGGATGAGTGAGAGTGTGAGAGAGTGAGGGAAGGGGTGAGCGAAGGTGGGGGTGAGTGTGAGTGAGGGGGCGAGCGAGAGTGCAGGGTGAGCGTGAGGGGGCAAGTGAGAGTGTGCGTGTGGGTGTGCGTGCGGGTGTGCCGGCGCTGGGGGCGAGCGCGAGGGTGTGCGCGGGGCGGTGCGGGGGTGCGTGTGCGCGTTGCGGGGCCGGGTCTCCCCATACCCTTCCGCTTCCCGGCGCCGTGTGGGACGGGCTGGGCCGGGGGCCCGCGGTGGGGTCCGTGGGGCATGTGACAGGGTCCGTGGGGCGCGCGGGGGCCTGCGGTGGGGTCCGTGGGGCACGTGACAGGGTCCGTGGGGCGCGGGGGGGCCTGCGGTGGGGTCCGTGGGGCGTGTGACAGGGTCCGTGGGGCGTGTGGGGTCCGTGGGGCGCGTGACAGGGTCCGCGGGGCGCGCGGGGGCCTGCGGTGTCCCTGCGGGCCGGGCAGCTCACGCCCTCCCGCGCGGCCCCCAGGCTCCGGCCGCGGGGGGACTGGGGCTCAGGACTCCCCCTCGGTGGGGAGTTGAGACTCGGCCCTGGAGCAGCGTTGTTGCTTCCCGGAGGTCTGTTCCCGTTTGGGTCTGCGCGGCAAAGACAGATGAGCGCGTAATTGCTGCTCGCCGTTGTGATGAAGAGCAACTCGCAGCGCGAGCCTTGCTCGGCAGAGCTGCAGGCCACGCAGGCTCCAGCTGCAGCTCAGGCTGTGGGTTTTTCATGCCAGCTCTGGTTAACCAGGAGGAGGATCTACAGTGTCCTCCTGCGTTTCTCTAGAGGAAGGAAAGAAGGGGAAAGAGGGCTTTGCTTTCATCTCGTAATGTGCAGAGTGCCTGCCTCCGAAATGGGATGTCAGCAGTTCTTGGAAATACAAGCAAAAGATCTGTACTGCATTACCAAGAATGGTAAAGGTGCGTGTGAGAATAGCTGGCTCTTTTTGCTACAGTTGGTGCTTTTATACTTTTGTGAAAGGACATCTCTCTCCCCTCCACCGCCCTTTTCTTCCTCTAAAAAGGGGTTTTGGAGTTGCTGCTCCAAAGCAGGCTGATTCTGATCCTGCTTTGGCGCAAATCAGAAGTACCGTAGCCAAAGCCGGTGATTCACGTTGATCTGGAAGTGGCATCCCTGAAGGCAGCACCAGGCACAAAGTTTCTGAAGTCATGCCAGACTCAAAAGCATTACGTAGATATTCCCCCGCGCTCAGCAGCATCGATCCCTCTGTTGGAGGCTGAGATTGCTGGCATTTTTGGTTCTGATCCCATTTACACCAGTGTGGCTTTGACGGGAACATCATTAAGTTAATAGTACTAAGTCCTTCAGTGTGGATTTTGATGGGCCTGCTGCTTGTTTGCGTATGAGGCAAGTGAGGCCGTTAGCTGGGCTGCTGGCCAGTGAGTTCGTTTGGGGCTGGACTTTTTGGTAAATGGTAGTCTCACGGGCGTTGGTTTTCAAGGGTGAATGGGGCAAAGAAATAAAGCCCATGTTTAAAAATGGAAGCAAAAATCACTTGAACTAAAGAGCAAGTCTGCAGCTTAGCCTGAAGAAGGTATGTAGGTCTGTAAGGGCTCTGCATATACCCCAGTGTGTGTCCCGATTACTAACCCTGATGAACTGAAAACATCATGTTCTGGAGGACTAACCTCAAGCTATAGCCTGATGGGAGCAGAAGCAGCGAAGTGCAGAGGCCCCAGTGACTTGGCCTGTTCTAGTTTTTATGAAACCCCTCAGGCTTTCTTCAGGGTCCCCTGCTCTCTGTAGGAACCTCCAGCTGGACAACTCTTACTCCTTCAGTCTCTGCTTTTTGTTCCTTATTGACACAATATTTGGTTCCTGTTCTCGAGCCTTGCACTTTTTGCAGGCCATTTTAGAGGGTTGGGAACAAAATGAACATTATTCCTATCCGTACCAACCTTGTCCATATGGTTTTAATTGCAGCTGCAGAACTGACCACTGCATTATCAGTTCTATGCTGCTGCTTGTTGGAGAAGAAACAGAAACCGAGACAGTCTGCAGACTTTGCTCTGGGCTCTTCTTTATTAGCAGTACCAAAAGTTCAAAATAGTCTCGTTCCTTTTTAAGGTCTTGTCTAGATCCTTGTCTCCAGGATTTTGTAGCTGAGGTTTTCTTTCAACAACTTCTCCCTTCCCAGTGATTCCTACTCCAAGATTTCTTCCTCCCAGGCCTTCCACCTGACAAGCATCAGCAGCCAAACCCTTTTTATCTGCATTTCTTGTCTAAGAAGGTGGGAAGCTTCATGCATAAATGTTCTGTGCCTACATGATTAGGAGGAATCATATGACTTAGTGCTACACCTTTCATGTTGAGAAGTGTCCTGGAGTGCAGCAGGCCTGACGGGAAATGCCCCTCTCGCGTACTGAGCCACGCTGCGGCGGGTCGGTGTGAGCGTCTGCAGCCACAAAGGGTTTGCTTGTGTTGAGCTCTTTGCAGACTTGGAGTGCACAAGGGCTCCTTTGTCGAGACAGATTGAACTTCTCTGAATAATTTCACAGATTAAGAAACAGACAGAGAGAGGTTAAGTGGTCTACCCTTGGCCATGCAACTATTTATTGGGAAAGCTGAGAGTAAAAGACTTGCCAGTTCTTAATCCTGTACACAGCAGACAGAATTGCAGCTCCTGATTTTGCAGTGTTCAGATTCTTGGAAATGCAAGACACCAACACACACTTTTTTTTTTTTTTTTGGGTAATAGCATTAATTATAATTAAGGTACCACTATTTCTGCAGGAAGACAGCTGCAATGTGTAATGCCCTGTGATAACGTGTCATGTCATACAACCTGTTGTTATACAGACTCAGGTAGATGTTTCAACTGCACTTTATTACAAGGTCTACTGGAAGTACAAAAACGAAGCGGTGGATTCAGCCACAGTGAAATGATGCTGTTTTACTACTACAGGAGTGTGTTTAAGAGCGGTTAGTTGCCTTGCCTTTGCTTTATCGATGTGAGTTTGAGCGTTACCAGTTGATTTGGGGACAGAAAGGGTAACTGGTCCTTCAGGCTAGAGAGTCAGAGGTGACTTAGAGGTTAGGGGTGCCCATGGAAGCTGGGCAGTGCCTATGAGGACAGACGAGCTTCCTAGATTCACCCCAGCTGCCTGATCCCAGTGCAGGACTACTCCGAGGAAGAGAAGTGCTTTTTCTCTGGTAAAACCAGAGGCCACTTTGCTTGGTACGAGGATCTACTGTCTCAAGGGTTACCATTGCAGAGTACTTGAGATTTGGATGAACAATGTTGGGGGCATGATTCTGCTCCTAACTGAAGTATTCATAAAGACCTTATTTGACAAGCATAGCTTCGCTCAGTGCAGGTTTCTATAAATAATAGCTTACATGGACTACACCCTTCTGAACTTTTCTGCAGTTTTTCTTGAGCACTGCCATGCTTTTTGTCTAACCAGAGTGGATTATGTCATTTATTGTATTATAATGAAGTGAAAGAGTGTTTCTCTGCACCTCCCATACAACCCCCTCTGAACTCCTGTGGTAAGGATATGCACTAAGGACTAAGAATTTATAAATATATAGCACAGAACTTCACTGCTTGCCTTCAGCTGGGCACCTGTGGAGGCAAGGTGGCTTTCAGAAGAGGAAAAGTGAGCTTTATAATGTAAAGGGACTCCTCAGTGCTCTGTCTAGGGAAGACGGTAAAACAGAAATGTATGGTAGCCTCTTTCATGTACCTTCTTGCTGCTCAGCCGTACAGATTACTTGGTTTTTCATCCCTTTGTTAACAAAACCGACCAGAAACACTTGGCCTGTTACGCTTATCCCCAGACTTTTTGTCCCATCCTGCTGCATGGTTCTGTAGTGAAGTCGTCATTTCCAAGGCAACTGGCTGTAATCCCACAAACACGGGATTACAGCTTCACCGCAGGCTGAGGCAGCTCCGGCAGCGAGGCTGCATGGGAGAAGGCTCCCACCCCTCAGCAGAAGCCAGTGGTGATGGGCAAGCTACCGCTAAGCTAAGGAGGGCCTAGGTCCCTCCCCTTCGGAAAACCCACTGAAGCCAGTCGTTTGCTTTTCCCTGGAGACAGCCAGCACCGTGTGGGCCCCTCCGACATCCAGCTCTGGGACACCACACACATCCAGTTTATGATGAACCCCAGAATGACACATAAGGCTGGGTTGGAGAAGGAAGCTTGAACCAGCTCTGTTCTCTCGCTTTTTTCTGACACCTGCGAAATTTTTTACAGCTTTGGTCTTTGGCTTTTTTATTTCCATTGCCAGTAGTTTATAGCAGAAACACCAAGCCAACACCAGTCTCTTCCTTACCAGTCAACTTGGCATGATCTAACAGTTACAGTTGTTCCCTGCCTTTTAGCACAGTTTAATATCTTGCATCTATGCAAGGAATCATAAAGCACTTTGATAGTGTTATTTCATAACCTCAGTATAACCTCACATAGCAGAGAGCTGAGGAGGGGGATTTGCTTTGGTTTTGCATTTTTTTCAGCAGAAGGATTTTGAGTTATGTTGTTTCCAGTATCATTACAGAAAATGGGAACAAACCCAGGCCACTAGGCTAGTTTGTGCAATACAAATGCAACAGTGAAACCGTGAAATAATTCATGAGTTTCATGCTAAATACTCTAATTTTTATTGAGAAGATCCTGCACATTGTTGTTTGTTTGTTTTCAAGAAATCTAGTACCTGATGCATGACAATAAGAAGTCAGCATTTTGGCTGTTCATGCTAGGATACAGATGCTTGCCAGCAGTTACGCAAAACTATGAAGTGGGATGAACTGTCTGCCCTGTGTAAAAAAACACAGATATTAGACTTCATGGGAGTTACTCATTTAGGGTTAGTTTTCTGAAGAAACTGGGGTTTCAGTTGGAGTTCTTCCTTACTGCAGAAAGCTTTAGTTTTACTAAAAAACACGTCATAACACTGAAATAACTTATCACTTAAATCTTTAAAGTGATTTATCCTGGTGGAGACGGTCCTTGGCTTCCTTCTGTCCGCATCCTTATCTGTAGGTAGTCAGCCCTGTGCAAACCAGCTGACCCAGGAGGTGTGGAAGCGCAGTCGGAGCAGGGAACTGATCAGGAGACATGGGCACCTGGAGCGTCTAACCACAGCATCCGCGAGGCACCAGGGCAGCACGCTGAACTCGCACAGCCGAGGCTTTGGAAGAACACTCTTACTGTTGTATTGAGTGGCGTATTCCTGAAAGTGTCAGGCCGTTCACGGAAAAAATTAGGTCTTTAGAGAACTTTTATTAAGGAAAGAAACTTAGTTTTGTAGTCAGATGTGAAAAAGATGGGTTGGCTCAGTCCTACATTGATTCAGCCTTCTTGAAGCAAATACTTTTCCTCTTGTTTCAGCTGAAAATTAACCCTATCAAGAAAGCTGCATCTGGTTTACCCTTCCCAACTGTATGTATTGATGCTGACACGAAGGAGAGAGTGGAGACATGCAGCCTGAGGTTGGAGGAGGCAAGGATTGCTCCGCTCAGCAGCTGTATGGACTTAGGTCAGCTGAAATATTTGAAACCACAATCTCAGAGGGTGAGAACAGAGGAAAAAATAGCTCATTCCTGTAGGTAAAAGAGGCGACATTGTTTTAAAGCTGCATATTGTTTTTGAGGTTGATGAAAAACACAGCAAGGTATGCGTGTGTAATATTGCCTGATGCTGCATCAGGAAAAGTCTGTTTTCATGAGTCGCTTCCAGGATAGCTGGAATTGTTTCTCCCTTGACTAGAGACCGGCAGCGGGCTAGCTCAGTACTTGGGTGGGAGATGACACCAGACGACCCACAGTAGGATGTGTCATCGGTGATTCGGTAGCTCTGCTCTGGATGATGAAGCCCAGCGTGATACAGGGGGTCTGCGTCCCTGTCAAGCTGCGGGCTGTAGGGTGAGATGCAGAATGCAGGCCTGATTCCCAGGCATTTGTGCTCATGATAGATCCCAAGACCCTTCCTGCGTAAAAATGACGCCCGCTCCATTTCACTGGCTTGGACAGATGAGCAGGGCAGGGGCAGAGCTGGGCCGGGCCGGGCCGGGCTCTCCTGGGAGCTGCCGGCGTGCTGCCCCGTGCTGCAGCTGCAGCCCCAGGGCCGTCCCCGCCTGCCCTGCCGCCCTCCGTGGGGCAGCCCCTGCCCGCGGCTGCCCTGGGCTGGCCCCGCAGCGGGACTGTGGCCTGGCTGCCTGCCTGGGCCAGCGTCGTCCCCGCCTTTGCCGGGGCTTGGAGCTGGTCGCTGCGGGCGGTCGCTGGCCGAGCGCCCGGGTGCAACAGCCACGGCAGTCTGGGCCCGGCTGCGTGTGCAGAGGGCGAGACCTCCCGCCAGCCTTGCGGAGATCAGTTAAAACTCTCAAAACTCAGCGTGGGGTGATGGCCCTGAACAGGCCAGGAGAAGGGTGGAGGGGGCCTCACCGCGTCCTGCTCCTGCCCTCCTCCTCTTCTCACAGAGGCAGTAGTAAATGTAGTATTTAAAGCAGGATGTTTATTGCTGTAAAAGCAGAAACAGTTAGAAATGCAAGCTACATTTTCCCAGAAAAACACAACATCAGTGGTTTGAATTAAGGAGGAGCAGGCAGGAAATGGTAATGGAAAAGTTCCATGAAACCCAGAGCAGGAAAATACCAGATGCAGGCACAAAGCGATAACCGGGAAGCTATCTGGTGTCCATTTGCTGCAGCTCTCTGCGTGCATCAGATGAGATGCAGCTAGAGGGCTGGAGCGCGCCCCAGGCAGGAGGGTGTTGACCAGCATCTGGAAATCTGCAGTGTTTCTTCAGGAGCCAGCTCCCGCCCTGTTCAGGATTCCTGATATTGGGATGAGGTCATTCTTGAGAAGAGCAGATGAACGCAGAGTTGGCTTCTCTTCCCCGAGTCAGCTAGCCAGGCTCTTAGCAAGACCGCTCTGCTGGTCCATGGTTCCCCTGGCTGCCCCAGTGCTGCTGCGTAGGAGGTCCCCTGAACCTGAGCCGAAGGCCGGATTCGCCCTCCACTGCTTGGGAGCCTTTGGGACCAGCACTGGGAATGCGATGGGAGGGCAGAGCGGGCACCTCAGCTGTACCCTCTGCTTTAGGGCACACTGCCTTTACCTGCGTTCTGGTCGTGACCTCTGCCTGTCGCGTACACCTTTGCGGTCACCCCTGTGACTGACAGCTGGCGGACAGGACAGCCAGAGTCCTCCAGGGAAAGGTGAGTGTGGGTAGGAAACAAAGCAGACTTAGCCACTGTGCCCTGGCTGTGTGTGGCTGAAGGTCTTAAAGTCCTTTTGGAAGTGCGGCTTCCTGCAGTCTCCCCTGGGATTCCCGGTCTGGGTCTTTGAATCAAGCTCTAAGGAGCACAGAGCTTTCTAACGTAGCAGCCCCATCACTTCAGCAGTGCCAGGCTTTTGACTTACTGGGAGCAGTGGAAAGAGGTGGAAGAGGGCAAGGGGAGAGCTGCCGGTCGAAGAGGGCTGGACATGTTCTGATGTGATAGGTCTCTGTCCCCTCTGTCATTTTGCATTTGCTGAGAGAAGGCAGTTTGTGCAGGAGGCTACACAGCGAGTCCCCTTGTGTGAGGAGCAGTTCTTGTGTCTCGGTGGCTTTCTGTTCCAGTGGCATCCGTTTGCAGCCAAATTTGCTGCTGGAATTTGGGGCAAGCGGGCAGTTAGTTACATAGGCATCAGGTTGTTCAAATAGTACATGGTCAGCATCATCACGGAGTGGTCATTGGGGAGCATCCTGGCAGGCAGTGTCTAGTTGATCGAAATATTTTCGGAGCCAAACAAATTGTAGATCCAGTCACGTGGACATTCGTTGTTGTTCTTGCAAACTGTGTGAATTTTCTTGAAATGCCCATTTTAGAAAAGAGGGGAAATAGTGAAAAAGTTTTGAAATGTAGCTAAATGTTTTGAGATTTTCAAAGCAAACCCCATGGCTTTCTCATTTTGAAGAGGCTTTATTGTGTTAGAAATTCCTTTAAGCATGTTTAATGACTACAAGTGAAAGTGTTAAATGGAAACTTCAGTAGATTGAAATGAAACATTGTGTGAATAGTTTGCTCTATCCAAAGTAATCTTTTCCATTTCTTTTTTTATCTAAGATGTCAGTATCTCCAACAAGACAGAGCAATCCCAGCTCTGCTTATCCACAGGGTGGGAGGAGTATTTGTCTCTGATACACATGAAGCATTTCACCGGCAGTGTGGACTGGGCTTTTGGAGGCTCTCATTTCCTAACATACTGTCTTGCCAGCAGACAGGGAGCTTTCAAGGCACAAATATTCCAAAAGATTCAGAGGAAATCCTGGGATGTAGCTTGGAATTTTTTTTGTTCCGCTTAACAGTGACTCTGCTGTTCCCTTCTTGTGCAAGGCCAGTTCCAAAACGGTCACCTTCTTACCTGTCCCATGTCCCTATCTCCCCTCTGGCAGAGTTTGCAAGGGTTTCAGTGGACTGCTTTAGTCTTTTTTACCTCTGCAGAAAGATTATGCTCACAGTCCTGCATGCCCACGAGGGAAACAGAAGTCCCGCAGTGGCGAGGCTGCTGGCCAGCCTCCATCCCTCTCCGCACTGGAAGGACGGATCCGGACAGCCCAGAAAGGCGTTCTGCCCTTCGCAAAGGGAGGTGACTTTGAAGTGGTCTCATCCTCTTTGTAACCTGTCAGCTTGGGCACAAACACTGAGGCATGAACTTAAAAGCTGACTGGAAAGTTAATGATACAGTTTCATATGAAAATGCATGGTTTTTAAAGGGAGGGCACATGAATTGTCTAGTGGGAAGCTGTGTGCATCTGCGTTAGAAACAGCTCTTTTCTGAAGCATTGTTAATGGTATGGAAGGGAGGTGCACAGCATGCCGTTTTCAGGTGACAGTGATATTCTGAACGTCAGCTTGGGGGAGCAATGATACTGAAGAGGTCTTGAGGACCTGGAGGTATGAGCTGGAAGTGACAAAATGAGATTCAACCTGGAAAAGTGCAAGCAAAGGGAACTGGGCAAAATAATCTGAAGTGCAGATACAGAATTCATAGCGAAGACTAGCTCCGTGACAGCTCTGGTGAGAGGAAGAGTTGAGCATCCACCGGTCTGCGTTGTGGTGAGAAGGTAGGTGTGGGCTGAGGTTCCAGAGACGCAGAGGCGTCGTCCGGAGTCCGGCACGGCAGGACGAACCTTCACTTCAGCTCCAGGGAAATGCTGGTGAGCGGGCCAGCTCTCTGAGGAGATCAGCAAAGGTGATTAAAGGGTCAGAGCATTGGTCTGATGATGTATGGAAGGGAGTTAGTGGGGCAAGCTTCTTACTGGTGGCAACCATACCAGTGCCTGGCTGGATTAAGACCGAGTGAATTCTGCTCGGGAGATGTCGTACACATGAGGTGAAACAAGAAGACCTGTTTGGGAGCTGCAGCTACAAGAACATGGGAGGAGGAGGATGAAGGAGAAATGTAGCATGTGGAAACGTGCTCTGAGAGCCTGCTACCATTCTGGGGCATACTGGAGTTCTTAGGCACAGGAACTGTCAGAGTAAGGTCAGTGGTGTTATTGGAGAATGAAATCTTAAGTGCATTGCCCAGGACACCTCAACTCTTCAAAGAGCGGAAGAAATAATGAAAAACAGACCAGAGGTACACAGTGCTGCTGGTTGGTGTTGGAATCAGAAAGCACAGCAGTGGGATCAGCTAATTTCTAATCTGACTGAATTTATGGAACTGCTAATACAAAAGAAAATAGCCTGTAGACAGGAGTCACTAGTTCATACCCCCAGAAACTTGAGATACCACTATCTCACGTGACAGTCAGCCGTGGTACCCAGGGGAGCCACTGCAGAGGCCAGCCAGGGCTGCCTCTCCCCTGTTGCTTTGCTTTGGGTGAGCCTTTCCCGACTCGGACACTTCCCCTTGTTACCTCTGCAGAGAGGATGAGGGAGTGCATTGAACTTCCTCCGCCAGGGAGCAGTTGCTATGGATGGATGGAGGAAATGGGAGGAAGAAACAAAAAACAAACATGTCGGCTGCCTTCCTGGAGACAGGGCTGAGAGGATGGAAAATATAACTGCAGCAACTGGCTTGTTCGGCTGGGCTGGCTCACGGCTGCAAGTCGCGACCAGCAGCATCTTTCCCATCTCTGCTGGGAATAGCTGAGTCCATTTTACGGCAAATGGATTTGGATCCAATAACCTGCGTTTCCAGTCAGCTGAGAGGGAGAAAGAAACGGTGCTGAGCAGAGAGCTCAGATATTTTTTGTTTGTCACCGTGCATGTAAGAGGGACGAGATAGGTGCCTGTACTTTTTGACCTTGGGCTGGCCCTTCCACACTGCGAGGGAAGTGAGTCATTGCAGTGGAAGTCCAGGTGCTCTTGCGTAGCCCAGGTTCCCTCTGTGGAGGGAGCTAAGTGTGGAACAGAAGTGATCTCCCTTCAGGTTTGGCCCTGGCATTTTGCCCAAGACGAGCTTTAGCGGCGAGTGCTCTGCCTTAGCCCGGGGCGGTGCGGCAGGAGGGGGGGCCGCAGTGGGAGGACACGTCCGCGGTGGGTCGGTGCGATGTTCACTGCTGGTCCCGTTACAGCAGGGACTGCGGTATCCGGATATCCAGTCCCCTCTCAGGTGCTGGGGGGGCTGCAGGCGTTGCGGCCGGGCTGCAGGACGTGTTGGGCTGTATCATAAAACTGCAGTGAGAAGGATGGGACTGTCAGTTTTCCCCTGTCCCAACCCCTGCTGGCGTGTGCCAGGCCTCAAGGATATTGGAATTGATTAAAAAAGAGTGAGATTTACAAACAAGGAAGGCCTGCGGTGTTCTCTCTGTTTTGCAGCAGCCGTGATCGCTAGGAACATCCTACTTTTCTCTTGTTTCTGTGACTGTCAGACCCCCTGGGGGCTAGAGCTGTAGGGAAAGCTTTAAGGAATCCCTAGGCCTGTCACGGACAAACATGTTCTTGTGCTTCATACTCCAGAAGTTAGAAAGTTTTTCTTCGTAATTGTCTTAAAATTTTACTTGTTGCACTTGCCTTTCGCTTAAAAAAAGCAAATGAAAGCCCCTCCCCTAAGCCTCCGTTCAGTTTCTAGTTCTCCTGGCTGCAGACTAAAACTTGATAATTTAGCTTGAGTATCTGTAAAGATGCAGTGACCAGAAGGCAGAAAAGGGGAAGCGGAATGATATAATTCTTAGGTTTTTGCTAGGAAGGGGTACAGTGGGTTCGCACTGCACAGCAAGGCTCCGTAGTTCTGCACAGGTGGAGAAAGGAAACAGCATGTTGCACCTCTCGCATCACGGTGAAATAAGTGAACTTAATGAAATTCCTGTTTCTCAATGTACATGTTAAAGAAGTGAGGAGGGAGCTGAGTTTGGCTCAGACTTGCCAGTCGTGCCAGAGACCGATTTCTGCGGGAGTGGGGGGAGAGGCCGAAGGCACTGAACCAGCACCGCTGGATGCAGCACAGTGCTGTCCCTCTCTGCATCGCTGTCGCAGCTGCGTTCACCCGCCACGTGGCAGAAGTTTGGGTGTGCTCGTGATTGAGGTTTGGGTCCCTTTGTGGCTTCCAGCGTCGGGTTTTCTCTGGGATCTCAAGTTTCCGGATGGCACGTGCAGGGAGCTGGGAGAGCTTGCTGGCTGAAGCCAGCCGCGGCCGGGCACCTCCGGTGCTGAAGCCACCTGCGCAGGGAGGGAGCTCCGACTGTCCCGGCCTTTGGCAGTTAGAGGAGCAGTGCCTGTGGGCTCCAGATGTCCCCTGGCCAGCGATATTGTTGTATCTCCGCCGGGGCATGTCAGCAGGGCCTTGGTATCCCTGCAGATCTTTGCTGTGACAGCCCAGCAGCCTGCAGCACGGCCTTCAGGTCACAGCTGCAGACTGGGAGGTATTTCTAAGCCTTCGCTCTGTGCCCTGGATCACCATCCATTTAGCCGAGAGCCTCCTTGTTTAGCGCTGCTGGAGGGATGCTGCGCGTGCTCAGCGCGAATCAAGCCGTGCCTCCTTTCTGCAGGAGGCCGCGGGGCCCCGGCTTTCCGCAGCACTGGGGGATGGCGAAGGCGTGAAGGGGACGGCAGCACCCTTCAGTGCTGCCGTTGTGCTGCGGGACTGCGGCCCTGGCATCGGGCAGGAGGCAGCGCTTGTCCCCAGCCAGCTGGGCTGTGGGTGGCTCCGCACGGAGGGTTGATGCGGAGAGGGGCTGAGCAGCCGCTGCACCGCCTGTGCTTGGCAGCCCTGGCCGTGGGAGAGCGGGAGCCTGTGGGGCTGCTGGCCCTGCTCGCGGGTGACATCCCGTGGCAGAAGCGTCTGTGCCTGGTGTGTGCTCCGCGGGCGCGGGGCGTCTGCCGGGGCCGAGGGCCGGTCGGGGAGAGGAGCGCGTCTCCTCCCTGGGAATCCGACGTCTCCCTCAGCACCCTCGTTTTCCCCGAGTCTGGCGGTGTGCTCTGCTGCTGCTTGTTCTTTCCTGTACTGCTGCTTTAGTCTGCGTCCCACTTCTGCAGCCGAGTTTCAACCACTTGTCCCCTCACGAGGACTTTTGCAGATTAAATATTTGTTGCCACATATGCTTCTGTTCTGCAAACCCAGTGCCAGCTTTTTACTCTGCTGTGTTTCTGTCCTGTCCCCCTTTTTCAACATGCAATTCCTGCAGCGAGCTTGAAAGCTTTCTGAGGGCCATCGTTTCCCCGGCCCTTCCTCCCCGCTGTCCCCAGAAAGGCTGTGTTCGGGGGTATGAGGGGAACCAGCTCTGAATGCCGTGGCCCTGGGGAGCAGCAATTTGTGAGTATTTCCGATTTTCAGCCTGCCTTGGGGAGAGCTGTGCCTTCGCGCTAACCGCGGGTGGCCCTCGCCCTGCCGCCCGCACCCGGCGAGCCCTTCCCCGGGCTGCGCTCGGCACAGTCCCCGCAGCCGCAGGTGCGCGGGAGCCCCTGCCACGGGCAGCCCTGCCGCGCCGGACGGGCCCTCGGCCACCGCTCGGGGGGGGGGGTGGAGCGGGCCACGAGCCCTGGTGGATGCTCTCTGCTCGGTTTTCATCTTCCGGCTGCGCTGGCTTTTCCAAGGTTTGCTAGGCAGGCAGCGCACGGAAGGAAGACTGGAGCTGGGAAGGGAGGCAGGGAGCAGAAATGAGGGGGTTTGTCGGGGATGGAGAATGAGAGAGGGGCAGGGAATCATTAATATACGTAATCAGTAATAAAACCGAGGCGTGTGTCCTGATCTGCTGTGCTTTCCTCATTTCTATCATGTTTTCGAAGGGAGGAGCTGGAGAGAGGCGATCATCTGCCAGAGCTGGCAGTGGTGAGGCTTCTCACCCAGGCGCTGCTGAAGTGAGCAGGATCGCTGAGCAGGGCGAGTGGCTTCAGCCCTGGCAGAGACACCCGAAACCTGCTGCCCAGCCGGGGCCAGCGGCCGCAGGGATCCCCTGGGGCAGCAGCTGCCCTTCCTGCTCCTGCCCTGGCGTTGTTCAGAGAGCGGACCCGGTCCGAGGAAAGGAAGAGCACTTGTTGAGTCACCCCGAGTCAAGGGCGATTCGTTGCTCTGCAGAGTCAGGCTGTAATTGAATTAATTGGCCTTGAAGCAGCAGTTGCTCATATGCACAGAGGAGCTTATTGCATTTGTCATGTTTGGTCTCACCCTCGTTTGTTTCTGGCAGCGGGAAGGAATGGCTGCGGTACTTCTCCGTCCCCTGAACGCCTTCCCTGTGAGCGTGCGTCCACCCTCCCCAGTCCCGTGGGTGCAAGAGCTGCTTTGGGGAGTGCGGGACTCTCCTGCTTTGACACAGGGTGGGTCAGTCCTGTGCAGTCTGGGGTTTTGTTCAGCTCTCAGGCACCTCATGATCCTGTTCTGGTTGGGAACTTTAGGGGACGTTTGTGAAAGCACCTCACGTGGGAAATCACATCCCCGTGTGGGCAGTGAGAGGCACAGTTAGTAGCAGTCAAAGGCAGATTTGCTTTCAGCATGGCTGGAGTCTTAAAGGATTTAGGCCTAAGGCTATGAGCTGATTTTTCCATAGGAAGTTAGGCACCTAGGTGAATCCATGCCAGGAGTTTAGGTCACTTTTGAAGGCAGGAATTAGGTCCTGCTGTGATTAGATGTTTTTGAAATGTGAAGTCCTGTCTCAACATAATTCATGGGAACTCAAGATGCTCTTTTTTTTTTCCTCTCTCTTTTTTTTTCTTTAAAGAACAATCTAACTAAAGCCTTGCTGGCTTTTCCAGATAAAACATAGTTGTATGGTTATGTATGCATTTAATTGATCTGTTGGAGAGTCATTGCTTACGGTCTGTCGGAATGAGCCCTGTCCGCAGGCAGATGTCCCGGCAGATGTGGTAGCCTGGACCTCCTGCGTACTGCAGCTGCGCCGAATTGGCAGGGCAGGACGCGCCTTCCTGAGCTGCAGCCCCACTGTGCCTCCAGACACGGGTATTCTGGGGGCACTTACTCTGCAGAAGGGAGGATCTGATCACTCGCTAAGTCTGAGCGTGGGGCCTCTTGGCTGCGACTGGTAGCCAAAGCCCTTGATGAATGCTGCGTTAACGTCCCCAGCCACCCCTTCCCAGCCTCCCTCCCTTTCTGGCCGCTGCAGTGTTTCAGCCGCTTGAATGGGAAGAAAAATTGCTGTGAATTCTTTACTGTGACCTGTAACCGTGCAATAAGATTGCGCAGAGCTTTAAGAAGGGAGGGCAAAGTGAGAAGTTTGAAGAATTAGAAAAGTTCCTGCATCTCTCCATTATGGTATACCCTAATACAACATAGCAGTGGTTTTCAGTTCGTGGATCCTTAAAAATTTCCAGCGGAGATTGGGAGTCTTGTATAGTAGACCGAAGTGAACCGGTAGTAGAATTGTTCTTCCCTGTTGCCTCTTGTGGACAGCTTAGGGGTATCCACAAACCTCTAGTTGTCCACAAACCACAGGCTGGAAACTGATGTTTTTGAAGAGGCTTTGTCTCAGCATTTGCCACGGGCACACTGGGATAGCTCTGGGCCCTGGATGCTCGAGGACGGTCCCTTCCAAGGATATCTGCCCTTCCAAAGCCTTCATTAAGTTCCATTAAGCATCATCTCCGGTTCTGGTGCTGGTTCACAGGGGTTTTGTGGATGGCATGATCTGTAGCCTCAGAGCAGTACAGAGAAAGGAATGCAGTTCTCAAATTACTCTGGCTTCTGCTAATCCTTAATAAGGCTGCAAATAAATTCCAGCTTGAATAATTACCTAACTTTATGTCCGTTTGGGCAGGTGATTGAGATCAGTATTGATTGCTCAAGAAATGTGTAATCCAATCGGAGTGGATTGGCAGCAATGCCCAGTACTTTCAACATGATAGTTCCTTGAAAACATTAAGTCCTGACATAAAAATGTAGTTTGATTCAGCCTGTGCATGTGCTGATTCTCCTCTCGTTTCCACTACCAAAGCCCCGAAGTATATTCTAGCCAGGAGAAAGCTATGTGGAGTTGCTCAGCTGTGGAAAACTTGTGTCGCTGACCCCCCGCCTGCCTCCTACAACACGGACTGCCTCCTGCTCCCCCCTGGCAGACCTCTCGTGCCTCCAGCGTGCACAGCCGAGTCTCGCATTTCTCCCCATTCATGTGTGCTCCAGCGTGCGAGTTCGAAAGGCTGCAGAGCTCTGTGTTGCCTCTGGGAGATGGCGTGGATGGAGGGAATGGTGCGAAAGCCAGTACGATTGCTGGTGTGCGTCAGTAACTGGGCCAGTGGGCTCTCTTCCCGGTTTCCTCCATCTCAGGCGTCCAAGCTGAACAGCAGCAGTCGGGAGAGCTGGAGCCAGCAGCGCTGACAGCACGGTGTCTTGATCATCAAACGCTTGGGAGCACTCACCATGGGGAGCTGGACTCCCCACGGAGGTAAAGGTGACCCCGTGGTCTCACTGGGGAAGGGACAGAGTACAGAAAAAGAGCCACAGCTCCCAGTCAACAGCCGCCTTTCTCCAGGGACCCCACACGCAGACACGAGAAGAGCTTGTCTGAAGGTCTGTGCATGATGGAGGTTCCTGGTGTGCTGGAGTGGGAAGGGCTGGCTGTGCATTACAGGGAACCAACCTCTGGAGACACCGTGTCCCACCAGATTTTCCATCCGGAGAGAGTGCACCAGGGATGGTGTGTCCGTCCCTGGGTTCCCTGTGCCCGAAGGTGGCTCAGACTCCAAAAGTCTGACTGCTGGGAGAGAAGAGGGAATAGTTTCATGCAAAGAATACTTGTACGGTGGGGAGGAGGCTGCATGTGCGGGGACGGGCTGTCCCGACACGTCAGCTGAGCATTACAGCACTTGAGCTCTGATTTATTTCATGACTGGTTATATTCACTGTACCTCAGTTGTGCCTGCTTGTAAAAGAGCTGTTGATCACAGAAATGTAGGACTCGTAGTAGATACTTTCATCCTTGCACTGGAGGAGGGTCAATAGCATCCTGGTCTTTGCAGGCAAGTGCTGAGCTCGGCTCCTGAGCTGTCAGACTTGGGTTTGTTTTGATGACAAATTATTTGCAGCAGCAACTGCCTTCTGCTCTGTTCAGGCCAGTGGTGTTCCTTGCCATGTCTCTGTCCACCGTGCTGGTTGTCCACAAACGTCTAATGCTGTTATCCCTCCAGGTTTTTCTGAGTGGGTTATGAGCTGTAAGGATATTGCTGCCTTTAAATAACTTTCAAATTGACTGTGCTTGTTGTTGAGGATGTTTTGAAGTGTGTGAGCAACCCCTCACTGCCTGCACCTGGAAGAGATCCTATGGAAAAAACATCTCTTTCCATTTTGAATGTGTTGGGCACAGGGCAGCATGTTTTACCTTGTATTTGTGTGTGTCACGTAGCAACTAGGAGAGCAGAGCATCCCTTTAAAAGAGGGGACTAGCTCTGAAGTCGCTGTGGCTGGCCAGCATCCAAGGATCTGATGCAAACCGGGCTCTTGAAACTGTCCAGGTGCTTAAGTCAGCAGCATCTGTCCGCGTGGTCATTGATCCTCTATTAACTAATTAACTGCTGCTTTTTTTCTTACTGACACCAGACAAAATAGCATGGCACCACCCAGCACGATGTTACTCTTAAACTTGGAAAGCGGGTGAGTGAGGTTTCGGGAGGTTTGGGGGTAGGGGCTGAGGGTCTCTCACACTGCAGCCCCAGCCAGCCTCATCTCCCCAGGGACCGGGACCTGTCCTGGGGGCGTCACAGCACGGTGGCAAGAACAGTGCAGTCGGCACCCTGTGTCCTCCCGCGTCCCTCCCGAGCCCCCTCCAGCACAGCCC
Source organism: Dromaius novaehollandiae (assembly GCF_036370855.1). NCBI lineage: Eukaryota > Metazoa > Chordata > Aves > Casuariiformes > Dromaiidae > Dromaius > Dromaius novaehollandiae. Next base: position 23,291,930 of record NC_088112.1, on the reverse strand, counting down.
TGCTCCCCCTTCCCCTTCTGGCCCTGGCACGCACCTCGCCTTAGGGGTGGTGGCTCTGCCGGTGCCTGTCCCCCCGGGAAGGGGCTCCCAGCCCTTCTGCCGCTGGCTGCTGGCGCAGACGGGCTTGCAGGTGGTGGTGCAGCTGTGGGAAGGGAGGCTGGGGCAGAGCTTTGGAGGCAGCGGTCCAGCCGGGCCAGGCTGCCTGTACGATCTTGCAGCTACCTGAGTAGCGCTGGCAGTAATGAATAGGGTGCTGGGAAGCTGCTGGCCCTCGCTTTGAGCTGATGAAGGCCTTTTGGGCTCTAGTAAAACATTGGGAGAGCTTCAGCTGACAAAAACATATTCTCCGAGTAGTAAAAGCTTTGGGCTGGGTTACTGAAGCTGGTGGAAACACCAAGGCGTGTGGTGAGGGGGGCTGCTGTGCCGATCTGTGTTCTTAAACCCTCCAGCAAAGCAGCGGTTGTGGAGTCAGCGCTGCCTGTGCGACGCTGCTGAGCCCCTGCCGCAGCACAGGGCTCCGGGCGGGCCGCCGTGGTCCCGCGGCCCGGGCGGGGTTGTGCAGCGGCCCGGGCGGGGTGCAGGGCCGGGGCCGGGTGCCCGGTGCCCGGTGCGCTGTACCCGCGGTGCCCGGTACCCGCGGTGCCCGGTGCGCGGTGCGCGCTCCCCCGGGGCGGCGGCGCGCGGGCGCCCCCTGGCGGCGGCGGGGCGGTGGCGCGGGGCGGGGCGGGGCGGTGCCCGCCCGGGGGCGGCTGGCGCGGCGGCGGCGGCGGCGGCGCGGGCTGCTTTGTGCGGAGCCGCAGCCGCAGCCGGAGCCGCAGCCGGAGCCGCAGCCGGCGCCTGGGCCGGGCGGGCGGGCGCTGCCGGCGGCACCATGTCGTACCAGGGCAAGAAGAACATCCCGCGCATCACGGTCAGTGCCGCCGGGGCCGCTCCGCGCCGCGCCGCGCCGGCCGCCGCCTTTGTGCGCGCGGGGGGCGCGGGGCCGGGCCGGGCGGCAGCGGGGGCCGGGGCGGTGCCGCCCCACAAAGCGCCTCGGCCCGCGCAGGTGCCGCCGCTCCGCAGCCGCGCGGGGGCCGGGCTGCCCCCCCACAACCCCCCCGTCGGAGGTCCCTCACCCGGGCTGCCCCCCCACAACCCCCCCGTCGGGGGTCCGTCTCTCGGGCTGCCCCCCCCCCCCCCGCCCCGTGCCCGGACAGACCCCTCCCTCACATGGGTCCCTCTCCCAGGCTCACCCCCCCCCCCATGGCTCCCTGGACAGATCCCCCCCCCCCCGTTGCAGGGTCTGTGCCCCGGGCCGCCCCCCCGGAGGAGGAGAGCCCGCGCCGGTGCCGCCCCGGGCGGCCGAGCCCTGCGGTGCCTCCTGGGCTGGGCCGGTGCCTCCTGGGCTCGGCCGCCGCCCGGGCCCGCGGCGGGAGGTGGCGGTGGCGGTGGCGGTCTGGGCGCTGGGCACGGCCGGGGCCGCCGTGGGCGCGCGGTCGCGTCGTGCTGCGGCACAGCTGCGCTATGTGGGGTTGGACCGGCGGGAGCGAAGCGTGCGGATGCCCCGCGCCCGTCCCTATTGTTCCGGGGAGCGCAGGCAGGGACGGGCCGCGCGGCGGGCGAGGAGAAAGCGGCCGTGGGAGTCGTGCGGTCCCTGCGGGGCTGTGCAGGGCGTTGTCCGCAGCCGAACGCGGCCGGCGGGGCGCCGGGCTGCTCCCCAGCGGGCGCGGGGGCCGCAGCGGCGGTGGGACGAGCAGGAGCCTGGCCGCGTGTCCCCTCGGGGCGGCAGGAAGCCCAGCTGCACCGGGCGCCCCTCGGTGCCTCCCTGCTCCTCTGTCTGTAGGGTTTTCGCGCGCCCTCCTCTGCGGGGTGCAGCCGCTCTCTCCATCGCCGGGTTCGGGGAGGCTGCGTGGGTTTCTTCTGGGAAGGGGAGCAGGTCTTCCACCCTGCCGATGGCTTTCCCCTGGCTTAGCCTAGCTCTGGGTTTCCTCCTGGGGATGGTTGTGGTGTCTAGGAGAAAACGGAAAAACAAAGCACTGGAGCTTAATTCTTCTCTTTAATGTACAGATGTGAACAAAGTGTTCCCCGAGCAGCACAAAGACCATTAAGCAGTGTAGAGAGAAATTGTTCTGCCATCCCAACTGATTCAGTGGCTTTAATGAGCAGCGTTACTTCTCTACAAATGTTACCTTTTCTGTATGCTTAGAGCACCCCAGTGATAACAACACTACTGTTGCAGGTGGAATTTCTCCCATTCCCTGGGTCTCTTTATACAAGGACCTTTGTAACATGGCTGTGTGGAGCCTCTTCCTGCTCCTCTGGAATCCAGCAGGAACGGTCTGACTTCAGTGCTAACAACATCTTGCTCTTTGCTTTATTTTTCGCGCTGTTAAATCCTTCCATCAGATAGCGAAGCCCAGGACGCGGCGGATGAGCGGTGCCTTTGTGGCTGGCGTCGCAGGTGGTTCTGCCCCCGGCTCCTGCCGCGCTCCGGCGGTGCTCGCCCTGTCCTGCCGGCGGTGGGCGCGGGTGACTCCTCCGAATTCTGGCAGATGACCCGTACGGCCTGCAGCCGTGCCCCGAGCTCCGGAGGAGGCACTGAGGAACTGAAGTCGTGCTTTGGGTCTTGTCTTTTCCTAGTAGTGTGACAGAAAGAAAATCTCAGCTACAACGTCTTCCCTAGACGTGAGCGTTTTCAGCCGCTTTTTGCAGATTGTGGCTCCCCTGGGTGTTGTTTTGGTTGCTTATTCCTCCTGGGATTTCCATTCCAGTGTCTGTTCTTGTGCATCAGGCTGCAGAGCAGCTTTTGTGGATGGCATGTTGTCAACTAAGCTGCACTTGTTAGAGATTTGAGGACTGTACTGTGCCATTGGGCTACGGGATATCTCAGAGGCCTTTTAAGCATTACGGTTGAGGTGTCAGGAGCATGAGAACTGCAGGAGCCCGTCTGTGCTGGGACACAGGCGCGGAGCACTGAGCCATATGGGTGCAGGGAGCGGTGCCTCCATTGCCTCGGTAACCCAGGCAGCAGGCAGGTGTGGCTGTTGTGAAGGATGTGTTGGAAATCCGAGTGCTTTTACTTCCCAGCAGCTATTGTTTGAACTGTCTAGTGTGATTCTGGAGATGCACAAACACTCTGCTCCTGTTTCTTTCCATACACAGCAGAGCTGCAGTCAGAATTCATAGCAAGTGTCTGACAGATCTCTAGAAAATCAGAATTTGCCTGATGGATCTGTTTGCAGCAATTTCTGTTTTTTTCTGGGAAAGCCTTTCTGGTGGAGAAGACAGGAGCATGACTGAGGGGTGTGTGTTTATGTGAGATACACGGGCGTGGGAATCATTTCCAGCCACGCGTGACAGCATGACAGGCAAGGCTGGAGCCGCTGGAGGAAGGCTGAAGGCTGGGCGTATCTGATGCGATGTGGGCAGGACGTGGAGATGGAGGGGAGGGGAGCTGATAACCTTTTGGCTTTGTCAGGGTGATGCTTAACCACCTTGAGTCTGGAGTGTTGCTCTTCCCTGTGCCTTAGGTGTTCAGAGTGCATCAGACCAGCAAATGCGGTGCTGCTTTCCAGATGCGTGCTGATGCTTGGGTGCCCAGCTCTGGAGAAAAGTCATATCAAACCTTTTGTTTTATTGAGAGGCTTAATAGCTCATTTTCTTTGGTTGCTGTGAGATAAAATCAAAATATTTCCTCCCCTGCTGTCCACGATATGTTCTCCTATCCTTGTGAAAAGAGCAGTGCAGGATCGAAGTGGGGAAGCAGCTTGCCCTGGTTTCACAACAGAAGTGTTAACAGGGCTTTTGGTTGAATCAGAATCTCCTGGTCTTTGTGCTTTGATCACAAAAACCCTTTCCCATCCCAGGCAGATTAGGGTTCCCCAGTTTTTTCATGGTGTGGGCTCTGCCCGTCTCTTTCAGCCACCTCACCGTGGCCCGCAGGTGTCCTTGCTGTGGGGTCTCCGGCGCTGATAAAGCAGCGAGGTCTGCGCAGGGGTGGCCAGCATCTCGTATCGGGTACGAGTGGGGGGAAGCCTCAGTGACGTGACGAGCCAGATTTTGGTAAACCGGCAGCCGCTAGCCTAGTACTGCTTACCACGCAGACCACGGGGAGTGAGCGAGTGTGGTTAAAGACCGGCCATCTCCGTCCTTCCAGCCTGGGGCCTTTCCACGCTGCTGCGCGGTGCGTTAGCCGGAGCTCCGTGTGAGGGGGAGTCATCCAGCAGCTGATGAATGAGCGCCGCAATTGTCTCTTCTTTTACAAGGGAAAGCGTGGTGACACCACACACCTGCTCCCCTGCAGCACTAATTACGCCCTTGTGCCTTGCAAACAAGGTGAGCTGTTCTTGGCTGGACTCGGCTGCCTTCTGGAAGCTACTGCCTCCCTTTCCCCTTGCAGCATCACACTGAGAAATGTTTAGAGCCCCCCTGATATTTTGGGGTATTCGATGATGCTTAAGAGCGGCAGGAGCACGGTGTGGGCAGGAGGGAATGTGCAGTGGTTTTGACGGCCTCTCATAACCGATTCCAAATGCCAAGAGGAAGAGGAGCAGAGGAGGCTGAGCACGAAGAGCTGCCCTGGGCAGAGGTGCTGGGGCCGGTGGTGGTCCCGCCAGGTTTTGGCGGAGCTGTGCCAGAAGGATGCTTCCCGGCATGGCCCTGTGGGGAGGCACCCCGTCTGCTCGCGGAGGTTGGTGACACCGCCTGACACGGGCTGGCAGGGCACCGGGCAGGTGCGGAGAAGCACCGACAGCTCTGGCAAGGGAAACAGTGCAGTTATTGTAATCTGAGGCGGCTCTGGAGGAACATGCTGCCGAAGCCTGCCTATTAAGTCAGACCTGTTTCCTCATAACCGTTTCATTCTCTTCCTCTTTCCTTCTCCCCCGCTTCACATCTAGATGCATCCTCGGACAATGCCAGAGCGCGTAGATGTGATGTCATTTGGATTTTGTTCTTCCCTTGCAGTTAACGGGTAGGAGCTAATGCAGCCCTCCTCTCCTAGGGTGAACAGAGGAGAGCGTCTGGCAGCCGGGCTGGGGGGAGACTCCGGGACGGAGCCCGATCCCCCCGAATGAAGGTCTCGTTCATGCTCCAGCCACAGTGAACATAACAGTTCAGTTTGCACACTGACAGAGTTAGCACTGAGCAGCCCTTCACGTCTGCCGCAAAATGGCCATTTGTGTGTGTGTGCAGGCATGTTTTCCTAGTTCGTATGGACAGTTTATTCAGTAATTGTCGAGTATCGCCCCCTCCAGCACCCTGTGCCGCTTGTGCCTGTCGCCCTTTGCTCCCTCTGGTCCGCGGAGCAGGGCGGGAGAGGCAGGGCAGCATCACCTGCGTTTGCTGGCGTTTCTGCACACTGGCGAAAAGGAATCCCAGGGGCTGTCTGGGAAAGTCAGGTGAGGTTTACAAGGCAGGGATAAGACAAAAAATAGAGGCCCAGTCATGCTGCTGGATCCGGGCAGGTAGACCCTTGTTTTCCTGCAGTGGTAGGCTTGGGGAAAGCAAGGAGCGTCTGCCAGGGCGTAGGTTATACGGATGTGTGGGAGAGGTTTTGTGTACACTTGGCTGGGATGTAAAGCAAGGGTTGTCTTCCCTGTGTTTCTAACCATGGACCTGATGTGCCACAGCTAAGGAAGGAGCACCTGGTAGTACATATTGGGAGGACTGGGCCTTAGGTACCAACTTGAGCGGAAATGGAGAGGTGACACTTCTTTCCTCCTACTTTTTCTGCTGCCTTTTGTCTCACTGGGCCTGTGAAATAAACGTAGCAGGTGTCTGTGGCGGTGTCTGGATCTCATGCCCTAGCCCAAGGCAGCTGTGCTCTGTGTGTGGTGCTGCAGGAGTTTTTCTTGGGAATACTCAAAAATGAAATGCAGAATCTAGTAAAACGTTCCCTCTGGATTGTATTTTGTAAAAGGTGTTCTCCTTAATGGAAAAAAAATCATTATATGGCAAAATACGGTTATGCAAAACTCAGCCAAAAGAATCTGGTGTTTGTGGTTGGGTTTTTTTGAGTGCCTATTTTCATTCTCTCTCTTCTGCAAGATGCTCTTAGGAGCTGAGCAGTACACACACTACTTTTTCTCCCATTGCCTGCGTGATTCTTTTGTTTAGAAAACTCTAAACTCCTGCTCCTTGCCCACGTGCAGCCTGTAGCGGGGATGTTTTATCTAGCAAGCTGTCGTCAGCTCGCGGATCCACGCAGCAGCAGCGACCGCCCGTGCGGAGCAGGGAGCAGATACTTCTGTGTCCTAGCGACGTCTGTCCCACAGGGCTTTGCCAGCGGCTTCAGTGGGGCCTGGAAGCTGCGAGGGTGTTGTTAGGGGACTGCTGATGCGGGAGTGACTGCACTTTCCTAGTGCTCCTTGCTAACAAGCCATAGCCGTGAGGCTTTCATTACGCTCCTTAGCAGTGAATCCAAGACCTGTCCTCCTCTGTTAGGTTCTACGGACAGACTGGACATCGGCGCTAGGAATTCAGATAGTTTGGCCCGAAGGGCTGTTTATACTGTTTATTTCTGGCAAATGACTTCATACAAAACCGGGTTTTGCTGCGGAAGTTTGTGGCGTGTGTCAGGGCTCTGCTGTCCGCTGGAGATCTTGGGAGAACAGAGCCTCCGTCAGGCGTGAGACGTGGGTGAGCATGGGCGAGGGAAGAGCAATCACTCTGTATTTTTATGAACGGGTTTCATCCATGGTTATCATCAGAAGGCTTCTGGAGAGGGATTATTCCTGATACGGTTGCACGGTAATTTCTATCTACATTTCTTGCAGCGTTGCTTAAATGCTGCTCACTTGCATCCATAGGAGCTGTGGCTCAGTTGTCTTCCTCCTGTGATTTACAGTCTGTAAGCAATTGCCTACGGTTACACTTCATACTTGTAGTGTTTTTTGAACTTAAAATGGCATTGTTATTAGTGAGACGACATTTGGATAGATGCAAAACAAAGGAGCCCCTAAGTACCTTGTGTTGGGGAGAAGGAGAAAAAGTGGCTCGTCAACCACATCCATTTCCATTCAGGGACAGTTCAGGGTCCTCCGGCCCCAAGGCCGGCCGCCCCGGCTCCGTGTGCGTGCACACTGCGAGATGCACAGCGCTGGCTGTGAGAGCTGGCCCTGAAACCCAGGGCGCTGGGGAGAGCCTGTGCCCAGCTGTGCTCCCACCTTTGCTGTAAATCAGGGCAACATAGGCAAATGAAAGGCGCTAATGATTTAGCGAGTGTCTAGCTGGGGCTAGTATCTCTCCTCAGGGGCTGTGACCTGCCAGAAGGCAGCCGTTTGGAGCTGCGTGGGGAGGTCTGCAGCCAGCAATGTGTCCCTGCTCCCAGAGCCATCCCGCGACACAAGCTGCTCTGCCAGACCCTGCGTCTGACGCCTTGGCTCTCCCCAGCTGAGCTCTGGGTCTTTGTGCGTGGGGAGGACCGTGGCTGGGACAGGGAGAGGGTTACAGCTTTAGCCGTTTGTTTTCCCTGGTAGGAGGTTAAATTCCTGATCTGTGTTAAGCTGCGCTGAGTGGGGAAGGCAGGTCTCAGTCGTTAGGACTCAAGTAGCTGGTTATCAGCATAAGGGTGGAAAAGCCCCTGCGTGCTAAATGAGGAGAGACTGCGACCAGTTCCTGAGCGCTCTTTCCTCTGTACCAGGCCTAAGGTGCAGTCCAGGTTAAGAGCGCTGCTCGTTGCAGCCCTTTCCCCACCCATTTTCTTTGTCTCAGCAGTATGTGATTGAGAGTGCCATAAAAACACGCTTAGGTCTCGGGGCTTTGGTGGTTATAAGCTGCAGTGACATGAGGGGATTCTCTCGCATCCTGCTATTACCAGGATGTAGGTTGCAAATTACCATTGCTATGGTGATATTTTCATAATTCGCCCCAGGGGCAGTGGATAAAGAGCAAACCCAGTTCCTTGCAGAGGAATTAATTGGGCAGGAGCGTTCACAGGGAGCCTGACAGGTGAGCCCTGCTGAAGCTGCTTCGGGCCAGGGTCTGGCTGTGGAAGGGGACTTGCACCACCCGCAATCGCGTACCTAGGCTGCAGGCACCCGAGGGAGCTGAGAGGAAAGTGAGGGAAGCTGGAGAGTTGTCAGAGGTGTCAGAAATGGTTGGAAAGATTGTGCATTCTCTGGAGCAGGAAAAACAGCTCATGCCACCAGAATACACGGCAGCCACGAGCGAGGTCAGGCTGTATGCGCCTGCGCTGCCTGCAGCTGCTGTTCATACCTGTGCAGGGGGAGGTGGAACAGCAGGGCCCCAGCCTTCAAATCCCTCTTGTCTGGGCCCCGGCAGCATCCCATTTAAACCGTGCTGATTGCAGGCTGGTGGATGTAGGAAGTTCTCTGCACTTCATCTGCCCGCATGCAGTCCCTGCCCAGCCGATGTTGCTTACTGAGTGCGCGGTCTGCAGTCGGGAGGTTCTTCTCCTTTGGGGTAGCCAATTCCTGGGTCACACCCCACCTTCCTCGTGAACACAGAAGTTTTATCCCTGTCGTTTCATATGCTGCACTGAAGTCAGTTCCATCTTAGCTGGTTTTTGCTGCAGAGTTCCCTCGGCTTTGTATGTTGTACCTTTACTGTCTCTCTGCTGTCCATAGCAGCAGAGTAAATTAGTGCAAAGGAAACTGAGTTTTAAGCCTATGCAGTATTAGAAGTCCTGTGTTAAAAAGACCTTCAAAAATGTTTGCCAGAACTGTGCGAAGCCCATGAAACCCCTGCCCCAAACATGCATTTAGTAACTCATTTATTCTCAGGGGTTCAAAATTGCTGAAAAGGTTTGGTATTTCCAAATGAAGTCTCAGCTCTTACTGGTTTTGCCTTAATTTTGCTACTTAAGACAGTAGCTGTTTTTACCCCATTGGTGTATGCCGGGTTGCCCAGATCCAAAAGCATGAACACAGGAGGAGAGGTAAGAACAGTTCCGGTTTGGATGCCCGTCCTTCGTCTTGCCGGTGGGCAGCCAGGCTTTGGAGGTGCGGCTTTGGAGGAAGCTGCTGGTCATTTACGTTGTTAGACAGGAGAACAGGGGAAGCGATAAGCGATGAGACAGGAACACAGCTTGCTACCTCCTCGCGTAGGTCTGTGAAGCTGTAAAACAGCGTTATCCAGGAAGGACCACTGTGAGTGTTGTGTGGGAGGGACAGAGTCCAGCAGCAGATGCGTCGTCTTCAGGGCTGCCAGTAAGTGTCTGTTCTGTTGGTGGTCTTTGCAAGGTGTTAACAGATGAGAGAGGTATAAATTGTCTTTTTTATTGGAGCTTGTTTGGTATTGTATTTGGATAAGATTTAAGGACATAGGAGTGCCTTTGATGACGAACTTGCTCAAAATACCAGTATGTGGTTTGTGCTGCCTGCAGAATTATGTGCGTAATGACCTGGGCTAGGAAGCTTTTGACTTCTGTCTGTGTATGTTATAGAAACATATTTGCTGAGTCCCCAGAGCTTCTCCTTTATATTCATTCCATCTCCATGGTGTTTCTGGCAACACCTGTTTCATACAGAAGCAGCCCTGTGAATAAACATTTTTTTCAATCCTTGCCCTTCCTGTTACTTTAAGCGTCGGTACAGATGTGAACTTTCTGCAGTATCCACTGTTGGGGTGAGCTTCTTGATGCATTTGGGGAGCTCCCAGGAAAGGAGCTGTACTAGAAGGTAAGAACTGCATGAAATACATGTGTTGGCCAGTACTGATGACTGTTTTTTTCCCTTCACAGAGTGATCGTCTCCTTATTAAAGGAGGGAGAATAGTCAACGATGACCAGTCATTCTATGCTGATATTTACATGGAAGATGGTCTCATAAAGTAAGTACGGCAGTTACGTAGCGTATTGTCCCCATCTCCCATTAACTCAGCTTCAGATTGAACGGTTATTGGCTTTTTGTGGATGTAGTCTGCACCCAGCTTGCCAACAGGTGAAACTTCATAGTTGTACCCCGCCCACTCTGGTTAGAGGCTCGGCTCTCTGCAGTGTGTGTGGGCACGTATACGATTGTGTGACATGTTTATATAGTAATTCTAGTGACTGAATTGCAGTCAGGATGGTGATTTCATGACACAGCATCCATTGTACAGCAAAGTAGTATCTAATTGCAGCAGGAACAAAATTTATCTTTGGCTGCTGTTTTGCCCAAGGTTAACAGTATCAGCATGAATGACAGTGCACAAGATTCCATTTATTAGCACCAACAAGGACAGTGCTGTGCTTCGGGTCATCTGCATCTCTGAGATTTTTGGGGAATTGCAGGCAAACCTCTGAGCCTCCCAGGCTTCTGTGTGTGTTACAGAGGTGCAGTAATAACTCCGTTGTTTAAAGGCTGCAGTTCAAATGTGGCAAATATGCTACCTTGGGACCAGCTCCAATTCAGAGAACCGTGATAGCGTATAGCAGGAGAACTTGAAAAAGCATTACCTGCTCTATGGTAAAAGGAAAATATTCAGCTTTCCCAAGATAGAATTTTTTAAAAGTTCAGCAGTAGAGGAATAATTTTCAAGAGAGGGACTGTATTTTCATGAGTCTGCTTTAAGCTCATGGACAAGAGCAATCTTGGTAGACTAGCAGTAGTATCTGGGCAGGGATCAGAGCCAGCTTCAGGTCTTGCTGTGGCACAGATCTTTTTTTGTATCCTTGGGCAAATGGCTTAGCCTCATCTGCAACCTGGAGGTCACAGAATTTCATTGACTTGGAGGTGAAATACACTCACCTGTGAATCCTTGTGAGGATACAGTGAGCAGTTTGAATCCTTTGGTGATGGAATCATCTTAATAACAAAGGTGCAAAGAGCTGCTGTTTTATTGCTATGAAGACATTGCAGCAAGCAGTTCTGTCTACTCAATGTTTGGTGTTCTAAGGAAAAAAAAAGTAGATTGGCTAAGGTTGAATGAAATGTGGAAATGTAGTATACTCCTTATTTACCTCCCTAGTGTGCCAAGGAAATCAGAAATTCCCCTTAATACCAATTTATATTTTATCTTGATTTATCAAGGAAGACTGAGGAAGGCTTGGTGAAAATAGGATTTCTGAAAGAAGAGATTTGAAGGCTGAGCACTACATATGGGCAGATAAAGGGATTGAGGTGCGGGGGGGTGGTTTGAGTGAAGGGAGCCCTGAGATTCGGGTGACCTGGCCAGCAGGAGAACTGGGAATGTCCAGGGAGGAGACTGTCCTATGGTAGAACATCACAAACTCTAGAGGACTATAAATAAGAGTATTTTAAGTTATGAGTACATAGGTACTGAAACATTTCAGGTTTGCTGTTCCCAGAAGATATTTCTAGGTACTTAGGATTTCAGCTGCCTTCGCTACAGCGTGGCCCTGCTGATAGCAAAGAGGTCCTTCAGGTGCGTGAAGGACAGAATGTGAAAGGGAAGGTCCTGGAGCAGGAAGGCCTCTTTCTGCGCTCTTCTGGAAGAGAGCGCAGTCCTTCCAGGTTGTGCAGTGAGCCCCTAAATGTGGCAGCCAGCTGTGTCCGTGCACTTTGTGAACTTCTCGTCAGCTCCGCAGAGCGAGGCTTTCCTCTGCCCTCGGGTCTTAGTTCTGTGGACGGAATTACAGAACCCGGACAGGGCCTGGGCTGGCCTGGCAGCTGTGGCATTAGGCTGGGAAATCATCTTTCTCTGTACGTAAGCCTCAGACTTGAGCCTTACTTAAGGTGGGCAGAAGGCCAGGGGTAGAGGAGAGATTAGGGGTGCGGTTTACGGGCAGCAGGGCTGATGTGAGGGATTTCATGAACGTCCCCCCTGGGCGAGCAGGTAGGACTGTCACACCAGTAAAACTTCCGGGGATTTCTGACTCCTGAGTCAGTGGGGCATGGAGTGTCCTAGGAGGTTTCTTACAATGCGCTGCAGGAATCTGCGTGCCCATCAGATCACACACCCCGGCTGCCCCAACCCCATGCCTGTCCCAGACAGCAGGTGCCATCACAGACACCACTAAAGAAGTTTGACAGATGGCAGCCTGCCCCAGACTAGGCAAACTATAGTTTTAAGCAGACAAGAGGATCCTGCGTTGCTGCACAGTGGCTTCACTTTGCTGGTACCTGCAAGCCCAGGTATGGAAATGGGAAGGAGTGGGGCTTTTCTGGGTAGGGGGAGTTGGCCTAGGCTGCTCCCCAGCTGAACTGTTGCTCGATCATGTTGTGGCTGGTTTTCCTTTGCGTGTGGCTTACCACCTTGATGTGATCTCATCAGGCAAATTGGAGACAATCTGATTGTCCCTGGAGGGGTCAAAACCATAGAAGCCAATGGGAAGATGGTGATCCCTGGAGGAATTGATGTCCACACTCACCTGCAGATGCCGTACAAGGGGATGACAGCTGTGGATGACTTCTTCCAAGGGACAAAAGCAGCCCTGGCTGGTGGAACCACTATGATCAGTGAGTGCAGCAGGCAGGTTCTTTTTGGCAGCCCCCAGCAGCCTGATGTGTTTTCGAGGGCAGTTAAAGCACTGCTGCATTCAGGACCCTAAATCTGCATGGAATCTGTTTGATGTTGGCTTCTGTGCTTTGTGCAGAGTTTTTTTTCAATTACTGTAAGAAGTTGAAGACAGAGAGTACAGTCCGAGAGGGGTGTGTTGGACTTCCTACTTGGGGAAGTAGGCAGCAGCAGGAATGGATAGAGATGACAACTGACAAGAAAGAGTTGGGGGAAAGTTTGGAGGAAGGAGAAGGATGCTCAGCAGCTGGCTGTGGTTCTGACTGTGTGGAGGAGGCACATGTCACAAGCAATTGGGAACAGGAACATATCTGAGATTTAGAAAAAATGTGGGAGAGGGGTTGAGAAGGGGAGCCCCTCTGAGAGCTCAGAAACTTGCAAGCAAATGGCTGAGATCTGAGAGCCATCTCAAGCAGAGACCCAGTCGAGGGTTCTTGCTCTCCTTGCCAGGCCATCCCACATTTCTCCCTGCCTTGCTGGCATCTCTGATGGAAAAGGGTTCGGAAGAAAAAATGCAGCCAAGTGTGCAGCCCTTGCTTTTGCTACCAGCAAGTTGTGGCAGGGCAGGTCTGGCTGGAGCAGAACACTGGTGTCTTTTCATCCATCGCAAGTAAAGAGGGAGGGCCCTGAAGGTAAATTTTCTTGACCAATGGATGAAACATGCCTTTGGGTACTGAAACATGAACGTTCTCAGTGCATCAGCCCTCTTCTGCTTGAGTACGGGGTAACAGTAAACCACAGGGTGCAATACAGGATGCCTTGAAGGCTCTCTTGGAGAGGCTGAGGAATGAAGGTCCAAATTTTGCTCTCCTACCAGTGATGCCTGGGGAGGGAGGCAGGGTGTGCATCAGAATAACAGTGCAGATGTGGGCCAGCTTTGCCAGTGCTGGATACTGCTTTTGTTAGCCCTCATCCAATTGCTTTTTGCACTGCATTTTGGACATGCTCCTATTTTGAGCTGGGGAAGGCATTTGCAATAAAACCCCGATCCAAATGGAACTTCTCGGTCTTAAGGGTTTTTGTTGTTGTTGTTGCACTCTTGAAATGTTGCCCAGTTGTTTCTTTTTCTGTTTGTTTTTCTTGGTGTTGTTTATTTTGAAGATCCATGAGTGTGTGCTCATCTTTTCAGTGATCTCTGGCCCTGCTGAGTACAAACAGAGACTGATGTATGAGTTCAGTGTAGCAGCAAGTGCAGTTTGCCTCCCTTTACAAGGTTTTGAAATTCAGCTCTCTGTGAACTAGAGAATGAGGAGCAGGAGGAGTCTTTGGGACTCTTCAGTGATACTAAGGTGCTGGGGAAGGAGATCTGCATGGGGCTCTTTCCCCAGCTTCGGATCCTGTGTTCTGCAGTGTTCCAGTGTCTGTAGCAGTGATGCCCCTGAGAACCTCAAGAAGGAACAGTGACATGATATATTTTTTTTCTGTTGAATAAAAATAGGGCAGCGTGTTCAGATGACTCTGAGCAGAGGAGCAGGGCGATGCACCAGTATCCTGCACCATTCGGAGAAATAAACAGTGCTAACTAAAAAGGAAAGGGAATTCTAGGTTCTTCCCCGGAGAATGCCACAGATGTGCACTGATTTATAATCCAGGCTTTACTGCCTGTGCAGTGGTCACAGCTGTCTGCACTTCACAGAGTTTCTTGGGATGCAAGGGCAATTGTTGATCCTTTCAGTAAAGAACTGGGTTTCTTGCCCTCCCCTTGCTGTTTCTCCTTAGCCCGCGGGCCAAAAAAAAGAGACAGTTATGTAAAACGGACTGCGGCAGGGTGTGAGAATTACATCATGGGCAATAAAAGGTGCATTAGTGTTGCAGTGTAGGAGAACACTACGTTTTAATAGGGTGGAAGTAGGGGCGAGGAAGGACAAGGCCCTTCAGCTTTCGGCTGATTTCTCAGCAGTAGCCTGTAAAAGCCCCTGGTGCTGTGCCAAAGGCTGTTAAGGAAATGCACAGAGCCTTTACTTTCCGATAATGCACTTGGAAGAGTCCAGGCAAATCATGGAGGTGGCAGGGGAGCTCTTCAGGGCTGCCTCGATGTTTTATTTCACCCGTAATGTGTGGCAGCTCAGAGAACAGCTCCGGGACCTTGCAGGGGCCTCGTGGCTTGTGAGGAGGCAGCGGGGTCTGCGGTGGGGGGGGCAGGCTAACTGGTGGGGCTGGTGGTGGGGCCGGGAGCGCCCTCCCTGACGCCTCTGCTGTGCCCCTCCAGTGGACCACGTGTTCCCGGAGCCCGAGTCCAGCCTGGCGGACGCCTACGAGAAGTGGCGGGAGTGGGCTGACGGCAAGGCCTGCTGTGACTACTCCCTGCACGTGGACGTCACCCACTGGAACGACAGCGTCAAGCAGGAGGTGCAGACCATGGTCAAGGAAAAAGGTTTGCTGCGTGCCGTCTCCCCCGTCGCTCATCAGTCATCTGCCCCTGCCCTCGGGCTCGCCGGCCCGGCGGCGGGGTCCGTGCAGCGCTGCGGATGGTGCACGAGGCGAGGCCGTGTCCCGCCTGCCGGCATCTCGCTGCCAGCTCAAGTGGAGCTGCATCTTCCTTGTCACCTGTTAAGTGCAAGGATGGTCCTGGGTGGATGGAGGGGGAGGGTTATTTCATGGTATTCCTGAACTACTGTGCACTCCTGGGAAGAAAGTCAAAATATTGTTACAAAACATCAGAATTCTTGGCATTTTATGAATGAATTTCACAAAAATTGGATGTGCGAGTGCTTTGGAAAATCTCAGAGCTCAGACTACTAGTGAGCACAAGTCCTGTGCAGAGCCTCAGCACAATGGTGCTGTGAGTAAAGAAAGTACAAATATCTCGGACTGTGCTCATCGAGGGAAAAGCCCTCTGGTCCCAAGTATCTTCTGCTCATAACCTTCCAGATCAGTGGTCCCTTCCCCACAGGGACCCGCTGTGGCCTCTCTTCTCTGTCCTTACAGGGTGCAGGGCTGAGACTGCTGCAGCCCAGTAGCAGGTAGTGGTTTTGCTTTCTTTCATCCTCTTGTTTGTGAATGTCTGCTGGGATCTTGCATGGAGAGTGAGTATCCTGAAGATAAACTAACGGGAAAGCAAACCAAAACAGACAACCTTCTGCTTGACCTCCTGCTCTTGCCAAAGGCTCCCATTCCATTAGGTCTGAGTAATTCTCACATGCCTTGGATGTATTTGGGGAGAGAGAGAGAGCACTCACTTCTTCAGCTCACTTCTTTTTTTTCCTGTCTATGCTTGTCTCCTAGGAGTTAACTCCTTCATGGTTTATATGGCCTACAAGGATTTGTACCAGATGTCAAACACAGAGGTGAGACCTCCATTACCACTTTGGGTGTGTTTTAGTAGAGCAGTAGCTGGAAAAACAATCATAATACTGAGTAATGGTAATATAGAGAGGGCTGGGGTTCAGTCCACGTAGCTTTTGTAGGGGGCTTGCAGCCACTGCTCCTGTTATCCCTGCTCTCTTCAGACATGTGGCCCTTGGACTCCCCTGCACTGCAGTGAGTCCAGTTCATCAGCCACATGCAGCAAAGTGACTGAACTTCCACTGCGAAGATGGCAAGCAGAGAGTTGGATTTGAGATTATGAAGAGCATCAGTGGATGCAGGTGGCTTTCTGAAAGCACCATCCAGCATGACCACAGAGCGTGGTCTTTGTGTGGCTGACACCGAATCCTTCCTCTCCACACTGCCCTCTCCCTGCAGGCTGCCAAGGTTTTCTTTTGAAAGATGCATTGCCGGGATCTTTAGGGTCATGCACAAGCCAGGGGAATGTGCCTGCGTAGTAATCATTTTTTCTTGTCTCTGTTTTAGCTGTATGAGATATTCAGCTGCCTGGGAGAGCTGGGTGCCATAGCTCAAGTTCATGCTGAAAATGGAGATATAATTGCACAGGTAATTACTATTCTGGTTATGCAGGGACTGAAAATCTAGCCCAAGCAGACATATTTGATGCAGTGTATTAGCAAAGGACACTAAAGCTGCCTGGGCATCTTTTGAAAGATGATCTCTTTGATGCTGCTTGACAGTGATTTAGATTTACAAAGGTTTTCTGCTGTGAAGTATCTGGTGGGAATTGCAGTAAGGAGGTTGCAAGACATTTAAGCTCAGTTCTTCAGGGCATTGATCTGCATTTCAACATAGAGAAACTAGCTCATGGTGTTTCGATGTTTTGTTTCTGTAAAACAATGGGATCAGAGCCCATTTCATACGAGCAGAACACACAACCAAAAGAAATCGGAAGGATGTGTTTTGGAGCATATGATTCTTCTGTTATCAGAAACATGATTTTCTTTGTTAAAGATGGTAAAAATTCAAATTATTTAGGGGGATATCAGATACAACCAAACATTTCAGCTCGTTTAAAAAAAAAAGTACAATGAAACTGAAGATCAATGAAAATATTTCTATGACATTTAAAAGAAAAAAAAGCATTAGCAATAGTTTTCTCCTTAAGTAGGCAATTTCTTATGGAGTTAGAAAGACAGGCTTTTACAGATGAACTCAGAACAGATACCAGCCGCTCTTTTCCCCCCCCCTAAATAAAAGTCAAAGTGAAATAGGTTTCTCGCAATTTTTTTCAGATTATCCAAGTTGCTCCTTGCACATCATCAGAAAATAAAAGCTTAATTTAACCTAAGCTTTCATTTCTTTGTTTTTCCCAACTTTGTAGAATTTTCTTCTCACAATAGGAGTTACTTTTTTGATTCAGCTTTGGCTGAATCAGTCTAAGTTGTCACTTTAAAAAAAAAAGTTTTAGGAAATTAATTTATTAAGCAGCATCATGTTGGAACAGGCAGAACTCTTCTGCCAGAATACAGGAAATGTAGAATAGCTGGGTTTAAAAGAAGCACAAGATAATTTGGGAATTTGTTTGTTTTTTATAAAGCTTTTGCAGCTTTGTGAATGAAATGAGTGAGAAAAGAGATTTGAAACCTCCGTGTCCTGGAAAAGAAGCATCTTCTCCCCACTGGAGCTTTACCTTGTCTCGAAGCAATATGCGAGGGCTGGGATAGATGCAGGGATTGCGCGCTGCTTCCCATTGGGTTACAGTGGGTTTGCACGGCAGCAGCCAGTCGCTAGTGTTTCCTTGGAATTGCTCACTTTTGACTGGTTTCCCTTTAAAAACTACTTTAGCTTTTTTCCTGCTTCCTCCAAACAGCAGCAGAGTTGTGCTAGTGCTGGGCACCAGCCTCTCGTGCAGGGCAGCAATACAAGATTGCTGCTCCACAGTGTCAGTTTTCAGCAACATCGAGCCGATTTTGCTGAGGGAAAGGGAAACCTTTGGACACTTTATTCTTCAAGAGGAAAGACAGGGGCACAAGGAGAGAATTGAGCTGCGAAGTACCGGCCGCCTTCGGGGCACGAGGCGGTTGGAGGGCAGGTCCTGAGGAGCAGCCCTGCCCTGAAGGATCTGGGCTCATCCTGCGTGGGAACGGCTTTTCCATCCACAGACTCCTCGGTGCCAGCCTTGTGTGAAGGTCGTTTGTTTTTTGTGCCAGCCATGTTGTTGCCAGCAATAGCTACTCTAACTCCTATCAGGAAAAGATTAATATTTTCCATCTGGATGAGCTTCTCATATTTTCATATTAGCTTCTGTGAGGCTCAAAGGAACTGTGTTGCAGCTTTGGGGCAATAAACGAGAGACGTTTTACTTTCTTCTGGATAAAAACAAAGCTCGTTTATGTTCCTTTGCTGAATGCAGAATCTAGTAGACAGCTCAGTTCAGTGTAAGAAAAGCTGAAACAGTGCATTAGTGATTACCCTAGTGGAACAGAATAGGCCTTTGAGTATGGTATGTTCGCTCTAACCGCAGCTTTTTTCAGTACAGAGAGACAAAGGCCTTTGCAGTGCACACAATCAGTTAAGAGAGTTAAAATGTATTTGAAAAGTGTTGCAGCAAGAGAAGAATTTTCTGCCTGCTATAAGCAGGCAGTCAGGTAATGGAGCTGGATTTGCAAGGGAATTGTTGCGAAGAGACGCTGTTTAGAGTTCAAATGGGTAGGTTTTATTGGTCTACTGTGTTGTAATTGGTGCTGGATGAGATAAAGCCCAAATACGTCAGTGTTTGTTAAGACTGGGGAAGACATTGCTCAGTTATGCTCTGTAACTACTTGTCTCTTCCTGTCTCTCTTCCTGTTCTTGGGAGGTGAAGGAGTGTGAATTAAGAGGTCGGTCTTTGAACATCCTCTCAGACTACAAGAATCAGTTTTTCTTTGGACTTTTTAGGGCTCCACTTCCCAATCTGATGGCCGTTTCACATGAAAACAAAGAGTGATCAAAGGAACGGTCTTGGCTAGAGGTTATCTGTATTTCAGCAATCTACCCACCAGACACCCCAAAGCTGTTAGATTTACTGGCACTTCATGGCCCTGGCAGCTACTTCCTTCTGTCAGGACTGATGGAAACAGAACATTACAAACCGGTGAGGGGTTCAGAGTACTATTAGATCAGACTGCAGACATGAAGCTTCTGGTCACCAACTTGGTGGCTGTTCCCAGGAGGAAGAGTTGAGGATTTGTCTTCTCTGTCCCCAGTTTCAGTCCCTTTGACTTTCAGTGGTGCTGCAGTCAGTGTGTTTCTCCAGAGCTCGATCAACATAGGAGAGGAAGTTGTAGAGAAGGAGAGGTGATGCATAGCCAGAACAGAAATAGGGCACGAGCAGGACTCCAGACCTGACACTGGCATGCTGTGGATGGTGGGAGAGTGCTTCGTGGTAGGTGAAGAGCAAGACTTGAAAAGAATATTGTCAAGCCTTTGCCCAGCTTTTGCATTGCAGCAGAGAAAGTGTCAGAGGAGGCAATACAGACCAGTTGCACCCTGTGCAATCTCGTCCTTTAGTACACTCTTTAAAAGCTGTACACATACTTGTTATCATTGCTAGGGTTACACAGTCCTGGCACAGACTAGTGGCATTATTTAATGCCAGTAATGTGCTCAGTACTGTACAGGACACAAGAAAATGCACATTTAAAAAATCTTGCTTGCAGGCTTACTATTACTGTTGCTGTGCATCTGCTTTACACCTCATGGCAATGCTTGGAGAGTTCCTGGCCTGTTGTGCAACTGTCCGTAGTTTCTGCAGATCAAGGGTCAGGTAGCAGGTGGAGAGCAAACACGTACATTGCCGCAGGCCAGTGACAGCACTTGGATATGGGTGTGAGGGCTAGCAAGATTCCTGAGTGCCTAGGTCCAGGTATGCCATGAAGTCCCACTGCACATGTCTCTTGACCTCTCTCTAAGAGAGCTCTTTGAAATTAGGTTATCTGAGAGAAGAATGCCTCTAGGGTACAGAAGGGAGGTATGCAGGTCATTGCACAAACACACAGAAAAATTATCCATGGTCCTTATTTATAACATCAAAATATTTGGGTTATTGTTAATACAGAAACCAGCATCCCACACCCCCAACATCTATATATTTTGATACAGGACAGGACTCAGCACTTGCTGACACCTTAGTGATTAAACAGCAGTGGGGGACACAGAAGCGTCCTTAGGAGGAGAATTTTTGAGTATTATTAGTTTTGACTGGTTTTTTTTTTTCTTCTTCTTCTTCTTGGTAGTTTCTACTTGGACTACTTGCATTTTGGAAGAGGAGCTGGGGAGGGCCTGGGAAAGGGGTGGTAAATGTATCAAGTGCTGTTCATGGAGCTGGGGAGTTCTGAACCCTTTTTCCTCCTTCCTAGATTCAGGGTCTTGTAATGTCCCTCTGTCCTTTCAATGTTCTAGGAACAAACCAGGATGTTGGAGATGGGAATAACTGGTCCTGAGGGCCACGTGCTGAGCAGACCCGAGGAGGTAAGATACAGAAATCTGTTCCAGCCTTGTTGCACTGAAGCGCTTTCCCCACAAGTCATAGTAGGGCTTAGTTTAATGAGGCCAAACAGGGCTCTGTGTGTGCATGTGCATATATGTGTGTATGTATATACGTGTGTATATATCTATATGTATATATCCATTTATCAGTATATACAAGGCAATACTGTCTTGTTCATCACCAGCTCAGGAAAGAGAGAGGTGCACTTTGGTGATGAACATTTTTCAGTTTTGCTTGAGTCTCCTAGCAGAGAAGGGCTTTCGAGTCTTCAGGAGATTAAATAATCAGTAAAAAATTCTGTATGGGTGTAGCACCATTTAGGGCCGGTTATTGGCTGTTCATATGGTATAGATGATTCCGCTGGTATAAAAGGCCTGAGAAGAATCAAATGACGAGCGTTAGTCCCTCTGAAAGTTCACCATTCATGTCTTTCAGACCACAGACAGAGATTCCAGCCCCTCTCTGTCTAATCTTTGCTTAAGGTCTAAAGTGCGTTAAAATCAGACAGACAAAGCCATTGGTGGAAGGAGTGGGAGGGAAGGAGAGAGGGAATTTCCTGGTTACAGATCATTGTCAGGACACTAATTAGATTACTTCTAATTTTAGTTCGCTGGGTATTTTTCTATTTGGCTCATTAATGTGAGTTGAGTCTAATTTTAGTTTAGTGGGGTTTTTTTTTCTGAAATGTCAGCTTGAGATAGCTTCCTGATCAGAACTGTTTTTAACTTACCACAGCACATGAAAGAAGGAAAGAATAGAAAATAGGTACAATAGCAAAGCTCTGAGTAGGGGAGCACAGGGACAGATTTGTACTCCATGGTCTGCTGGAAATAGAATCAGTTGGCTTAAATTAACAGTACAAGAAAATGATTTGTATTATGGCTGGTAACAATGTATGTAGTCTAGTATAATACAGAGCTTATTCTCCTCAAAGTATGTGACAGTAAAGTATTTTCCTGTACAGAGAAAAGACTCAATGTAAAATATAATTGACTAGGTTCCCTCTGTGTGTGAACCAACGTTGAGTTTTATGGCCACTACCTGGCAAGCTAATGCACAATTATGGGATACTGTGGTTGTGCCAGAATTTGAGAACTGTCTTATTATCGTAAGACAGGCACTGCGGTTCTTGTCCAAAGCCGATACAGGATTGTTGAGTGTTTGATCTTGAAATACCATTAAACATAAAGCAACTGAGAACAGTGTAAGAAAGGCTCTACATTTAGTCTGTCCAGCCAAATATGGGTCTTACCTTTGAAAATAAACAGTGTGCCTATTCCAGAACACCCTCTACCTAGGAGAATGTTAGATGACAGTGACACGCAATGACACTGCCGTCCTCCACCAAGCCTGTAGGTTGAATCAACTATGTGATGGCAAAATACTCAAAGGGTGGCTGCGGAGCTCGGTGAGTGTGCTCTGTCCCAAAGTGACCTTGGTGGGGGGGAGGAAGACGGACTCTTGTATCAGGTTGTGGCGATGGTTTGGTAGTGCAGGATGCTGCCAGTCCAGAATGTGGATGCATTGTGGTTGCGATGACCGTCTTTGCTCCTGTCCACGTGTTAAAGCTTATCAACTACACAACCTCCTAAGTGCACTGGTAAAAGTATTTTCCTGTTTGCATTTCTGTTTAAACAGTCTTTAAGCAGAAGTTGAAAAACTTTTTAACCTGGCTGATGAACTTTGCCTCAAATAAGCCCCTAAAAGTTTCAAAGCAGGGTGTATGATTGTGTGTGTAGCCGGGTGCAGTGCTCTGTTTCTGCAGCTTCTGGGAGAGTTCAGGTTTGCATAACCAGCTGCCTGGCCCACAGGCGCTTACTGCATTCCCCGCAGCTGGCAGTCCCTGTGTCCCCAGGGAATTAGCTGATTGGTACATTGTCTTTTTAAGGCTTCTGTTTTGAACTTTCTCATACCAAAGCTTTACACTAAGCTGTAGAGCAAACACTTGGAGAGCCTCTGGGGCTGAGCTCAGGCTGAAAAAGGGCTGATGTAAGAGTCCAAAGATATCCTGTGTGCTGAAAATCCACCCTGCTCTAACAGCAAGCGAGACAGTGAAACACAGAGCGGCTGTCGCAACAGGCTATGGGACCGGCAGCCAGATAGTGGGACAGATAGACCCGACACGAATGGCCTGCCAGGACATAGCTGTCTCCCCCTCTCCTCCTCCTCTCCTACAGAGGACTGTGTGCCTCTAGCCTGTGGTTTGAACCAGGCCCTAGGAAGACTGAAGTTTTCCCCTCCAGCCTCCCTGATTAACTTGCCCTTAGGGAATTCCTTGCTGTAACAAGTGCTAAAATGCTGTTAAAAAGTTGCCTGAGTGGAAGCAGGACCTGAGTGGTTATCATTTGGACAGACAACTGTGAAAGAGCTCTACAGGGTTCAGGTTCAGGCTGAATGTTGATTAGCAGATGAAGTAGCACTGAGATTGAGCTCCTCAGCTGAGATTGCAGCTTGAACTGGTGAACTTCATGTGACCTGTCCTGCAGTGTGACTGAGAGCTGTTTTATCTTTGGGGTGAAGGGTCTTTTCTGTATGCCATTTATGTTGTGCAAAGGACAACAGGTAAGGACGTTGAAGGGATCTTAAGGAAGCAAGCAAGACTCTACTGATCAGCCCAACAGACAGTATCCTTATGAGCCTGGAGTCATACCATTTAACACTTTGAGAGGAGGGCAGTCCTGTGGCAAGGGTAGGAGTGAGGGCACAGGGTGTCACCGGTGATCCATGGTGGTATGCTGAGATGAGCAGGGGCTCCTCCCTGTCAGTCTGACGCTTTTCTGCAAGTCGTGTGCCATTCTTTCTTCCAGCTGGAAGCAGAAGCTGTCTTCCGGGCCATCACTATTGCCAGCCAGACCAACTGCCCTCTGTACGTGACTAAAGTGATGAGCAAAAGTGCTGCTGACCTCATCTCGCAAGCCAGGAAAAAAGGTGAGCAGCTGCTGCTGTGCAAAGCCTTGCCGTCACCCTGGGATGCTGGACAGCTGGGTTCAGTGGTCCCCCTCTCCTCCTGTTTTTTGCCAAGAAGGAGACTTGTGCCTTGAAAGCAGTCTAATGGGGTTGCAGGTGGTTCAGGGATTTACCTAACTCTTGAAGTGGCAAAGGGACACTGCACCAGGCCACTTGGAGCCACCTTCTATTGTCACCACCTTCTATTGTCACATCAGGTAACGCAAACGTGTGGGTCGCAGGTAAGTATGGTGCTCTCAGTGCCAAAGTTTATCTGCGGCTGTGAAGGGCTGTCTATGCGAGGAGACCCGTCCCATCCATGTGCACGTGATCTGAGCTGCTCTATATAGCCCTAACCTCTGCTTGATGTGGTGGCCCTTGAGGAGGTGCCTGGCGGCCTTTTGGGGTGGATGGGAGCTCCATCTGGCACTGGAGCACAGGGACTCTGTCCCCGCACGTGCAGGCACATGTGCACCTACATTCAACTTGCCTCTCCTCCCCAAGAGGTGTTGAACAAGGAGGCTGACAGAAGCCATTCTCTCTGCACAAGACTTTGGGTGTGAGGAGTGGCAGCAGCGCTGCCCACATCCCTCACTCCTGCCACTGGCAGGAAAGACACACGTGCATGCAGGCACACGTGCAGAGTGAGACACGCTTATGAGCAGGATTGTAGGATGGTGCTGGTCCACAAAAGCCATGGACTGTGCTAGGTGAGCCGATGGGAGGCTGCACCACTTCAGTGTGGGCTTCTTCAAGACTGGGGTTTCACCTGATGAGGAGTGAAGGAGCTCTGCACCCTCCTGCACTCTCTGCTCTGGAGTTCCTGAATGGTAGTGAGACTCGGAGGATCTACGACCTCTACAAAAGGGCAAAGAAAATGTAGAAAATGTAGAGAGGCTCTCGGTGGAACTGGTAACTATGAGACTGAACAATGATAAATGTATCCCAGAAGCATTGCAGCCAGAAGCAGTCACCCAGACTGCAGAGACTGTTTGGAAAGAAAAGCACAGTTTTGCAGTCTCCACCCTAATTTATCAGTGTGACGAGCCCTGGTCTGCAGAAAGCCCTCGGTCGCCAGCTGCTGCACTCTCACCTGCTCTGTGCCTGGAGCCGGGCTCCAGGATATGTCTGAAAAGAACCAGTATGCAAGTGAGAAACAGGATCAGGGAGAGCAGAGCCAGTCAGCACTCTGATGGCACTCGCTAAATATTTACAAGGGATAAGGAAGGAGGAATCGAAAGAGATGATAACGAAAGATATTGTGAGAGGTTTGGTCATCAGCTCAGCGTGGATTAGGTGTCAGCATTGTGGGTCTGCCTCCCCCACTGCGAGCTGTTACTTACTAGAATTACCTGGCTCTTGCCAGGTGTTTCCGTGCTGTGTGTCAGCGCTGAAATGTGGCTGTGTCACTGCTGGGCTGAAGGTCACCAGGGTGGAGTGCCTCTAGCTAGCAGAGCTGCGATGCTGGAGCAGCCAGCCTTGCAGAACGGTCAGAGGGGACCAGCTGGCTTCTCTGCTGAGGCGCATTGCACAGGCAGCAAGTCTGGAAGCAACAACCTGCAGTAGCAGGAGGCCAAGCTGCTGGCATCATTCATGTGTGTGGTGTCTGCTGGAGAATACAGCTCTCTGAGGCTGTGTCCTCCTGCTCTGGGCTCCCTCCAGGCTTCCAGTGCCAGCAGAGACGCTGCACCCTTGAACAGCTGGACTGGGACGGTTCCTGGTGCCTGTGCGTACGGTGGTGGTAGGCAGGGCTTCCTCTTGGTACCACTGTGGGCCCTGTAGATTCCCTTCTGTCTGCTCCAGTTCCTGAAATCCAAGCAGATAACAGAGGACGGGCTGGTAGGGGCTTAGGGGGTCCTCTAGGCATGTGCTGAGCTGTTCATAACCCTGGAAGGGAGAAAGTCTCAAGACTCTGCCAAAACAAGATCCATTTTGTCCCCTTTTCCAGGCAACGTGGTGTTTGGCGAGCCAATCACAGCTAGTCTGGGGACTGACGGGACACACTACTGGAGCAAGAACTGGGCCAAGGCTGCGGCGTTTGTGACCTCCCCACCTCTGAGCCCAGACCCAACGACCCCCGACTACATCAACTCCCTCCTGGCCAGGTAGGTGACTGGCAGGCACAGAAAATTTCCCCTGTGCAGGTGGCTGTAACGGCCGGTACTGCTAGTAAGAAAGGAGCAGGCCTTTGGCCTTGAACAGGAAAGGAAGAGGCTGCAGAGTATTTGGGTAACTTAGACATTAGTCCAGCCTGCATCACTTCACTGTAGATTATTTAATGAGCTGCCTGATGAAATGCCAGGGGGAGGCACCGTAAGTTAAACATCAGTAACAAGAAGAATACTAGGGCAAGTAGTCATGAACCATTTAAGTGCCCCTTAGGGCAGGGTGTGAGGAACAGATCTGTTGAAAATACAGAGCAAGTAATAAAATCGCCTCGGCACTTTGACTTGACCTTTCTCTCAAAGAATTGCACTTCATCTTCGCACTGGCGAGGAATGCTCAGCAGCAAGGAGCAGAGTCCATTGCCGTCCGTATCCGCATGCCGTGCATGAATCGCAGACTCCTCTCAGCCTGTGTTTGCCTGCTGAACCGTGTGTGTGGCAGCTGGTCCACGTTAGCCAGTGGATGTCTGACACTGAGGCAGTTGTAAATGGAAGTAACCTTTGAGCTAATGCTGAAAAATCTCTGACTAGGTGAACAAAGAGATGGCAAGTCAGTAAAAGCAGTACTGGCAGAACGGCAAATGAGGATAAACCTGGGTTGTGCCAGGATGGAGAGGCATTGCTGGATGTGTACGGAGATGTCACAGCTGGCATGAGAGAGGTGCCAGTGGGTTTGGGGCCTGACTATGCAGTTCTCCCTGGATTTTGCTGTGGTGAGTGAGCTACATGGGCCTCCACTCAGTCTGGAAGAAGGAAATAGGTGCAGATCTTAAGGACTGGGAGGGAAAAGTGAGCCCAGCTCCTGAACTGGCTTTTTAGTCCTTTACTTCCACTACAGTATCAGATTTACCCCAATCCCCGAAGGAGAGACGAGTACTTCTGAGTCCTTGCAGCCCACGTGTCTGCCCCATGCTCTGTCCTGACGCCTTTCCCAGGTCATTTTCTGTGAGGCTTCGGCGTGTGGAGAGGCTCCAGCTGGGCTCTGGCTGCTTTTCTTGCATGAGGACGAATCTAGTGGAGATTAGGAAGCATGTTTTGTCATAGACCAGGGTCTTTGGCTGCAGTCAGTCAGACATATGGCGGAAACTATTAAAGGAAGATAGAGATTACCAGTGGATTAGGACTCTGATTCACAGCCCGGAGCACAGGGTCTTTGTGTCTGGGTTGGTGTATTCCAGCACGGCCATTCCGGGAACCCAGCGCTCGCAATCGTTTCCTTCTCGCAGGTGGCTTTGGGAGCTGGCCTGGGTTGGTTTGGCTTCCTTTTACCCAGCGAGGATGACTTTCCGGTTGCCGTGTCCCCTCCTGGCTCTCCAAGTACCGGCAGCAGCCAGGTGGTTTCCAGAGAGCTGTGCACAGCTCCTCATCCTGCCCTGCCGGCCGTCAGGTCACCGGCACTGCCCGTTTCTGCCCTCCGCTGTCATCCTGGGGAACAGGACAGATTAAAGCACCTCAGCTTACTGGTGGCCCTTTCTGGGCAGGAGGGGTTCTTTATAAACAGCATTAGACAGGCAGCTGCTGTGAAGTGCGGTAGTGAAGCTTTTCCGAGCACCCTGGGGAGAGCTGCTTTTGGGGGGCTCCTGACTTGGGTAATCTCAGTGGCAGATTTATGTCTGGCTGTGGGGGGACATTTGCTTTTGTGGCTGTGATGTGGGAGAGATGCTGTGGCTTGGGCCAGAGGCTGTAACTTGAGCCAGACTACACTTTTAAGCACATCTTTTGGTCTGTGCTGCCGGCTCTTTGCCTTAGTGCAGCTCATGCTTCGAGTGTCCAGGCTTTGTTTAAGAGGAGCCGTCAGTGAGCTCCAGCTGGACGGAACAGCTCAGCTGTGCTGGGTCTCCCTCCCAGAGCGCTGGAGCCAGGGCAGGGGCGGCCTCTGCGCTCGGGACGACTAACAGCATGAGCGGTGCAGCTCAGGCTCAGCCCCACCTAAACCTGCGCCTGTAGCCGTGCCGTCTTGCCTGCCTGGAGCACTGGCCTGCCGTGCTCTTGGCATATCATCAGGGCGAAGAGCCTGCCAGCTCCGGAGCTGCCGAGCTGTTCAGGGCCCCCGTTCCAGTCTGCAGTGAGCAAGAGGCTTCCCTTGGAGGAGGGGAAGGTTGAGCCTGCCCCTTGGGGATGCGGGACATCATGCAATCCATCGTGAAAGGGCTGGCTTTAGAGGACAGTCCTCAGGTAGAAGAAAACCCCCTTCTCCTTGTGACAGCAAGGCTGCCCTCCCAAGAAAACCCAGCAAGCTGCCAGAAATAGTTTTTCTAACTCACTCTGGGTATTTTTTCCCTTTGAATTAGTGCAAATGACCGAGTCTGGTAGGGAAGGGTGTTTTGTGGCTTGACACAAAGGCCGCCTTGTTCTCCCGTAGTCATGCAGTTCCGCAGGGCGTTTTCCCCAAGAGCTCGGCTGGTTACTTCCGTGCGCGGCATGCTGTCCGTGCCTGTGCGGAGGGTGCGGTGTGGCTGAGCTGTCCTGCCCACGTGCTCTGCGTCAGGCTCGCGGGTAGCGCATCCACCACAGGGGCCGAGCTGTGTGGAATCTCCAGACAGAAGCAGTGTAGAAACAGGGATGTAGAGTAAAATAGAGAATTGAACTAGGGGCTGCCCCTGCACAGAGGAGGTCCTGCTCCTTCGTGTCTCTGCTTTTGTTTTACCAACAAAATGACTGATGATGCTTTTGTTGCCATCACCCTTCAGTGGTGACCTCCAGGTTTCAGGAAGCGCCCACTGTACGTTCAACACTGCCCAGAAAGCAATTGGAAAGGACAACTTTACAGCAATCCCAGAAGGGACCAACGGCATAGAGGAGCGGATGTCTGTCATCTGGGACAAGGCAGTGGTAAGAGGCACAGCAGGGAGAAAGGAGGTGTTTGGACAGGATGGACAGACACCTTGGATGTCCCATTTTCTTGTCCCTAGCAGAGCTGGACACGCAGCAGCACATGTGCTTTCTGGCTTTGTAAGGCAAAACAAGCAACAAGAGAGGGAGGCGTAGCAGGTTCAGGGTGAACAACCAGGACCTGTGAAGTATGCTTGTGCTGCAGGTTCCTGTGGGAGGTGGGAGGCTGAGACCCCTGGTTTGACGCAGTCCCTAGCCTGCCAAGTTGCCTCGGCCAGTCACTTCCCTTTTATACCTCAGTTTTTCTGTCTGTCTGAAGGTGATAATAAGAACAGCCATGCTGGGTCTGGGCCAAGCTAGTTGATATCTTGAGTTCGACTATGAGCACAGTGCTTCCTGGGGCGGTTCTTTTCCCCTTCCCCGAAGACTGCTTCATTCTCCTTGTGTCTGAGCAGGCCACAGGAAAGATGGATGAAAACCAGTTTGTGGCTGTGACAAGCACTAACGCTGCAAAAATCTTCAACCTGTACCCACGGAAAGGGAGAATAGCAGTGGGCTCAGACAGTGATCTAGTTATTTGGGATCCTGATGCAGTGAAGATTGTCACAGCGAAAAACCATCAGTCTGTAAGTCCTCTGCTTATCTATGGGAGTGCGGCGGGGAGGGGACGCTGAGGAGCTTTGTATAGAGGTTGCCCTTGTCATTAGCAGCTGAGCACAGGCCTGGCTCTGAGATGTAATGACACGTTTCTCCTTATCTGGGTTCCTCTTCCAAATTGAAATGTCTCCTGGCTTTGCCAGCATACTTTATTCACGTCTTATGTCAGGCCTAGGTAAGCCCTCCTTTGTTGTGTGAGTCCTTGCTGACACTGAGCTCTGAGGCAGCAGGTCCTCGTTCACTTCGGAGGCTGTGGTGGGTCCTTAGTGTGATGGAGTAGTGAACTAAAGGAGGCCTCTGGAGCAAGCAAGGCGATTACTGCTTTCCTCTCCATGCACTGGTGACTTCAGCAAAGGGGTGTGGGGACAAAGCAGCCTGGAGGGGCAGGCCGCCTGGTTCAGGGCTGCAGTGCTCATGTCCCTCCTGACCATCGTCACCTGGTCGCTGCAGGTGGCTGAATACAACATCTTTGAAGGGATGGAGCTGCGTGGGGCCCCGCTGGTGGTCATATGCCAGGGGAAGATTGTGCTGGAGGATGGCAACCTGCACGTGACCCAGGGGACGGGACGCTTCCTGCCCAGCAGTCCTTTCCCTGACTATGTCTACAAGCGCATCAAGGCCAGGAGGAAGGTGAGGAGATGGCCGGTGGCAGCAGAGTGGGGGAGCTGGACCCTGCTTGCCTGAACTGCCCTTTTCCCTAGTAGCTGATGGTTTTTCTCTCCGCTTTTCTCACTGGACCCTGGAATCAGTGCTGCAAGTCTGTGTATTTCAGACTTAGAGTTGGGATATCTGAAACTTTGCCCTCAGTGTTGACTGTGTGCCACCATCAGAGGCAGGAAGCTCGACTGGGTGAACAGCAGATGACGCTGGTCCAGTGGCTCCTTTGTTGTCCTGCTGCTGCAGGAGTCTGAAGGGAGGAGCTTAATCTAAAAACTTGGAGATTGGCAAGAAATGGCCTTCTCCCTTTCCCACCATGCAGCATAAATCCCTGCTGAGGGGCTGTGTGTTGCACGGGGCCTGTGCACGCTTTGCGGATGGGGAGGGAGGGAGGCCATCACACAAAATGCAGTGAGTTGAGCGGGCATCCACACTGTGCGGAGGCCTCTGGTGTGCAGGACGTGGTGGCAGAGTGCTCGGTACCTCTGCAGCAGGCTCTGGCAGTGGAGGGTCGCTGGAGCGTGGTGCTGCCGGTGCTGCTGGCTCCGGATCCAGCTCTCAGCGGTGGGGACGCTTGCCGGGGGAGGAGAAGCATCACCATCCCGTGTTTTCTCCGGTCACAGATGGCCGAGATGCACGCTGTGCCGCGTGGCATGTACGACGGACCCGTGTTCGACCTGACCACCACCCCCAAAGGCGGCACCCCTGCGGGCTCGACCCGGGGGTCCCCCACGCGGCAGACGCCCCCCGTCAGGAACCTCCACCAGTCCGGATTCAGCCTGTCGGGTGAGTGCGAGCAGGGGCTGCGCTGGAGGAACACGTAGCCACGGCCGTGTCGTCCCAGCCCTGCAGCCCAGGGCCTGGGTTGGGGCGCAGGTGGCTGGGGAGCAGCGTGGGGCGAGCTGAGCCCGAGGGCAGAGCGGTGGGGCGAGGCCTCGTGTGTCCCTCGGAGGCCGTGGCTGGAGCCGCCCTCCACCCTGCTTTGCAGCTCACAGTAACGGGCGACTGGAGGTGCCAGGACGACATCAGAGCCGTCCCTTGCCCTGTGGCTCCATTCAGAGAGGCCTCTACGGAGAAATTCAAGCCACAGCTCTCCCTGTGCTCGTTACAGGAGGCAGAGGTGGAGCGGTCACCACAGATGGCCGTGATGAAGGACGGGGAGGACCTGCCGGGAGAGCTCAGGCTTCCTGTCTGCTCAGTCCTGTGAGGAAAATGCTCTAACATCGCTTTCCTCCTTCCCCTTGTGCTTTCTTGTCCCCTGCCAGGTACCCAGATCGATGAGGGTGTTCGCTCAGCGAGCAAGCGCATTGTCGCGCCCCCGGGAGGCCGCTCCAATATAACCTCTCTGAGTTAAGTGTCCAAGGCAGGAAGGAAACAGAATCCCCGTTCTAGCGAAGGAAGAATATTGGTGCATCGGTGTTCAAGAAGGAAAAGCAAATAAACCGGTTCTGAAGAATCAATAAGCCTCAAGCCTTATGTTTCACCAATGCTACTTGCTACCTAGCTTTAAGGATACTGCTTCATTTTGTTTTACGCATAGCCTTAAACCTCTGTTGTTGTTGGTTGGGTTGGGTTTTTCCTTTCTGTGTTTGCATGCATGCTGCTCAGACAGGTCCTCGGTTGGGCTCTGTGCTGTACGTGTTGAGCGCTCGTGGGGGGCCGCAGTGCGAGAAAGGCCGCGGCTGGAGCCGGCAGCGGGGCAGGAGCCGAGGCGGCGCCGCTGCCTGATGAGGGTCTGTGTGTGCTGTTGTGTTCTTTGTTTCCACTCGCTGCCATCAGCCTTTCCCCGTGAGGCCCCTCGGGAAGCCCGAGTCACCTCTGTAACAACTGTCACAGCGCCTCACGTAAGAAATTTTATTACTTTGTACATTTTATTAAAAAAGAAAAAAGCGATCGTTCCTTCCAAACAGCTCCTGGTGCTGGTGGTTTGTGTTCCCGCTGAGCCGGGGAGGAGTGAGGGAAGGGGGAGCGGGGCCGAGCGGCGCTGGGGCCGGGGGGGGGGGGGGGCAAGGAGCAGGGGGGCGGGCTGGGTTTAAGCCGAGGCCGCGGCAGGGCGAGGACCGGCGGGCAGAGGTGAAGGGGAGGCGCAGGGCCCGGTTGGGGGGGGGGGGGGGGAGGCACCTGGCAGTGCTGCAGGGGGCTGCGGGGGGGGGGGGGGGGGAAGGGGGGGGGGGAGTGTTTGGTTATTTAAAGTCTCCCTCCACGAAACGGCACTCGGGGCTCGGCACCGCCCCGCCGTGAGACCGGCCGCGTAACCGGCGCCGCAGCGCAGCGGCACCGCCGCAGGACGCCTCCGCCCAGCCGCAGCCGGGGACGCTTCAGCGGGGGACCCACTTCCGGCCGCCGCCGCGTGACCCCTTGACCTCGGCTGACACTTCCGGCCGCCGCCCGTGACCCCCTTGACCTCGGCCGCCACTTCCGGCCGCTTCCGCGTGACCCCTTGACCTCGGCTGACACTTCCGGCCGCCGCCCGTGACCCCCTGACCTCGGCCGCCACTTCCGGCCGCCCCCGCGTGACCCCCTGACCTCGGCCGCCACTTCCGGGCTCCGCCGTGACCCCAGGCCGAGGCAGCGCCGCGGGGTCCCTGCGCAGCCCCGCCCGGCCCCGGGCTCGGCTGGTGACGACAGAGCGTGGACACCCCCCCCCCCCCCCAAAACACACACATCTGGGCACATCTGGGCGCCGCTGGGGGACACAGCTGGCGAGGCATCGAGGCCAGCTGTGTGACACGGGCGGGGGAGCGCGGGATCCAGGGGCGGTGAGGCTGCCGCAGCCGGGCAGTAAAACAGTTCAGCGTGCGGTGACAGCTGCAGCGCGCTCGGCTGCGAGGACACGGCGCGCCGACGGCCTGGTGCTTTCTGATGGGGCACCGAAACAACAGACCTCACGGCCGTGTTTAGTCTCGCCTGAAAGCGCCGGGTCTGGACTCAGCGTGTTAAAAAAGACGGAGCCGTTCAGCTCTGGCCCGTGGCCTGCCCAGCTGCTCCCACCCCAGAGCGACTGCCCAACCGTGCTGCAGCTCTTCCCCATCTGGTGTTCAGCGGTCACACTACCCCGAGTCCAGTGACACCCCCCCCCCCCCCCCCCCGGGGGCCACACCATAACAGGAGAGAGAGGACAGTGAAAGATAGCTAACTAACCAAAGCTTATTTTTAGACGTGACCTATGACTCAGCTGCTCTGTCCCAGGTTGTGCTCTGTGCCAGAGCCGTGTTGAAATGCGCTAACAGCACTTGTGTCCTGGTGCGCTCATGGGCCAGAGCCTCACTCGGCTCCGGGCAGGCGCAGGTGGCATCCGCAGGGTGGGGCTGCCTTAGGCACACGAGGACCCCCCCCCCCCCCCAAAAAAAACAAAAAACAAAAAACCACGCATGCATGCACACATCCAAGGCAGACCCCACAGCCATCATCAGATCACTGCAAGATGGCTTATGAACACACCAATCTGTCACAAGCACCGGGGAAGACACCCCACCTACTGCACACAACCTGACTTTTGTTGTTGCTGTTGTTCTGTCAGAAAAGGGCCAAATCCACCAAGCTGCAGCTCCTGGGGGGTCTGAAAGCTTAGCTTCAGGCAGGAGAAAAGCACCCCCCCCCCCCCCCAACCCCAAAAGAGGCCAGTAAAGTCCTAGTCGGCTCTAGGCAGTGGAAACACACATTCTGGCGTGCGAGTGACCTCAGAAATAACACTGGCTTTTGATCATGTGGGATGGAGGACTGCATTTGCTGTTGTTTTTATTCAGATTTTTTTGAGTTGATCAGATTTAGCCAGAAAGAATGGCAGGAAGGCACAGGGGGATATAAAGAACAGCTCTGGGCAAACAGGAGACAACCAGTTCATCACACATATCATATTCCTGAGAATAGGAAAGAAGTTGAATAAGGAGGTGAAAAATAAAGTCTGCCAAAGCATTTAAATAGCATCATTCCCTGCATTACCATAAAAGAGCGATTCTTTGGCCACTCTCAGTCTTGGCAAAGCCCCTACCAGGAGCACAGCTCTTGCTGCAAACAGCAGCTGCTTAAATCAGGCCTACAGTCAGTGACAGATTATTTCAAAGCTACACAAGCAAATTTACCTCTCACATTGGAAGCTGCAACTCCATCAAAGTCAGCAAGTTGCAGCAGTTTAATGTGATGGGGTTTTTCAATGTGACCTGGAAAAGCTTCTGGATTCCTGTATCCCCCCCCAAGTACATGGTCGTTACCTCGTCGGTTCCTCGTCTGTCCATAGGCTCTGCCCACCCACCAGGCCAGCCCTGCTCTGTGAGAACCCGAGTACGAGGAACATCACGTCGAGAGGGAGCAGCCAAATGACCAGGAAAGCTTTGCTGCCTCCTCCCAGTTACTGAATCAGAGCGTTGCTCACTGCCACTCTGTGCCCAGACTCGAGGCCTGTCAGCAAGAGACCTCTGCAAGCAAAGGACACCTCTGTCACTGCGCACTGGCCGTGAGCCCACAACTGCGAGCAGCCACTTCCATCAGGAACAAGCAGCCACGAGTCCACGCAGGAGCCCTGACCTCCAAAGAGCCTGGCCCCAACGTGCTCCTGCAGACCCATCACCGAGACCGATACTAGCAAAGACAGCTCTACTAACGGTGCACTATCAACGCACCCTCCTGCTAACCCCGCCGGCAGTCACCTGACCCCCAGTACCAAAGACTAGGACACAGGCCATCCATGCCCAAAAGGATGAACGCTATTCTTACAGTCCCATCCATTTCCACATGCTCACGTTCCTGTCACCAAGAAAGGCAAATAAAAAAAAAAAGGGATCTGACTCTAACTGACTGTGCGAATTGGTCAGGCAGCACCCAGGGCGCCTCCCCCACCCCAGGGTGCCCCTGCTGCAGGGTGAAAGGACGAAGGAAAGGGTGCCCGAGCTCCTGCCCCAGAAGCCGTGTGCGGGGCTATCTGCAGTGTCCTGCTAGCAGCGGATGATTCTGTTTGCCAAGCTCCACCAATGCGTGTAGGTAGGTGTGCGCTAGACCCACAAGGAAGGCGCCGGCAGAGGCTACGCTGGTCTCAGAGGTTATTGTTCTGGCTGTCTTCCTTATGTGCATCTCTGCTTTTTGCCATGGTTATGTTCTGGATTTCATTGTGGTGGTGTCTCACCCTTAAGGAAAGAAAGGCACATTCGGGCTGTAAGGGAAAACCCACACAGTGCAAATGCACACTGTTCTCGGGCTGCGTGTGAGCCGTCTGTTTCCTACAGCCTCTCTTACACAGGGTCTGCTCTGAGCCCCCTCATCAGCACTTTCTCCCTGCTGCTTTGGAGCTGCCCCTTCCAGAGGTCTTTCTGCGGGACTCAGCAGGCTGCCTCTAGGCCATGGTTACTGGGAGAGGCTCACAGAGAGAAGACCGTACTTCAGCAGGATCATTACAAACGCGGGGCACAGCTCTGCAGCACTGTCTGTGCGGCTGCAGGAACAGTCTCTGCTCTCCCCTAGGTCTCTCAGTCTTGGCACAGGCCTGTAGCGGATCATAAGACTGGCAGACACTGAAGACCAGCACGTCATCCTGGAACAGTGAAGTGGCAGTCAGGGAAGAAATATGCTTCGCTACAGATCCAGAGGCATGAGTCTGTGCCTTATTCCAGAGGGCTGCCACCCCCTGACCCAGCCCCGACAGGGCTAAGGGCCCAGAGAAGGACAAGAACTATTTACGTTGGCAGGTATTTGCTTGGGAGCTGTGGATCTGGTCTCATCATGCTACCTTGCGGCTACTGCATGGAAGTGGGAAGGTTGTCAGATCTGCCTCGTCAATGCGCTGGAGTCAGCCAGTACTTTTATATCAATACTTACTTTTCTCTGTTGAAAACAATGAAGTCCCTTTGGAGTATCTCTAGGTGCTTTTGAAGATGGCAGGCCTTCCACATTGAAATGGAAAATATAAAGAGATGGGAAAAGAAATGGAATAAGAAATGGAATAAATTCACAGCACAAAAAAGATATTGCAAGGACAACTTCAAGGAGATAGACATATCTTTAGATATAGAATATCTTTAGCACTGCAGTTGGGAAAATGCTATTAGGACTCTCCCTCCTCTCATTTAAAACGGGTGTATACATGCTCCAAATTATATGTCTTGTTTCCACAGGAATTTTGCTATTGCAGAAAACCTAAGAACTCTGTAAATGCATAAAACTGTTCAGCACAGTGAAGCCTTCCAGGCCTCTGGATGTTCCCCTAAATGTCTTTGCACAATGTACAAGACAATACAGTGCAAACAGATGGAGGCCACAGCAGCAGCAGGTCAAGAGTTATTTCATGCTCCCACTTGTAGAAGGCCAATATGAAAGAAACAGTTCCAGCACAGGTTGCTCTGTTAACCGTGCAGTGAGCTGTACCCCCAGACAGACTCACAGCATCTACAGGGGGATCTTGTCTCGACATTGCAATTCCTCCAGCCTGTTACCATTGGGAAGGGAAATAACCACATGATCAATCACAATAAGCAGAAACACACCTGACAGGTTAGGCAGGATCTGGAGAACATGAATTCCTATAGTCTGCATTATGGGAAGAAATTTAAGTTGGCAAAGGCTAAATAATCAGCTGAATTTCCCCAAGGTTATTAGATTTCTCCATAGTCCCCCAAACTGCAAAGGAGTGTTCAGTCTTGCATCTTTCTCTCAGAGAAAGAATTTATTTACAGGTATCTTTTCAGGAAAAGTAGGAGCAATCAGAAATGCACACAAAGCTCATCTGTGTTTTTGCATCCTCTTTTTGTCTGTATTGGATAAAGAGACTAAAGAGAATTTTGTGTGACACAGAACTGGGAAGTAGGAGATAGGGGCTACGGTTGTTATTGTACAATCATAGCGTGCTATGCGCCCTGCAGAACATATCAATGGACACTGTCTTCCCTGTGGTGCTTACAGCGCAGAATATGACACTGCACAACAACTCACGACTACAGACAGCAGGGGAGGAAACGAGAGCTTTGGAAAGAGACTCGTGAAGTTTCTTAGCTACATCTGTGCATGTCTGCAAAAATGTTCCAGCCCCAGCTTGGGCTTCCTCCTTGTCCAATGGGGAAAACAAAGGGAGTCTCTGTTAATGCTGAATGCTGCTTTTGGAGAACTGTGGACACACCTAATATTAGCTGTCAGGTCACAGTGCCCCGTGAAGCGCCTGTCTCACTTCCCGAGCTCAAGGAGCTCTGGGGCTAGGGGGAAGCAAGCAGGAGGCCAGGATCAGCACCACATGTGTTCGCCTCAGGCACAGCCCATCAGCAGCCATGGGCACACCGCATGCAGACAGTGGGGAAAAACAGCCCAGGGGCTAATAAAACAATTATGAGGCCTAACTCCAGCTAGAAAGAATGGCTGTGATCATGCTGGCACTGGGTTTCTTTGCCTTAGAGCTAACACTCTGCAGCACCAAGAGCCACTGCGAGTACACCCAACACTCGGGCCCAGCAACACAGGCCACCTCTGAAACCTTCATCTGAGGCTACGCTGAAGGGTGGCCTCAAAGACGCGTGGGTCCTGCACGGTTCACCTGCCACCGCACACACTTCACTAACTGTGAGTCACAGCTCACATCCTCACAGATGCCAGCCTTGCAGACCGCTGCCTAAGGAGCTGCCGTCCCACATTTAATTCCATCTAGGGATTCCTGTCATTCGTTGCTTTCTCACACAGCTCCTCTCCTTTGAGCCACTATTCTCACAAACACCCATGGCAGTAAATAATACACTTCAGATGTTGCACCTTGCTATATTCTGTTACTGGTTAGAAAGAATGTTGAAAAAATCTTACTGTCTGTCCTGCATGCAAAAATACAGCAGGAAAAAAGGCAAGCTTTTCTTTGTGCTGGTGTGGGAGCCAATCACCAACTGTGATTCAAGGTTGCTTTTGAGTTTGTGAGAACTGGCAGACAAGACATGCTTTGCAAACCTCAGGGAATCTTCCCAACTGACAGGAAGGAGAACTGAGAAAATATTTACACAGATTCTGCATCCCCCTAACTTCTACAGTGCTACAAAACTGGCCTTTTAGTGCTGAAAGTTAAGTTTAGGGATATGTACTCTGGAGGAGGAGGAGGTGAAAGGGGGCAGGGCTGGAGCAAAGAAAGAGATTTTCCATTGCATGAGGAAAAGCAAAAGACATGGGAGAAGACAGGGAGGCTCTGGTGCCAAGAGAGAAGACGGTGTGTTGGGGTATGGAGTGGATGAATACAAGGGCGAAACCACCATCCAGGGTCAAACACTGAGAGGCCAATCAATCTTTGATGTGGGCTGATTTGACCAACAAGCCTCCTTTGAAAATAAAGATATTTCCAACCCATCTTCTCCTTTTGCTTTTTGAATAATTATTCACAAGTCATATTGGCTTCATAAAACCAAACCCCGTCTTTGGGGTCTGTCCACTGCACAGAGCTGGAACTCGGGCCTCTGACAACATTCTGGTCACCTGCCACCTGCAGCAGCAAAGGACAGGTTGCTTTTATGGGTGTTTGTGTCCACTGGTAACAAAAAAGATTCAATTTTGTGTTTGAAAGAGCTATTACTGAGGTTGTGATAAAATATTTAAGAAGCTCAGAAATGCAGCTGACCTTTAAATAACTTTATTAAAGAAATTCTCTCACCTGTGAGGAACTGCTTTTGCTGGTATCTTTCTCCTTTTTAGCCAGGCGCTTTTTTTTCTTATGAAGAGGTTTGGATTCTAGGATCATTTCTTCAAGTTCAAAGGTTGGGTCACAGTTCAGTCTGCCTTTCTAGAGGAAAGAGAAAGGTTGTCTTAACTGATCAATCCCTGTCTTGAAGAGGCTCTCACAAATTGGACAGTGTCTGAGAACTGAACTTTGTAAAAAATATAAGCTAATTACAACCACACACATAGCCAGAGCACCGGTTGCTTACGTATTTTATTGGTTTTATCAGTTCCTTCAGCCAAGGGGACATTGTCGAGGTGTGTTTGCAACATTTTAAAAATTACCTGCTCTTTTGGGGGTTATTGCTTATACTCAACCCACTGGCTGCTTTAAAGTGAAAGCTAGAACAACGTTTCTTGACTGGTGGGCTGCGGGCCTCCAGTGGGCTGCAAAATGTTAGGAGGTAGTAACCTGCAAAACTGTTTTAGAGCAATACACATGCACACTGACCACAGAGAAAACCAACAGAGAGGAAAATACATACAATTAACAAATGTTCGTAGTTTAGCCCACCTTTTGTTTGGCTGTAAGTGAAAAGCAATTGGAGTAAGGCTGCACAGGATGGTCCTTGGATTTTTTTCCAAAAGGGTCATGTTACTTCTGTGCTGGTTTACTCCAATTAAAAAAGGATCAGATACACTGATTTACTGTGTTTGTTCTTTCCCTATGACTTTCTGCATTGTGTCTATGCATGGGCTTGTTAGGGAGAGTCACAACAGGGATAAACAGTTATCACAGAATGGGTGGTGATCTCTAATGAGACTATGTCTGTTCATTGTTCTTTTTTTTGTTTGGAAAGCTAGTCTTAAACATGGCTGGTCAGAAAGGTGGTTCAGTGCAGGACAGCTCATAAGCATTGTGATCGTATTTTTCATTTATCATGGCAGGGATGGTGATGAGCATGTAAGATCAATTCTGTATCGAGAAGTTCTGAGAATATTACAGAGCATATCAAGTTTGTGGCCCCCATACTTTGTGGTCATCCCTTATTAGTCTTTATTATAGCACATAGAAAGTTGAAAATTCTGCCCTTGCTCCTCTTTCTCCTGCAACTTACAGCACGTGATGCTTCTGTGAAAAATGTGGAAGAAGCTCCCATCCTGATTTGGTGCAAGGCACAAGGGAAGTAAACAGAGACACTATGACCCGCTAAAATTATTCTTAAATAAAACTGCCTTACTGTGGGGATGAATTCTGGCATTATCCTTTTCTGAAGAACAGCATCCCAGTTTACATCTGACAGATATGGAAAGTCCTGGATATCTTTCAGCTGAGAAAAACGCTTCTCAGGATTTGGCTCAAGCAACTGCAATTACAAGAAGAGTTAAATGAAAGAGGTTAGGAAAGGAGACCCTGAAAGACAAAATGAGATTAGGTACATACAAATATGTCTGCTGCAAAGTTCCACCACATAAAAGCTAGGACATAGAAGTAAGGATCAGATTTTTGAATATATATCTGTCAGCAGTTGCTTTGTAAAATGTACCAATTTTGCCTTTGATAGCTAGATACTGTTCTGTTCCCTACTGTCCTTACTCAGCAGGTACCCAGGGAATGCTTTAAATACTATGGTAATATTATGTAGTTACAAAGGCAAGGGAGAAAGTTCTCAAGGACAACTTTGTGTATCATTTGTTATTGGGGGTAAGTCTGAGGCCTGTATAGGTTTTCAGTTTCTAGAATTTGGGCTAGACTAAGTTTGGCCATGCCCCACACATGTGAGAAGAGCAAATGAAGGAAGAAGTAGGACCATGACTTTTCCCGCTCTAACCTATCAGCAGTTAGTGGGGACCATTGCCCTTTTTCTCTAGTGTAGGCTGGTAGCAAACAACTCCTTGTTTTCAGAGCAGGAAGGGAAAGAAGACACATCTCAGAAACACCTCTCCAATCACAGTGCCTCTTGGTTTGGGGCAAAGTCTGTGTCTCACCCTTTTCCCAAAGATGAAATGCTCTAGCACTTCCTTATGTTGCTGCCCTAACTCTTCTCAATCTTCCTTCAACATCTTTCAGTCCAGTTTCCACCCTGGGTGCTCTTCACTGGTTCATGTGCCTGGACAAGCAGTCTTACCCTTACCCTCCCTGACAGTTCAGAGGAGAGTTGAAGCAATATTGCTACGGACCCAAGAGAGCACTGGCCTGTAGCAATGGGAAAAATTCTCCTTAACTGGGGGAAATACCCAACTCTATCCCACCAGGTCGCATTCAGGAAAGTGGCCTTACTTGTCGGTGCACTTGCGTTTGGGATTATCTTCTACTGTCAGAGCCAGAGCAGTTTAGCTGGTGCTGGCCCAAAGCTCAGAGCAGAGACCTCGGCGCAGTCTCATCCTGCTTATCACACAGTGCAGCGTTTGGCACACACACTGCAGTGTAAGAGCCAAGGTACTCTCACAGCTAATGGCTTCTTCCGCTGGGATGCTTACTTGGCCGCAACCAGAGAAGACCATCCCTTTAGTAACAATCCAGTGACTTCTTTCTTATTAGTAAGTTAAGCACAGTGGTAAGAAGGATGACATCAGCCAGCCCAGAGAGTGAGCAATCATCCAAGTGCTCCCTTTTAACGAGTCCTTTTCTTTTTCCAAGGGGACTTTGCAGAGTCTGTTTAATTTGTCCTGTGTACTTTTTAAAGTATTGTACTTATCCTGTCTCCAGTACAACCAAGAGATTAGCACCAGCAACTAAATGACTTTTTATCTGTGGTGAAATGTAAGTTACCTCTGCAGAGGGAAACAGGCAGTTAAAACCTGGTAAACAAAGTGATACACTACCAATAAATGCCATGAACAACAACAAAAAAAAGCCACTCTAATTATTCTGAAAGCAGTTAAAATGCTACTTGTCAAACAAAGACAATGGCGGAAACTCCACAGAACACAGCTCCAGGAAATAAAGCATAGTTAACAATCCTACATTAATACAGGGCATTTTGAAAGGCTATGTCTCTTCTATTGCTCTAGCTAAGATTCCCTTCACCAGGGTACAGAAGTTGCTCACAATCTTTAAATCTATTTATTCTCATTTTTATGAATAGCTTTTATTCCCATTTTAGGAACAGAAGATGAGGCACAGTGATATTAAACAATTTGCCTGAGGTTAGAAAAGGCATTTGTTAGAGAATGAGGAATTAAACTCATGCCTTTAAATTCCCAATTTAATAGTGTATCAGTAAACCATCCTGGTTTTCTAACTCCAGTAATGGAATATTCATATTCATAACTCCAGTGTGAAATAATGAAAATCATACTGCTTATTTTCAGCATTTTTTATTAATGCTGCAGGAACAGCTCATGTGGAAGGAAATGATTGAGTTTTGTTGCTAAAGTTCTAGGATTCAACACTGTGTAACTCCTAATAGTACGCTCTCCAGAATTCTAGCAGGAGAAACAGACAACCCTCACTTTCCCGAATACAGTCAATAGGGTGACGACTTCAACCCCCTGGTCAGTGTTAGTACTTGTAGCTAGGATGTGAATAGCAGCAGCACACATTAAGAAGCAAAAGCTGTGCCGTCAGGGTGCTTGAGACAGAGTGACTGAGTGATAACATCACTCATAATTTGTTTTTTCTCCTGACCAAACTCAGTGTTTTAAGTCCTAACATAAGTGCTGTGGGTTGGCTATGAATGATCATCTGCTTTGAACCTTAATAAATAGGAAAATTCACAGGAGATATTTGAGCCAGAACAAAACCCCAGTTTGCCTCATATATAATACATATGGCTGTTAAACCAGATGCAAAGGGACACTTGGAAATTTAAGTAACTGTGACACTGCATTATTAATTCACACGGCAGCCTGTATAGCTTGCAGCATGTTGTGGTTCAGGAAAAAGCTTTCAACAAACAAAAAAATAAACAACAACAGAGAGGGCATCTGTGGTAAAAATCCCTCTCTTACTGTTAGGCTTAATGAAATTCCAGCTCCATTTAATTTTAAGTAAATGGGGATAGTCTTCAATTTTCTTCTTGGAAAATACACTGTGTTACTGTCTCAGCAAAGAATTGATGCTGCATTTTCATTAGAAAATTTGACAGTATTTTATTAGTAT
Organism: Dromaius novaehollandiae; assembly: GCF_036370855.1. Lineage (NCBI taxonomy): Eukaryota > Metazoa > Chordata > Aves > Casuariiformes > Dromaiidae > Dromaius > Dromaius novaehollandiae. Next base: position 23,249,767 of record NC_088112.1, on the reverse strand, counting down.
GGATAAAAATATTTATATATACTAATTAGAACAAAACATATGAAAGAAATATTAAGTACTATTTTTTACTTATATTTCTTTGAAATTTTGAAAACTATTTAAATAATTTCTCACATTTGCAAAATCAGGTGCTGTTAAGCAGGGTTCAATATTCCAACTTTGTTGCCATTGCATGCATACAGTGTTTGACACTGTCAAGCAACGTTTTTTTTTTTTTTTTAATTGAAGATACAACTTCAGTATGAATATGGCTTTAGTATCGAAATGATTCCAATAATGATTTTGAAGCAATTTTCATAAAAACAGCTTTTTTAAAATACTAATTACAGTAGTGCAAAATCTTCTTGGCAACAAAGGATTTTAATAGTATCAGCCTTTTTTTGCAAATCATTTAGTTATGGGGGAGAACAGTTTTTCTTCTCTCAAATCAAAATTGTTATGTAATTTTTCCCCCAAATTCATTTAGATATATATCAATATTCAGTTCAAGCTGTGCCATTTCAGAGAGAGAAAGTTACAGGAGAAGCTCTGGAAATGAACACTGCATATATCCTTAGGAGAGATGCATTAGCAGCAGCCTTGTTTGCCAATGCAAACTTCACCAGTATTAGTCCAAGAAGCAGTACCATTAGTTGATTATATTAGTCCAGCTATAAAAAACTAGATATTTATCATACAGTACCATCTGAAGGTTGCTAACACTGGATCTGGACACAATTTGCAACGAATCCCCATAACTTACTAACAAAGGCCACAAAGCACAATGGAAAGACTCGATTGGTTTCAGCAGGCTCCTGGATATAATACATCCAGGTTCCTAAGCTATCCAGCTCCACAGCTGCCCTCACCTTTTTGATCAGTGACACCATTTCTTTGGACCAAGCAGCAGGGTACATTACTGTAGCTGTCCTGAACACATGAGCAATTTCATTCGTCGAAGTGTTGGAGCGAATATGGTAAGGCCTCTGTGAAAAATACAACATGGAAAGCATTTTAATATACCTATTTTTTTTTTTAAACACCTTGGGAAATCTTTTTAGGGCAAGACATCTCCAAACAAAGTCTCTTTGTACATTTCCTCAAACATCCCACTGCTGCTCTAGATTGAACCATTGAAAGTCTGTCACTGTGGGATCTTAAATCAGCTGAAACAAACAGAATACTACAAAACAAAATAACAACATCAGCAAGAACAACAATAATAACCAGACATTTAAACAGCATGATATATAGGAGGCAAAAACAAAGGTTAGAGTTATTAAGCAGCCTGTGTTTTCTTGGCCTAGCCAATATTTGTATCTTCAAGGGATATCAAAAAGGATTTTATATATAGTGTTGTGGTCAGAACATTCCCAATATTCCCTGTTAAAAGCGTGGGTGTTTTCAGTTCTTTACTCATGTTGGAGATGTCACAAGTTAAAAGGAGCAGGATTTCTCCCTTCTTTCCTTTGGAAAGGTGACCACTACAGAAAAAATCAAATCATATGAAAAACATTGTCCCAAGGAAGGTGACTGAAAAGAATTCCGCAAGTATAACATCAGGCTGCAGATTCATTTCTGTCCAGTGATCCAGTTTCACGGCAAACAGAAATCTGAACTGTGTCTGAAGACTATCTGGTTACATATTCCAGGTGAAACGGAGTCAGGCCACCCCTGGCATAAGTTCAAGTTTATTTAGGGTAATAAATCTAAAATTGTGCACCTAGACAAGGAAAGTACACCAATTTGTTACCATGTAGGCAAATAGTCCCCTCTGCTTTTAACTTCTAAATAGAGCAATATCACAGCTTTACTTAAGAAGAGAATTTGCAATGGATAGAGTGTTTCCATTTTGAAAGATTTTTGATTCCCAGATTTTTACAGTATATCTGGGGTCTTATACATTTACAGAATAATAGTTACAAACTGTGATATGAAATCAGATGCATTGTGCTTAATATGTACAGACACTAGATGGAACTCAAGGCTTCCTTTCACTTCCCCCCTAAGGTGACCACGCTAATGCTACCATCTTATCATGGCTGTGCCATGATGCTTGAATACATAACAGCATTCTACTCTCGCACTTGAAAATAACACTATCAAGTCAAAAGACAATGCAATGAACAGCTCTGCAATTCACTGAACTTTCAGAATAGAAAATTCAAATATTATATTAATATTTTTATGATGGACACATGGCTTCAGTCACCCAACACTTAAGACAGCCATGCCCTCTTAACATGTCCTAACTTGATCCCTCACAATTTGAGATACTGTTCACTGTTCCTTAAAATATATTTATCAAAATGATTTTTTTAGGCATTCTGCAAGGACTGAGTATAGAGTTCCTTACAAATATGTTTTGCATACTCTTACTGAAAGAAGGGGTTTTCTAGTCTCACAAGGTGTTAAACACTCTTTTGCTTAGAAGAAAGTAATTTAAATAATTTTATCTGTGTCTTTTACAAAATGTTTCCAAAACATCTAATCACCAATCCACAAGGCCCCAAACTGAGTTAAAAGCAGAACATCGACATGACAGGGCATGAATTGTGCTGTATTAATAATTCACACATTGTGGCTTACTTTTGCTCAACCTGCTTGATCTTATTGCAATGGTAATATGATTTTTTTTTGCAAGTTTTCTTTTCTTCTTGAAGGATGGGAGCTCAGAGTAAATTACATTACAGTCCAGACTCCAGGAATTCTCATTCATTAAGTAGATGGCGCAGTTTCCATTGTCTAGCTTAAGTCAACTGACAGGCCCTTGGACACAGTGAGGAATTGTCCTGATGAGTTGCTCTGTATTGCAGTGGTTTCTTTTGGAGCTCTTAGATGTGATCATAAGGACTGTGATGAAGATTTGGTTTCTACTGCCTATGTTGTAATAAACCTTAAAGCCTTGAATTTGGTTCAGGCCTTTCATCCCTGTTACAAGGTGTTAATATTTCCAATACGTGTTTAAAGAGAGAGAAAGAGACAGACAGACAGGCAGGCAGGCAATGACAACTGCTGCATGGTACATACCCGGGTTCTAAGCAGCTCGTAGGCAGTGATTCCTAATGACCACCAGTCAACAGCGAAGGAATAGCCAATAGGTTTTGTGGAGTTAAACATTTCAGGTGCTGTGAAATACAGAAAAAGAGTAGTTTGCCTTACTGCAATCTCAAGAGGAAATCAGCAACAGAGAACGTTTGCTCCAGCGATGCAGAAAGCATCCCTAATTATTCTGCCAAAGACACAGATCGATCATTTCTTTTTCTTCTTCAAAACAATGGTATATGCCTGGTAGATTGGTCTTTTACCAAAATACCACTGAGGTGGAAAAGAATTGGAACTCATGGGTTTCCTTGCAGCAATTTATTTTTTGATCTTTGTCAAGTTCCTTACCTGTTGTCTCAATCTTGTAATGCAAAATAATCCAATACTGAGGTACCTCAGAGTGGTAGTGAAAGGCTAACTGTTAATGCATATAAAACACCCTGATGTCGCAACAGAACAAGTGCTGCGCAATGTATTATTGCTACTCCCTGCAGCTAAATAGGAACACTTGTTGATGTCATGTCCTGCTCTATGCTAAATACTACATTCCAGTGTGGAGCCAGCATCTGACACAGTTCACAGCATGCCAGTTTAACCCAGATATTTGCCTGCACTGGAAACAACCACACTTTGATACCTGGACCCTGCTGACTAACTAAATGTACAATTAGTATGGTATGAAGCATCTTCTATTGTGTTAAAACCCAAACAAGTATTCCAGCTCCTCTGCACTTTGCTTTCCACACCTCTGAAATGGGACTGACAATAATTTCCAACCCTAACGGACTGTTGCAAGACAATGTGTGTAAATGATGGGACGGCCTTGAGTAACAGCTGTGCTATCATCATTGTAAGTTAAATGCTTAATGTCCTATCAATACACTCCAATTCATTTGGATTAAAAAATGGTTTATAGAACTACTATATAACTACTAAGAGAGATTCACTGGACCCAATTAATCTTTATGTTGCATAAAGAATCAAGAACTCCATCTGTTCTGGTACAGAATTATTTCTACATTGCTGTCTCCCATTCCTGGGTTATCTGAGAGCCTCACCATTCCTAACATGTATTTCTTCTCAATGTTTCTCTCCCCACAAGCAAGAAAAGAATACTACCTTTTGCTGACACAGGATTCGCCTGCTATCTCATAGTAAATGTGCTTCAGAATAACACCCTAATTCACTAAATCTAGACCTAAAACTGGCCTGAATATCTTTTCACTTCCCTCAGAAAGCCTCTCTACTCTTCAACTAGAGCTCGATAGATATTCTTCTTTGAAAGCTGTTCCCTTCCCACTCATCTCTCTTTACTCATATTTAAAGTCTTTCAATCTGGCAGAAACTAAATACAACCTCACACAATGAATGAAAGCAGCTCTTTAGAAACATTAATATGCAGTGTAAACATAGACATGGTGCCAACTACACTCTTGGCAAGAAAAACCAAGTTTTAACTGAACCAAGGCTGAAAATCACAGCTTTTTAAGGAGGAAGTTACCAGACTAACAGGAAGTGGGTAGAGGCATAGACTTAAATGCTCTTCCTCCTTCGCCAATAAATTTCTCTTTTGAGATTAAGGAAGAAAATTACCGTAGGATTTTTTTGAGAGATGGAAAGCAAGAATTGCTCTAAAAAACCCCCCACAAAACAAAACAGGGAGCACTGCTTTTGTTTTGTGTGTATTTTCCTTTTTAAAAGGATTGTGCCAGTTGATGCAAAGGTCAATTTTGTTATTCTGATAAAAAGGAGACTCCTACCAGGAGAAGGGTTATTTGCAAGGGGATCTGGATAAGCTACAGCTGTGTGGAGTTTTTTTTGTTTTGTTTTTTTTTTTAAGGTCTTATGAAAGTAGGGTGGGTTGTTTTGTGTTAGCTGTACAGAAATGCTATTGAGTGTTTTTGCTTCATTTAAGAAAGTCAAATTTATGGCTTATCCAATACAAAGACTTTTCTGTGTAGTGTTTGCATAATGGTTCTTTTAGTATTAGCTCAAGATGTTTCTTTCTGATCCATTTCCTGCATGTTCCAGGCTGGATTTCTCCCAGGCATGTTAATGTTATTCTGCTGTATGTTTATTAACTGTGCTTGAAAGATAGGTATCAGGCAGGTCTCTACCTGCCTGACTACTTCATTGACCTAGCCAGTAAATGGGCATAAGTAAGTTTTCTTCTAAAGGGGAGAAAAATAAAATTTTTGAGGAGTAGGGAAACAAGATCTTCTTAGGGAGCAAGCACTCTGTGTCTTCCTTCCTCGTGTGTATGCTGACTTGCTCGTGTGTACAGGGTACAGAACACTTGGGAGTAACAAAAGCAGTCTCATTAATAAAAATTGGGAACACACTTCTTGCAGAGAGGGCCCTGATGACTTCTCTGTTTTGCTGGTATAACATGGGGTATCGCAAAAAAATCTCACTCTAGAAAATTGCCATGAGAATAAGAGAGAAACTACTGTGGTATAGAGACAGCTTAGTAAGACAGAAAACTCCTAACCGCCAGGGACTTGAAAAACTGAATCTGACTCAATTGAATAAATAGATTTCAGCCTATGCTTCCTCTGTAGAGTACCAAGTAGAGTTATCATTACAAATCCCTTCTACACTCCTCTAGGGAATCAGGACAGCAAACTTGCTCCATCATACGTGAAAACTTTGTGCTTCCACCTGCAGTAGGGCTGATCCACCTACTCCTGAGTCACTTTGCCTTAGGAGAACATAACATGTGCAGTCCTACTGTTGCCTGCCATGTTTTGCTGCCCAGGACCTGTCCCATGACATTGCCTGGAAGGAAGAAAAGACTTCCTAAAAACTGCATTTCTTGTGAATTAAAGAAGGGGAAAGGGACAGTATGTAACCATAGCAACCAGCTCTGCTACTCAGCACAGCAGAAAGCTTGAGGTTTGTATCACGTTTTTACGGAAAGAACGTTGTGCTTCATACACAGCAGTGCAGAAGGTCACTGTGCAAATGTGTTGAGTACTGGGGAACTGACTGTGCCAAACCCTCCAGAGCCTGTATGTGCTTTTTTCTTCTGTGCATCTGAATTTCTAGGGCTACATATGGCTTGTTTTCACTTGGTAGAAATAGCCTAATTATTAATATCAACAACATAGATACAATAAGAAGGATTTTCAAAAAGACTGAAAAATAGGTTCAGAATTTATCTTCCAGTTGTGGTGGTAACTCCTGCACCAGCTGTGCCCCCTTTGTATTGGAAACATGCACTCACCATCATTGCGTTCTGCAGCCCCACAGCTACCCGTGCCCTTCTTGTCCTGCTATTTTGAAGACAGGATGTTGTACTCAGTGCTAGAGATCAGAGCTAAAGTCTAAAGTGGCTCTTGCTTATGTGGATCTTGTATCAATGTGACACTGGCTGACAGAGCTGTTCTTGACTGTGATAGCATGACATCAGAGTCTGAGCTCTTTACCATGCTAAGTGGTTTCTGCAGCTCATGAAAATACCAAGTTTTAAGTCCACTCACTTGGTCTAAACAGAGTAATACTAGTTTTTAAAGCAGCCAGTTTATATAAAAATACAATCTCTGAGCTAGTGACGCAACACTGCAAGACTTGTGTTAGTTTAGCGGAGGACCAAACACAAGTCTCTGTGCTTTGATTCCCTCTCAACATAAGGTAGTAAGAGCACTACTTACATCACTGTTACATGGCTTTACTGCTGCTTGTGAAACGCTCTGAGATCTCAAGGGTGTAACTATCTTGTTTTATAATCTAAAGCAAGTTGTACAGTATGGCATAAAGTCACTAAAAAGTGTTTGAAGAAGGCTTCCTTTGTTCAGCTGTGTGAAATCAGTACGTGAACACAAATTTTCCAACTGCACTGAAGTATTACTAGAGCGGGGTTCCTCTCCAGAATCTTCCCTTCCCTCACTTCCCTTCCTTCTCTCAAACAAACGTATGCATTTTGTTACATGCAGCAACAACAGAGCTCAAACTCTCATCAAACCTCTGTCTCTATTACTCTCTCTATCCCTGCACAGCCCTCAAATCAAGCCCATAAAACAGCAATTCAAGTATCTGTAATCTTTATCATTCTTACCCATATATGGCTTTGTGCCAGCAATTGTGGTGGCTTGTATTTCGTTAGTCAACATTGTGGCAATATTGAAATCGGTGATGTGCACGTGTCCTGAAAGAGAGAGGTTAATCAGTAAGTGAATTTGCTTTAATTTCATACAGAAATAGCCTTGAATCAGAAACTTAAAATATTCTATGGAAAGATTTTCTAGGAAAAAAATTTCTGGGAGAACTGAGGGGTAATAGTTTACCTTGTAGGCTGCTTACAGATATATCTTCTCCAAGTACTACTTAATGTACCGTTACTTTTGACCGTTTCCAAATTTTGGGTAGGGGAGAGAGGAAGATAACTGAATTTTTTTTCCTTAGGAAAAAAATCCACTATATTTAATATTTAAAAATATTCCCTGATATATTTGAGCAATATGCATTTGACCTCTTAGTCTACTTAATATCTTGGTCTCTTATGCTCTCATGAACTCAATACTTTCCATGTTGGTCTAAAAGGATATACCACGAAATGGTCTATTTTTGATGAAAACCATTCTGATGGGGAATTCCTACCCAGCCTCATTTATTTCTATCTTGAATTTCATTTCAGTGCTGCTTGCCATTTGGTAATCTCACGCGCTAAACACTTCTCTCCATGTCCTCCTCAGAGGATGTCTTTAGAATGGAACAAAATCTTTGCTTAGTAGCAAGTGAAAGAGTGTAGCACAAGAAATTCAAACATCATGAAAATCCTCTTGTGGGGTAGGAATTTCTGCTCTCAGGTTTCTGTTCTCATTGCTACAATATGCACAACTGCTGCCTGCAAACTGAAAAGGAAGTAAAAGGGGTGGATGTGGCTTTTCAGGGATGGGAAAGCAAATGCTTCCACCCAGCTCTTGTCCTATCTCCTGTCTTTGTCTCTTCCGCCCTCCCCCCCTAAACACTTAATTTATTTCTGCTTATTCACTCAACTTAAATCAGTGAGCTGACCAATCACGTACAGGTAATCAACGCAAAGCTGACTTCACTGAAGTGAATTTCTCTTTTTGAACCTTTTGGATTAGTTCAGCCTTATTTTTCTGATTAAATGCTAGCAATCATTGCTTCTCCCTGAGCTCACGCACTCTCTTAAGGCACTGAATTCACTCATCCTTGACAGCGTTTGACTTATCAAAACCATGAGATGTTTGGTATGTTGTGTTCTGCAGACTCATCACCCTCCTTTGCAATAACAGAGGGCGGCTGAATTGCTATAATTTCCTCTAATTTCCTCTAACTGCAGAGATCAAATCAAACTGGTTTCTACCAAAGGAGATACTATGAGAATACCTCCCTGAGTCATTAGCTTCAACAGCTAGAAATTCACTGTTGTTGTATTTCATGATTAATGCAGACTTAGATCACCCTTATATATGGCTAAAAGAGGATGCTTTGTTAACGGACTCCTGCTGTCTTATTCGGATGCTATGAAAGATTGAAGCAAAACTCTAAAATCCTGCCTAAATATCTGTGGTGTGAGAAGAGTGATTTAAGCTTGCCTGCTGAAAATATCTACACTGGGCAAATCTGGGCAACAAAAAGTAGAGTTTGTGATTTTCCCTAAAATGACTGTATCATGTCCACGTTCCGTTCATCTCTTCAAAGATAAGTATGTACACACAGCATGTAAAGGATAGGAGCCCCCCTCTCTTCCCTCCCACCCCCTCTTCCAGCATTAGCCATTGTCCGTGTGCAAAATACGCCCTGGATCATAAACAAAGTCAAAGAAAGGAGCCCTGTACCTGCATATCCCTACTACCCGTATGCATCCAAACCACCGTGCTGTATGGCTCAGAGGGATGGAGGCAGGCATATTTACAGTCCCTCTAGAGGCATACCAGGGGGAGGATCAGAATTCAATCAGAACCAGTAAAATGTGGCTTCCTATGCTTTATACAAATCTGGGCATATTCAGTGTTTGGGGTGTAAATTTGGGGGGACAAGGACCATCTCTTTCTTAGGTACTGGACTCATTAGCACTGAGCCATGGTCAATACACCTCCAGAACTGTTGCCACCCACACAAACTAGGCAGAGAGATGACCGCTGTTCTGAGGAATGTCAGAGTAGAATGTCTTTGGATCACGTCTCAGCCATTTAACTTTCATCTTCATATCAGGAGCTGGCAAAGATGAATAAATGCTTCACCCCATCCCCATAAAGCTATCATCCAGCTTTTCAGTAATTTCATATTCTGTTATTAATTAGCAATTTCATTATTCCCTGCCTCAGGCTAGGAAAAAGGCATTTTGTGTACTGCTCACTAGGATAGTTTCTCCGCTAACAGCACTATTTAGGCCATACCATTCTCTGCACCTGTGTGCTCTGTGGGACCACAGACCCACTGAGGCATAGATTTCCTTATCAAATCTGTAATGCTTCAGTCAGGCTTGAGTTTGAAGGAAAAAAGAAAAAATTGAGGTCCCTCTGGTTAGCCATCTGGACTGCTGGAAGAACATGACTGAGATGTCAGAGCACATCTCTCAGATGCTGCCTGACTGATTTGTCAAGAGCACATGTCTCTTACTGCTTACAGAATCAGCCAGGTCCTTTTTTCCTTTACCTGCAAAAGAACCAACATCAAGTCGTTGGGGAGTACTTCAAAGAAAAGAACGACATATCCAGACAGGGCAGCTATATGCCCTTTATGTCCTTGCATCCTTTTTCTTTTCAGCTTGGTCTCTCACTCCACTTTGTAGGAAACTGTTTTAATAAGTATGGATTATAAAGGCTATTAATAAAAATTTGATATTCCAAGCACAAATATGCCCTTCTCTGGATCTCATTTAAATGATTCACTTCAAATAAATTGTAAGTTTTCTATCAGCTAGCCCACCTGGGAACTTACCAAATCATGCCAATTAGGCTGCAGGAAGAAGGCTCAGCATGGTGTGGTAAGGTTCCACAGTGGCTGCAGTGTTATGGAACAAAGAACAGACCGGATGAACAGGGACATCAGCTACTGGGAGACAAAAGGGAACCACCAGATGTTGCTACTGAGCTTTAGGGTCAAATCCTGAGGCCAGTGTTTTTGTAATTGCTCAAAATCTCCAACTGTGGCCAGATTCTGAAAAGAGCACAGCCAGAGAAGAGAGCTGCACTCTGGGCACCGCATCCTTCCTGAAATCTCACCCCGTGTGCTTGAAATGAGCACTTTCAGATCAAGCCTTTGGTTCTCCTGAAAACACAGATCATATGTGTGAGTCCTATGGGCAGAACAGAGGGAGAAGCAGTTCGCACTGTGCTGTGCATTAAGGCAAAAAATGTTCTTATTAAATTCAGTACCTCTATTATTACATAATTCCTTCACCTTTCCAGAGCATCTTTTGTGCAGACAATACAAGGTTTCTGTAAATTCAACAAAGAAAACATTTTAAAGTATATGAAGCTAGAGATGTAGGAGCTGTAAAGTGCTGAATCTCTTGGACAGATTGTATCCTAACTTACTTATCTGAGATTCGAGAATAAATGCTGCAAATTAAACCTGTAAGACCTGGCTGTTATACTCCCATTTCAACTATAAGCTCCCATCGCTTCCCTGCTATATAGATATTTAATGGTAATCATTCACTAGAAGATATCCACACTTGGCTGTGGTCTGCTGTTAGCTTCAAGCCACCTCCATCTGAAGCTACTGCTACTCAGCTGTTTATAATGAAGGCCAAAGGGCTGTAAGAATGAACACGGTTTCAGTGTTTTGCCACCTCAGTTTGCTCTGAGTATCTGCAAGTAAATCCTGGAGTAAACAGGAATGTTTCTCATCTGGGCTGTATACGTAGTGCCCACATTGGCAGAACTCATCCATTTTAGCACCATCGTAGAGGAAGAGCATAACCTTTGGGTTGTGGTACAAGAAAAAATACTTAGCAAAGACATTAAAAGGCTCTTCCAAAACCTCTTCAATTTTACTATGGATAAAACTGAAGTTTTTTTCAATTTTATTAGACAAATGATCTGGCCGAAACCTCCTGAAAAATTAATTACAATTCCTGGAAACTCCCATCTGTTACATTCTTTTCTTTTCAGGTGAGCCCTGTTGTCACTGAGCCCAATCAATAGACTTATCATTAAAAAAGGAACTCATTTTGCGCTTGGAATGATTGCTGAATGTGGCCAAGGGTTTTTTTTTTTTTTTTTTGCATTGTGAGATGCAATCCAAATCTCTGATGTTCAACAACTGCTTTATTTATTGTGCAGAAAGAAGTTTGCCCTATATTCCATTTTATTTATGATTCACTTAACCCCTTAGCTGAAATTGGTACAGTAACACCGAATGTTGCCAATTAGGATGACAGATGGAAACACATTTGTCTGGAAGCACACACAGAGGTGTGGTAAGTTCATGACAATCAGCAGCAGAAGGACCTGTTTGAATGTGTGGCACTGTGAGAGGTATCTGAACTATCAAAAACCTGAAACAGAAAGCCTCATACACAAAGATCAAATGATGATCAAGGGTTCCTTCAAGGTAGTCAGTGATTAACACCAACAAAAAAGGTACTGCAGTTTGTAACACAAAGATGAACCTCTGTAAATATGTAAATATGAAAGGGTGAATGAGAAACACCATTGAAAGGTACTTCACAGATGAAAAGACTGGCCAAAGGGCAGAGCTGCACAGAAGCAAGGAGAATCTAAAGAAATGAGCTGAGTCTGATCACTGAAGGCTGATTGTTTTCAGGTGCTTAACACTTTGTGGGGACTGGTCTCAATCAAGGACATCATAGAAATTAATGTTAGCAAATAACATTTCTCAGATAGTACTTTTGTAAGCCTAGTGAAAGAGGAGGAGAGGGAATGGAAATCTGCAGCTCCATTCCTTACAGAAAGAGGTACGGAAAAACCAGCACAATCTACCAGGCTAAATATAGATAAACATGCTACAAAAACACCTGCTCAAGGGACAAGAAAAAACTGAATTGTGTGTAGAAAGCTTTCTGTATGCATGCAAGGACACATCTTTGAAGATGCATAAGGAAAGGAAAAGAAACAGAACAAGGAGTCAGAAGCACACTTAAGTGAAGGGTACATTCGCAGAAAACAAAACTCTGAAACCTCTGCAACAAACAGTTAAAATGTCACAGTGCAGTAGAGATTAGGCTAAATTAGACCCTAAGTCAACCCAAATTGCAGTCGTCATGAAACTTTGCAAGTTATTTGCTCCTGAGCTGAATGCAATGGCAGAGAAGCAGTGCTCCCCTCCGCCCCTTTTTTTTTTTTTCCCTCTTTGGGAGAATGCTGACCTACATTTCAGTGCTCAGAGCTTCCCTTAATTTGACTGCATCCGACCCAATCCTACTAGGTCTGTTGGCTAGAACAGTTCTTTGAAAAGGATCAAAGGTCACCAGAGGCTGTCAGCTAGTTAGGAATTGATGGTATACAGCCGTGAACTGGCACCTCCTCACTCTCAGCCTGAGCAGGAGTGGAGGGTGTTGCTGGAGCCAGCTGCTGCTCCAGCTGGGAGCTCCCCATCCTCACCTGGCCAGAGGGAGAGCAGCTGCTAGGGGACCTGCGGCTGGGGGCAGAGGAGGGAAGAGAATCTGTCCCACTGTATTTGTGCCTGGAGCAACAGAAGGGGAACAAACGACTGAGACAGGAGAGACAGGCTATTCTACATGAAGGCAGCAGCAGCTTTGCTGACGGCTCCTAAATAAATAATTGCCTAGCACTTTGAAATTAGAGGTCATATGCATAACTGGTAGAGCCTGGGCTCAGGTGCAGCCAGGAAAACCCAGTTACACATGAGAACTATGGCAATTCTTTAAGAGTTTCAGTGTCTGTACTAAGACCTCTGAAATTATAATGAGTTCAGATATTCTATGTTTCTGTATTGATTTTTTTCTCTTAAAGTAGCTTACTGAAGTTGCTAATAAAGATTTCTCATAACAGGTTACATGAATTTTCAGAACACATTAAATGATATAACATATTTTTCTGATGACTTAAAAGCTAATAAATATCAGATGCATCTTCACTGGGAGCATTTTGCCAGGGTGAAAAAAAAAATCTAGAGAGTAAAACAAGAATACAGTTGGAGTTTTGCTCGAGAAAAGACAAGGAAAAAATTATAGCAACATCTACAATATACCCAGCCCCAAGCCCTCTTCCAAGCTCCCTCTCAATATCAAATACTCAAAGAAAAAGAAAATTCCAGAATGGAGACTATGTATTCAACCTTAATTCATTCTGTTTGTGAGCGTACATTACATACAGCCTGTAATTACATGAGCATTTTCATCCAAATGATTACATTATGAGTAAGTTTTAAGCATCTGTAAAGAAACTCTTAGAATAAGTTGTGTCAGACAACTCTGGCCACCAGCAGCAGAAAAAATGTCATCTCTGGTAATGTCTTCTATAGATGTCATTGAGTCAAATATGTTTAATAAACACTGATGCACCACCAGAAATAATGAGGCAACACAGGATTGCATAGCACCCTAAACATACAGGAGGCTGCTGCTCAAAAAGCATAAGGCAACAAGCAAAGTGCAAAAGCAACAAGCAAAGCACACACACAAAAAAAGACTCCTGTTCTAAACTGCTTATGAACTAAAAGAGAGAGTGCAACACAGAATGAGGAACACAGCAAGCACCTACGCACTGAGATGGATGTACCACTATTGCTGACTCTGCTTTTATGCATCTGCATGACTGAAAAGTAATTGGTACTTACCATGCTCATCCAGTAAAATGTTGTCAGGCTTGATATCCCTAAGAAAAAAAAAAGCAGAGAATGGGAAACAGCCATTAGCCTAGAACAGTGATATAAAACATGGCTGCAGAAATCTAATGAAAGACTAAGCTCTAAAGGGACATGCTTCTAGAGACATTATGCCTTAGAAGACTTCTTTGCTGGGGTTCTTCTGCTCTAATGTTTCTGCAAGGTTTTATTTAGGCATAAGAGATCGTCTAACCAAACAACAGAAGGAAAAATGGAGGTACAGAGATACAACTGTGAAGACTCTAGTTTGGTGGACTAGCTAGATGCTGATAGACCTACAATGTTAGAGCTTCTTTTTATCTTTTTTTCCCTCTTTTTCTTCTCAGTCTGTTTCAATACTATATTGAGACTTGTTCCCCATTTCCCAGTAAAAATCATATGTTGGAACTAAGTAAATAAGTTGCATCAGTTTTAGCTATTGTCCCTATTGCATTATCGAAGTCCTTCAGCTGCAATTAAAAGGAACCACTACAGAACATGCAAAGTGTTTGTACATCTAGGTGTGATGTTTGTACACTGATGGATGAAAGCTTCTATTATAAGAGGTGCAAACACTGGTAGGCACTCAACAAAAAATATATTGTTTACTTACAAATGTACTGACTGGCATAAAGCTGACCTCTTTTGGGCCAGCAAACCCAAACCCATACAGAGCTGCACTAAAACTGCTCGACTTTCTGTTTCATTTTCATAGAAGGCTTTTCACATTTGCAACTGGAATTAATTTGCTACCAAAAGAACAGCTTTTCAAGGAAGGTACCTCACCTATTTCATTAGATGTTCTGGAAGCTCATGGACATTGATTTACTGATACTTACTGCAAAATCTTCTTAGCCAGCTATTATATTTTTCATACTTTATTATGAAAACAATCATATGTCACAGAACAATGACATTTGACAAAAAAGTGGCTCTTCTTTTTCCAAGCAAAAGGAAGCTATTCAGAGCAAATGGTGACTAGAGAGTTTTACATTTGAAGTTCAACTCTTTTTGCTCATTTTCACATAAAACAACAGAAAAAGAACACAAATTTGCCTACTTTCTTGTGAAGTGTTGCCCAGAAACACTTGCCAGCTCTGCACGCTTTCCTGTGTAATTTGTAGTTTGACAGTAGTAGCATTTTAGCTAGTGACTGACTCGAACTCTGAACCACATTTTCTGTAATTCCCAAAACGTGGCCCTCCAAGGTCCAATGAGTAGTCCAGATCATACCAGGCTTCATGCTTAGAGAGGCTCCATTCAGAGAAGTAGACTCAAAACAAGACAATACCCCAGATGGTCACATGATGGTAGGTATATAGAGGTAGACTATGAGGAAAAACAGCTGAGACACTCAGTTATTCCTTGTTAGGCAAAGGATGCCTTAAAGAAGCCTGATTACATATGTTACAAGCAGTATAGCAGCATTTAGGAACACATGCATTTGTTTAAAACCCTGAAGTGATAAAATAATAAAAACTGGAAATTATTACAGAATTTTGAAAAAAAGTGTGATACAGGGGAGGAAGATTGATCAAAAATTCATTAGTATTCTCATTCACTGTGCTATCTTTATAAATGAACTTCTAACAGACTTGATAAATCTGAATTTAGTGCTTAGTGCCAAACCTAACAAGAGACATCATAATGACTTAAAAAAGAAGAGGTATTAAAAATGCTTGCCTGTTTTTACTTTTGCATAGGCATCTGCTTGTGACAGAAGGCTGTGCTAGACGAACATGCTGGTCTGAACCAGTATGACTGTTCTTATGTTGTGAAGGAAAGGTTATCCCTTTCCAGGGGCAAACTGCACACCTATTTAGAGGCCTCACACAAGGCCTTTGTATCACATAAATCCTCCCCTGCCAAAATGTTAGCCCTACACGTGCAGGTCAATTATACTTATAATTAGAATAATGTACCTTGCCGTTAAGGTCACAGTACTACTGACACCGTAACACAGTAAAGAAGGTAACAGACACCACCCTGTCAAGGATCAGGGAGAGAACAGCAGAGGAAGCACTCCCGGACCTGAGAGGTAATGCAACTTGCAATGCAAACAGTCTACACAGCTTTCCAGGTGTCTGCATGGACTGAGCTGCCTTTCCCTACTTAGTTCTCTAATCAGAAAAAAACTTTGCTACTGTTTCAGAGTCTGCACTTTCTAGCTGTATTACGATTTTCCCTATTGGTCTGGAGAAGCTTTTATCTGGTGAAATAGCCTAGAGGGAATTTCCAGCTAGACAGCATAACAGTTTCTTAGCCGTAAAGAATATTTGCTTCTTACTTGGTGTTAACTTCAATAAGATGTGTCTGAAGATTATTACGCAAAAAATACAGATGGGGTCAAAAATGTATACCCCTTACAAAAGGACGTGAACGAGCTTGAGGATGCTGTTGTGGCTGGTAATACTATCAATTCTGTAAATGATGATGGTATTTTTATTTCTACTAAATATGAAATAACGGTACTCTGACTGCCAAAAGACAAGCCCCCCCCCCCCCCCCCAAATCCCCAGAGTTAAATAACCATAATGTACTATATTGTGCTTTGACTTCAGGATATTTCTGGTAAAATATGAAACCTACATGCAAACAATGAAGAGGGATCATTTTATTTATTGATGATATGCAAATGCCCTGGACTATTTAACACTGCCTAATAACCTTACAGCACCAGGAAAGAAAAGGGCAGGGGAAGAGGAAGAAAATATCCACTTCAAGTTACAACATAAAGAAGGGGACAAGACAGCTATCCAGGGGTGGCTCTCACTGCTACAAGCACCCCCAAAATCACAGAAAGATCTTGAGAAATGCCTTCTGCCTAGCCATTAGAAGGACAGGCTGGATTACAGAGAAAACTGTCAAGCTTGGCCCTGCTTTCTCATAACATACTTCATCCCCCTGTCCTTAAGAAGTCCTTCCAAGATGGAAGTCACTGTCTGCAGCCAGCTTCTTTGGTGACATTGACCTAGCAGCCATGGTGCCAACTGGAGTGGCAACTTATGGCATACGGAAATCTACCAGCGGCCTCACAGAAAACACTGCATGGGCACACTGATAAGGTTCATTTCTCAAAAGACCTTGGGTGACCTGTGCCATGTTCTTTTCCCTGCGGTTTTGGTGTTTTCTAATTATAAAAAGGAATTTTGTGTTTTAGGAATAAAAAAGACCAGACCTGCACTCATTTACATATTTGCCAAATTTCTGTGCTCAGCTTTCAATATGTATTCTCTGCACAAGGTAGAACAGGTATTCTAATGCATTATCTTTGTTTACAATTTTATTTATTAATGCTTTTGTTTTCTTTAGAAAGAGAAATATAATCTCAATGGCTCTAACTCCTTTTTTCCTCTAGATTAGTAAAAAATTAACACAGTAGGGAAAGTCTTTACATCTGTGCATCTACTGTGTATCAGTTACCAATCTTGAGCACATTAGTATGTATCTCACGCTTGGGGAAAGAGCAGAAAATATGAGGTACATTGATGCTTTTAACAAGAAGAATACTGAAGTGAAAAAAAACCTGCATAAAGTAAAATTAATAAAGAATCTAACAATAAGTTATGAAGTTAACTACATTACTATAAGGGAACTAATGGAAAGCATAATTTTAACCCAGGTCCACCTATCTGTCTATATACACATTTTGGAGAAACCCACATTTTAGCCTGCAAAAAATATGGTCTTTGTTTTTTCCATTACTTAAAAGTAGACAGACTGTGGAAACGAGCAAATTTTCTTTAATTTGCTTCCATTAGAAGGAACTGCAAATGTCTAGCAGAAGTGATCTCTCATGTGAGCCACTTTAACACCCTTCTTTTAAAAACAAACAGGTTCCCTGCAATTTTTGCTCCTAAATAAAAAAAAATATTCCTATAGCAATGCTATAAAGAAATGCTTTCCATTGAATGGAGAAAATGTACAACTGATATGCCTACTGTATACACTTGAATGACTTTACAAGACATTACCTGTTTTTAATGAGCTAATTACATCACTTGCCTTCCACCTGCTATCAGACTGAGCCAGACATCTTGCAATTTAATGCTCTATAAGGAAACTGTCAAAACCACTAAGCACACATATGATAACCCTTTACCTTCCTGATGCTTCCCACCAGGCCCAGGGCTTCAAAGTGAACAAATGAGCAGATTGAGAATTTTACCTTTAAAAATGCAGCCACTAAAATAAAAGTTTGAATTCACCTAGCCATCTGGCATCAAGAAATCACAATGTATCTTATCATCATGTAATACCGTGAAGTTCTCCGGCATCTTCTCAACCAAACTACTCCCAGTGGGTTATAAATACTATTACCTTCCTTGTGCAATCCCCCAGCGCACAAGTAACACATATGGAATGATGTCTTCATCAAGCCAGAATGGGCAACTTCAGGTAACTGTCTGTGTTTTTCTGTAAGCAGAGCACAACAAAACTATACCACGGGTTAGATCCTAACTGTCTGGATGGTCAGCAGTACTGTATTTGGTAATGAAAAATGGTGATGCTACATTTGATACTTTTGACAAAGGACCAATTTAAGCAAAAACATTAAAAAAAAGATTCACCAAAAATAGTTGGGGAAAAATGCATGATATTAATCCCTTGATACAAGAATACTTTCAGAGCTCTGAAATGAACCAAAGACAGGTTCTCAGTTTTCCTCCAGTTTTCAATCCTTTTTAAAAAGCTCCCTGTGATTTATTTCCACTAGGTCCTTTTCTTATCTTTTTCACACTGAAATGTAGCCTATGGAACTACACTAGCACTAGTGAAATCAGTCCCTGTATGCAAAAAATGAAGAGGGATCATTTTATTTATTGATGATTTATATACTTTTCTTTTGTACATTGAGGATAACATTACTTAGTCTGAGTAAATTAGCAAATATTTTCCATTTTTCTACATGTAGGTAGGAAATAATTCGAGCATCTCATCAAGCTTTGTTCAGACAAAGTAAACAATTGTTCGCCTGTCTCCTGATGTTTGCAATTACAGATGTTGTATTTCTCAGCTGAGTCGCTTTATCAGTTTAATGCTGTGCCCTTGGGTTACAGTGTTAATTAAACAACTTGCAAATTTTACAGATTGCCATTGATGTTTTGTTCTACTAGACTCATCTTAAACACACATAGCTGCTGCTTGAAATACACACTGCAGCCTAAACTTTAGCTTCTTGGGAGACAGCAATCACTTGTATATTCCATTCCTGTTCTAAAGTCTCAGAGCTACTTGCTCTAAGTCTAAGATGCAACTTGCCAGTTCAGCTGAATGATTGTACAAGGTAGACAGAAAAGGAATGTTAATGGAGGAGGTTTTCCATTTTAAGGCTACATAAGGTTACACACCGCTCTTGACGCTGGGACCCATGCAACAGACAACACCTACTAGCACTGGACTTATTCAAAGATTCCTCTGTGCTGGCTGAAGCAGGGAAGCATAGATGGGAATGTGCTCTACTCTTGCTTTCGCAGAGGAGTACCCCATGTTCTACTACGTGGAAGATTATAAGTGGGTCCCCAAAATGGCTGCATTTGCACACCTTCTTTCCCCCTCCACCTTACAACAAACCTTTTGATCTAAATAGAGCATGTCTGAAGTTATCAGAGTCTTTTCTGACTGCGGGGTTGATCCGTCCCTGCAGTAATCTGTGATCATGCACAGGCCCGGTGTTACAATTCACAGTTCTGGGGGGGGGGGGGGCATCCTGAACAAGTCAATCCAGTCGATACTTACTGGCTGTGACCTTATCACGCTCCCACAACATGGGTTATGGCCTGTTTTGCTCAAATGCTTCTCCTCCTTGCAGCTCCTACATCAGAGATTAGATCTTTGCACTGGTCAGCAGCAGTGTGGGAAGAGACAGAAAGTTCTGATTCCTGTCCCTTTTGACAAGTTATGCTGGCTCTTGACCTTCCGACTGTCAGTTTTCTTCGCCAGTGTATCAGCCACCAATATTGGGAAGGAGCCCACCATGGGGTCCCTTCGTAGTGCTAGTGACTTTCCCATTTCCTTCTCATTGTAGATGGCAAACAGCAGCTAGAGAATGAAGATCCTGCTTTTCTGGTTCTCCCAAGCAGTGTTCCCAACCAGCAGGTACACGGAGGAGGCAGAGCTGGGTGCCAGCCCCTGCCTGCTCAATGCAGCCACCCGTGTGGGACGCTGCACGCAGCCACACAGCAGTTGCAGTCCAGCCCCCAAGGAAGCAGGCCTGGCATTCACTTGCACTTTCTTGCCTGTTCTCATGGACTAGCATCACCATTCACTTGCAAAACAGCCCTGGTTGTTCTTTGCAGGCTCTTTCAGAGATGGCAGGTGAAGGGGAGAAGAGAAAGACCCACTTTTAGTTTTTCTGTTTTTTATGACAGAGAATCTCATTTTTGGTGGGGGTCTGTTGGAAAGCAGCAAGTCTGTGACTCTCAGTGGGTGACAATCTCCTCATTAACAGCACACCACCTGCATGAAGTGCTCAGTCCTCTCCTGATAAGCCGTGGCCTCCAGAAGACCCAGACTGATAAAAACAAGGTCACTCTGGTTCAGCTCTTTCCTATGTTCCTATGGCCTAAATAAGGTGCTTGGTCCAGGCATCAACTATTGATGTGAACTAAGCACACAAGAAAGGGCAAGACCAAAGAGTAAGAGGCCACTGCTGTGAACCCTGCAAAGGAGCAGACTGATTTTGTGGTTCTCTGCACCACAGCTTGACAAATGGCCTGAAATGACTCTGAACTGAGTTCCCAGGATTGAAAGCAAGGCAATTTTAAAAATCTTCTCGCCTAATCCCACCTATATTTACAAAGAGCCCTCTGGGAAATCCCAGAGATTTTGCCCCTCAGCTCTCTCCTTTGTATCTCCCCTTATGGTACACCCATAGCAGGATGCCAGCACACTGCTCAGTGATGCTCGTGTCCACATGACTGCAGAAATGCAGCTCAGAACACAGATGATAGTCTCCCAGCTACCTGGTGCTCCTTCTTAGACATCACGTCTTTGATGCTTATGTGGAACAGTCTACCTCTCACACTGATTTTTTTGTTACAGCACCAAGTTGTAAAAACCTTTTAGACCCTTGCTCCCACAAATGTTACTACTAACAGTAATCTACTAATAACAGAGAAGGATTTCTTCCTTGTGCTCCGCTTATGCTTGTGTCCTGCCCAGTTTGTCAAGGCCAAGCCACCAGTATAAAGATTTACCCCTTACTGTCCAGGACAAAGACAGCTTAGTCTCTATTTCACAATGTTTAATTCATGCTCATTCATTATTTGGTGCCTGTGAGCAGGTGCAGGGCAGAGAATGCTAACCCAATACCCTCATTACCACATGCCAGTTTTGTTTCCCAGATTACAGCAGTGCCTGCAGTTAAGCAAGGCTGAATGAGGTAGCTGAACTGGCCTAGTTGCCAAGATCAGATGCATCACAGAGCAGAAATCTATGCAGGTATGAAAACAAAATAAGAAGCATGAAAAATAACACTCCTGAGAAAGCAGGAGCTATCCACAAGAAAGTCTGTCTCAAATCAAAGTAAAACAAAACCTCTTTGGTACCTCGGGGTTCTCTGCAACTGAGGAGGGAACACTGTTATGGAAATACTAAGAGTCAGCCTTTTTGCTTTCACGTTTTAGAAAAAGCAGACAAATGCTGCTTGACATGAGTATTAATCTTCAACAGCCCTTGAATAGAATGTTCCTTCTTTTAGTAATGGTTAGAATAATTTTAATTTTAAATTTTGTACTATGATTTATTTTTATACCTCACAAGACTGGTTTTTTATGAATGATATTTATAAATAAGATAATCTTCTGCCGTCCTTTTTTAACACTTCTCATTGTCCCTTCTTGTTTACACCCTAACATCTGTTATTAGCAGAAATTAAGAGAAAAATGTTGGACATCTGATGCTTGCGTTGCCTAATGCATCAGCAATAGAAAATAAGAACATGGCTGTCCATCTGGAGCCAATTCCTGCATCCCAAACAAGGGAAATCCTTTATTTTATTTGTTATCTAGTTGTTACTTTGCTTCAGTAAACACAGAGAATTTTATATAATTTTTCTGTAACACCTAAACTGCTACCTAAAACTGTAATGCACTGTAAAATAGTTTTTGTCCTTGGCAACATTGCCCTGGAGACCAACTTCAAGTCCTGAAGTGACTTGAACATAGCATGCAGTTTGTGTATCAGTTTGCAAAGATATCTGTGAGTATTCAGGCTCGCAGGAAATAAAGGAATACAAGGAGAACTGAAATGCCAAGCACAATTCTTTGCTGAAGTGAATCAGCTTTAATTGAGTTTTTCCCATTTATTGAAGCTGGTAATACAGCCCACAGTAAATGCAGCACACTGGATCATTCTCTTACTTTGATCAAGATGGTTTTATATAGAGTAGCATGGTTTCTGATTTCACCCTGGCATTAGCTTTACTGTATTTTTACAGCTTGTCTAATTAAATTTCATTTTGCTTCCAGATTTTTTTTTTCTAAGAAAGGATCCAACAAATAATTTCTTCATTTGGCAGTAGTGTCAGGTGTCTTTTTGAGGAAGATAAGTTATAAATCAATCAGAACGGCATTGCCAAGGAGGGTGACCTATTGCTTCTCTGCACTGCATAAACTAGTTTTTAAGGTCGCATTAATAATTCAGTTGAGAATTAAGAAAGTCTTTAAAGGAAAAATATATATTCTGTCATTAATAATTATTCTTCTGAGAGATGGTTGCAATCAGTAGGACATCAAGTAAGAACAATTCCAGAGGGCTGATTACAATTAGTTTTGTTATTCTTACAGGTATTTTCTTCTTGAACAGCTAATCATTTCCTCTAAATTTTGTACATTCCCATTCAACCGTGATGCTAGAATAAAGCAAAAGACATGACCCAGAGGAGGTTATCTGGAAATTATTCAAGGTTCCTATCAGGATCATCTGTTTTCCTTTTCTTTCCCATTCCCTTCCTGTTCTTCTGCATCAAATGCTGCAGCACAGTACAAAAGCTTTGACAGCCATTCTCTTCCACAGCATGGAAGTACCCTTTTACATCAAAAGAAATGGCAGAGATGTGAAGTAGCTGTAGGTCTTTGAATGTGCTGGAAAAGCTCAAATATTTTTTGACTGGCCATGAAGAATCTCAGTAACCAGAAAGAAACTCTCACCACTTCTAGAAAGGTATTTAACCACGTACAGAAAAAAGGGGTGTTTGGTCCCATTTTTTGTCTTTCAGTTTGGTACAGAGAGGGAAGCAAATGGGCGACACCTTCAAGTGTGACAGCCGAAGAATACTGAATACTAAGGCCTGCCCTCCAGTGACTGAATTGGACATTAATGAGCTGCAGCCAACTACAGCGAGTAGAGACAGCTTTTTGCAGGATCAGCAAAACAATCAAATATGTTACAACTACCACAGGGGGAGAAAGAACATGCTCCCTGTTGTAGAATTATAAGAAATATTTTTCTCTGAGAAGTGTATCATTTTAGATAAAAGCAAATGTACGTGTGAGAAGATTTTGTGTAGCTCTGAAGCTTGTTTGTCCTTTCATATCAAAGGGAAACAAGGTAAATCAGCTAAAAACTAGGAAAAAAACTCTTCTAGGAAAGAGCTGTCCTTAACCATAGAACATGAGCCTCTTTTACTCAGCTTCATTAATGATCTGTCCTTGCTCCTCACCGATCTTAACAGTTTGGTGTCAAATGAGATGAAGCACTCCAGAAACCACATGACACAGGTAGAGTGAGGTAAACGACTTACTGTATTGTCTCCAGTTCCACCTCTGCAGCTCTACTGTCTGCAAATGGCTTCTTATCCTACCTATTAGGAAAAATCTAAACCAAAAATAAAAAATGCCTGAACAGGTCAAAATACTTTTCAAGACTACATGTCACATGTGGGATATCAATATACTATTGTGGTTAGAACATGAAATCAGCAAACACAGTGTCTACACACTAGTCTCTTGCCTGAAATAAAACTAAGGCAAACCAGTCAGACATTCACTTTCCCACTCTGTAAAACAGTCTGAAATTTTCAGTTGAGGGCACCACACAATTCTAGGTATCACTGTCTGAATATGTCTTGTTTACCTACCAACGATACTGATATCTGTTTGGATCAGTTTTAGAATCAAAACACAACCGAACCTATGTGGGTTCTGAATGCTTGATGTATCATCCACCGCAAAGACTGAGGAACTGGAAGGCAGTGGCTCTTTATGGTGTTGATGCATGGGGCAGACTTCAACGTCACCTTATCCCATGCATCAAAAAATTTTTCTGCCAGAAAATTAAGTAACACTGACATAAGCATTCAATTGGCAGGTGAGTCCTTTTGAATACATGTACAGTTTCAAGTATGTGCATTGGGTCAATTCCTAGTCAGTCCCTGCTACAGCCTATGAATGAATATCAGTCCTCCTCTGAAGTCCCTGACTGACCTGTGGATGATGTGTCTGCTCTGGAGATAGTCGAGAGCCAACACCAGCTCACAGATGAAGAGTTTCACGGTGCCTTCTTGGAATCGCACGTTTTGTTGGAGATGATAACGCAGGTCCCCTCCAAGCAGCAGATCCACAACCATGAACATATCTTCTTCATCTTGGAATGAGTACCTAAAATAACAAACATTGTTCAAGGAGGGAAATATTAAAAAACAGATTAAAAAGGGACAGAAAGTATCTCTGGAAATGCCTATAATTTCTTGAAACTTTTTCATTTGGTAAAAAGTAATTTCCTGATCTTTGCATGTTCAGTTTCCCACCTGTGTCTAAATTCTTACTGACAATATTCTCAAAGTACCTGATCTGACAACAGTTTAGCTCAGGTTCCACAAAAAAAGTGAGTACAGCTTGTATGAATACTTGCCAATAAACCCACTAGAAGAACAGGAACCCAATGATTTTCTGTAGAACCTGTTACTATCAGCCACTTACAAAACAAAGCCAAAGCAAAAAATCTCAACATACATCACTCTAATGCAGCTTGCATCAGCCAGTATCACTGATTTCATGTTGAACATCACATCTATCCTCTACTCCTGTCAGCTGGAGCATGCACAACACAGATTCTTCTGAGAATTTACCTAAGTCCACCAGGCTTTAAGTGAGCATGGAGGCACTAAGATGCATCAAGTGCCCAAACCTGGACCACATTTGAGCATATTTACAGGAGATGGCTAAAGTCTATACAGAACACAGTACAAGATTATTATTTTCTTCATTTTTACAAAGCAATACCTTCTTCTAAATCTGAACTTCAAGATGACTGAATCATTTTTTCCACGTGTTTTTCCTAATAAATTTATCCTGAGACAGAAAATTAAAAATAGCCGAAACTTCTAGTCCAGCAAACGAAAAAACAAGCCTTTCAAAGGGGAGGACTGGACAAACTTGACTTCGAGTCTTTGCTTCCCTCTCTGCCAGTGGTTCCACCAGTCAAAAGGAGGATTCAAGTACTGAATATTCTCCATACCCAGAGCATGCAGTGACCACCGGTGATCACTGGTATAGATGTTATTAGGGCCAGTTCTTGTGCCAGGAGTCCCACAGGAGAAGCATAAGAAAACAGAATGCTGAGTCAGGTTTACCGTTTGCTCGAAAACACAGCAGAATGCACAGAGTTCAGCAACCAAACTTATGAATGGGGTTATGCAACCTTCTCCCCACCACTAAAAAGGCAAAATTCATCAAAAATGATGAATCCTCCAAAAGTTCTGAATCATTTCTGAATATAGACCCAGTATGTTTAATCTCTTTTTTTTTTAATAAGGGGTTCCACTGAATGCAATGCAGGTAAAACCTTTCAAAGAAGTAATAAAGGACAAGGAAGACCTATGCTGAGCTAACAACAGGGAGATCTCTGCCCCTGGCAGCTCAAAAGTCACTCTGCTGAACAGCTCTTGCCTTCTGCACAAAGAGGCTTTGCTTTGTGCTCTCTGCTGTGACTGCCATCGAGTGTTTTCCTGACATTGCTGTGGTACAGCGAGTTTTGTGATGCTATGAATGGGCATATCTGAGCACAGCATTATTGCCCTGGGGGAGAGGGCAGATATGAATGCTATTAACACCTTCAGTGTCAGGGAGAGGAACATGAAGTTACCAGTTCACTGCCCAATTCATGGACCACCCTAGAAGGCATTCTCCAGCCTAGGCTGCAGTCCAGCACTGCCACGAATAGAAAGAAAAAGAAATGAAAAGGAAATGACAATGGCTCTGGCCTCTCGCGTCAGTCACGTAGTCATCTGTATGTCTCCACCTTATCAGGTGGGGTAGTTTGGGATTCAGGAGACAGAATGGCAACTCAGCATCTCTTCAAGGATATCACTCAGGAGGGTGTTTGGATGCTAATTTCCTCCCCCCAGGGGTTGCAAAGAGAGCTGGACAGGAGTCTGACATGTGGGAGCAGCTTTAAGATGTGTTTATCATGGGATATGAATGGCAGTGACTGACTAGCACAGAACAGAAAGAGCCCAGGACATGTGGACTGTCCCTTTTTATTTCAGGGAGGAGCCCACACTAATGCTTGTTTCTTGGCCCTCCTAAAGCGCTGGGCAGCATACAGCACACACTTGCTTCTTTTATTCAGCTATAACTGCTGGTGCCAGCAAGGTAGCAGCTAATGAAAATTTCCATTTCAAAAATGTGACATGGGAGATGATACTTTTGCTATTCACTTGCACACAGTCAGGAGACCTTGGCCACAAGGAACAATTAAAACAGTTACCACTGGGTGTGGAGTGGTGCACCTCCAGAAATCACCAGTGTCATTACCTTGCTGGTACTCTATGAAAACTGCCTGTAACAGCCTACACTGCCCCACCAAACACTCAGGTATTTAAGATGCCTCAGAGGGGTTAGGGACACTGAATTCACCGCTGGCTGAGCGGTCAAACTCAATACAACAGTGGCAATCCAGCCTGCAGCTCTGGCTGAACAGTGTTTTTGGCAGAGCAGCCCTTCAGTGTCATGATCAGCTCTTCATGATGGACATTTTCTCTTTTCTGGACATCCAAGAAAATTGACCCATAGAAGCAAGAAAATACAGACAGAAGACCTAAGACAGCACATGCAGCTGTGCTCAGAATCACAGCAAGTAGCTTTTTGTACAAAAAGAACTTGTACCCATCTTCTGATTTTCATAACAGCAGCCTGTTAATAAACTCATTTGTTCAAGAGAACAAGGGATGCAGATGTTATCTCCAGTTCCACTTTAAGTAGCATCATTTAATTTAACAATTTCCCAAGCATCCCTTTGAGACACACTGTCAATCTGCTGTGACCAGCTTCTTCCTCATGGAATTTACTTAGCAGCAGTCCAACTTCCTGAGGTGATGACCATCACCACTAACCAAAGTATTACTCTGCTTGAAGCCTGTGGTCCATGTATCATTTAGAGAGCAAGAAAGCTAAAGGCTATATCAGAACCCAGTAACGACATGACAAAAGAAATAGGTAAACTCAGATGATTTGCTCTTACTGGTCTATACACAAGCATCTGCTGTTCAGTTCTCAGCTGCTTACTGAGTTTTGTGTGAAACTGCTTGTTCAAATGAGAAAGCAAAATTTGGAAATATACCCAAAGCTTTGGGAGTTCCAGATCCATGGTTCTTACTCAAAGCTGTATCTAGTTAGAAAAACACTGAATGACAATACAGCTAACAGCACTGAAGCGACATACGAAATTTCAAAAAGGAACACAAAGTTATTCAAAGACTTATGATCCTCAGTGGGTTTTACTCTCATTTTTGTGTTTAGTGATGAAGAGCTCTATCTCATTCCAAAAATGACTCCTATATCCAGTAAATGTAATTACTCACTAGTCTAGAAGGAGCCTGTACTTACAGGTTATTTACCACTGAACCCCTTAAAAAAAAGTAATTAAAAAAAAATCATGTGGTATGAGACCCCCACCACTTGAAATGTTACTGATGTCCTAATAAAATTAATCTGGCAGCCTCTACCCCTAACAGAGTGTTATAAATAACTCCTTTGTACTTCACTTCTGCAAGGAAACATGCTGAATCAAATGAAGATGGAAGAACTAGTGTGTCTTTTATCACTGAGCTGATCAATCCCATTGCTGATGGTTGAAAAAGGGCTAAAATCAGGGCATGCAGGTTGCACTTATCACATACTATTAAAGGAAAGAATCTTTTATGTACACATTTCCCAGACAGATATATGGATTTCTGCAATAAAATTTGAATGGTATTATTTTTATGTCAGTAAATTCAATGATAAAATGCCTTTTATCTTTGCTGATCAGCATTAATTCAGTCAAGTATCAATAAGGTATTAAGGCAGGTTTTCCAAAGTACAAAATAAACCATAGAATCAAGAGGCTGTGAGAACAAAGAAAAGAGTTGAGACCAATGCTGACTTCAGAGTGATCTCATGGGTACTTCATAGCTGATCTGTTCTCCCCTCCCTCCCTCCCCTGCTACATTAGATTTCTCAGTGCCTGCTGGCAAGACAAAATTGGTTTGAGAGGGATTCAAACATGGAAGCTTTGGAAAGTCAACTGCGCTTTCTCCATTTTGAAGGTTGTGCTGGTGCACATTTAACAGTTCAAGGCCTCAACCTCACTCTGGAGACAAGGGTGCCTGCAGCTCACAGCAGCAGTCTTCATGTGTTGTGAACTGGGGTAGCTGAAACACCAGAGAAGCAGTGCACTATACCAGTTTTCTAAAGACTATGTTCAGCTTTCCACTGAAGACTGGCTGAGCCATTTCATACCTCCCAAAGCTTTGTGGCACAAAAACCTTCAGACAACTTCCACTGTGCCTACACTTAGCTATTCAAGGCAACGTATCCTCCATTGTGATAATACAGGAGACGGAGCAGTTCCTTACTTCCTGAAGGCAGCAGGTTTTTCCAGTCCAAAGCATAGCCAAAAAGAAACGCTATTTAAAGAGCGCTACTTGGCTATCAATACAGTGCTGTTACTGTGTGGTCCTAGAAGCTATTGTTTTTTGCAAAGGAACAGCATTAAATAAAACTGGGTTATGGGTAATGAGTAATACCTGCCTAGGAAAGAACCACAAGGGGAACAAACTCTGTGTGAGTGGTAAACTTCTTGTTTAATTAAACAAGATTCCTTTGAAACCAAAGCCCAGATCAGCAGAATTGCCAAGAAGCCACATCTCCAAGGAAAGTCAAGAAGAACCTCGGGCACTGCCTGCAGTGCACACGAGAGCATTCTTCAGAGCAATATGCTTCTCATCACGGCCTCTCTTCATTCAGAGAGCACCTCAGGAACAGCCCACAGACACCCTGCCAGCGGAGGGGCCAATGCGCCCAGACGGCTGGCTGCATGAGGCCCTTAGTGCCTTGCCATCCTCAGTACAATCTGCTCCTGAAACCTGCTTGCAGTAGAAAAGTGGGTAAGTCTGGTCTCAAAGATGTCCCTGACTAACAATGTTGACTTAGCCAGTAAGTAAAGGAGAAATATCTTACCATAAATTAACTAAGAATGGGTGCTCCAGGCCCTGCATAATCTGAAGCTCCTTGAAAACATTTCTCACTTCGTTACGTTCCAAACACTTTTGCTTATTCATGTATTTCATGGCGTACATTTTCTTGGTATCATTCTTTTGTACAACACAGACCTAAGTGAGCAAATCAAGTGGTAAATCAGAGACGACTGGTCAGCAAATTTATGCAGGTAAAACACGGTCACATGAGCATCCAGCCATTAACTCTAACAAAGGCAATGTTGCTAAGTCTCAGCTCTGTGCACTTACCTTGCAACTCTAGGCATCACCACAAATACCTCATCCCACTGCTCAGGAAATGTGACAGGAAAGAATTTGTCACCACAAAAGTGGTAATAGAAAATCACAGATAAGTCAACATTTTATTTAATAGC
This sequence comes from Dromaius novaehollandiae, assembly GCF_036370855.1. Taxonomy (NCBI): domain Eukaryota; kingdom Metazoa; phylum Chordata; class Aves; order Casuariiformes; family Dromaiidae; genus Dromaius; species Dromaius novaehollandiae. Next base: position 23,220,121 of record NC_088112.1, on the reverse strand, counting down.
AACAAGTAATCTTGACCATTTTCCTTCAAACTGTCCACCCCTTCCAAATCAGTTATTGTTTTGAGGAGTCCCTTTCAGCATGGAAATACAGAAAGTGGGGAGCAGCACCTGAATTTCCTTCTTCTTTATAATAAGGATTTAGGAGAAAAGAAGGGCATTTTTTTTTCCATTTATTGGCTGCACTTCTCAGTAATGGCAATGAATGCAGTATTTTAACATTACAGAGCAACCCAAGGTTTCATTCAGCTCACAAGGAACCTTGGGCTTTGTTTGAGATACCGGGTTTTGACTTTTAGCCCTTTTAAAAGTTATATTTCAACAAATCTAAAAAGAAATGTTTCTTCAAAGAAAAATGGAAAGGTTATAAGAGAGCAAAACAAAACATTTAGACATTTTTCAGATTTGTTTCCACAACAGTTGAAGAATTTGGGATAAATTTTCAGTTTCAGTCAATCTTTATTTCACCCCCAAATACATCTTTGTTATAATATTTTTGATTAACTTTGTATGCAAAACATACTGTTTCTGGCATCAGCGTGCCTTTCTACTATGCAGCAGATGACCTTCTAAAATTCCATCTACATACGCAAGCATGAGAGTCTGTAACAAAATAAAAATAAAACCAACATGTGACTGTAACCTGATGCTTAATTACAAACACTGTTTCACAGACATTCCCATTAAAAATTTGTCAAGCCTTTCATGCTGATTATAGCTCTTTCTCAAAGACACATCATGATGTTCAGTGTTGCTTTGCTGAGGAACCAGCCTTAGAAGATGCTTATCCAGAAACACAATGAAATTCAGCTGATCGGTTCATCAGTATTTCACTTTAATCTCCTATAATATAATTTGTGGCTATGGAATGGATGAGGAATCAGGCTAAGATTCTTTTTCTTGATTACCAGGAGTTTAAGTTCAGGTCAAATCTCATTTACAATGCAGTGTTTTATGTCTCTATTCTCATGTAAGCCTCTCTAATTTGCCTGTTTCTCAGACAGCTATGTTTATAGCTGTCCCAGTGCTGACTAGTATACAAAATACTTACTTTTCCAAAGCTGCCCTTCCCAATGGCTCGCAAAATTTCAAAATGGTCAAAGGTGACTGCAAGAAAGAGCAAACATTAATACATTAAACAGCTGGCAAAAATTTGATGTTACATTATTTCTACTTTTTCTCCCTTAGATGAGGAATAGAAAAAATGAAAGATACTCTAGCAATTTTTTGTTGTTCTTGGAGGTATGGGGGCTGTTTAAAACTTGGTGTTTAACACACTTTCTTTCTAGCTCATCTGTAAAGACACGTTCACTGGGGCATTCTTTTTTAATGGCAGATTAGTCAAGGAACTGTCAAGTGAATGTTTTCACAGTGTCCTGCCCATTAAGCATGAAAGGCTCATCCTGTTCCCACTGAAATCCATTGAGAAGTTCAGTCCATCAAATATTTATACAATGTCAGGACTGAAACGAGTGGCTGGGTCACTGCATCCTTGTGGTATTCTAGACAACTGTTCAACAACTGTATGATATAAACACAGCAACTCCGAATGCAAACTTTGCTGCCACTAAACATCCAGAATGTTTCTCTTGCTCAGAAAGGAAACAAGAGTGTGCAGCTTTACAGACTGTGTGTTGTAATATAAAGGAAGGAACGTGAACATTCATTTCACCTCACCTTTTGGCCTCCGGCTTGAGATAGACCTAGGAGGTACACATCAGCACAGCAAGGGAGAATGTTCCGTAAGTGCTAACTGGAATGACACTACACATCAAGTGCTTGTGATCAGCCCATCTGCTAGCCTGTGTTCCATCTTGGGCAACAGACAGATTCAGAGAAACAGCAAACCATATCACCATACAGCAAAGAGCTAGATTAACTGTACTGGGTTCAAACCCTGGCACCAATTGCCTGGAAAGCAAACAGCATCTTTCAGGATAAGGCACTATGGCAGTAATTACTAAATTGAATGCTCTGAATTCTGCTAATGCTCCTCCAAGATGCTGGTGAAGCAGCACTGTCCTGAACAGGGATTAGCTAAGAAAAGATCGTAATCAGGAGTCCACTCCTTAGATCAGCCACTGCTGGCTAAACTACTTTAAAGGCACTTAAAACCCATTAAGCAGCTGATTCAAGGCATCAGCTTCTGACAGATTTCTAATAACACATCAGCTTCAATTAGTGTGACCCCTGGAACTGACAGGCACCACTGACATGATGGGCTTGAAATCACAGACTTAATTTGCTTTGTGCACCCTCTTGTTTCCAGTCATTGCTGAGTGGATGGAAGGCACCCACATATCTGACCTGCTTTGCTGAAAGCCCCTTCCGAGTAGAGCAACACAGTCCAGCAAGAACATCCATGATGGATTAAAAGTGACAGAAAGTGAAACATCTTATTACTTACTCATGCCAGCTTTTTCCTGTTACACCAATAGTCAGGGACCAGCATATTTTGTTCTTGAAGTGAGTTTTGCACAATGGAGGGATGCCAGTTTGACACTCCTGGATATCAGTGCCCTTCCACTGGTCACTATACAGGGTTGTAGAGATGACAGCTATTTCGTGATGGTTTCAACTCTGTCTCTCCGAGGCATCGAACAACAGCTAGAGGCTGACAGAAGAGGTTAGCCTCTGTGCGGCATTCAGCTGGTGGTCAGTGCTGAGAACAGACGATGGCAAGGAGCCCTTTTTAAGCAGTGCTGCCCTCTAAGGTGAGGACAAAAACTACATGAAAGTTGGTTTCACTTTCTCTCTTCCATGCCCTGTAGCATCCCTCCATTCTCTGCTGAGACTGACTGGAGTAGCAGCTGGGATACCATGGATTTTAATAATTTGCTTCAAAGGCAATTGGCCTTCTGTTCTCAGCACAGCTGTCTAGGTCACACAGGCAGGTATGGCTCTCAAACACCCGTCCTTTGTAACCTCCAGCCCCTGAGGAAGCCAACCTTGGAGCTACTATTACTATCATTACCCTAAATCAGCACAAACAGCATGGTGTTCTGCAAGCCAGAACCCCCACCAGATAAGACTTTAGCAAAGTGTTGTATCTGGTGTAAACAAAAGAAAAACCTCAAGGCCTCTTTCCTCAGAGTGAACATTTTCACTTGACTTTTGTTTTCAGATTCAAATGAAATCAGAATGAAAGCACTTCCTTTACAAAGAACAAGTGGATGTGTCTACAGGTGTCTGCTGACAGCAGCCTCAGGGACCCTTTAGATGGCCTTTCCAACAGTGCGTCTGCAGTTTAGGGCTTTGAAAAACAAACTCAGTTGTGCTAACGAAGCTTACTTTCACACTCGCTTTCAGTGCAGGTTATAACCAGGTGTCTGGTAAGAAAATCCTGCCGGATAGCTTAACTACATGCCATTGCTGTTGCCTTCTGAGGCTATTTTGAAATACTTATGTTCACATCATCCCTGAGCAGACAGGACTAAGAGTGCCAAGACCCAAGGCCATACACTCTGCCGTGGCATACTGCCCCAGCCTCAAAGCAGCCTCAGCGCACTTAAGAAAGCGGAGCTGGAGAACTGCAGTGTACCTGACTCCTGTCGACAAATCTCCTTCTGTGAAAGACAGCTTGGATGTACAAAGGAACCAACTGTGTCAGGCTTTGCCCCTCCAGAGAACTCTAAGCTTGGGTTGTGGCGGCCCCTGAAGAGAGCTTGCAATGCAGATGGCAGGAGAGTCTGATCCTAAGAGCAGTACTAGGCCCCTGCATTTAGTACCTGTTCAGCTGGGGACTGAATAGGCATAGCCAGTTTGCAGTCTTGTTTTCACAGAAATACTGATGTGTGAGCAACTTGTCCTAGAAGTTACAGAACTGTTCCTCTCTGGGGTATCTGAGATCACAGGTTGTCTTGAAAGGTGCAGCTCTCCCATAATTGCCATCTGCTGCTTTGTTCACTAACTGAACTGAATAGCATGGAAACCAAGAGGCATTTGTCCCTAAGGCTTTTTTATCAGCTGAGATTTTTCAGCAAGGAAGTTGTTGTAAATCACTCTGCCACAGCAACAGACAAATCTTCCCCATCACAAATCTGCACAGGATAACAGCCAGAAATAAGCCTATTTTCCCTGGGATACATCCTGTCCCTAAGCTATGACAAGGGTTCCTCAAAGGATAACAGGACAGACACTTATATTAAACTAGACCCTTGCTACCACACAACAGTAAGGAAGTGTAGACATCATCGTAATAGGTATTTAAGCTTGAACGCATACTCTGTTAAAGAATTTCTTTTTTCATGTAATGCATGTGTCTTCCAAATATATTAACCAGGCAGTTTCATTCAACAAAAACGTGATGCATGGATGTCAAACTGCCTCAGATACATGGTCCACTCAGCCTGCCCAAATTTCCTCCAAAAAAAGGCTGAGAACAGCAATTGCATGCCTGGCCAGTAGTGTAATACTGAGTGGGTAATCAATGCTCAAAATCATCTTTTAAAACTGGCATGCTAAATTAAAAAAATGTCCTTTTCATTGCTTCTGCCTTTTTGTACAGGATGCCATGATCTAACCAAAGCAAAGTCTATGGTTTCCAGCTTTCCACTTTAAAGACCGACCAGCTTTTAGGCACACAAGCTCTTTTTCAAAAATTTAAACAACAGTTGCAAATATCAGAGGTAAATATTAAGAGATAGCGATTGAGTTAACTGGATATGTTCAGAGATAAGGCTAGTTGATACCTTTGGAATACAAAAGGAGAGTGAAAACAGTTATCACTTGCAAGGAAAAATGAAAGAGGGGAAAGAAAGCCTCTCTCTTCACTATGGAGAGAGAGGTTAGCTGCAGGAACTATGAGCCATGAAAGCAATGTTGTTACTAGTTACTGCAGGGCAGGATTTTGAGGAGAGTGGAATTTTAGTTCTCAGACCCCGAAATACCACACAAGTTCTCTGAGAGAGGGGAGCAGACTACATAAAGAGAGTGGTCCAACGACACATTAACATCGGAAAGAAGGACAAATCTAGATGAGTTAAGCCAGCAGCCAGATTTTACATGTTAACACCCTCTACCTCCTTGTCTTTTAATCTTAATGTCCTCATTAACATTGTGGACACAGGATCATAACTGAACTGGTTGCAACAAAACTAAATTGTGTATTTTTTATTTAAGATTGTTCATGAGGTATGATCACATTTCAGCCTCTCTCTGTTTTAGCTTTCCTGCCATTCCAAGTTTTCACAGTGAGCCAATCCAGAATCTTACTTCAAAAAAGTGCTGAAATTTGTAGTGTCCAAAATCTGGACCCAAGCCCATGATTTCCATCCTGAATGCACATCTGCAGAATTGAAAATCTTCATTTCATTGCCTGATGGCATCTAAAACAATGAAAGAGCCAAATCATTTACCCTTCAGAGAGAAAATTCACATGGCGATGTCAACTCAGACAAACAAATTATGCTTAAGAGATGCCAAGGAGTAAAATACAATTGCTATAAAGAACCTACTGCAGCATAAGCATGAAATTCCATTTTGAAGGCATGGGTTATATTTCTGAAACCAGGTTGAAGAGGCAATATTTAGATTAAAAAAATATATATAGAATCTAACCAGGTTCTTTATAACCTAATGAAAAACATCCTCATCATAACCAAGTCGATCCTGTCAAAGTCCCTAGATCACATCTGCCAAGTGGAAATCAAGGGTTTAGGGGGCTCAGGTCCCCCCAACCCTGTCATCTATCCCTGTACAGCTAGTACAACACAACTGTAAGGTCTGTTACGACTCGTCTTCCTTTTGTCACCCTGATTTTCCTCATTTTCATTACATTCTCTCCCACCCTCCCTTCTCTGCTCTGCAATTGTAGATAAAAAGCACCATGCCAGGATCAGGAATGCTAAGACAGGTCCCCAGTATGAGGGAGCTGAATTCAGCACAGATCCAGACACAGGAACAAAGATATCTCTAATGTTCTTTGCAGTCCTGGGACCACTCAAAGACAGCTGATGATAAAACTGCCGATGATAAAACTAGGGCAAACCATTGGCCTAAAGATTAGAAACACACGTAGAGGACTCCAGAACAACGTATGTCCATCTTGCCCAGTCACTGTCCCCACCTACTCTCTCAATTTTTGCTTTATATTCCAAGAAATCTGGCCAACTGGGGAGAGTCTCTAGCTGCAATCCTCAGGGATGCTTTCCATACCCTTCTGCTCAGAAGCAATGCAAACAAAATCCAGCTTTTAACACGGCATCATCCTGACTACATTAAGAGCCGAGATCCCCTTGCAGCACTGAACCTTATGCCTAGTTATTACATTTTCTTTTCATCCCACTAGCTTATTACCCACAACTGTGCCTACTCAGAGGAAATGCTGAGAGAAAAATAATGCTGTCATCCCACTTCAGCTGAAGGCAGATGAAGCCCCTTGAGAAATCTGTCTTAAAAAAGAATCACGTTGCCACAGAAAATAGTCAAATTATAGCAATATCAATTTGGAAAATTATGCAAAAGGTGTTATTACCATTTGTGCATGCCAAGGAAAGTCTAGGACCCTGAAAGAGGTGTTAGCCCTTCTATCCTGTGCTACCTGCTCTACCTCTGTACAGTAAAAGCTGGTCCACACATCAAAGAGTTAAACAGAAAATCTGAGGGAAAAAATGGGAATCTGCTTCTTCCCATTCTTCAGCTGGAAAATGGGGGCACAGGAAGATGAAGTGATTTCCCCAAGTCTATATAGAAGAACTGTGACACAATATAAATCCAGATCTTTTCACTCTCAAGGCAGCCTCTTAGCAATCCTGAATTTTGTTGCACTATTTAACTGCCTGAGTATTCTTCAAGTATTTCTTTATTATTTTTAAGCAAATTTAGAGATAATATAGAGGAATGAAATCACTGAACATTACAATACTGCTCTCTGAGAAGCAGACCCAATTTTTCATGCACTGGCAAAATGCTAGTTAGACTTGGAACACATCTCTTATGTTTCCTGAATACCAGAAACAAGTTTATATTTTATGTGACATCATTTGAATAAAATGCAAATATCACAGGAGGAATACTGAAATATCTTTGAATTAAAATTCAAGCAGAGAGATATCATTGAAGAAATTCTGCTACCAATTAGGAGCTATAGGCACAGACATTTCTTTAGGTCCTAATTACATTTATAAAATGCTCTTTCCAGAACAACGGTTTTGTAGGCCCAGTTAAAAGTATTCCAGTGTATTAACAAAAGTACATGGTCTTAAGGCTTGAAACAATGGCAAGTGTAATAGTGCTTTGTCACAGTGATACTCTGTATTATTGCACAGCAGATCTAGGAACAAATAGAACGTATTATCTCTTGCTAACTGATTGGAGAGAGTGTGCTGGATAATATACAGAAAAGGGGGAGGAAGTACAGAGCCAGATTTGGATCTCAATTATACCAGCCGATACAGCACACTCAGCATTTATGCTTCACTGGTACCCCACTTGATGGATGCTCTGCAAACCCCAGCAGCTTGGGTTGGAATATCTGTTCCTTATTTGACAAAACAGTCCCTTTGCCATTGCTCTGCCCTTCTTCCATGCCTAAATTCAGTCTTAACCACACTTTATTCACAGACACAGCAAACAAAGAACACAAAATACTGTTGAGCAGAACCTACAGGATGACAAAAGTTTCTGTTCATTTTTGGGTCTTGAAATGGAGAATATCAGAATATCTTTGTGAATCAGAACTTGAGTAAAGTTGTCATTACGGATTTCTAGCTATTTTGTAGGACCAGAAGAAGCCACCTGAAGTCAGCAGATCTCTGAACTCGCTGCAACCACAGGGATGTACACAATAGGTGTTTAGTTCACAAGGGTCCACAAAGCATCCGCGCTACCCACTTTTGACAGGCTGTGTCTCAGCTCTCTAATTATGTGCCCTTTCTTTGTTAGAAGTCACAATTCCCAGTGCCAATAAAGTGACACTTATCAAATATATGAACACTCTTACCCAGTTAGCATTACGTTCACAGTTCTCAGGCTTGGATGAGCCCTTTAAATGACAGAGACAGAATACCTGTGTTTCAGAAGAAAGCAAATTCATGAAGAATTGTCAAAAGCAGCCTTCAAACTCTGCACTACAGATCATCATCCTCTGCTGCTGGGTGATGATTTAGAAAAGGGACAATACAGAAAAAGGTCATTTGATGAAAAATGATTCCACCAATAGATTTATGATCTATGTGCTGCAAATCTCACATAAGCAGTAACACACCAACATATCCATGCATCCATGTAGTTATATCTATCTGCTTTCACAGTCAGAGGTGCTACAGCAATACCTAGTCAAACATATTTCAAGGGGGCATACATTTTGTAAAAATCTGGCCCCTTCTCTTTTCCCATGATCTGACCACAGCAGATGGTAAGCAGGTTTCCCAGACAAGATAACCTCTGCTAACTAATTTATAGCTGGGGTTCTTTGGCAACGGGACAGAAATACTGCATGGTGATCTATGAAGATAGGAAGTATTATGTTCCTTTGTCTGTGGTCGTTACTTCACAATCAAACTCTTCTATTAAATGCTTCCCTATTTTCACCTTAACAGTCTGTAAAATTGATTATTATCACAGGGAAGGTGAAAGACTGAAACAAGAATGAACTAGGACATGAGATGAGAAATGAGATGGAAAGTGTCAGTGAGACTATCTTCATTAACCCATTCTCTGAAAGGGCATGAGCCTCAGTGTTAGCAGGGCCACTTATTTGTAACGGGAGTGGGTGCTATACGCATCACCAAATTCTCTCTTTCATTAAATGACATTTTACTTCAGGAATAGCCTCAATGAAATCAAACAAACAACTCACAGAGCAAAGGATGGCAGAATCTAAATAAGCAGATAAACAACATTTATGGGAAAATTACTGGGCCTAATTACTTTACAGGGCTAACTTTTCATGCAGTCAACATTCAGGATCTCTTAACAGCTTGTTCTGACTTCCTAGGTAGTGGCTCCTAGCAACATTTACACTTAAGCACATCTGAGCTGACAACTACTTGAACTGCTGATGCAACTGCAACCCTTTATAGTCAGAGGTGGAATTCAGGCTGGTAAGAGACAGGTCTCTTCACTTACCATGGGCTTCCCAGCACCTGAGCACTTCCACGATTCAGGCCATCATTGTTTATATTTACACAGGTTCCAGATCAATAGTCTATTTAAGGTACACTAAAAATGGTAGGATCCACTCTCAGATGACCATAGCCCACCGAAGTTAATATTCCATGTCATACAGCAGAAGAGCAATTGTGCTGCTTCCTGTTCTACCCAACATCTCTTAAGTGGAAGAAATTAAGATAAGGACAAGATTATGACAAAATTGTGATTGCTAAGGTAATACAGTGTCTGGTCACGAACTTGCCAAGACAGTAGAAAAGTTAATAGGCAATATTCTCATTTCAGCTGGGTTTATCTCCCCCCCTTATATTAAGATATCACTGTTCAGAGAAAAAGCATGCTAACAGTTTGTAGATTTGACCGGCACACCAGGACAGATCCATGCAAACACAACTGCACGATCTGGACACTGTGTCTGGGTACAGCAGTGGCCTCTGAGCCTACCAAAGTTTGCCAAACCAACACCTAATCATTCAAGATGATCAGAATTGGGCCTTTTCCTTAACTTGTCAACACTATAAACACACTTACAAAAAAGAGCAGAGCATAGGGTAACAGCATTTCATACTTGGAAAGTCTAGTGCCCTTTCTCATGCAACTGATAGCTGTTAGCTTTTGTTTGTTAAAACCAACCCCCTTCCAAGCACTGAAGTAGCTTTCATAAGGAAGCACCTCTCTGAAAAGATATAGTGCCACAAGGACAGTCACTCTGTGCAGGTCACTGCACTGCTTAGGGATGTATTTATTTTTTCAGCCATAGGAGCTGACACTGTACAAGCATGTCAAACCCAGAGAAAGGCTCAGGTGGGAAACTAGCCAGTGCAATGAAAATTCAGTTTGTTACAGACAATCTCACAGCCAGGACATATCATCCCAAGGAAGGTGATCAGGAAGGGGAAAGTAGTAGTCATCTTGAGTTAGCACAAGCAGTTATTTATGAAAGATGCCAATATCGAGCATTTGGAAGCCCCAGGAGTAAAATCCACAGAAAAGCCTTGCAGCACTGATTATCTTTCGGTTACTTTAACACAAAAGAAAAGAAAAATTCCAAACAATTTTATTAATAATTTGGGAGCAACAGCCTTTTAAGTCAAATAGCCACGTCCATTCAGCTTTCATTATGGGCCTAGCAATACATAGCAAAAGAATGGAAATGATTCCACATGATCTTGTTGTGCTTGGAGGACAACAGCAATGAATGCAGCCTCTGAGGAAGTGCCATGTGTGAAGTCTTCTCTACAGGATGACAAACTGAGGAGCACAGGGAAAGGCAGGAATCACAGCACGGTGATCCAGGACAGGGAGGAGAACATGCTGCTGCACAGAATCACTTTTTTCCCCCCCTTCCAAAAGCAGCCACATGCATCAATAGCTACACACTGAAAAACCACACCCCACACTGAATGGTGGGATGGCCACAGCCTTAGGCAGAAGGCTTTGGTATCATGAGCACTTAATGCACTGCTCTGAATATAACCACTGCATTCCAGTGCTGCTCTTCAGAATGAAAGTGAGTTGCTCCTTGAGACCCTTTTCCTTAAGGCACTGAGTGAGAAAGACCAAGTTTTAGCCAATGTCCCTTCCCTTTCCCCCTTTACATCCACACAGTTTTAAAGGCTTTCCAATTAATGGCAGCTTAGTGGAGTCTGTGGCAGAAGTCTTATCAATGCCATTTCTGTCACTAACAATCAGAAGAGAACTTCCCTTCCCCTACCCATAGGATCCCAGAGTTCCTCCATCCTGCCTCCTTCCCAGAACCTGCATCGCCAACCCAGTTGCTTCTGGGTGGCATGCTACATCTCAGGCTGTCTGGCTGTTCTCCCCTACTCACATCACTGCACCAACTTCCCACTGCATCTTTCTGACTTGTTCACTGACGATCAAGAGCCCAGGAGAAGTGGACACACCTTATTTGTGACATGTAATTTCTGTCAGCAGTTGTTCTGCTGTTAACTACAAACTAGGTGAAACTAACATCAGGAGATTTTCTGAATCATTCCACGTATGTCTAGAACCACCCGTGAAACCACTGCTGCTTGAGAATACCAGCTGATGCTGCTTGAGAATACCAGTTTATCCAAACCTACATTTCTTAAACTTAATCACGTTAACAAAGCTACAGTGATGCAGCATTTTTGCTTATGTGGCCCCTGAAACAAGTGACAACAGTGGAAAGCAGCTAAGATTAACTGAGCTACAGAGATGTCAGTTGAGCTAGCAGGAAAAACAAAACTAAGTCCTGAGCCTTCTGACTCCCAGCCATCTCCTGTAAGCATTATTCCTTCAGAGTGCAGCTAAGCAGTGTGCCAGGAAGCCAAGAAAGGTAAGGTGATCTCATAGCAAAAGTGATGAAGATGGGTGTAGGACTCTGAGGTTATTGTCTTCTATAAATTTCCTGCAGAAGCATGGGAAAGTTGTCGGATATCAAGGTGCTGGAGATTCCTGGCCCTAGTTCCTCTATAAAAGCTGTCAGCAAACTTCAGCATAAAAGAATCACAATCAGATCTGCCCTAACCACCCTTCCCCTGACATGTGCAACATTCAGTGTTTTGCTGGACCTCAAAACATCACATGTTTTCCATACAGTGCTGAAACAAATTGAGAACTTACCAGGGGAGAATGGGAGTTTCCTAGAATAAACTGAGCATTTTAACAATTCAGGATTGTTTAAAATTTGATTAGAGTTACCTTATTGCTGGGCCAGCAATTTGAGTCATCTAGGTTCACATATACTTCACTATGTTTATTTACATATGCATTTTATTAATGTATCCATGTGGAAGCCCATATGGCAGTTAGTAAACTGTTTCATAAATATATTTCCTGTTGCATGAGTCAATCTTTTAATAACTATCTCTAATCTTGGCAGCATAGTGACAGCGGCCTCCAAAACTGCTCTCAGCAGTACATTCTCCTTTTCCAGGCTACTGCGCCTGAGTGCTAGTTTCACAGTGAAAACTGGTACAGCCACCCAGCTGGGCAGTCACTAAGAACCTCTAACTCTTTTGCTGCTGACTGTTTCCAAGTGGCTCTCCCAGCAAGCCCAAAGCAGGGATGGGCACATGCATTGCTCAAGTTGTCTTCTCACCACACTTAAAACCAATCCTCCTAGTGCTGTGATCTCCACAACAAAACCTCACTGCCTCCAGAACAGCAGCATTTCTTCCCTGCCCTCAAACTACCTGGCAGTGTCCCAGACACTTCTCAAAAACCATTCTCTGCTAGTCAGTTATTCTTTCAGTGCCCAGCCACAGATGCTGGGAGGAAAGGTACTACCTGACATTTGACCAAAGCTCTGAGGTAGATCCAAAGGCATGGTTCTGCTACAAGATTTGACACATCTTTGCTTAATCAAGATGTCTGGGTGTTTGGAGATCCCAGCGTGGAGCTGACAGTGAGTCTCAGGCTTGTGCTGCCCTCAGGATACTGTATTCATGAAATTTGTAATCCCAGACAACAATTAAAAAAAGCTCTTACCCTCTTCATTTTCAAAGGGAGGTGACTTGCTGGAGGCGTTAGCACCCATGGTGTGTTCTTCCCAAGGTCAGCTCTCTCTCACGCCTCTCACAGTAACATTACCATCCTTGAACTCAGTGCATCCAGGCCAGTGTTATCATGTGGCTCACTCTCAGCAGACCTGTGCAGCTCTCTGGGTGTGTCCAAGAGAAGACAGGAGGCAAAAATTTATCATCACTAAGGATTCAGAAGCATTTCTCACACTGTAAACTTCTCACTGGACATTGACTGCTCCAGAGACAAAACTGAGTATCAAAAAGCATATTATGATCAATTTTACGAGTGAAACCTAGTAACATAGTAATCTTGTAACCTAGGCCAGGACCACTGACCACTAAGTTAAGTACAAACCTAGAGTAATGGACCAAATGATATGAAGATCCAGCTCATGTTTCCTGTATCATCCACTACATGATATTTTGTAGCTTCAACGATGTTATGATGAATTAAGAGATGATAAAGCATGACTAGCTGCAGCAAGGTCAATATCCAAAATAAAACAGCCACAGTGACTTTGACAGGTAAAATAAAAAAAGGCATTTCTGGCTACTAAGGACACCTGAAAGTGTAAAAGCTATATAAGAAGAAATTCAAAGTGGCAACCTTTTGATGCAAGGTCAGGGGTCCCAGGCTGTTACAAAAGTCTTGGGATAAAATCATGTCTTTTTTTTTTTTAAATAAAAAGATTTTAAGGAAAAAAAAAAATCAAGGTGCTGTTACCATTCAGTTTCTTCAACAAAAATTTTGGCTATGAACAACAACAAGAAAAGTTCTGATTTATGGCTTAATGCTGGTTACAGTGGTTGGTTTGTCTCTTATGTGGCAAAAGAGCAGATCTGTCCAGAAGCAGACAGAAAACAGGCTTTAAAATTTCCAATTCATCCCCAAACATATATATTTACACTGGAGTATATGATTCTGCATAGTGTGGTGATACTCAAGACAGTTTTAAACACGCTTGCATAGGTAGAGTGGAAGTTTTATTTCTGAAGTGTTTACATGCAAGGCACTGCTAGGCACTTATTTTGATACTGATATCCACATGACATATAAAGCATTTTTTTCTTGTTGCAAGTATAAAGCCCACAAAAGAATAAGAAGAGAGCAACAAGGCAGCACAATCTACTGGTAGATTTTGTCCCTCCAGGACTGTTTTCCAGGACATTCATATTTTCACTGAACATTTAAAGGTGCAGTTTGGGCTAATTCATTTTTCTTAGATTTGCACTCTGGAAACACAGCTACTGAATGGCTTTACTTTTTCACTTTAAAGCAACAAAATCATGTTATTGAAACACAAAAAAAAGAGGGATTACATAAAAAAGTGTTGGAGAAAAGAATTCTTGAGACAGTCCTGATGTCCTTGCTGCCTGGTAACTCCAGCGGGACTGCTGCATGAGTAAGGACTGACAATTCAATCTTAATGATTAGCTCTTTATATACACGGACTTTGTAACAGTTTTCATCCATCCAGAGTTGAAGGAGCTCAATCTAAAGCAGAAAAAGGAAAAGAGGGTAAAGGATGAGGACAAGGAAAGCAAAGCAGGGTTCATGAAGTCAACAGATTTAGAGGTCAGAGGTACAAAGAGCTTATAGCTGAATTAGAAATGCAGGAGGAGCTCAAGTGGGACACTGACATATGTGTTTTTCAGGGGGGAGAGGGGGCTTGGTCCCTTCCCTCCTCCCCAGGCAGTGACCCTTGGAAAAAAGCAGAGTAGTGAGATCAGATGCACACCCTGGAGAGGTGAGCCAAAAGCCTTTTAAGAATCAGCATGGAAAGTAAAGTACAGCAGAGAGCAGGACAGGGAAAGCGGGGGAGGTGGAAACTGGGGTTCTTCCAAGATTTGCTCTTCATTTGTCTGAATGGATTTTGCTTTTCAGCTGCCAGAATATGGATTTTTGAAACAGGAAAGATCTCCTGCTCCCTAAAACACCAGAAATAGCCTCTAGCTCTTGACTGCAGTTTTGTCTCCTACCTGTGAATCTGCTCTCACATGGCCTTTCAGGAACTGTTAACAGCTGCAGACAGACCAGACCTCCTCCACTGAGGCTCAGCCAGGTCCTGCCTGCTTACTGGATGAGCAGGATAACAGATGCAGCCACCAGCCACTTCTCGCTCTTCCATTCTCTCTTCTGCTCCCCTGCCCCCTTCCTTGCACCATCACACTCAGCTGCTTCTCTCCAGCTAACTTTAATCTCATCTCTATCACTTAGCCAAGAACTCAACTCTAACTTCAGACAAACTTTGGCACTTGCTTAGAGGAAATCTTCTGACCCAGAGCATGAGGTTAAAGAGCTATCCCTATATCTAGGTGTCTCCCTGAACTGGGCTTTGGTAAAATTCATCCCCAATATTATAACCCAAGGAATCAAACTGCAGATCAAACTGCAGCAGCTGCAAAAAGCATCGCAGTGGCTGAATCTGCAATTGTATCTATCCTCCCCAAGCCAACTGGAGTTGAGAGGTCTCCAGCACTACCAAAAGGCACCCAGAACAAATCAGAGATACACAAGGCACTCTCCCTCCAAAGCCTCTTACAAACAAACTAAACTGCAACCCACCCAAACTGCTGCTGCGGTCCAGTCACTTAGAACTCACTATCCCCAGCAAAAAGCAGGGAAGGGTGCATTTTTTAAAAGGCCTAAAATCCCCAATGCAAACTATTATAAAAGCTAAAATCACGAGTTCTCATCTTGGAGGAGTTCTCATCTCGGAGGACTAAAACAAGCTCAAACAATAACACAAAGAAAGCAGCAAACTGTTGGGTGTCTCTGAATGGAACAGATTGGGCCATCAGTCTGAAACAAAAATACACAAGCACCTCTTTTCAAGCCCCAAAACTTAAACATAATAATACACCTTTGTCCCAAAACTTATTCTTCAATGTAATACACCTTTGGAGGTAATAGCCATAAATCAAGTTCCCATACTGATGCTTCTACATCATAGTGAACTTACTGGTGGCAGCCAAGGTGGTCAGCTGCTTAGTGAAACTTTCTTGTATAGAAATCAATACCTTCTTAATTTGTTTCTGAAAATACGTCAATACACAAAAGCTGTGAGAAAAGAGTGAAGGTGTTCCTTGCAGCAAAGATAATTTCAGAGACAGTCTGGGTAATATTTATTACAATTTATAGCTTTATAAGATGCACCCGGGGACAGTAATGATAAAGCCTGCTGTTTCATACTGAGAATTTACAAAATGATTTAAATCATTACTTTCACTAGGGCTAAAACTACTAATGCTTCCATATTAACCTTATGTTCAGACCACTCATTGTTCCATGAGCAGAGCAGCAGTAGCCCCAATGACGAGTGGTCCCCAGGTCTCGTTAGTCAGTCCTACTGCCACAACATAAATTTTACAGGCATGAGATACAGCTCGATACACATTTCGATATGCCCATGCACCCGCTTCTGGAGCTGGTGCAGTGCACCCTGCAATTTTGTCCTCAATATCCCAGGCATATTTTATCCTCGATAGCTAAACATAAAAACAAAGTAAAGCAGAGGACGTACTACAACCACTTGTGTGCCATCTCCAGGGATTTACACTCACACTGCAAATAGGATACGCTCTCCAATGGGGAACTGAGCTCAGTGAGATTAATACAAACAATAAGAACAGCTAATCAAGTCAGGAGAGTCACTAACTGAGATGGATTCCAAAATGATTTGTCTTAACACCTCTTTATTGCTTGAGCCTTGTTTGGGGGGAAGGGGTACTATTGCTGTTCTGCTAAACAACTGAAACTCACCAGGAACACAACAATATATGAGACTATTACTACTTTTGTCCCAACATTTCTGCCTCAGAGAAACCAAAGATTATTCTGAGCCCTTCTGTAACTACAATAAAGTTTAGAAAGGAACAGAGAACAGGCATTATTCTGTCACCCTTGTTTCCGACCCTGTTGGAGCCGTTCCTCCGGCAGCGTGGCCGTGTAACTTCACAGCTTGAAAATGTTTACCCTATTGCAGAAAGTGACTAAGTTATTATCCGCCAAAAAAAAACCCAAAACAACAAAAACAAAAAAACAGTATTCCAAGCTATAGTCAACTGCAAGTAAGCCACCCCACCCAAACCAAAGAGAAAAATCATGCTGGAAGCAGATCAATACAGGGATGATGCAGTTCCCGATCAGGAATCTTAGAGTCTCAAACAAAAGAAACCACCTACCTTATCAGAAGGGGAAGGAAGCAGCAAATGAGACTGGAATAGTAGTAGAGAGAAACAACCTGAAGCTGCAGTTGAGAGGAAACAAGATGAAATATCAGTTGTGGCAGCAAGCTGTGATGCAGTTTAGATAAAGGCGTGCAAGTGTGGGGTCCTGCTCTGTGGCAAGGGGACTGGGATCCAAGCCTCTATTGCAGGGAAATTTCCCTTTGCAGATTGCAGGAGGAGCTTGCAGCAGTCACAAGAGGTGAAGTACACAAGAGAGCAGGGGAGAAACATGCAAATATACTGCGCACACACACACATACACACACAGGAAGATGCAAGGGGGGACTGAATAAATAATACTGTTAGACAGAGGGAAAAAAACAGCTCTCGGATGTGGCAAAGCCTGCAACTGTAATGAATGCTGATCAAATTGGCAACGATTCTTCAACTGCAGAAGCATCAAAGGCACATTGTGTCTTTTAACCACTTTACAGATCAGCACTTTTTAGCTACTACGCACAAGACGTTTCCTGTGACCAGGGAGAAGGACAATCTTTTCTGATCATCCCACCATAACAGAAAACGTTCTGCTGTTTTGAGATGCTTTTATGACATGTTTCTTTTGTTGCTGGTTAGTCCGGTTTTCATTCGCTTGCTTTTAACTCATGTGATGCCATAGATTTTTGTTGCTATTAGTGAGGGTAGGGTCAGGATCTGTAACTCTCCCATCTACCCAGATGTACTATATATCAAAGCAAGGAATTACCCTCAGTCTCCCTCTTCTGAAAGGGTCATCATACAAGGTGCTGAGAACTCTGGCTCCAGACCAGCACAGCTCTTAATTCTCTGTTCAACCTTAAAGACTGTGCTAATCGTCCTGACTTCAATAGGATAACTCACAGCTTCAAGTTAAGCAAGATCTCCGCTGAAGCACAGACAAAGCTGCTTTGCTCTTTATAGGGCTGAGTCGTAGTGAGCATGCATCTCCTCTGTCCAGACGGACAGATTCCTATTTGAAAGGCTCCTACAAAAAAGCAGATATCACTAAGTTTCTCATTTTGCTTTCCATGTTCCTCCTCATGGAAGGAAACACTGTCTTCTCTTATTCTGGGATGCTGGGACTGAGCTTTTACTCTACAGCTCCTTCCCTTCCTCCAGGACAGCTAGAAGTCAGAGTAATTTATCCAAGTGTGCCCCTATTCATCTATTACTTGCAGAAGAATAAGTGAGCTAAAATGCAGTTTGCCCACCTAGAATTATCTGTGAAATTCAGTCAAATTCACCAAATCAAGTTTACTGAAAAATAAACATGAGGGCTGCAGAAGGAGAAAGAGGCCAGATACACTGTAAAGCAGAGGACACTCATCTTCACTACACAGTCTAGAGGCTACCTTCAGTCTACCATGGCCCCGGAGACAGTTCAGTTCTCTGTCAGAAGGACTTGAACTCCCTGTCCTTGGAGGACTACCTGACCACTCTTATAAACAGGATGAGGATTTTGCAAGCAGTTATCCCAGCTGAGTAAAATAATTCAGTGACTGGAACAGAGAGAGAACAAAATAAAACAGTCTCTGGTAGGTAGGATAACAGGTCCTTGCCTTAGGGAATGTTTAATTATTTATCTACAACTTTGACAACAGGAGGGACTTGAGATTGCCTTCCCTGCCCAAGGCTCACGGTCAGTGACCTACAACACGGGCACTGAAGCCGGTAAACAAGGAGGTTTCAACAGCAGGAGACAGAGCTAGTAACAACCAGTCACAGCACCAGGAGAGGCAACTCCTATCTCCAACCAAGTCCTGAACTGGTAAATTATGAACTCAGGTCTTGCAGGATGACATAGTACCACCAGTCGGCTGATCGGGAGGAACCTGCCTCGTCAGACACAGCGTCTCCCAGATCCTGATGAGTTCCTATCAGCCTAACTGATTCTGAATTTGGTAAAGTGTAATGCAAACTGACACAAAGGTTGCCAAATCCTGCCATACAGCATCAGCATAGTAAGGAGAGCTCTTAGCAGCATGTCCAAATTCCCTCAAGCAGAGGAAAAAACATGTAGTGAGTCTCCTGCATCTTTGGCAAGTGCCATAGCCATTTGCCTGTCAAAGAAGAGGAGAGTCTGCTCCCCTAGGGCAGCTTTCAAGTTTACCTGTTCATTTCAGTTGCTTTTTCTATTGCTGCCCAGATATAGCTTGTTTCTTGCTGAAGACCTTTTTCTGAGAAGGCAAACAGTATACTTACTCCAAGCAGACACAAAACAAAAACAGGAGCCCACCAGTGCTCTCATGCAATTAGCTTGGATCTTGGAGTTCACAGCAGACAAGCAATGCTGTTCTTACAGGCACAGCTCCAGTAGTAAGAATAAAAAACTGATTATACCACTCTGAGGCTAACACTGATAAAAAACAGATATTATCTTTCAGAACATCCATTTCAGGTCATTTGCACACTTAGAGCAGCTGTTCCTGAATAGCGTAAAATTGCTGCACATTAAGGATGCTTTCTATTTCATCTTTAATATTAAAGACTTAAATAAAATTTGAAAGTTTTTACCTTAAGTCATTAGAATTTTTTTTATTATTATCCTTAAGATTTTACATTCAACAAAAGCTAGGATCCAGGGGGGAAAAAAACAACACAAAACAGAATAGTGAGTTAGAAGTAAAAAGGTTACAAAAATATTAATTCAGAGTTGTTCTCTGTACAGAGGTCATCCAGAGTGTTTCAATATTTCTGTACATTGACAGTAATAAAATATTAAAGCAGAGTTCCAGAGCAAGCCAAAACCCCAGCAAATGAAGCACCAGAAAGGCAGCTCTCCTGAAACAATTGCTAGAGAACAGGTAACCTCGGCCCCCAGCCTAATCCAGGAGCAGCTCACATTCCAGTCTAGCTTTGGCTATCCAGTCACCACTTGGAAGTGTCTAAATCCCCTTCACTGGGGCTTTGCTTAATCTTTAATAAAAAGGGAGCATATTTTTTCAGAAATATTTCACTAAAATTTACCCGTTTTCATAAGAAGAAAACAGAACTTTCCAACTCGGTCAACCCAGAAAATGAGGCATGTGCCAAGCAGAGGATTTTTTTCAGTGAGAATAGAAAAAAGGACTTTCTGCTCCGAAAGCAGACACTCATTAACGGAACTAATCCACTTGCCTTGGTAACAGGCTACCAAACTACTGCACAGAATAGGGGCATTGTACATAGATGGGAATGAACTGCAGTTCTCTTTTCCATAGTCATCTTTGCATTCTACCTTTATTTCTCCTGACACCCATTTGTCCAATTTTACTATTTAGGCAACATGCTGGAAGTAGGCTTGCTCTTATATATGCAGTATACGACACTGAGACTTGTCACACTTTAATCTAGGAAACTACCTATCTGAAAGCAAAACAAAGCTACTGTCTAGGCTATGTGTACTTACAAGGTGAATGTCTGAAATACAATTAAAAGCTGACATCAGGATCACCTGTGTGGATTTTCCTCAGGATTCTTACAATGAATCCCAGCAACAAAGCAAACCGTACTTAGCAAGTAGATCCAAATTGACTAAGACTGAGAGGAGACCAGACTTCAAGATTACAGAAGCAATAGAGATCCCGCCTTTCCTCAGAATCCTACTGTGCAAGGATGTCTCTGGGCAAGAGATGAAGATCTATTCCTGGTCTCACTCAGAGCTGGGAAGCAGAAGCCAAACTTCTAGACACAGGTGATTTCAATGCAGAGAGCACACAGCTGTGGGGCATACCCACACTGAAACATGCCAAGCAGAAACGTAAGGAAGAGAGGGGCTAAGCAGGGTACTGTCTGTCATGCAGAAAGTAGAACAGACACTTCTAGCTTCCCACTTATTTTCACTGTATGGTCAGACACAAGCGATAACACTGCTGCCTTACGGGAGATCTCTGGTGCCTTCTAATGGAGAAGAGACAGCAAATACACACAAAATCAACGCCAGAAATCTCTTCAAGAAGAGCTCTCACCCTTATTTTTGGAGAATTATTCACCCATATTGTTTCATGCAGATTCTTTTCCTTCACTGAAGGGTACAGGCAGTAAAGCAGCTATAAACAGTAATATCAGAAAGGGTGAGGGAATAAAAAAAAAAAAAGCATCATTGTAATAGTTCATTACAGATCCCAAGATGTTTATGCAAGAACAGCAGAGCCAATCTCTGTATTCTGATGGAGCCCAGCAATAAAGCAAATGCCCTCTGCAATTTCACTGGCATACTGAAATCCTTCACCCTCATCCCAGCCTGTGTGCACACAACAACCCTCATGGGCTCTACAAAGGTCAGAGAGATCAAGACCCCTTATTGCTGCCACAGAATTTTAAAAATGTTTTATCCTCTCTTACTCCTTTATGATTTTAACAATGCAACTACATATATTTTTCATCTTAAGTACCAAAGCCATTTTTTAGCAACACCTTATTAAAACAGAGTTTAGCCCTATTTATAGTATGTACTTCCTGGAAATCTAGGTCCTAAAAGGCATGAAGCTATGTTCAGCAGTCATCTCAGCAGCAACCCCCGATGATCTTCAACTTTCTCATATGTCTTCTGTATGTCTGATTTTAATATCCATTGCTGGAAAAATGCAATTCCTCTAATGGTTAAAATGGGCCCAGTTTCACAGGAGCACTCAAAACTTCTGCTGAACTGAAGACATTTTGGATGTTTTGCAATTCTAAAGGGTAGTCACTTGTTCAAAGGCACAGGTATGGATATGTACATTCAATCAAACTTAACACTGGTTTTTGATTATTTCAGTCTGCTTCATTTAGTTTCTCCTGTGCTGGCAGCTCACCACAAATGACTCCTGAAGCTGCCTATATTCAGTCCTAGGGGAGTGAGGTCTCCATTCAGAGACAGCAATTCTGTAGTTAGCCACAAAGGGTCACTATTGATCTAGGTTAGTCTCTCCAGGGCTAATCCTGCACAGCCTAACAAGCAGTGACATGGCATCTTGGTTCAGATATGTGCACCCAGAGTCATCGCTAGAGGGGTGAATTCTGTACGTGGGGGGTCATGACCGACTAGTCGATAGCTCCTGCTTCTGAAACACCTAGAAAAGACAACTTCTGGAGCCCGTTTCCTTTGCTACTGCACAGAGCCATGTGGAGGAGCTACCTGCGCAGGCTTCTCTTCCAGCAGCACTGCTTCACAAGCAGGGAGCCAGGCTTGTCTGGATAGGCCAATCTGCCCCTGGTGTCAGTGGACTTGTCTGATCAAAACAGAATCGAGGGCTCACTTATTCCAGCTGAGAATAAAACTACTGTCTGTTAATAAACAAACAAACTGCAAAGCCTACCCTGAAAAAAACCCCCCAAAAATACAACCATGGAACTATATTATTCCTTCAAAGAGCCCTTAAAAGTCATGAGAGATTACATTTGCTAAAAGCAAAACAAAACAAAAAAAATGCACACACACAAACACCCACACACATTATGAGAGGGACTCCTTCTCCAAGGACACAGTTTCAAGTGTGACAGTGCACAAAAGCACTGTTGTCTTCAGCAGATCATGTGAAACACTGCCAATATGATACACTGGCTTGAATAAATGGCTTTGAAAAGCTCTAGGCAGAGATGGGTAAGTTAAACAATGGAAAGGGTTTAGGGTTTTTGTTTTTTTTTTTAGTTTATATTTGACAGATACAATTAGTACCTTTATCCTCAAGAACCAAAAGCTTCAACTCCTAGGAGGTGTAAGGTCCAAACTCCTTCCACAGCCAAGACGACTGGGGTCTGGGTATTTCCCACATATTCTGGGCCTGAGCTTTAAATAAAAAAGAAGAAAGTACTAAACAATTTGGGTGGTGGGAGAGTTAACGTAGCAGAAATTTTGCTGCTGTCATCCATGAGTCTAGAATGTCAGCTGCATCTCCTGGAACTTCTTGTCTCACTAGCCCTGGGTCAGGAATATCACTTCCAGCCTCTATGGATGTACATGAGCTGTGTTGCAAACTGCTCATTTACCTTACTGTGTGCCAGAGAAATCCAGAGTCCATGGAGGAAGGGGACTTCCACACTGCTGGTTGTTACTGCCTGAAATGGAAACTAATTAGCTTCCTTTCAGAATTTACACAGCTCAATCACAGCTCTTTTAAACCTGGTGCAAATGTCTCTTTCACGCCTCCAAAGAGATAATGCAAAAATAAGAAGAGAGACACTTGAGCATTCCCACTGACATGAAAGGAACAATACCTCAGAACTGAACCAACTCCTGCTGATTGCAGCACAGAGCTGGGGCTACTAGTCAGACAGTACTCTGCATACTTCTGATTTTCAGATAAATGTTCCCCTTAAGATGATAAACCTGCACTTTCAAAGTGAAGAAGCAGCAGCAGGGTCTTCCCAGAACAGTGTGGGGCCAATACACATGCTGGTCAGCTGTTCTGATAGTCTTCGCAAAAGAAAACAATCTGTTCATGTTAATTTTTTTGCATAGTCACTTTGCATTACAACTTGAGCTTTTTCCTTCCTTTTTTTTTAACCCACTGTTCAGCTTCCTCAGTTCATACAAATGCAGCATACTTATTCTCCAGAAATTCTAGTGAGAAAGGCTTCTCACCCGCTTTTTGGAACCATACTATAAAGCAGCAATGACATGTTTCCCTTACCACCTTCTGTCCACCTCAGCTCTCAGTGCACTATAAACAACAGGGTTCTTCAGAAATGCTGTCAGAATTACACTGAGGGAACACATGACATTTCATCAGTGCCCCAGAGACTGAAAAACCACTAAGATCTGTTCGGGCTTTTCAGTTATGCAACACTTGCAAAATGGAAACACTGATACCTACTAGCTTATACTGCACATCTTTATATTAGAGCTCAGATGAGTAAAATACCAAATAGCTATTATATACCAGAACAAAGCATACCTCTGGGAAAACTCCTTAAGCAAGCACAAGGCTTTATCCTCAGTGATACCTTGTATCTCGTTTCTATAATAATGGTCCAGGTAAACTGAACCTGTTTTTTGACAGGCATCAAATTGTATCAAATTGTTTTGCTTTGGATGGCTTCTGTCATTCTTCACCTTCTCGGGGTAGGACTGCTTCTCCACTGTGCATGACGCTTAAAGCATTCTGAGACTGAAATGTGTGTAACTGATAGCAGAATTTGATGGACAAACACCAGGCTCTGTCCCTGGGCTGAAGTGCTTAGTGATGCAGTCCTGAAAGTCAAACTGTTATTAAGAAAGGGCACCGGTAGGCTTAAACTAATCTCCTCCAGCATAAATACAGCTTTAGCTTTTGGCATCATATTAACAAATACTGTTAGAGTCCATTAACAATACCTTTAAAAACCTCAAACATCTGCTAAATCAGAGCACAGCCATCATTTCCTGTTTCAGTTTAAACTGTCTTAAAAGACAAACACAAAAAACACTGGTGAACACTTCTGAGCAAAAGAGACTACTTAACCCAAAATACACACAGTCAAAAAATCTTCCCTTATGCCTTTCACCAACAGGCAAACAAGAGAGATGTTCTTTCCAGCAGATTGAATTTCTTGAAACTGTAGGAGCTCCTGAAACCACAGGAGCTCACAGAAAGATTAGGAATGTTAATAACATGAGTTGAGACATAACAGAATTCAACTCAAACTTTTCTGCATCTGACAGGATACTTTAAAGATCAATTCATGCTTCCTGCTTCAATTCTACTTCTTGAAGCCACATTATCTAAACTGAACATATTCTTCACTGCCTAATTAAAGCGTCTGGAGCTCTGTGACTTTGAGAACCTTCTCCTTGAACAAGGTTGAGCCCTGAGTCTGTGATTCACTCTCCTGCCCTTTCACATCATCCTTCTTTTCTAACGGTGCTGCTCTTCTCAAATGGGAAGCTCTCTGTGCACCAAGCATGCTTGCAAGAGAACTGAGGAGAGAAGTGATGCCACCACTAATGTCCACCATTTACACATGGTATTCTCTGCTTCAGGAACTGAGAAAACAGGGAGTCTTAGACAAATTCTGCACCTGTCTGGGGTCCAACTGGCTTTAACAGTGTCACTGAAGATTTAATATGAACGCACCTCCTCAGTCAAAAGCCTTCAGCAAGGCTGGTGCTTAATTGGCACAGCTGAGACTTAATGGCACAAGCTGCAGTGCTTGAGGGAAAGAGGGAAGAAAGAGGGCACTTCTAAGGAGCTGTGGAAGTTTGAATAGCAAAAACCAGCTTATCACATCCTTTTCGCGCACTGTGAATACAGCCTGAACCTTCCCTGAACCTCAGGGATTCTTCTCTGCTGTCTGCTTCTATTGACAGTCCACATAATTTATGCCGTGGCATCAATCTAGGTTGAGTTCCCAGAAGTCGATGGATCTCTCTTTACCACTCTCTGCTCCAGAGGGCTGCACTATAAACTCTCTGGAGGTGTATGATGCTGTTGGGAGAGAGCAATGAATGTCAAATAGAAGACTGAAGTAGTTGGGTGTCACAGCTTTGCCTCAGCTGTTTGTATTACCATGGAACGGTGAATACTGCTTCACAACAGGAGCATCCAGGGCAGATGTTAACAGGCAAGCGACTGGGATAGCAGGGCAAGAGGTGACACAGATCTTCTTTGTTGGGCTGTTTGTAGTAAGAAGCATCTGTAGCCAGTGTCATATGCTACTGGCAATGGTGCTTTTAAATAGGACCAATCAGAAGGAAAGCTAAGTAAATCAGGAATGTCAGTTAACGAATGACACTTGCTGTCAGGCTGCTGATCCTGCCCTTGAGGTACATGGCTTACGTCAGTGCCACGAGCACTGCATTCTTCAGAGCCCTTGAAGACGCTGCCACACAATCAACAGCGGGACAGCCCAGGAATGTAGTGACAATGTGACACATTGATTTAGGGTTGCAGAATGTCAGTAACACCCTGGACCTCAAAATTCTGGTTTAGGAAGGCACATGAGTGTTTGTAACAGCTCATCAGGGCTACATCTTCAATAGCCTCACTTCAGTGAGCGTGTTGACTGCAGTTATTTCCTCCATGCATCTCCCATTAAGGGGTAGAATATGACCAAGAAAATTCCTCCCCCTACAAGAAAAACTGTCACCTTTAGGTAAAAGAGTAGAATACTGAGAAATGGAAAGTGGTTGCACCATGCATAACCCAAGTGTTTGACTGGAGCTTATAGCTCAGCTTGCTCATCTAGATCTTTTAGGGATCATGTTGGTGATCTATTTCTGCAAAGAGTTATCAGAAGTAATACAGCTTAGTATTATTTCACCAGAATGTTAACGAATACAAGGTCTGATCATCAGCAACAGAATGACTCCCTTAAATTAACAGAACTACTGTGCTATGAAGCAAGATCTGAACATTTCCAGGATTTTGCCTCAGAATTCTGAAAACATGTACTGGACAGTATTTCCCACATTCATCACAGTCAGTGTTTTGACCACCTTTGCTAAGCACAGAATTAGAAAGAGGTCTATAACTTCCTTTATCAGCCACCTGTGGTGAAGAAAATACCATCTGCAGGGCACAAAATATTAGGGGACTAGGCAGACCTTAATAAGGCTTCACAGAAAACACACTGCTCCAAGATGGTCTTTTTTTTTGCAGAGTGCTTCACTAGTGGAAACTGGAAAGGAAAAATGCCCAGTATTTGGAATTCCAAAGTTCCTCATATAAATTCTCTACCTAACCCTGTCTACCTCGTTAATCTCTCTTTGAGATTACGTTATCACATGCTCAAGCTAGCAGGGACCATTCAAATATGGACCAGCAGCAGTTAGGTAGCGCACTGAAACTAAACCCTAATAAAAGGCAGGGCTATTGGCTCAGGTGACTCTAATCTATCTGTGCTGTTTTCAGAATGAAGCTAATACCTCAGCTTGGGGCTACACTGAGCTCTGCTGATGTGTCAGCTCAGAGTTCCTGGGAAGTAGAGATAAATATACTAATGCTCTGCTGATGTGTCAGCTCAGAGTTCCTGGGAAGTAGAGATAAATATACTAATGCTAGTGAGGTGCTCAGACTCCATGTTAATGACAGATCTTCAAAGCATTTGAGGGAAAGAGAAAGCGAGTTGTGCCTTCATGGTATCGCTTGCTTCTAGCTTATCCATGGAGCGATACAATCCAGAGCCCCATCCTTGCTTTTCGCTTCCTTTTACTTTGTGCCAATGTGTGTTCATGACAAAGCCAGGATTATGCCCTGACTTCAGATTGTCTATTTTAACTGAAGGAAGAAGTCAATTGGAAACACAGGACTAGTTAAAAAAAACAGAACAAAAGCTTAACCAACTACTTAGCTTCTGTTGTTTTAAAGACAAAGTTCTGGTTTAAAAAGGTAATCAGCTGTTTGAACAAGTACTTTATCATGGTGAAGGACATTACAATTTTTATTGGTGTTTCCAACCACTTTTCCAACTAACCTGAAAAATGAGCGAAAGAGAAACCACAGTGTTAAGGTAGTACCATGGTTAGTGCATCTTCTAAGAAAAGCTCTCTAATACTCCAGCTTCCAACAGCCAGCAGGGAAGGAAAACTTCACTAGACTCACTCCAGTAGCACTCTCTTACACTGGGGAGCCCAGAACTGGACACAGTACTCCAGGTGTGGAGTAATTCTACTAAAATTCCTTCTACCAAACAGATCCATCTAAAAGTGTGTGTGTGGGGGGGGGGGGGGGGGAAGGCATGACATTTACTCAATTTACAGACTCCCATGACCTTTGGCATAGCATGGATAATGGCATCCGCACAGGCTCCTGCTATGCACTATTACATGGCTTGTTCTGAAAACACCTTGGACATCCTTTTCATAACATAATCCAAAGTATCCAGCAGCACAAATCAAAAGGCAATTTTTGAACATACCAATCCCTGCCAGAATTCTTTAGGGTCTGAGTTCCCCTCTGGAAAACACGCTGAATAATAGCTTTTCATACCTGTGATATGTTAGGAATCTTCAGCTAGTGGTCACTAGAATTTAAGACAGAATAGGATTTCAGAATTTGAAGTTCTTCCAGAGTACATGATCTACACAGAAAATGACTAGACAAAAGCTGTATTAATGAGAAGATTAACTGAAGCTCCATATTCCTCCTACAATATTGCTCTTGGTAAAGGGATTGAAAAATAAGTGCTATGTTGCACTTCGCATGAATCCACTGATAACCAATTCAGTGTTCTTGTCAAAGTAAGCACTTTTCTACTACATACAGTCAAAGCACTAGGCTATCTGCTTTATATATTCTGCTCTTGCTAACATGTCATCAGGGTAGAGAGCAGGCTGTATTTGCTTTGAAAAGATCAACTCAGTCCCAAATGCATATGAATACATCCAGAACTGAAGAATAAAAAAAGTTTCATGGATGACTTGTTTATGTTACAATAAAATAGTTCATATTACAGGTTACTTTATAAGGATAAAATGTGCATCATCTGCTGCATGTGTTACTTCACTTGCTGGATTTTTAAAGAAATGACTACATAACACTTGGTTCTAGCTGACTACTTAAGATACTTAATTCAGCAGAAATTGTGGCCAATCAACCACAGAGAGAATCAAAGCAAATCTCTAACTACCAGTAGTCCCTTTACAAAGAAAGGGGAGAGAGTCTCTCTCCCTCCACACCATGCATACTGTCCCTGTGCATTTCAGTTGCATGTACTTCATAAGTTTCTGCATTTCCCCCCTCTGTTACGGCATGCTTATAGGAAAAATTACTTTACTATCTATCGAATCATTAATTGTCACACTTTTCAGGAACGCATCATTGACAGACAGCAGGTTATGCCAGTATCACAAAATAAAACTTAAACCTTCTTCATACCAGTCCTCAGGAAACAAAGGATTTCACACTACAGCAGGGTGATGTTCGCAGCATTTACTTTAGCCATCCTGTGTAGAAATCTATGCTCCTTCAAAAGTTGAGGGAAACAGACACTTCCAGGCAGGAAAGCAAAAGGGTACTTCACTTTCTAAATTTCATGGCCCAAATATTCTATCTGGCAAATATAAACCAAAAAGATTGAAACCTGGTTCTGCTGGCTTCTTGCACACTCATTTTTAAAGTTAGTTTTCATCAGCTGACACTTCCACATGTCTCTGCCACTTGCTGTTCTTTTTGATGTCTGTTGTAAAAAAATAAAATAAACATGTCAAGTTAGGGAGAGGAGTTCTTTCATACAATACCTAGATGTTGGTAAGCTAGGGAGAAGTCAACAGCGTAAGAAAGGCTTATAAAACAGGACTGGAAAAGGAACGGCTAGAGAGGTGAGTCTGCTACAGAGTCAGAAGGATGATGAATGTGAGAGTAAGTGTTGTCAAGAATTAATAAAAGGTACAGGACTGCTACTCCTTAGCAGCAAACAATGAGGTTACTAGAATTCAAGGACAGAACACAGAACTTGGAACACATCCAAACAAGCAATGGAAATGCTGTTCAGAGACCCATAAAGCTACTAGATCCGATACTAGCTCTGCAGAACCGCATCATTCGGCTGCTCTGTAGTGGATCACACTTGAGCTGATAAGCAGTGTGAATAATGTTAATTAGCCTGGGTACAGCAACACACCAAAGTAACCATTCTGCTTTCAGGAATGAGTTAGTTCAACATGGTGACGTGCACTCTGCTCCATGTAAGTACCACCTGAAGTTCACCCTTGCTAAGACACCTCTGGACAGCACTCTGGACCATGATGCAGACATGCTCTTACTCCTTTTCAGACAAACCCCTGTATCCATCCAGCATGCTAAGACCATGGTAAATTGAAAGGATTTTTAATATGAGAAGCATTATGTAATAGATGACAACAGAAAAGCTGTAAAGAATTATCAATAGGTATCGCTAACACCAGGGGGGCGAGGGAGAAGTCAATGGCTGTGCTTTATCAGTATAAATTTGCAATTGCTTTGTTAGTTTTTACTGTAATGTTATACTGCAATACCATTCAGCTACTCATGCTGGAAAAGGATGTATTCAAAACTAAAACAAGTGCAGAGTAAGCTACTACAATGATTAAGGGAAAAGGAAGTTCACTTTCTGAGAATTCATTTTTTAAAAGAGTTTGCCTCTTCTACCTTGTAAAAATGAAGGAGGACAGGATATATGACTGCACTCCATAAATAAATGAGGTGGGAAAACAGCTATTTACAACAACATTGCATAAGCACAGAACAGGGGAAAACGGTCACAAATAAGTTCAGGATATAAATTTAAAGAAGAATTTCTAGCAGAAGACTGAAATTCTGGAACACCAGTCCAGAATAAGGCACAAGATGACAACCTAAGCAGTTTTAAAGTAGAACGTGCTACATCTATAGACAGGATTATGCAATGTGGTTCCTGTGACAGCAGGGAACAGGCTCTACAATTGGAGGAGGTCTCTTTCCATCACACTTTCTGTAACACTAGAACACCGAATCAGTTCTCTTTATGGAACAAAACAAATACAGACAGACCATCATTAGTGTGGAACAGGTGATGTATATTTTCATGCACAGATAAAATGGAACAGACTAGGATACCAGTATCTGACATTTCCTATTACCAACATTTGTAAGGTTTCTTTTTTTAAAAAAATGGTTGTTATTAAAACAGTGTTCATATCATTTGGGATTGCAAATACCCTTGGACAACTAAAACTAAGATTTTACTATCTAAAAATCTAAAAACTAAGATTATTTTACATACAAACCATTTCAAAGTGCTGAATAAATTCTTTCTGTGTACCCACGCCCATATGCCATCCCCATTTATATTTTGCGATCCTGTCTGTGATGACGCAGCCAAAAATAGCTTC
Source organism: Dromaius novaehollandiae (assembly GCF_036370855.1). Classification (NCBI taxonomy): domain Eukaryota; kingdom Metazoa; phylum Chordata; class Aves; order Casuariiformes; family Dromaiidae; genus Dromaius; species Dromaius novaehollandiae. Next base: position 23,189,563 of record NC_088112.1, on the reverse strand, counting down.
ATCCAATGCTACATGTTCCAAAAACAAGAAGGGCGGAGGAAGAAAAGCCAGTTGTGATTTTGCTTTTTTTTAAATTAACGTGAAACAAAAGCAAATCAGACTCTTAGATGATAACAGTCTTTCCTTCTCTATTAATAATGTCTTCCCTTTTTTTATTTTGATTAAATAAAATTAAACCACATCAAACACATTCCAAAGAGATCTGGCAAAGCTTTTCTAGGGCTCCTGAAGCTCAACACCAGAGGGATGTTTTGATTCTCAGTGTGAGCCATTACACATCTGAGTTACCAGCTCAAAGATGTGTGAGATTAGACCAACAGATCTATTAACAGGAGGAAGCAAGTAAGCTAATAACTGTACCAGTTCTTCCTCGCTCTCTAACCACACACATTCAGCAGCTCTGAACTGACTGCAGGTGAAAGTGGCATCCTTCCAGGACTTCTCATTAGCTCTTAGGAATTAATAACTGTATCTGTTCTAGTAATGCTAACCTGCTTTTCTGAACATTTTTCACTCAAAAAACCAACAAAAAAATCCAGAAAACATCACACATACATGCATGCATTCACACACACTGACCAAGAAAAACACAGCAGTGATCACATGCATTTATTTACCCATTATAAAAATGATATCCTTTATACCCACAGTTTTTTCCATGGGGGATAAATTCACAGAATAGAGGGCTGAAGAGTGAACATGTTCTAGTCCTACCTCTCCTGTATCTGCACAGGATAAATAGGATGCATTGAAAGCAAGGCAATTGCATTGAAGAGGCAATATACAACATATTCAGTTATGAAAACCTCATGAGCCATCTTCACAAATGTAAAAGGACAATTTTACTGTCTCCCAAACTCAATTACTCATAATACACCTTGCTTAACAGAAGCCCATTCAAAAGTTCATCACAGCTCCTAAACCTGATAGCACTACTTTGCTGCATGTGAACATCAGAAGAGGTGAAAAGACACAAAACCAACATTTCTCAACATCTTTGTGCACAATCACATTTGTGAATGCAAACTGCATGTCAGTAGCACCAGTTATCATAGTAGTCATATCCTAATGTCAGCAGCATTAGTCTGTTCTTTGGAATGAAATAAGTTTCAGAGAAAGTTCAGTTAATTGCATCATTAAGGTAAAGAAGACCAAGGGAAAAATCGGACAGCTCCAAGAGCATGATTTAATTAACTTTTAATATGGTGCTCATTTTTCTTGGACCTCTCTGGGCTTTGTAACATTGATGCAACTCTATAATCCTAGCTACCTCTCTTTCTACCATACGCAAGCACAGGAAAAGCACACTGCTCAAAACAAAACTTTAGAAACAGTGATCCAAAACATAGGTGTTCTTCCAGATGGCTTCTGGAATATAGTGATGTGGTCCTACAGTAATTATGCATATGCCATTCAGAACAACATTCCACCTCTTCAGCTGAATCCATTACATTTACTTTTAATTCCTGTTTATTTTATAAGCTACTATCTTTTACAGAGAAACCCTGGGACAGAGAGTAGGGACAGAAAACAATGAGAAAACTGAAAAGTGGAGAGAATTCAGCATGTTTCATTGCAAACGGGTTAACAGAATTAGACCACAAAAGTCTAATATTACTTTGTGTGCTAGAACCCCTCTCATTCTCTGCCTGTTTTTGCTTTTGAAATTTTGATTAGTATAGAGATTGTTCCTTCACATTTGGAAGGCACACACCTGATGCTCATTGCAATAGCACCTGGACCTTGGGTAAAAGCAAAAACATACAAATAACTGAATACCTTTATCTTATTGTGAAAATAATCATGGAAAAACACAAGGATGTGTTTTTTGATGAGGCAGTCACTCAACTCTGTATCTAATAGTGAGAATCTAAGTTGGGAAAAGTGTGCTTCAGGTAACTCACAATATTTGTAATAAAAAATAGCAGCAAATCTGGCTATAAAACATAGCATGTGCACGATACCTGTGGAGTGGTGACCCTTCTCTTCCCGTTCCCAGAGGACTAGAGGTCAGATGCAACCACCTTTTAGAAAAGTGAAGTGCATCAAATGGGAGGGAACATCCAGGACAAAAAACTGAAACCATGCCATCTCTATACAGGCTACCAGATGGAAACTTGGTAGTCTTTGTATAGGAGGACCATAGGATGGGCCTCATGCCCTGTCATCCTACCTCCTCCATGGATTATGGGATAACAGCAATATCTCATGACATCAAGGTAGGCTCTTTCACAGAGAGGTCACTTTTCAGACTTCCTGACAATTGTCCTCATTTAGAATAGGACAAATAGGAAACAAAAACCATCAGCGAGAGGTATAGATGAATAATCCAGTCCAGATGACTGGGGAGAGGGGGGGAAAAAAAAAAAAAAAAAAAAAAAAAAAAAAAAAAAAAGACCATCTCTGTTGTAGAGTAAAGCCATAAAGGAAGCCTGAACTGGCCCGTTTTTATCCACAGCTGGAGTGGGCTTACAGTGTATATGCAGTCAAATGCTGAAGTTCAGCAATTTGCAGTCCCCTGGGTAATTTACTTATGTGCCCATACCAAAATATGCTTGCATTCTAGCCTTTCAGTTAGTAATTTCCTGACCCTGGAACTAAGTGAGCTGATTTTTCTGTTGTCTGGTTTTGTCTGATCATGCATATTCACCACAAAATGTGGTCTAATACCGACTGTTTTGTAGTAACCCATCTTAGTACTTACTCCTTCGGCAGCCAAAACGCTGAAGGGTAGCAAACATCTGGCTTTTTCATCATGGAGCTGAGCCAACTTGTTACAAGGCTGGTTATCACTGCAGCCTTGCCACATATTCTCACATTCATATCCATATTGCCCAGGAATGTAGTCTACAGATAAGGAAACTAACACACAATTGCATACAGTCACAGCTAAGCATCAGGTACAAGAGAAAGGGATAAGAATAGAGGACAAGCAGCCAGGTGCTTTTGGATTTCAATTAAACAGTCTTAAAATAAAAGAAAACATTTTCAAACACCATGTACATACAGGCAGACTCTTGCACAATCCCTAAGTTCTACATTACCATACTGAAATGATTTTGCAATTCCTAGGACAAAAACAAAACAACAAAAAAAGCAGTGCACATGATCTTTCTGTACAAGCCAAAATGCAGTTACAACAGGCTTACCAGATATAGCCTGGTAAATCTGAGCTCCCAACCTCATGTTGCATGTAAGCAGTCAGGTGGGTATTGTCCCTTCTTGAGACAAGGTGAGAGCTACTTCATTTCTAAGGGAAGGAAGGATTGAGGGCACACTGTCAGGATACAGCTAATCAGGAAGAGCTCAGAGCTACTTCTGTCCATGAGGCCACACAGAGGAGGGTCTCTGAGGACCTAGTAGGCAAGGCAGGGAGGCTTGGAGGGTAGGACAGATCTGCACACAGAAGGCCCAACAGCCTAGGGGAAAGAGAGGTCTGTTACCATCAGCTCAGGAGCTTGGAACACCCAAGTTTAACATCACAAACAAACAAACAAAAAAATAGTACTTTCATTTGGCTTATGTACCCAGTGCATTCAGGACCATTTTGTGTAACAGAGAAAAATACTGTCTTAGTTGAAGTCTAGTTCCCATCCACCCACATCTTGACACAAATCATAAGGAGAAAGGTAACTAGTCAGCAAGAAAGCTTCAGGCAGCTTCCATGCTGCACAGTATTATTTTTTAGATCCTTATTTATTTGTAAGTTGTTTTGCAGTCTGAATCTCAAAAGCTTTAACAGCAAGACTGATCTAGAGTCCTTTCAGATTGAAAATGTATGTAATGTTGAGCTTTTCCAGCAGAATGCCCATAGAAAGTATTCCGCTCAAGCTAACTAGCTGTTTCTGTAGCGACTGGGGCATTTCATACAAGTTTTATTTATTCCAGTAGTTTTTACTTTGAGTAGCAAACCCTCTAACACAAAATAGTACAGCAAACAAAACAGCAGCTCAATTTTAGTTAGCAGGTAACTAGGATAAAATGGCAGAAATCATCTTTCAAAACTAATTCATAATGCATTAAAGGCTGCTTATCAACCTGTTTTTCCAAACCTGTTCTTGCACAGCAATCCATAATCAAGAGGCACTGAGAAGGGAAGGAGAAAGATACTCTGCTCCTTTAATTGACACAGCTCTTCTGACCTCAATGAGCTAAACCAATTTATGCCAATTTATCTAGCCCATAGTGTGCTATCTCTGGAATCTGCCCAAACATTCCTCAGGCAAAATGCATATTCAAGCACAGGCAGGCAGGCAGTATAGAATTAGGCATCATATAAGAACCTGGCTGGATCCAGCCAGAACTACTGCTCATTTTTCTTAGTATCTGCTTGTCCCTCACAGACCTACTGCTGGCATGTGGGACAAGCAGTTGTGAAAGTCCCCCACTTTGCTTGAGCTAAACATCCACTCTGATCTCTCTTAATATCCAAAAGTCTGTTCAAATAAATTAGTGCAGGTAAATACTACTAAAGCAAGTAATCCATCCCCCTCACCACCATTGTTATACAATCAGAAAAGCACAGAGAGTTCCCTTTAAATCGAACTCTTGTGGAACAAGTATTGTGGTATAAATATCCTCTTTCTTTTTAAAGCAGCTTGCATTAAAAAAAAAAACCTATGGAAATATAATTACCCAAAACAACAAGAAAAACAATAAAAAAATTCACAAATGCTCTTGTACTATATTCGATAACATAACAGCAACAGTGCTGAGATCAAGCCTTTATATGAATTAATTAAAAAAAAAGAAACATTTGTACTGAATCCTGTTCATCTACATTCAAACAGGAAATGCTACCCTACTATTGTATTAACTCGTAAGTTGATGTTGGATGCTTTCATGAGTACAATTTAATTTTGTGCTACTATCTATATGCCAATTTCTTCTATAAAAAATTATTACATTTGACTACAGAGAATGCACCTTTAATACAGTTTATGTCACCCTTTTCATTAGAATAATTAACATTATTTGCTTTCTTGTGATAAGTCAATGTAAGAAATCAAATATAAAACAAAGACGACAAGACCTCCACAACAACTGCAGATAATCCTGAGAATCCATACAGAACTTCAAGAAAGGAGATATATGAAAGCAAGCAGAAGTCTTAAAATGTGGATGCAGAAATTCTGCTTTTGTCCATACAAGTGCTTTAAAATTTGCATCCATTTAATTCACCAGATAGATAAAATACACAAAAAAGCTACACAAAACCATTAGTTGGAGCTTTGGCTAGTTCTGAACTGTACCTGAATTCGTAACTTTTGTCAGAACAAAGCTGCATCATCATGGATGCAGCAGTTTTTGAAACAGAGAGACTTGAACTCACTGAGCAACCGTCATAATATTTGTCTGTACTATGGCTTTCCCTCAGTGGTCAGAGAACATTACAGTTCAGTGAAGAAACATGCATTCCCAACATAACTAGTATTTGCATAGAATATATTATCTCTGTAACCTGTTTAAATCACACAAATCATAAATCAGGGCAGCATGGCCTCCTGAATAAATTTTCTATGATAGGGATTAGTATGGTTTCCTTCATACTAAACACACAGCCAGTCTACCACTGAGAGGAGACAGAGGTATTTCCACTACCTTGCAAACAGGCCTGCAGAACACTGCAGAAGACACCGTACAGACACAGTAGCCATTCTGCCAAAGAGGCAGCATTCTCTGGTACAGGGGAAGTGAACTACCAGTATCCATGATCATGTTATTCTCCGTGAAGAAATGAACAAGATAAAGTTAATCCTTGCATACGAACATATTTTTGACACACAAACTAATGCCAAAACTGAAGCTGTCTTAATGATACTACTGTATTCTTCAGCTGGTGTGACAAGAAACAACACTGAGTTTTTTTGGAGAAATAAAATTAAAATACATCTTTTTCTTACTGTATTTTTGTAAATCTGTGGAAAGTGACATAGCTGTAAATGATACCAATGGAGTTACTCTTTTACAGGTGCAGAGGACCTGCCTGAGTATTACTATTCTCCACAGATTTGGGATACCCTGCCCCAAAGCCTTTCTTTCCAAACTCCTTTCTGAAACTTGCATTCATTTGCAGACTTTCAGCCATCTCTACTTATCCTCAAAGGGTAATTTTGCAATGGTCCTGGATGATGCTTTGATACCACCACATCTTGAGTTAACTCTCCAGTCACAATGAACCAAATGTAAAATACAAGTTACGGGATATGGAACAACTTGCATCCCCGAACTGTTCCCGCGTGAGAGATCCCACAGTGACAGAACAGCACCAAGCTCTTCAGCATTAATCCTCTTAGCAGCCTAGGGAGGTTTTCTATTCACCTAAAGCTAGATCTGTTTTCAAGGGTGAAATTCAAGCCCTGGAAAAGACAAATACAAATAAATAATATCACTCACATCCTCAATATACATTGTGAATAGACTCAAATAGTCTGTGCTCTTATGTTGACTTTTTGCCTGGCAGTGAACTGGCATGAGTATAGGAAAAGCTGTCAGAATCAAATTTTGCAGTCAATAGCAAGAACCAAATTCCTCAGTTCCCTTAAAGAACAGGCAATGTTTCTTGTTACTATTCTTAAATAAAATGCCAATGCCAGAACATTCAGCTACAGATCACATTAATTGTAATGTCTTTTCTTTCATTACAAAGACCACATACACAAAAAAACATTCTCATTCCAGACCTCTGTAGAGAGGCAGGCAAGTACTACAATAGTTCTCTTGGGGAAAATGAGGGCAAAACAAATCAGGTAATTTGCCCCAAACCTCATTCAGTAAGCTGAAATCATGTAATTCTCAGCTCCAAACTCAATCCTTTAGCTCACAAATGTATTACCTAGGAGCTCAGACAATCTTCAAAAATAACTAAAACAACTTCAATCACTTTCAGAAGAAATGATCTCTCCAAACACAACAACACGAACCCATTCAGATCCTACTAGGCATGATCCCTCATCAGTCATTATCACAGCAATTTATAGATCTGCTCACTGTGCCTACTGCATTCTGTTCCTGAAACAATATTCTTACTTAAAAAATGAAGAGAAATTTCATGAAATAATTTCATTTTTTCTTATTTCTGGAAATGTCAGTGCTTCTTTGCCCAGGATGGCAGACTGCTGGAACTTTGGCACTATTCGTATTTTATACTCCAAACCAGTCCATCTGCAATCCAGAATCTCACATCAAGAGCCACATCCTAAGCAGCATAAATTGGTGCAGCTCTACCTAGTCTTAAAGGATGTTCTTTACACTCATTTACATCTGGGGTCTGCTCTTCAAAACATTTACTAGATAATTATTGCTATACCATCTGCGTTCTTTATCTGCTGACTTTCCATTTGGCTAAACTCATATGTTTTCTGTCTCTCTGCTGTTCAATCCAATCCAGAAAACTTCACTTGGAATCTAAAAACAACAGCCAATTTTGTCAGCATCAAGGCAGCACAAAATAGGGTGGGATGTAATAATATTTTTCCCAAATTATTAGTATTGTAAGGCTATATTTGACAACACTGCAGGGCAGACAGTGGAAAATAAGTATGTGAAACTTTTTAAGAAGTTCTTCATTCATCGTTCCATTGCCTTCCCACACCAGCACCATTTCATCTGGGCTCCCAACCCACAGATCTGCACTTTTGTATCTTCCACACATCTCTTGTGCCTTCAGCCACTGAGCAGGAGACTCCGAGCTAATAAAATAACAACTAACCCAAGAAATGTGGGCCTCATTAATTTTTCATGTCTAGTTAGAACAAAAGACAGGCAAACTAATGTAAGATCCCATTTATTGTTATCAAATCAAAAGAACACCAGACGAGCAGTGACAAAGTGGGGAAAGAAAAAACTAACTGTAAGGAGCTAATATGAACAAAAAGTCGTATCAAAAAAATCAAGCACAGGCAGTTATTTTCAAGCAGATTTGGAGTGCATTAGAAAAACCATTGCTCTATACACGTATATACAGCAAGCATCTGTGTTTCTGGAGACATACCTCTTCTATAGGCTGAGAAAGCACTGTGAGCACTGCAGAGATGGAAAACAATGCAAGTGCCTGCATAGTGACATAGTGACAAAGTGACAATTTGTCATTAGGGCAGGCAACATGCACAGAGAAACAATCCCTTCCAATTAACTTAAGAGTGAGACAGAAGTACAGTGTCATTCAACACAAGGATACCAGGCCCAGTGCAAATTTTGGGGCTAGCACTCCTGTATCTGAGTGAGGAAAAAAAGATGGTACTCATCATGGCAGACCTTCCTCCCAAGAGGGACAAGCCAGTCCTCCTTCAAGGAAGCTAGTCCAAACAGGGGATGAAGCAGGAGTGCCAATGAACACAGGTTTCTATGGCTCTCCCCTCCCCAAATGGCAGTATGAGATAATGGTACATTTCTCACCTCAAAGAAGCATTGCAGTGTTAAAGTAAAACACATAGGAAGAACCAAAGTTTTGTACAACTGGTGTGATGTTGCGCTTTGCTAACAATAAATAATACCACAAAAGAGAACTGCATTCACATTCAATTACCCTGGGGTATATCAAAGGCTTGACCTCACCTCATTTTATACAGGCCCAAAATTGTCATCCTCCCTTCTCATCAGCTGTAGTCCTCTTGCAAAAGGATCTGTACTATTCCAGCTAGAAATCCTTGTACACTTCTCTCTCAGCTCCAAGCAGGCTTCTTGAGCTGCATTCATTTGCATGTACTAATGGAGTACTTCCCAGGGAGAGAGTATCTTTGCTTTGTGCTTTTGATGCTGTTCAGCACCTTGGGGCAGGAAGGACAAAGACAGAGAAGAAAACAAATAAATAAAATAAAAATCAAATGATGTTGGATGCTGGATATCAAATACATGCACCACCCATTCTTTTTGGCAGTCAGAACCTCAAGAAGTAGAGCACAGAAACATGTTTGCGGGCACTGACCCTTTCACCATCAAGCAACAGTCACACAGACTCTCTCACATCCAGATTTCTCCCACTTTAATTCACAGTGGAAAAGCTAATGGAAGAAAGCAAAAAAAGCAACTCAGCTGGATTCTAACAAAATATGTACTGCAGTGCTCTCTCCAGTCCTTTTGCAGAAGGACTTGAAACTTGCAGAAGAATGCTGCTGAACTTGCTTTTCAGGACACATCTGTGCAATAGTATTATCTGAGTTCTCCTATTTCCTACCTCATACTAACTGAAAGCACAAAGCGAGCACAAGGATTTAAGTCCCCAAAAGCAGATCAGCTCTGTGGCTACTGGACACAGATTAGTTTTTCATGAAAGAAATTTTTTTTCACTTAGTGAGAGCTTTGCCAGCAGCAGCTTTTGAAGTATTCACTACATGGCAGTAGTCTGTACAGACATACAATAAAATAGCATTCACCATGCTTTTCTGTTTGTCTGCAAGATTCAAGATGGCAACTGTAAAGGTTTCAGTTTTCTAAAAAATTTAACAATCTCCTCTATTATTCTCAACCTGCTGTCAACAGCTTCCCATTTGTAGATTACTGGAATATTGCACTGAAGAGAAATCTTGAGATTTAAACCAGGGGCTACTGACTATCCTTCACTAAATAGATTCTCTCTCTACTGCAGTCTCTATACCATGCCAATAACTGCAATTCAAAACTAACTAGATCAGGTATCAGGACTTCTGCAAGATCAGCTGCAAAATCCACTCAAAGAACAAGGCGTATCAACCTCTATCAGCACCAGCACTCATTTTCCTTCCAGCTCAGTTATCTCTAACTGTTATTGCACTCGCAGCTACGAATGCACTGAAGACATCCTAAGAACCACATACGATGTGGAGTGGGAAAGGGACAAACAAGGAAGACACTACCATGGTTCATGAAAGCTGATTTCTCCTCTAATCCTCCCCACTCCATGTCTATCCAAAAGAAAAAAAAAAGTTCTTTGTTCTGTGCCAAAAAAAACCCAAAAAAACAAAAAAACCACCACAATTCTCCCTAGCCCTTTCATACTGTCCTGGCTTGTACTCCAAGTACAAAGGGATTTTCCTTGACTTCAGTTGTCTTTGCACATTAGATTATACTCCAGGCATTCCATTCCAACTCTGCACAGGCCATCTATATTTACATCTGGGTTAATAAGAGTCATATCTATCCACGTCAAAAAATAGAAAGAAAATCCACCTCAATTTACTTAAGTGTTTCTCTTCATTTGTCACAATGATCACCATCTGAGCTTCATTTTCTTGAGTCTTTTTAAAAGCCTTTTTATAATAGGTACCTTGAGAAAAACAATTGGGCAAAAAAAATTCTAGTATGGAAACATGAGCTTTAAGTAAAGCTCTAAGTAAACTTCTGCAGAAATGAATGCTTCATGAATAGGTTTGTGTACAAAAATAAACAGTGCTTGTGTGATAGCACTCATTCAAGGAGCTGGAATGCTGACCACTACTCCGAGAAGTAACTATGATCTGCATTTTACACAGTGAAAATAGACACACACAAACATTAATGCTATTTTATGGTCACATGATACGTCAACAGATGGGCTGGGAAGTAAAAGGCATGCACACTCCCAGTCCTTTTAACTACTACATATCATAACCTCATGCACACTGAAGTGGTCTGTTTTTGTGTACATTACCCTAAACCATCAACATTAAATCAGATTGTCATATGCAACTCAAATATGTGTCTCCCACTGATATACAGCATTCATGACTCACTCAGTTTCAGAACTGAATGCAATGCAGTTAGCAGCAGACATCATAAAAATAATCAGTAGCTGTGTGCAGTCTTTCCCCAGGCATATTTGATTTTTAAAGAGTTCTTCCACTTCTTAAAATAAAAAGGCATTTAATTTGCATGCACAGAAGAGAGAGACCAAGCTTGCAGGCAAGCTTTTTTATACATCAGAATCACAAGACATGCACTTCATTAGTGAAATCCTAACTTTGCAAGAATTGGCATTTTAAAAGAAAAAAGTCCAAGAATTACAGATGATGGCTAAACTACAAACTCTACATGGTTCACAGAGAATTTGCTGAAGTGAAGTCAGCAATAAGGCTTAAAAAAACACCCAGCATCTTTTAATTCAAATATCTAATCCCCCTGCCACGCAGAAAATGGGGACTCAGTTATTAGAGGCTATTTTTCCAACCTGTTTTTTGTAATATGGTAGTATTTAGGCTTTTCTCTTGGAGTCAGGGGTACCAAGGGCATAGAAACCCTGTATGCTGCTCTCAGCATCACCAGCACAAAGCAGGAATAAATGATCCCAGGGTGTTAACATAAGAGCTGCAGCAGTGAGAACAGGAATAAATCCTGTCAAAGACTGTTGGGCCAAAACTTTAATAAACAATTATGTTTATGGAAGTAAAGATCCTGGCCAAAATTCTGCAAACTGCACAGCATGTTTGAGACTCATGTTCACCACTCTTATCAAAGCTCCAATAAGATCGCCAACAGGCATTACAGAACTTCCAGGAAGCTTCTATACTTTCCATTTCCTATAGATATATTTCATCCCCACCCCACCCCTTTTCCCTCACAAACGCAGCTTTCCCTTGAGCTTATTTCCTGTTATACACACTGCCCCCTCCGTGATTCAAAGTCAGACAAACTTACAGTGAGCTGCTGTCAGAAGGTCTGACAAGGACCTTCAAAGCAATACTCCTGAGGTCATGAATGCCTGGATAGGTTCGAATATTGCAGACACGGCATCTGGCAGAAGACTGGGGGGACTGTCATGCCCTCTCCAGCATGCACTATCCAAGCATGACCAGGTTTCAGGGGTGCAAGATAAAATATGATTTTTCTTAAGACACTGCTGTGGATTACAGAAGTCATGCCTGGAAACAATTAATAAGGCTTTGCTGGTGTATTTCTAGGCCCACAGCAAAATTCCTAGCAACCTTACATTCAGCCATAAAGGGACTGTTTGAACGCAAACTAAGAAGATGCTGAATCTATTATTCGGGCCACTTTTAACACATCTGTCTGGATTCAACTGTTAGAGAAGACAGGAGGCAATACCGCAGGAGTCAGATATTATAAATGGAAGTCAGGAGTTCTGGATAACTTTTCTCAATGTCTCAGACTCCCGTGAGACAAATTTCAGCTGAAAAATGGCTTGCATAATCACGTGTCCCTACCTTTATATAAGGAAATAAATGGCTTATCTTTTGTAGATGCTTAGTACTTTGAAGAGTTCAGATGTCCAACTTCATGTCTCCATTGCTGAAAATTCTTGAGTGAACCCCTTCAGCAGCAGTTGTGCCTGAGAAACACTTACAGAACACGGAAAAACTGCCATCAAAAACATGGTCATTTGCAGATTCTTCAAAACAATCATATAAAATGTGACAGATGTGTTTATAAGCATTGAAAGCTTTCCAAATGCTAACAACTGAATACCATTAAAAATGTTAGGCACCTAACACACACCAAAGCTACAATGACATTAATACATCTGCAGGGTAAAGCATTTAAAGGTTAGCAAACATCAAAAATTAAGACCAAAGGCTCAAATTAACCGGGTGGCTACTCTGGGTAAGAAGTCAATGCATGCTCTGTTCCTAGAAACGGTAAACCCTAGCAAGCAAGTGATCCATGTTTTCGTAACACTGAAATGAAATTCTCACAGCACTGTGAGAAAATGTAGGCAATAAAGTATTCAGTAAGGAGGCCTAACTCCACATTACTTGCACATTTCTGTTAATAATGTGACAGAATCAAAAAAACACACACACACACACACACACACACACACACACACACACACACACACAGCAGCACTCCTCAGTATAGTTCTCCATTCAAAATCCTGCTGGGCTTACATCCGAAAATGTTGTTTCTTCCAGTGTAAACTAGTTCTTTCTTCCCAAGGTTCATAACAAGTAGATGGGGGAGATATCTGATTAGAATAATTGATACTAGCAGAAACTAATTTAATACTGTTAGTTAAAACACCTGCTAAAAGATAAATAGTAACTCTCAAAGTAAGACACAAGCAAATTCACCAAAAGAGTTAAAAAATCTGCTATCATATTTCTCAGTCAAAAACAAAACAATACTTACAAAACAGCGCCTTTGTTGGGAAGCTTTGAGAGGATATGAGGAACACAAGACTTACTTTCTCTGAGGCATAAGTAATGTTTAATAGTTCAGTGCCTCAAGGCAAGTTACAGTGCAACTCCTTTCTGTGCAACAAGTTTCCATAATAAAAATGTCAGCAAGATACCTCAAGACAATTCAATCTCAACCCGATTTTTGGGAATGCAAAACCCAAAACATTACGCCCCTCTATCTGAAAATGGTATCCACATAGATGGGTTTCTTTCAGATACAAAGTGAAGTTTAACTGTTACTTATTTTTGCACTCTACCTATCAGAACACTTGCAGTATTTTGGAAAGTATCTGTATTTGGGGAAGACACAAAGATGCAGTTTAGTGTCTGGCATGTTATTAAACTTTGTATCCGTTTTGACGATCATTAATCAATCACAAAGTGTTTCCTCTGAACAGCATACTCCAAACCACTGGAAATTTAATGCCTGTCGAGGAGGGTCTATAACCTACACTTTCTAGTAACTGTAGAAGGTAAGTGTATGAATGTTCAGTGACCTACAACACCACAATTAAACCACGTGCCCCTGGACGATGCACAGTCTCAAATGAATCAGGTGCTCTCTGCCTCAATCCTTTTATATTTGACCTTCAGTTACCTCTGGTGCAGGGTTATTTTCCACTAAGAGGCAGGATATACTTTTGCTCTGGACTCGGAACAAGCATGCAGTCTTCTTCCCTCATCCATCCACCAACAGGAAGAACACGTGAATGTGCCAGGTCACAACTTCAAAGGCAGGTTCTTCAGGCCCTAAAAAGCACTGGCATTTATGCTGTTTGAAAGCATATAATGATTCTTGTTCAGAACAAGAACGGCTGAGATGCTGAATTTAAGACATAAAACTTAATGACGCAGCAGATTTAACTTGAGAGCTTGGCAATTCCCAGAGCATACATGCACGTACCCATATCCACTCATACACAAAATCCTACAGCTTGAACTAAAGTGGCTGAGAACACAGCAGGTCATTAGTTTTTCTACTTCAGGAAAATACTCTTTTAGATGCATTTTATCAAATAATTATCAAAGTAATTTAAGGGTCTAAGTCTTACAGTGCCCCTGTAATGACTAAACAATAAATAATAAAAAAGTTTCAAACAATAAGGGAATAACAACAAAATAAACCTTGTCACGATCATTTAAAAAAAGGTATTTGCTTATTGGTTTGGTTAGAGAATCTGAGATCTTATTATTGTCCTGACCATATCATAAAGAAAATTTTACACAAAAATGTTCTTGCCTTAGATTGTCTTGATTGCCATATTTTCTTTCCAGTTTTTATAATTTGCACTTCAAATCTCTGGGGAGAAAAGACTGCTCTAACAACTGCTGACTTGTATGAACTAACCTGCATAAATGTGCTCCCTCCTATCCTTGAGGGAGAAGTCTGAGTAAACATGAGCCAGGGAAATATATTCCATTAGAAAAAGCCATCTTCTTGGCAATCTGAAAAAATTCTGTCATTTGCAGAAGTCAGTCATTTCGGCATTACAGTTTTTTCCCCTAATGGGTAAATTCAGCTGTGGTAAAATCAGCTGTAGGACCTGAAAGGAGTCCGGTGCTGTACTCTCCTTCCCTGCGAGGCTGTACATCCAGCTCCGACTGTCAAAGCGCTGCATGGCCAAGACGTCGCCTTGTCCGACCCGTCCTCGGCTCCCTGCCGCAGACCGGCACACAGGGTCACCGCAGCTGTCTGGTTTCCCCGTCTGAAGGGAGAACTGCCTTAGACAACCCAGCCAGGATCAGTAACTCCCTTCACGTACGCCAGCACTTACCACGTACGATGACTACCGGTTACGTCCAGGGCTAGCTGAAAGACCTTTTCTTTTACGGCAAGAAGCTCTGTAGTTTTTGAAATTCATTTTTCTTTCATGTTTCAGTAAATGTGGAAACATCCAGCAGACCTTCTAGCTTCTGGTTTAAAAAAAAAAAAAAAAAAAAAAAAATCAATTTTCTTCAGTATTTCTCCTGGGAAATGAGCCTACCTTCAAACTCTAAAATCTCTGTTGAGAATTTTGGTTTAAAAAAAAAAATGAATAAAATAAAAAAAAAAAATGCACTCTAAACTTGAATCTTCAATCTTTTCCTCATTTCTACTCCTATACTTTTTCTTACTGGCAACACTTTGGTGTTTACTTAACCCTTATCTAGGCAAAAAGAATCCTGCCTGCCTGAAAGCACTGGGAACAGACCCGGAAGGATTCCCTCTGTAAATTCCTGTCCCTTAACTAACAACAAAAGGTCAGAATTTTAATTGGTGCTTAACAAAGCAGATCGGTGCAAACATTTGGGTTCCTCCCTGTTCTTCCACACTGAAAACCTCCAAGGGACTGAGCTGGCAGACTCTTCAGCTCAGTGTGACAGCATTAAGCCATGCTTTATTAAGAGTTGTAATAACCACATTTAAAACTTAAGGAACTTTTCTGACCACTAACATGCAGCAGATCTATATGACACCGGAGAAAGCAGAGATTAAGGTGTTCTTCATACATGCACTGCTGGGAACATACCCTACAGCCAGCCCACAAGAGCCTACGTGCAAGCAGCTTGAAGGTGCAAGAGAATTGGGGCCCAAGCTGCGGCAGCACCTTCTGCTGCACGTCTCCAAGTCGGATGGCACAACACAGCCTGGGCACAACCTCATCAGTTGCTCAGTGCTCTCGTGCACCCATCTAGCACCCAAAAAATCCAGAGTACTTTGCAGGGTGCCACCAACCAGACGGTTGCCAGCCACCATCCTCCTAACACCACAATAATTACACTGGCATCACCTGTAAGCACTCCAAAGTAAACAGGTGACACAAACTACTCGGGAACCATTACAGCTGCCGCCCTCATGACACATAACTGAAGCAACAAACCTGGCCCACGCATCAGAGGTGCAAACACCTGCTTTACTAATGCTTCAGTGCTGCCGAGATGCTCTGAGGCAACACGCACCTTCGTACCAAGCACAATCCCCAAGCGAGAACACAGCGCTGCCTGTCCAAGAGGACTGCAAAACTTCGCTTTTCTTAGTTACCTCACAGAAGGCAAACAGGAGGCCCCAGAGCAGCTGGCTCAGGCTGGCGGGGGGGCAGCACACACCCACGGCCCCACAGGGGCCTGAGAGCAGAGGCACCGGCAGCGACGCCACAGGGCTGGGCACCGGCAAGGCCCACCTGCCGCACACCACGGGCGCACACACACAATCACCCTCACGGCCCCTCACAGTCTAGGCGCTTTAAGCTGGGCGCTAAGCCGCGACAGGCTGCTCACGCCTCCGCCTCGCCTCCACAGCCGTCGCCTTCCCGCTCGCGCCACTTGGCGCCGCCCCGCCCGTGCGTTGCGCGGAGGCCCCGCCCCGAGGCTGCGCGGGCGCAGTGGGGGCGGCGGCGGCGCGCATGCGCGGCGTCGCGAGGGGCGTGGCGTCGCGAGGGGCGTGGCGTCGCGAGGGGCGTGGCGTCGCGAGGGGCGTGGCGTCGCGTGCCCCTGGTGAGCGTTTAACGGCGAGGGCGGGAAGGGCGGCGTGAGGCGGCGGTGCGGGGTGCGTCGTGCGTCTCAGGGGACGGGGTCGGGGACGGGGTCGGGGTCGGGGTCGGGGTCGGGGACGGGGACGGCGCTGCCGCAGCCGCATGTGGTGGTGGTGGTGGTGGTGGTTTGGGCGCCAAGTTTTCCCCGTGGGACGGGTCTGCCCTGAGAGAGCTCCTCGCAGCGTGTCCCACAGGGGAGAGTGCGTTCCAGTCACGGGGACGCTGCCGTGGAGGGGACGGGGACACGCGTCGTGCGAGCAGCGCTAACAAGTCAAAATATCTTCTTTTCAGGGGCCATTTTTGAACCAAAATTTGGGGATGTTTCAGGTTTTTTGCTGTAAAGCTGAAGTCTTCTGTAGAGTAATACCCCGAGCAGTCCAATTTATGAGCTTTAAGAAATGTCTGTAAAATGCTGAATGATTTTAAGATCAAAGACACTCTAGAAAAGAGCAGATCCTGTGGAGAAGTAAATACTTTCCATTAAAGGGTTGTCATGTTCTGACAATTCTTTTGCATTTGCTAATTTGGCTTCATAGGCCAGTATGAATTGTTGAGAGAAGAATATCCTTGTCTGCGCTGCACTGATGCTGATGGAGCTTAAACAAGCAGCAGCATTTAAAGTAAAGGACATAGCTAGCAAAAGAAGGTGTCATAAAATGATATGCGTTTTCCAAACATCAAATGTGCGAACCTCTGGAATAAACTACCACTGGGAGCAGTACAGACGAAACCACAACTGGTTTGCAGATAAACGTTGGTAAACTACTGGATGGATTAGATTACATGGTTACCTGTGACAATAGGAGATGAAATTAAGTTATGCAGAAGGTTTAGGATAGTCTTGTTTAAACCATGCCACCACTGAAGCTGTGTTTTCACTCAACAGGGGAAAGGAGACCGACTTCACAGTTCAAGTAACATAGTAAAGGCCACCACTGAGTACTGCCCTTTCTGCCAGTTCCTAATCAGAGCTTTCAAAAGTCCTCCAACACCGAGCCTGGCGCCTTGCCGTTGGTGAGTAATGTGAATGGAAGATGGAGACGCCCCTTCGTGGAAATGAAGATGAAACTGGGTTCTGCAGTGGTTACTAAAGACAGGCGCTTCGAGAAAGTCACATTTACCGTTGAGTTTCATACCATGAAATGCTTCGTAACTATGTATTAGTCAAATGACTGTGTCCAACACATTGAAAAGACAACTTTTGGACAACTGTTAGGTATTCTGAGAGCAGCTTTCAGATGAGACAAATTTAGCAGCAGTTTTGACGGAAAAAGGCTTCTATTTTTTGTGTATCTCACAAACACTCTTCTATTTGGAACTTGAATATTTATTTACATTGACATTCGTGAAATGGACATGTAATTACATGCTTAATTTCTTTGCTGAATTACTACGGTATTCAAGTTTATTAAGTTTTATATATTGGTTTCACTTCTGTTGTCATATCTACTTCTAGGTCCTGGACAAAGTGAAGATGAATGTTACCTACTTAAGTTTAATGAATTATTCATTTTATTCAAGATAGGAGCTTCTGTTTTGTTACTAATAAGCTTACTTGAAATCATGGGATCTGTATTTATAGTGCAGTCATAGATTTATTACCATCTCGTGTGGAAATGTGTAGAGTTTACTGTTGCTATGTTCACTTAGTTTGCATTGATAGCCAGGAAAACTGAACATTCAGGTTCTGCATGCAATTATATAATGATAGCAGCAAAAGTAAACATTCAGATATCAAATGCAGGACTCCACTAAATCATCAGCTTGTTTGAGTACTAAGTCACTAGCTGGCAGAGGGAATAGCAGCCAGTAGAGAGAATTCAAGATCAAAATACTAGCATAGAATAGAATAATCAATTTAAATTCCTCACAGCCATTACTAAAATTTGTGTAATGCTGTTACAGTGTGATGGCATATTACTGCTTTCACAAAAAATCTTCCAATAGCACAAAAAAGTGCCATCTGGTCCTATTTGCTATTGAATAAACTTAGGCTCCAGAGGAGGGAATTTGTGACATTTCAGAAGAAATGCAAAATTTATCTTGGGTACATGTTACAAAAATTGCTCACAAATATGCTTTTGATCTAGTCTTACAACTGGAGATTTACCACATCTTTCAGAGAATGAATTACCATTTTCTTACCACTACATCTTGTTAGCTTGAAAAAGACTCAAGAAGAACAACAAAATGTAAACATCTAAACAGTTATGAATAAAAACAAATTCAGTATTTTTATAACACTGTAATAGACTGAAGTTTCAGACTTTTTAAATATTGGCTTAGGTTAGATTTTACTTTCAATTCTTGCATAACTGTCAAAAGTGACATTGAATATTAACTGATATCCTAGCTAAGAATCATCTTGTGCTATCACATAGTGTATATTCAAGCTTTTCTGAGCTTGTCATGCCTCTTTCCCATGGATCATTTCAATGATATCAGCATCAAGAAAGAAGAGTTTATGCTGAATGCATCAACATTTATCTTAGCCTCATATGTTTGAGCAAAAACAAAAAGAGGGCAGGAAATCAATTTTGTGGAAATAGCACTAATCCTTTTTCAGTCCTGTTGCCTGGCTCTTCTACATTATTAGCCCCTCTCTCCAAACAGCTTGATTCATGTTCATCCTTCTTTTCAGCCTACCTTTTTATCAGAAGTTACTTCTCTGTTTCTGCAGGGGGAAGCCTCAATTTATTTCTTTAGAAATCACCTTTCTTTCGCAGCTTTCCTGCTCTAACCTCTTCTTTGTTAATGCCTTTTAGGAAAGAGTAGGTCAGTTCTGATCTGCTTTTGAAGTGTTACATCTTAGTATGTTAGTAGGTTGAGTCAAATCCTTGGAGTCAGAATTTTTCTATTTTATATGTAGAGCTTTGCATATTATAGAAAAGTTAAATAACAGCCAATATTATTAAATGATCAATGGATTCCTGTTCTCAAACTCTGACCAGTTAGGAACAGCTGCACTGAGGCTTATGCTTTAAGGTCATAACAGTGAGATCAGATCAAGACCTAGTGAACATAATTAATCATTCTGACTTGTAATACGGAAGATTATATATTTCAGCTTGAAAATTTAACAAGAAGTTGATTTGTTTCAGTGCTCAAATTGTGCTCGGTTAGTTTGCTTCTACTTGTCTTGTCCTTTACCTTTGTAAGACGCTCAAGCAAGATTATCTGAAATGTCACTTTTTCAGGCTAGACACCTTATGTCTCTAGGGTGCGCCAGCACCTGCGGTTCACAGCTGGATAGTTTTGCCCCAATACATAGCATAGTGTCCCTGAAGTCCATCTGAGTATAAGGAAATAATTTAATTCTTGGTTATGAGCTGTTAGGACATGTGATACTTTGGAATGAACTAATACTTAATTAGGAAAGAAAAGGTAGAAGTGGAAATTAAGGAAAAATCAAATCCAAGGTTATGCATGAAATAAGAATGAATCCAACTATTTTTTGCAATGGCATAAACATTTTTATGGCATTGCTCAGCTTTAATTGGGGTAATGCAGTCTGTCATTATTTTTAATCCAGTTGCCAAGATTTTCTGCCAGTGCAATGCCCAATATGCAGGATTTAATTTAAAACTAAAGTGCTAAAAGTTTAAGGAAGCATGGAGCTTAATTTTTCCTAGGATAGTATTCTGCATACATCCATATTGAAAGTGTTTTGTACATTCAAATTGGAAAGCAGATCTGTTTAAAATGTGTGCTAGAACTATACCTTTGGGAACAAATTCTCCCTAATGAAACATAGCATTGTTAAAGGGGCAAAATACCAGCTTTTAGTATTGCAGTTAATCATCCTGTGTCTTTCACTTTCAACTCATTTTGAAGGCCAGCATGAATTCTTTCTCATCCAACTTCCATCCATTTAAAGAGCTATTTGGATGGTTTCTACTTGGATGGATTTATTGCAACAGTCCCATGGTAAAATGACATGCCACATGTATCTCTAAATTGGAAACTACAGTCTTTAGAAAAGCTACAGTCTATAAATGGAATCCATTTACAATCTTATCATGTGGGAATGTTTCAAGAGGGTAGAAATGGTCTTCAAGACTTTGCTGAGCAACTCAAGGAAAGAGAAAACCTGATCCATAGTTTAAAAGTGAAACAAGTGCCTCCTGAAAAATAACACATTGTTAATGGCTGAAACAACTGAATTATCCAATAAATTATTTTCATGGGATAGAATGGTCTTTGCTCAGGCAATTACAACAGAGAGTTAGGGACAGTTGGCTCACCTATTTTGTATCCCATTTGACATTCTGTCATATGTATTCTTTAATTTTCTTTGCAAATTGGGCTAGATTCTGAAGTTGTTATTTGGTTTTTTTACTGTCCTTAATAAGGGGAAAAAATCCTTGGCTTTGGGTGCTTTTCCTAAGAGCTCAATGGCTTAGAAAATGGAACTCAAATTCTGTTGGAGTTAGTCCATGCAGGGTTGAATCAGTTTGATGCAGAGGCTGAGTTAGTTCTGGAGGATTCAAAGTGGTGCACCAGGATAGGAAATTCTTACAACCAACAAAAGTGTATTTCCTTCCCTGTCCCCAGATTTGCACTAACCTGTAAAGCAGAATTTGCAGCTTTTCAGTAGTGCAGAAGATGATCTTTATCAGACAGACACTGAAAATACACTTGGACCAAAATCTGTTCTAATTCAGGTTCTTTTCTTACTGACTCGAATGTGAGTGGTACCTGAATCCATGGAGTAATGTCAGGATGAGGACAGGATTTCACATAGCCAAACTTATTTATCAATAACTAAGTGTGAGTACAGAATTAGGCCTTCCATCACTACTCTCGCTAGAAGCACCGCTGGATCGTCACTTGCCATAAACAGTAAGAGGCAGACATACCAGTAGAAATCTGTTAAAAATTAGGCTTATTAAAAAACAAGCAGAACCGTGTTAGATACCTGCCTTTGTTTGTTATCTAAATTAAAACTGTTCCTAAAGATTTTTATAAGCAGCTGCTTCATAACACAGTCCAGTGGATTGACAGGAGGCCTATTTATTTCATAGCAGCCCAGCCATTTATGATAGCATATACAATGGCAAAGGTGTCACTTTTCAGGGCTCTTGAGGAAGCTGAGAGTTATAAATAATTCTTCTAAAAACTCATTTTTGTGTTTCCTAAAGAAAATCCTTATCTGATACTCAGAAAAAAAATGTAGCTTTTCTTAAACAAGAGCTGCAGACAATGCTGAATTACAGCTGTCCCTAGCTGGGCAAACAGCCAACAAGAAAACCAGGGTTTGTTGCCCTCCTGGGGTTTCATACTATCTGTTTATTCTCCTTTCCAGGTCCATTCTTGCAAACAGGCAAGACATTGAAAATGGCAAAAATGCCATTTCTTAGAAACTTGTTAGATGTGATTCGACTCTCAGACTAGGAGGAAGAATTTTAAGTCACAAATCTTTTTTTCTTCAAGGAGTTGATTATTTTCTTTTTTCCTAGAGGAATTAAATAACAATACAAAAGAGCTTTCTGGAAACAGCATAATGACATTGATCCTCTCAACCAGCATGTTGTTCACTTGTTTTTGAAATTAGCAGAATTTATGAGGCATTAAAGTTTGTGTGATAATGTTAAGAATTTTTTTGTAAATTTGTAATTTTTTTCACATCCTCATGTGAGATTTTTGTGGCTGTACCTATTGTTTGGTCATCTCAAATTATGAATCTCACTAAGCTTAATATTATTTCAGAATCTTATCAAACCATGTCATACCCTCAGATGCCATATCTTTTCATTTCTCTTAAAACTCCAGTTTTCACCGTATTTGGCTTGAATCTTCCAAAAAACTCATTCTACAATTTGAATGTATTCTATTATAATGTATATTATTATTTTACTGTTTACCTTATATGATACATATTGACCTGTATTAATATGCAAAAAAAGGCCATGATATAAATAAAAGCACCTTTGAAAGTTATAAGCATAAGCAGTTAGGATTTTCTCCCTCATTTTGCATTTCCTAATCTTTGCATCATTTTCAATTTTAATGTTTTTCATAGAATTAAAAACAAAACAGACAACGAATAAATGGAAAGGCAGAGCAGCACAGGGATAGATGCATGGACAGATAGTTGTCTGGAGCATGTATGTATAACAGAAAATGGGAGGATCAAATTGAACATAAGTTTCAAATAAACTGTGTTAGGATTTCTCTTTCTTTGGCTCTAGAATTTGAACAGGTTATTTCCTCAGCATAGTTCTGTTAGGACAGAAATCTCACAGACATGTGGCGAGGCTATGAGTTAGTTTGCTTAAGTCAGTTCTATCTCTACCTATATGTTATCTATCAATCCCATGTTTTTCTTTTTTAAGAAAGGAACAAGTTTCAGTATAGCATGATCTCCTGATTGAGTTTAAGAACACACTTGCAAACTGTGAAACACTCAAATTTTCTGTGCCACATTTCACCTGTGTGTAAAATAGTATTTCCTTCTCTCATGACTCTGTTGTGCTGCTTTCTTCGTGTTTGAAAAGTGCTTTGAGATAAAACATGTGTTTGGATAAAAGAAAACAAGTTGTCCTTTGAGGCTGTAATTTTTTGTGCTACAGTGAAGACTGCATTACAGAAAGGAAAAATTTGCTGAGCTGTCAAGAAAACGAGCAACAGTAGATAAAATCCTGATTTCTCTCAGTGTCTTAACACAGAGTATTGCTACAGTAGCATAAGCAGTTTAGAGAGATAGTTTACTAAATATGCCTAATAATACAAATGCCTGTAGTATTCTTTTAAAACAAGTACAGTGCACTTCTGATTCCAGGAAAATTTTGATAGTATTATTAAGATGCACTCTAATGCAGTTTCATCATTACCAAGCAGCTTGCAACTACATCAGCCATAAACTGGAAAAAAATGTTGTCCTTGTTGTAGTAGCTCTTTGTTTCTCTGTTTCACTCCCTTTTTAACAACGATGGAAATGATTTGAGGCATTAGTATTCTGATGAAGAGAGGCTGTGACAAAGACCGTGACTTCAGGGCCTCCTGACTCTTCTGTGATGCTGCCAGTGATGTAGAGGGGACTGACTCCAATTGCACCGTTTTTGAAATAGCCCTAACATGGTACAGAGAAAACAGACAGACAGGCAATTCATAACGCAGGCATAATGTTTTCAGTTTTGGAGTGTTAGCTTTGCACTTTGTATGGAAGAATGATACCAGGTAAACAAATATTTATTGGGATTGCAGATATTTGTATGCCAGTTTGTATGTGTGTGTGTGCGTGTTTGTTCAAAAAAAGACTAGTTGTACAGAAGTGTGAGTATATCTTCTTTCTGCATGTGTTCTTCTGGCAGGATTTGGAAACCTCATGCAGGATGTGCTGTGGTGTTTTAGTCAAGTAAAAGGAACTATTGACATTGGGGTGACAGAAGGTAGGTTTATTTTTCCTTTTGTTGCTTTGATCAAAGTTAACTTGTTTGTCGTGTACTCTTTGCCTAATCAATGTATGGAGGGGGTCACTAACATGTTGTTGGGTGAAACTGCTGGCAAGAAGTTGAGTTATACTCCTTTTCTCATTTGCTTTTCTCAAGTATTTATGTATTTGAAAAAGATAGGTCACTAAAATTAGCTATTGATCCAAAAGATTCATTTGAAGGCATTAGGTCTTAAGCATATCAAGAGTCTTTGAAGTACATTTCCTTTGATTTTCAGCTTTTATTTACATGAGCATTTCAGGGAATTATGAGACCACCTCTCCCACCATAATATCGTTTACTGGAATCAGTTGGATTCTGTTTCTGGGTACTAGGGGTATTAACAGAAGTATGAAAATGCTGCTCATTCTTGTATCTGGAGTTAAAATAATTTACAGTGTATATGCTTGCACAGATATGTGTCTGTATGGAAGGGATTAACACAGGCAGTTGGGGGATTTAAGAGCGCAAGACATCTTCTTTCATGCCCATTAGGTTTCAGGGTGATTTGTAGTGCTAAATGACTTAGGCACTTCTCTCCCTGCAAGTGCACCCATTCTGTTTTTGGCAAACATTTTGACTGCAAAAACATGGACAACTGAAAAGAAAGAAATATATTTAATTTTCTTGATCTTGAAGTTGAATGTATTCTTTCAGTCCTGTTCCTCCTGCATTGATTGCTCTATTTTTAACTTTTTAATGGTCATTTTCTTACTCTTATTTCCCAGTTCCATCTTCTTTTCTCCTGTTGCATTGCTCTTGTTAATCCACGAATTTCTTTTCCTCTCCATTTCACACTGTTCCCTATATGATACCTATACTTTATGTACATACATACATGTGTATGTATATATACACTATATCTATACTTTGCCCCTCATGGATAACAGATCCTTATCACACCCCTCTTCTAACTCTCCCTTTGCAGGCAGCGTTTTTGTGCCATAGGGAGACCAGCTAAACAACGGTGAAATCCTATCTTCCAGTGTGTAGAGGGGTTCGGTTTGTGTTATTACACAGACCTTTTACATTTGCGGGCTGTCGTGTTTTTTCTGTCATACTTTGTTTAAAACTCCAGGGAGCATGAGCTTTGTTCTCTGATACCGCGCTGCAGAACGACCGCACGATGGATAGAGATCTGTAGTACCGCACGTGAGGATGCTGCCCATCAAGCCTTACCTGCGCTGGCAGAACTCTGCCAATGTTCTCTGCTTGAAAGCAATGTTGAGACACTACTAGTAGCATTTCACTGCTCCAACTGAATGGCTTTGGATGGGAGAATGATGGCAGGGAAAGAACTTGCTGAAAAGTGCAGCAGTGCCTGGTAAAGTGTTGGTAGAAGTGCAACTGCTCGCAGCTTCTTATGTGGATATTAAGATAATAAATGCAGGAACTGAGTTGGCTTACAGGATGTATTTCTTCTATTTTGCTGTATTTCCTGAAGCATGAGGCTTACTTTAAAAGCACAGTCTTGTAAGACTGAGAAGGGAACTGAGTCAGCCCAAGTCTCTGACATTTGCTCATAC
This sequence comes from Dromaius novaehollandiae, assembly GCF_036370855.1. Taxonomy (NCBI): domain Eukaryota; kingdom Metazoa; phylum Chordata; class Aves; order Casuariiformes; family Dromaiidae; genus Dromaius; species Dromaius novaehollandiae. Next base: position 23,164,001 of record NC_088112.1, on the reverse strand, counting down.
AAGAGCTCTAACTTTTCCTCCTCCAAGGACTGTGATTCTGTCTGGAGTAGTGTCATGTGTTTTGCTTCAGTGGCAGTTACTTGTTATGCTGCCTTTTGCAGAAGAGGGTTGTTGTCTGTAACCTCTAGAGACTACAGTTGTGCGCAAAACTCAGAATATTTAACAATTTGTTAAATCTCTAGAAAAAAATAATTAACTGCAATAAAAGCCACAGCATTTTTCTGTTAAGATGCTTTTTGCAGAAATGATTACAAGTGATTTTAACTTTTATTGTAGAACCTGAAAATCATTTTAGGTGGTCAAGGGTACTTGTTTACCAGTTCAGGATTGATAAAATGGTAGCTTGCCTCTTCTTCCTCACTGCCTTCCTTCGTGTAACCTGTTACCAGTTGAATGCTATAAACTGTTATTTTTCACATTCGAGACTCAGTGCCAGAGGAATACAGAGACATGGTGACAGGAAAAGACCCCTGTAATCTTTGCATGGAGTAGCCTGGAGCCACAGAATAGAAAAGCCTCAGAGATGTTACTTTAAAGGCCATATTCAGTGAAATAAATAACAAAAAAGTAATCAAGTTGATCTGTAAAATCTTGTCAACAGGAACAGATGGCCTCACCATGACTGGGCAGAAAACTCTGCAGAATATTTTAGGTATGGGATTGGCCTCTTGGCTGTTATGCTGTTTTTGTTTGTGTTCACATGGAATATGTGTCTATGTGTGTGCGTACAGATGTACATACACATGAATCACGTCATAAATAGGTGTTTATATCACAGCATTCAGATGTCTCCCCTTCATCAAAAGTATATCCATAATTTGTTGGGTTCAGTAGTCTTCATGGCACTTTCTGACCTGCAGAACTCTTGCATCCAAGCATCCCAAATTTACAAAATGTAATTTCATTAATTTTTGGAATGCATGCAGTTGTATACTGCTAGGTGAAAGGAAATGTTGCTCTTATGTATACTAGGTACTGCGTCTTTAAAAGTAGAGGGGCCTGCTGCCTGCAGCAGAATGCACTGTAATTCGGGCTTTTAAATGGTATTTTAAGAAGTTGCAGAGAATAATTCTGTATGCGTACTGTTTTCCATGCACGCATAAACCCACATACACACTTTGTATTTCTTTCTTTCCTTGTCTGCTGCTTTCCTTAGCTTGGAATATGGTATCATAATGTGTAGTACTCGTCTTGATGAAATCAGTGGTCTAATGGATCCTTTAGCTCTTTCAGCACAACTGTCCGGATGAATGAGATCTTTTATGCTTAGATGGGATGTCTAAGACATCTTTTTTCAGCTGCTCAGACAAGCAGTGACTTAAATGTTAAATATAAAGTAAATGATGTTGATGATTCTCTTTGTGGTGCTGCAGTGCTTTGAAGTATATTTCACTGCTGCTAGCAGGAAACAGGTTTTAGAGAGCTTACCTCATATTGGTTTAACGATATTTAGCAATCTGGTATAGAATCCCGATCTGTTCAAATTAAAGAGGTGGGATTTCTTCTAGTCCTCTTGAGAGTCGGGATCCAGAGCATAAAATCATCGTGGCCAGGGGGAGCTCCCTCAGCGCTTGCTGTAGAGCATGTCACGACGGAGGTCCGTACAGTTGCTGCAGACTTTTAAAGGTCAGACTTACGAGATTTGGGGCTGCAATGCGATGCTTGTGGTCTGTGTGCTTTGGACTAGGAATGCAGGAATTCAGCATTTAAATGTTTGTCATACTGAATTATTCAAGTGTAAAGCATACATATAATAAACAGTTATCAAATGGCGAACTACCACATAATTAGTAATGGCTAAATGAAAATGGTCCTAATGAAGTCAAATGCTCTACCCAGTGTCTGGAATATTTTGCTGTTGGAACATTATCAGATCCAAGGAAGCTGCCACGACCAACAGCCATTTCCAGTGAGTCTGGGATTTTTATTACATCTGCTTGCACGCATCTGTGTTTGCCAGATCATCCAGATGTGTAATCAGTAGCTCCAAATCAAAGATTTCAAATGTTGAATAACTGTCTGCAGGCTCACCAAGCTGGGACAGAACCTGCCTTGTGTTCTTGTATGCTAGTTTCTTTTTTGTGATGCTTGCTAACTATGCTGAAATACACATCCTGATTTTTGCATGTGCAGTGAAACTCAGTTTGTTAATGGAACATAAAAGCTGAGTGTAAGTATTTAAATAGATGAATAGATGCAAACCACAATAAAGATAATGATTGTTTTTTTCTTGTCCATAAGTTTAATGAGGTAGAATTAATCTATTTCTTAAGGAATGTTCATATCTATTTTATATTTTAAATGAATTAATTAAAAGTGAAACCCAACTTTCTCTGCTACATCGCAGGCCTGTACAAACAAGTCACTATATATGCTGCCTTCCTGCTGAAGCAAGCCCTGTCCTTGCCCCCTGCCTTGTATTCTACTCCTGACACAGGCACACTCACCTGTAAGGTCTCAAAGCAAGATTTTTAGCTTTTATCTGTTTGGGAAGGGATCCTCTACAGTAACTTTACCGTGCAAAAGTAACAGAATACCTAATACGAGTCTGCAAAGGTAATTTTTTATTGTTGCATATCAAGCATCAGGAATCTGTGTTATCATATCAAGGTATTAATAGTTTTGTACTGTACATGCTATTAAATGTGAAAATATAAGAATGGCCCTTTTGGGTGAGAACAAAGGTCTGTGTCGCCCAGCCTTCTGCCTCCAGGAGTGGTCCTTCTGGAAACATGTAATGCAAACAGACTGCAATACACCCCCAGACAGTCTGCCAGCCTCCAGCAAACTGTGACTCAGGCACTTCCCAAACCAAAAATGGATTTCATATCGCTCAGTGGATCTTTCTGTATGAACTTGTTTTTAAACTTCTCTTTCTGCCTATGTGATCTTTCAAAGTCTACCCTTGCAAGGAATTCCACAGCTTAACTACGTGTAATGCATCTCCTTTTGCTCCTCCTTAGTTTCATTTGACGCCCTCTAGTTCATTGTGCTGGAAGAGGCAGTTGGCAATGATTCCCTGTTCCACGCCTTGATTTTTCTGGAGGCTGAGGATGTCTGTTTAGACATTGCTGTGTATGCAGCAGGCACATGCGAACCCATCGCTGTGATGGTGGCTGCAGGAGGATGCTGGTTGCTGTGGAAATCCATGCTGGAGAATCCGCACGTTATTTTGTGCAGAATCAAAAACTGCTTCTGTGATACAGACGTGTGGTTCCGTCATGCTCAGGTGACCAGAATATGCGCTAAAGTTGTCCTGACTCCAAAATCATCGTACAACTAACTGCTTGGAGATTCGGAGTCTTTTCCAGGTTTTGTTGTACGCCATTATGAAAATGGTAACTGGGCCTCTCTGATCATTACGAATATGTAATTGCAGTTTCACATCTGTGATGTGGTTTAATTATGCATACTGCACCTAACTTTACTCTGTAATTTCAACTGGAGATGACATTCATCACTTTCTCAAATAAACCTGATTGTAGTTCCTGGGTGCAGTTAAACAGCTGTGTTTGCTTCAGAGAGAGTGGTATGGATTTCCAGACCAGTGTGTTAAATAATCTTACGGTGTGAGTCATACATGAGCTCATAAAGTGACTTGGCATGAAAAGTGCTTTATAAAATACGGTCTATTTCCTATCTTGTTTTCTGGGATGGACTAGAGATGCACAGTAGTACTTAAACTTCACTTCTGTGCCATGCAGTCACAGTGAGCTGTCATCCTTAAGCAGTAAGGCTTTGCCAGGAGTGCTTTCTGGTTTTTGTTTTTAAGTCCAGAGAGGGCATTTTGAATAAAGAGAAGCAGATTAAAGTAAAGTGAAAAGCTGCTCTCTCCATTGGCAGCTTTGCATCTCTGGTATAAATGCAATCATGATTACATCTGCCAATCAGAAAAATCAGACATGCCACAGTCAGGTTACCAAACCAAGCTGTGAATAGCCCAGAGCTTCACAAAACGCAATAATTGTAAGTGATTTGGTCCTAAACCAAGAATTTATCCATAAGGTAATTAAACAGCAGAAAAACAAGAGGACTGAACATCAGCAACTTAACATCCCATTAAGACTATATTCTTCCAGCCTGCCCTCTCAATACCGTGATGTTTTTCCATGTATTTTTCGGCCTGAGCAGGCTGCTGCAGGGCAGGTGTAGCGCTTGGGATGTGCTCAGCTATGAGAAATTCCTGCTTAAAAAGTGAGTTACGGGGTGGGGAAGCAGGAGGATTGTTGATCTAGGTGGGTGTGTTCTGCTCCCTCCGGGCCGTGAGTTCAGCTGGACAGCGGAGCGTTTGCCTTAAGAGCAGTGGATGAGCGAAGTCCAGGATATAGTCAAATCTGTTTTCATTCCGCGGTCGCATTTTCACCGTGTGGTTTCTAAGTGCGGTTCTGGCGTCTTTTGGTTACTCTGCTCTAGAGATACGCTCGAAGGCACGAAGCTGGGAAGTGGAGCGGAGGGGCCCGCGCCGCCCCGACCCGCCGCGGCAGCACCGTCAGGCGGGGCCCCGGGCGGGCGGGCCCGGGCGCTGCTCTGCTCTGCGCTGCGCTGCGCTCGCCCGGCTGCGCGCCCGCCTCTCCGCCGCCGCGGGACCTGCGCCCCCGGGGCTGCGCGCCTCGCCGCGGGGGCGGCTCCGGCTCCGGCTGCGGCTCCGGCTGCGGCTCCGGCTGCGGCTCCGGCTGCGGCAGCCCCCGCCGCGCTGCAGCCCGGCCCTGCCCCTGCCCCTGCCCCTGCCCCTGCCCGCGCTGCGGTGCGGAGCGGTGCGGTGCGGAGCGGTGCGGTGCGGAGCGGTGCGCGGCCATGGGGCCCGGCGCTCCCGGCCGCGCAGCCCCCCGAGGCGGCCCCGGGCGCCGCGGCGTAGCCTGCCCCGGGTGCGGAGGAGCGCTCATGGATTGAGGAGGCTTGGCTTTGCTTTTATTTTGTTTTTTTAGCTTTTGTATGCTTCTGTTTTGTCTTTTTCACCGTTGTTTTGGAAGATGAAATGCTTCTCACGTTATCTGCCCTACCTCTTCAGACCGCCGAGCACCATCCTCTCCTCCAGCTGCCACGCAGAAGGTACCGACCCCGAGCCGGGAGCGAGCGGAGCGGAGCGGAGGGGAGGGGAGGGGAGGGTGGGAAGGGAGCGCGACTTGCCCGGAGCGCTGCTGCCACGGCCCGTGACGGGGCTCGCCGGCCAAAGCCTGCGTGTGACCGAAATCAGCTTCCCCCGCAGAAAGCAGGGCGAAGCGGTTGTTATTAGATTATTGTTTCTCACGGGAGAAGGCTAAAATGCCAGGAAAACGCTTGGAAAACGTTTGAACACTTAGCAGAAAATGATTCTGTTTATGCCTGTAAATGCTTGTTATTTTACTATCAAGTTTGCACTAGTGCGAACAGGCGAGCAGCAGGAGCAGCTTTAAGGAAGACTTTCTAGTTAGTGTGCTGCACATTTTACAGCTTTATGCAGTTTTTAATCATAGCTTTTAATTAATCTGTGTATTCCCTAGAAAATAAATCAGATCTAGCAGTTCCTGCATTTGGGTATCTGCTCTCCTTCACTCCAGTTGGTAAAGCCTGTTCTCAGGTCTCAGCAAAAACCGTCCTGAAGCTCTTTGGAGAAATGAAATGTTCTTAGCGGTGTTTGAACTTTGTGTTTTATGAGCAGGAAGGCAAAGTGTCGTGTCGGGAATTTAGTGAGCCTTCAGTCGGGCTGCTTCCGTGCAGAGCCCTCTTCCACGCTGGTCTGTAATCCCGTCTGATACGGCAGTGTGTGAACTCTCGGACAGTTTGGTGAGTCATCTGCAGTCATCCCCAACAGCTCGGCAGCATCAGCATTTCACGCTGGTGTTACTTCCCTGTGTGGAGTTGCAGCGCTTTTTCTCACGCAGCGTAACCGTATTTAGTTTTTGAGGTAAACCCGCTCCTTTGACAAAGCACGGCTGGTCACACGTGGCGCTGCCCTGAGCCGGGGTGCCAAGAGGGAATTAAGAGCCAGCCCCTGCTTAAGGTGCAGTATTGCCGGTGGTGCTCTGGGGTCGTTCAGGCGTTGCACGGTGTTTCGCGCTCCCAGAACGGGGCCGCGCGGTGCCGGTCGCGGGACCCTCTGGGCAGCGGAGGGGGCGTTTGGCCCAGCACACGTCTCCGATGCCGAGGTGCCGTCGGTGCTGCAGGAAGGTTACCTGCACGGGGGAGCGGCATGCGGTGCCGGCCTCACCTGTCTCGTTCATTTTAGAAGTCAGTCCGGGGCAGTCTTAACGTTGAATATTTGATTCCCTGATAGGAGAAGCCAAGGTGATAGAGAAAAGGGGCAGGGTTTGTGGGTGTCTGAGTTTTGGTCCTGAAGAGTTTCCAGTGGTGCTTTTTTGTCAAGTGAAATAGTTTGTGGTGGGTGGGCAGCTGGAAATGTGCCCTGTTTACTGCTCTTTGCCTTGTTTCATACATTGAGGTACTTCAGATTTAATTCATTTTTGACAGTGGAAATTAAAATTTCTCTGCAGCATTTACATAAAACACTTCATCTGAAAAATGTTTCCGTTCTAATGTATAATCTGCAGTGTGTGCAGGACAGCTCTGTAAAATAGCCCCTTTTCTCTGCATTCAAGCAGTGCGACTGTGCAATCGTATGTGGTCAGAAAGTACCTGACACCATGTTGTGTTTAACCCCCCCACACACACTTTTGTACAATTCACTGGTTTGTAAGTGAGGGCCTTGATTTCTCATCTACGGGGGGGCATGTGATTTGGGGGCTGCGGGAAGACAAGCTGCCCTGTGGCGTGTTCTCACTGCATCGTGCTGAAACTTGCCTGTCGGGAGGGGGGCGTTGGGGAGGCACTGGAGGACTATTAGCATGCGAGAAATTAAATACGTGGTCTCACTTGAAGTATATGAATTGTCAGTTTGAAAGAAACCCTCGAATAGTCCCCTATATGCCCAGATAGGCCAACAGACTGAGTTTGGGTATCTCGGAGGGTTTTCTGTGGACGAAGGTGAGTAAGGGGTGCAAGGGGAGTCCACTTGCACTGGGCTTAGTTGGCGGTGGGCGTAGAGGTGGATCCCAGAGCGGTTCAGAGGTATGCCCTGCCTCTGCGGAAACACCGTCTGAGCCACCTGTTCTCCGTCACCTGAAAACTCTGGGAAATAAGTGGATCAAGCTGAATGTGAGGATTCACAATTTGACCCATCTTATTTTTGGATTTACTCCCCTTGAACACCAAGATCAAAGTTACGCCTTCTGTGTAGAAGATCTTTTATTCCCATCCATACTGGGTCTCAATAAGCATAGGCAAAGGGGACATCCAGAGAAGTTGTTTGAGTGTAACACTGCTGAAAGCAAAGCAAGGAAGAGTGGTTAAAAGTGACATACTAAGCAATGTGAGCAAAGAACACATGGGAAATTCTGGAATAGAACTATAGCCATCTGATGATTTCTTAATAAGGAAAAAAAACAACCTTCCTGTTATCCAGATTTCTACATACTCATTCATCTAATTTAAGGCGGTGCAAAGATTGAACTAGCAACCTCGTCCGTAACCAAAGTGAAAACCTAAACAAATACTATAGGGGTGTGTGCCCATGGCTCTTGGAAGAGATCGGCTTCAATCTCTGCCTGCTGTGTGCACCTAGTTAAAAAGGAAGGTGGTGGGGGATGCGTCGCCTGGGTTCCCTCCTGATTACGTGGTCGAGAAAGCGGTAGAGCTGAAGATACAGCATGGAAGGATCAAGCCTGACGGACTTAAATGCGTTAATTTAGCCTGGAGTGCCATCATCTGCTGCTATTTAGGTTGCTATACTTTGGTTCAAGTGAAGGGTATGGACATTTTTTATTTCTCCTCTGAAATCTTTGGGATAATTTTATCTGCTTAAAACGACTCAGGCTAAATCTGGAGTTCTCTCTTTGAAAAATACATTTTTTGAAGATTTCTTTTGTTTTCATTTTGACTTTGTCCAAAGGCACTGCTCCTTAAGATATTCTGAATAAGTCGTTTTTGGATTTTTCTACTGGAATAAGTAATTCAATGGAGAAGCAGACCTTGCTGTTTTAGGGGAGGTCATATGAGACTACTGAGGAAAAAAATGGAATCCAAGAAAGAATACCACACTGGTGTTCTATTTATTCTTATCCATTACAAAAAACCACACAAAAAATGAGATATGTACAGAACTATTTCTCCACCAATTACCAGATGCATATCGTTAACTCAGGATGAAACTGGGGCCTGGAGAGTTTAACTGACTGTGTAACAGACCCAATAACTAGCAGAGCTGAGAAGAGAGCCCAGCTAGGATGGTTGCTTCTGCTTCAGGGCTCCTCAGAGTGGCTGAAAAGGCCGGTATAGCATATGGAAACCTGCAGTGTACTGTGTCCAACGGGAGCAGGTTCTAGTGCTTGTACCTGCATTTTTTTGAGTAATGAAGTTGGGATATGGTATCTCTCGTTCATTCTCAGTGGATTGCAAATAGATACAGAAGTGAAAAGAAATAATTAGCACCATGACAGGCTAATGCAGAACAGCTGTATACAGCGTAATGAAATCATATCACCATCCACTGCGGGTACCAACCTTACGGTTGCTCGGCCTGTTTGAGAGGTGTTTGGCAAACCGCAGCGTGCTGAGTCCTGCTTTGCCGGTCTTACTGGGTGAAGCAGCAGCGCTTCAGACACCAGGCGCAGATGCTGCTCAGCCCAACGCACAGCCTGGGCGTTCCTTGGCAAGTCTCTTAGCCGAGTTTTGCTCCGTAAACAGACGAGGAACAGGGTAGCTGAGCCTGTCACGGGGAAGGCTTCTCCCCTCCTTCAGCCGGGCAGGAGCATCCTTCTGTTTTCCGGAGAGGAGGCTCCCTCCTACCTGGGCATCACCTCTTCCTCTGGGCACGCGTCTGATCTCCGCTCTGTCCAGGCTGACACTTGAAGTCTGGCAGCTCAGCTTGGTTCCCTCAGCTATGTGGTGGAGCAGAACCAGCGTCCTTGCAGGCCAGGTCCTTACAGGACCCAGGATGTCTGATAAACTGTCCTGTCTGACCGTGACTTCGTGGAGAACATCTCGTGGTGCCTGCTGCGTTCCAGGCCTTCGTTCTGGGGTGGAAGCAACCCCCGCAGCAGCAGCTTTCTATCGTGGTTGAAAACGGCGTGTGAGAGATGATCTGCAGAACTATATTAAGCAACAAAATTATATTTTTAATTTGAATTTTGGTACTAGCACATGATGGTCTAATGTAAGATTTGGTTCAGAAACCCTGTAGTAGAGCCTCACGCAGGGCAGGGATTCTCTGTTACCTTGCTGTAAGAATTCTCTTTTCTCCATTCATCCCAAATTCCCAGCAGTACAAGCGAGGTCCAGGTTCAGCAGAGAACAAAGACCATGTGCCAAGCTGTAGCAAACCTGAAATTCAGGTACGCCTGTTTATCCATTTCAGCATTGCCTGCAAAGTGGTTTTAGAAAGTTGCAACTGAATTCGTGTATTTCCTCACAGACCAGTTTGCTGTTCTGCCTCACTTTGCTATGAAGTTACAATCCTCAGATGCAGTAATGCTGTCAGTGGCCCTGGAAATCAGTGCAGCATCGTTGTTTCATCATCGCAGCGGATCTGTTAGATTACCATGAAGAATGTGGAAGGAGCGGGTGCGTCTGGAGAAAGCCGGTGCGATCCACGTCTTCGGTGCTAGACGTGGCATGGCTGAGCGAGCAGTGTACCGGCTTGTCTCCGTGCCTCGGTGTCAGACCAGCGATGGACCAGTGATCCTTCACAGACGAGTTCTGCATTAAGTAGCCTGACTCATCTGATGAAGATCAGGGCTCCTGGATTTTGTGCTGTATCTGCCAGGGGAAAAAAATATGCATACTTACCCAGCTGCAGAAACTGATGATTGCAGTCATAGAACAATCTTTTCAGTTTGACTGGAAGTCCAAAGTTAAGATGTGTTTAACATATAAATATCAAAATCAAGTGAGGTTTGTCAGTCCTGAAAAGGTATTTGAGAACTGTTAAGTATTGGTATCACTTAAGGAAACCTTCATTTCTGAAGCAGTTTTACATCGGTTGTTCAGCTTTTTTTTTAATACAAAAATAAGTGTAAATACAAAAGAGTTTATATGTTACGCTGTAAAAGAAGGTGGTTTCAGAAAGGAAACTGGATGTGAAGAGCCAAACAATAAATATTAAAACTGTTTTAGACTATGGACATTCAGGAAGTTTCTAATACCTGATGTTACTGCAATCAAATGCAAGATGCTCGCTGTCGTCCAGAAGTACCAGTCCTCCTCACACCAGTGCCTGCGACTTGGGATTCGGTATTGTGTTTTGAGATCTTTTGCCAGTACTGACTAGCTGAGCCTTAATAACACTGCTCAATGAAGCGTTTAAACAGGCATTTAATGTCACGTTTAAATTCAGCCCTATTCAGCAATGCGTAGAAGCATACACTTGTGTCTCATGGACTCCAAAAAGGTATGCCTATACTTAAATAAGAGTTTGACTGAATTTGAGTTTACAATACTGCTCTTTTTTACCCTGATTGCTACTCCTGCACTGTATTTGAATGAAGAGTATTGCTGAAGAAAAACACTTCTTGAGCTATTACATAAGATGAAGAACAACCATTTTGATTTTCAGTGTTCTTGTGGTGGTGTGTGATTGAAAATTCATCCAAATAGATCTTTTGATCACAGAATATGCGCTGTGAGCTATTTATCGCTCATGACTTGCCAAAGTGGGGTTCAGTGACAAAGGGACTGATACGTTACCAGAATTGTATTTGAGTTAGTATCAGGTTTTCTTAGAACTGTGGAAAGGCTGCAGCAGCTCGTTGGCTTGGGCTGTGTGTTTACAAAACACAAATTTCAGAATAAATAAAAAAAAGATCAAAAACAACTAAGTGAGATTTTTAGCACAAGCTTTTTGCATTTCTGCAGATGTTTGTCTCAAGGATATCTAAGATCATTGCAATCCTTAGCTAAGTAACCTTCAGGAAAAAAGCCTTTGAATTACAGAAACAATATCCTTTTCTACAGATGAGGAAATAAGCACAAAGAAGGGAAGTGGGTTCTCTGAGGTCATCCAGTCACCCACCTTTTAGTCATAGATATGTTTTTCTTCTAGAATTTAGTTGAACAGAAATGTATTTCTTTGTCCAGTTTTCTGAGCAGAGTTTTGAAACGTTGGCTGTTCTGCAGAAATATTAATTCTTTTGGATACTGTAATTGACATTTTAGGCATGCAACACTTCTTTCCTGTTCTTAAAAACCTTTTAATGTTCCTAGGGAATCTTTTCTTGCATTATTCATTTGAAAATCAGGCCAACACCATGAATACATTTTCAGTAACTTCCGAAATTTTTCAAATTTGATTGACATTCAGTTTGAGTTAGACTGAAGGTCTTAAAGCACTTTATATTTTACACTGACAAGTGTAGCCGTTCTTCTCTACAATTCTGTTTTCTCTGTGCAGTAGTATGTTAGTTCAGTGCAGACGTGAATCTGCAAGCAGTAGAAATGCATCTGCTTTCAATTCATTCACTAACATTGCTGTTAGTAAGAATTATTTAAATATTAATGTTTACTATGAAAAACTTCATTAAGTGTCTGAATTTACTGCTGAGGTATAGATACAATATTTTTTATTGTAACAGACAATAATGTGTGTAATGACACACATTTGATGCAGCAGTGCAAAAAAATCTGGACAACGCAATGAAAACACATTCAGGAGTGCTTATGTAATGGTCAATGTCGAAGAAGCACTGCTAATGCCAAGCTACATTCAAAAGAAATAGGTTATTTCATTAGACTGTCATTTATTCTCCTGTATTTTCTTTTTTATAGTTGCTGATTACAATCACAGCTTTTTGACTTTCTCATTAAAGTTTTCTGATTAACTTAGTTTTTCTTTGTGTTTGTGAACCTTGGTTTTAGGATTTACAGATGTTTCTCTCCTGCTGAACATCTCGGACAGTTGTCAGCTGCAGCCTGTGACCTGTGCACTGCAGCTGTTTGCCATTCACAGGTGGTTACTGAATTGCGTTGCATTGGATGTGCTTGTGAATCGGAGTATGTACACTTTCTAGAAAGGAGAACAGAAAATCCGATTCTTCTGTATTATGTGTGGTTTGGCAGTCTGGGCTGCAGGTAATGCTCCAGTGCATTTATACGCTTTTGTAAGATGGTCCAGGCCCCTAAGTGTTTGCAATCCACAGAACTCATAAGTAATAACAATTCTTGTCTCTATGTAAATTTCCTTGTTTTCGTGAGAATAATACAGATATTTGTATGGAGCAGAGCCTAACATTTCTGTGTGAATTTTCCAAAGTGAAATGGAAATAGTATGAAAATAATCAGGTCAGAAAAGCTGTTTGATAATGAAACACCCGTAAATATTGATTCTGTGAACTCTAATTACTGTATCAATGTAATAATAAACCCTGGCGCTTCTGTAACTTTTTATATTTCCCAGGTACTTCTGCAAAGTAGACTTTTCTTTTTTCCTAGTTTGGACTATAGACAACCAAAAAAGAGTCCACTGAGCATAATTGAGGTTAGGACAAAGGTTTTGGAGTTCAGTCAGTTCTGTGCATAAGCTGAAGCAGTATTGGTGCAAGCAGTAAGTTTAGTGCTTGTTTGGCACAACAAGTCTCAATATCTCTTGATTTAAAGAATCCAGCAGGAGCCTGGTATGATTTTACTACTCTTACCTGCACATTCTTTAGTTGTGCACATAATTTAGAGTGACTAAATCAAGTTGCTTATAAAAAAAGTTATGGAGGTAGTACGTTATGGACAGTGCAAAGCCAAGCACAAAGTCTGTAATTATTAGCGTGAGATTTTGATGCTGGCTAGTTTTCTTTCTTATGGGGGAAAAACAACTTCACACTGTGCTGTGGATAAATTTCCATGTGACTGGGAGATAAAAGAAATAGCAATAAAAGATGTGTCCCCTTGCAGAAAACCTCCTACGAGTGATGTCCCCCGAATGGAGGCAGTGCACGGGGAGCGCAGTGGGCTTCTCTCTGCGATGCAAGCAAGAAGGAAGAGTAGCCGCTGGTAACGACGGGCTTTGAAACCCTGCCGTAGTTAACCTTTGCTGCTGTCAGGTGCAGATGTTAGGGGAGAAATAGTAAGATGTGACTCATGGGAGAGAACAATAAGTGGCGTGGGGCGCAGAGGAAGGTCTTGGATCACAGCTGCAGAAACCGAAAACAAAGGATTTGCTGAACAATTACCACGATGTGTTGCCTGGGTCTGAGTCTCAGCTAACATCTCAGCTGTCTGTGTTAGGTTACCGTCACGGCGGCACTCACGGCCCTCCTGGATGTGTATCTGGCACTTTTGATAAAAACTCTGGCTTTTCTGGGGATGCATTTGTTAATATTTTACCCATTCAGAATTGCACTCAGTGGGACCGCTGGCACCAAAGTCTGGCGTTTGGAGGTTGTCTGGCAGGATGAGCTGTACTGGTAGCATTGATACAGTGCAGTGATACTTACAAAAGATTTTCATCCCTGCTGGGTTCGTTCTGGAGCCTTACTTCCATCCAGCTGGTCTCGAGGCTCTTCTGATTTAGCAAGAAATGAGTGACTAAATCAGCCTGAGGTTTTTCAACGAGAGGAGATAAATTGCAGAAAACTATCATGCTGCGTTGCTTCTCTCAAGATTTAAGTGACAGTATTAAGAGATAATTACTGAAGTTAGCATGGAAATGTGCACTCAGAAGATGACAAATGAGGACGGGGCTGGTGGGAGCTCAGGAGGTCTTTTGGTGCAGCCTTCTGCTTGTGACAGGCTCAGGCAAGGCAGACACTTGACAGGTACCTGTCAAACACGTCTCTCACCTCTGAGGATGCCACCTCGCTGTCGTTGCTGGGATCGGTTCTAGTTCTGAGCTGTCTTATGGTAACTGCTCGCATGTATATCTAACAAACCATGTCTGGCTGCAGGTTGAAATGATTTTCACTCTCCACTCTGCAGCCTGCAGAAAAGCTGTGCAGTGTTGTACTTATGACCATGTTTTATGTAGAGTTTTTCAGTCAAATCCTGTTTTAGCCTGCCCTTATAAATGATGTTTTCTGAACTGCTAATTATTCTTGCTGGGCCCTTTTATTCTCACTTCGTTAGCATGGAATACCCGGGAAGGGAACTGGTGTCGTAACAGGAGCTTCGTCAGTCCCTAGGAAAGGAGAATATGTGTCTCCTCTAATTACTGCATGGCAGCTGCTGATCTGCTGCGGTGTGTGCGACGTGGGCTGATGGTCCTCCTAACTCACGTTCAGTTTGTGCTCTGCCATACCTCCAGTTTCCTCCCACTTCGGTGAATTTTCCATGTGCGATAAAGGAATTCTGGCTGAAGTTCTGAATTTCTGCATTACTGGATATGTAGTCGGTCACACGCTGCCAGGGCTGCGTCAGGTAATAGCACAGACCATGGGAAATGAAGGTTTGTTGAGCGTTGGCTATTTTTTTTGAGAAATACAAGGACCAGTCCAAGTTTTTTTTTCCCTGACCTCCCTCTGGGGATCCGGGTGCGGGACAGAGAAACCTCAGGCAGGGCGACGAGCGGAGGGGTGACGAGGAACCCGGCGCTGGTCGGTGGCTCCTGACGCCCCTCGCTGCCGCCGGCCGGGTCTCGGGCGCAGGAGCCGGCGGTGCCCCAGGACCCGCTCCCGGGGGCTGGGGGCATCCGGGCAGGGGCGCGGGACGGCTCTCCTGTGCCGGGGGGGTCCGGTCGGCGCGGGCCTGGCGGAGGGGGGAGGATGTGTCCCTATTGCGGGTCCTGGCAGTGCTGGGCTGCGCCGGGGGAGTGAGAAAACCCCGTTTCTGCTGCAGATGGAGGATTTGGGGCAGCTCAGGGCATTCTGGTTTAAGTGCAATCAATGGTCAAGAGCAGTGAGGAAATCAAAGTAAAATTTGTAAGCATTTATTCCTTCTGGATCAGAAGGAGGAAATACGCTGTTTAAAGCAGTGAGAAAGTCCCTCAGGAGAAATGTGTAAATCTCATCCCTGATGCGTTTGCTGCTAATTCAGGAAGATAAAATTGCATCATCAAAGGCAATTAGAACCAGCAGAACAAGTAGTGCGTCTTGTGGCTCATTGGTAGAGCCTGCAGTGAAATTTCTCTCAAAACATCTTGTTGAAAGAAATGCTGAAGTTTAAAAAGCTTTTGCAGAACAAGCTGCTTCTCCCCCACCCTCTTTAAAATTTTAAAGTAAGATTAAACTGTTGCCATTTTCGCTACTTTTTTTCCTGCAGGGAGAACCTTCCCTCCTTTTAGTGTTCACATCCAGGGTGAGGTTAATTAAAGAGCATACCCAGGACCAGGAATGCTGTCTCTGCTGTGCTGCCCTGCGGCGCGGAGCTCGTCCCGCGCGGGCGAGACCGGCAGGGTCCCAGCGTGCCGGGGCAGCGCGGTCGGCCGAGGTCCCGGTGAGCCGCCCCGGGACGGGCTCCGAGGGCGGTGCGGATGCTCCCTGCGTGTTGCTGCCGCTGCTGCAACAACCCATCGTTGCTCTAATAACGCTGCCTGAGCGTTTTCCGTTTCGACCTGCCAGCCCCGACCTCAGCATTTCACTATTTGTCTTTCTGAGCAATTACTCTCTCGAAGTGCTTTGAGTGTGGAGCATCCGTTACTCAAATATTTATGGCCATATTGCAGCAGAGCTGAGGAGAAGAAAAGAAATGAAAAGGCAGTTTAATAAATGGATAAGAAGTCAATTGGGTAAATGTTAAATATTTGAAAATAGACGTTTCTTTCAAGGCACTGGAGCAGTGACTGGCCTCCGTGTCCAGGGACGGCTGTGCGTGCGTCGCAGCTGCGGCAGCGGCACAGGGTGCCGATTGTCGGGGCGGCACGGGCAGGGGCCAGCACCGAACGCGGCACAGCCTCGCGCTCCTGCCTCGCCAAGGGGCCCCTTGTCCCCGGCCCCGGTCCTCCCGCGGGGAGCGCGGGGCTGGAGCTCTGCCGGGCGCGGGCGTTATCCCCGGGGATGCCGCGTCTCAGCGTGGTGCTGCTTGGTCCCCGGAGGGGATCTACCAGGAGCTCTGGATCGGAGGCAGCACCTCTCTCCTCCCTTCAGCAGTTCGGATGTGCACTGCGGGGATTTAAACAGAAAGTGTGTCTGCATTTAATCTTAAGAAACTACATGTGCTTCCCAGTTACAGGCTGTACATGTAGAGAGCAAGAAAGGACATGGACCGATTTCGATCCGTGCTGCTTGGAGATGGAGAGAGCAGCTCCTCTGTCTTCCACGGAGCAGTGCCTGCGTTTTCCCGACTCTGATGCACCTCGGCTTTGGCCTCTTTAGCTGCGTGCAGCGGGAGTCGTGCAGAAAACACAGCTGCCTTTGACTGGTACTGCTAAACGCGTCAGCAACGCTGCCTTGCAGGTCTCCCGGCCTTGCTTTGAAGATGTGGCAAGTCCTTGCACGTCTCTTTACACCTTACACCTCTGTGTTCGGGTACGTGCAGGCTCTGTCCGTCGTTGAGGTCTGTACACATATAGGCAAATACATTTTACAGATGTGTATCCTCTGGTCTTTATTCAGTATGGGTATTTGAGAAGGGCTGAGCTAAAAAGGTCATACAGCTTCTGCTTCAGCACGTGAAGTCTGGAACGAATTGTTGGTTCATTTAATGCAGTTACTTTAAGGAAGTTGATCTGCTGCTTTTGCAATAAATTCACCTAACTTTATAAATAAGTGTTCATATTGTTCACTGCTCAATTGATAAAATTCTTTATGTCAAGTTAAGCGGTAAGCACACTTCCAAGCAGTCAGTGCTGTTAGTGGAACTGACTTTTAGCTCAAAATTAAATACTGTTTTAGTGAAAAAGTATACTAAATAATGAAACGTATCTTTAAGTAGAATGATTATTTTCTGGATCTCTTGATACTCACAGATTTCAGAGTCATTGAAAGAACCAAGATTTGAATTTCCATTAAAGTTAAGGTATTTAGAAATTGTATGAATTCCCAGAGTATTTGTATGAATAGTTCCCTGGCTAGGAAAGGCTGCTAAAGAGTACAGCAATTCATCTGTCTGAGTATCCCGGAGATAACTATCGTTCTGTTTTCTCTCAAGCCTTTAACAGTTCTCCTTTTTTCTGCATTTCTCAATGTTTTGCAACCTTTGAACTGGCATTTTTTTTGGAGGCACCAGCTGAGGCAGTATGAAAGCCAGGATGTTTAATCACTTGCATTTGAGCCGATTTTAAAGCTTACCTCAAAGGTGCCCTTAAGCTAGAGGGTTAGCTTTTTAGGAGTCTTTAACATGAAAGCTCAGCCAGAGGCACCTTAAAACTAAGCTCTTTACCTTAAGGGCACCTCTAGGCTAAGCTTTTGGCCTTTGGAATATTTTTGACTGATACATGTTGAAAACAGAAATAAATATTTCCTCATATGCTCCAGCCAGCAGATTTCTCTACGGCTGACCACAGAAAGAAAGTTCAGGTATTCATTTTGCTGTGTTTCTTACTAAGGTCTTTGGAATAGGCCAAGTTTGTGAAAGAAAAAGCCAAAACCGAATGATGAAAGGACTGTCTGGGAGCTGTTTAAAATCCGTTTTAAAGCTCCTGGTCCCCGATGTTAAATTATCAGTTAAGTGGAAGTCTGAGTGCCGAGTTCCGGGCGGCTGCCTGCTCCTTGCCTAGCCGGTCTGTCCCCTTCTCTGGCTTCGCGCGGCTGCTGCTTCGCCGCGGTGCAGAGCAGACCGTAGCCTGGTGCCCGGAGGGCTTCGGGGACGGCAGGACTCCACAGCCAACGTCTTTGGCCTGGAGTCGACCTAAAATAGCCAATTTTTCTGCTCATTCCTTTCTGCTGAAGTTAATTATTGTGATGTACGCTATACTTGGCATCAGTATTTCAACTTTGTCCCAACCGCGTTGACCACAAGCGTGTTTTCTTCTGGTGCGTCATTCTGGTGGCTTCGACCTGAGCGAGGTCAGGCAGGCAGCGGCTGGGAGCTTCGCTGCAGTCTGTCAACCCTGGAGTAAAACCTACAGAAATTAAATCTGAAGCCACATTAATACTACGGAATGGCATGTGCATTAGCGGTGCATTAACATCGTGCAAGTATGCAAGTGTACCGCATGCCGTGCTGTAACTAATAGTCTGTAATTATATAAAGAGAAGCCATTTGTTTAAGGCTGTTGGAGCAGTACACTGAGTTAAGTGTTAGCTTTCTACAGAAACTGTTTAGTTTTTCGGTCTGAATCTTGCATCAATTCTCACTTTTTAGTGAAGAGTATCAGACTTCCTCTAATCTCAGTTCTTACGTTTTTCTGAATTTGCATGGAGGAATTCAACTGCCCGGTCTGTTCTTTGCCTAACAGCAATTGAAGTTAGTTTTGTGCAGCCATGAAAAAATGAATTGTTGCTGGGGAAAATAATCCAATTCCCTATCCAGAGCACTAGGCACAGGGTCAGAATCAAATGTGGTGTATGAAAACCTGTTTCTCCTCCCTCTGAATTTAAGACCTTGTTTCTGCTAAGTCCCTTCCTGTTTATCCGTTCGTTTGCTCCGTGAAGGTTGCATCACGTAACGTCGTCCAGTTCCTCCACCAGTACGAGCAGCGGCTCCGGGGCGGTGGCAGACGTGCAGCGAGGGAGGGGAAAGCAGCAGGCCCGCGTCTGGTCGCCTTTAGCAGAAGAGATGACAAACGTTGTCCGAGCCGGGTGTGATGGGGAAGCTCTGATAAGCGGTGGTGCTATTCCTGAACGGGCAGGATGCCCGGTTCTGTGGCTGCCAGGTTCAATTATTGGTATTTAGGTGTATCGGCA
Organism: Dromaius novaehollandiae; assembly: GCF_036370855.1. Lineage (NCBI taxonomy): Eukaryota > Metazoa > Chordata > Aves > Casuariiformes > Dromaiidae > Dromaius > Dromaius novaehollandiae. The sequence continues at coordinate 23,145,267 of NC_088112.1, read as the reverse complement.
GTGCAGATGGTTCTGCTTTCGCCATTAGGGATGATCGGTGCACCTGCATTTTTGTTGTGATAGCTCAGGAGCTGGAAGTATCTTTGCTTGGCTATGGGGATGGCGTTTGCTTTGCCTTTTTTCTTACTCCGTTTGTCCATTTCAAGGACTTCTAGGAAAAACCAACATTTTTCCTTAGTTATGTTTGTATTTACAGGGTTTTACTTTGCTCTCTGCTACCTTCAGAAACTTAAAGACAGAAAGAAACTGTTTCAGCTGTCACAGAGATAGAGCATTCTTGTTGCAACTGTACTTTTTCTGTATAATTTCTGGCACATACGGCAAGGTGAGATCCATGCTTTGGTGTGGAAGCTGGTGCTCTCGGGGCACTTCCAGTGGGAATAAGGGGTACAAGCCGCCTCGAGAAGTGTTACTGTGCGTCCTTAGGAAACCGGTCTGAATTCTCTCGTCTTAATAATAGGCTAGATTTTGCCTTGTAAGGGGCAGAGTCAAAGGTGAGAGACAGCTCGCTCCGGATGACTGCTGAGTGCTCTTGGCGTTCAGCGCCCAGGCGTCTGGGAAACGGGAGGGAGCTGTCGTCTCTCCTGAGCCGGCTGCGGCTCGCGGGGGTTTGAGGTGTGCCGCCAGCGCAGGCCCAGCCTCGGCCTGGGGAGGGCGAGGTCCTGGCGCACGCGGCGGCTGCCCTCCCGGCCTGCTAGCAAAGTCCGCGCTGGAGAAAGCTGAGAGCCGTCTTTCGGTTGTGCTGCCTGCCCCAAGAGCCCAAAGGGGTGGCGCGGCTGCAGCGCGTCGGGGATGCCGCTTGGGCTGCCGCCGGGGCTGGACGGCTCGGGGCACCTCGCCTGGCGCGCGGGGCTGCTGGCTGGGTCGGTGGCCACGCGGGGCTGGTGGCTGGTGCCTGGGTCGGCGGCCACGCGGGGCTGGTGGCTGGTGGCTGGGTCGGTGGCCACGCAGGGCTGGTGGCTGGTGGCTGGGTCGGTGGCCACGCGGGGCTGGTGGCTGGTGGCTGGGTCGGTGGCCACGCGGGGCTGGTGGCTGGTGGCTGGGTCGGTGGCCACGCGGGGCTGGTGGCTGGTGGCTGGGTCGGTGGCCACGCGGGGCTGGTGGCTGGTGGCTGGGTCGGTGGCCACGCAGGGCTGGTGGCTGGTGGCTGGGTCGGCGGCCACGCAGGGCTGGTGGCTGGTGGCTGGGTCGGCGGCCACGCAGGGCTGGTGGCTGGTGGCTGGGTCGGCGGCCACGCGGGGCTGGTGGCTGGTGGCTGGGTCGGTGGCCACGCAGGGCTGGTGGCTGGTGGCTGGGTCGGCGGCCACGCGGGGCTGGTGGCTGGTGGCTGGGTCGGTGGCCACGCGGGGCTGGTGGCTGGTGGCTGGGTCGGTGGCCACGCGGGGCTGGTGGCTGGTGGCTGGGTCGGTGGCCACGCAGGGCTGGTGGCTGGTGGCTGGGTCGGCGGCCACGCGGGGCTGGTGGCTGGTGGCTGGGTCGGTGGCCACGCAGGGCTGGTGGCTGGTGGCTGGGTCGGCGGCCACGCGGGGCTGGTGGCTGGTGGCTGGGTCGGTGGCCACGCGGGGCTGGTGGCTGGTGGCTGGGTCGGTGGCCACGCAGGGCTGGTGGCTGGTGGCTGGGTCGGCGGCCGCGCGGGGCTGGTGGCTGGTGGCTGGTGGCTGGGTCGGCGGCCGTGCAGGGTTGGTGGCTGGGTCGGCGGCCGTGCAGGGCTGGTGGCTGGGTCGGCGGCCACGCAGGGCTGGTGGCTGGTGGCTGGGTCGGCGGCCAGGGAGCCCTTCGCAGCCGTGTTCACAGCCTGGAGCCGCGCTGCTGCCGCACTCCTTAGCTGTCGCACAGCAGCTCCTTCCCTGGCGCGTTTGAAGCTCCCTTGCAGCGTGGATTGCACCGGGACTCCCACAGGTCCACGTCAGATGTTCTGTATAAATATTTCTCCCGTCTTTGAAAGTGCTGTTTTGTTGCACGCTGCTAAGAGCAGTTCCCACCTGTGAGCGTGTAGCGGGCTGCGTTTTGGGGGCCGGTGCAGGCCCTGCTGAAAGCCAGTCCGAGCAGGGACTGCGGCCTGAGCTGCACGCGATGCTCTCATCGGTTCGAGGTGGAGTTTTGTGAGCGAAACAGTGGCATCTCTAAACCTCTTAGTGCAGCACAGAGGTGCTCTGTATCTGTGAATGAGCTCTGTTAGGGTAAGCGTTGTTATGTTGGTGTCACAAGGGAAGTGTTACGCTACTGTAATTTTACAGCCAGATGCTGAAGTAGTTGTATGTATATTAAAAAAAAAAAAACAAACAAAGTGGAAATTCTAGGTTCAGACAAGGCCTGAGCTGGAGATCAGCTTTTACTGTCGGAAAAGTATATATTTTTGCACTAGTTTCCCAAGCTAAAATCTGACCTCATTTATGGTCTTCCAAAGTTATTGACTGGAGAGGGGGTTGAAACTGGTTTTAAATTCTCATAAGCGTGATACTGAGCTGCTGCTTAGGAGGAGGAGTTAACCTTCCCACTCTGCTGGGACGACTCTGAGTGCTCTGAACACGCACGGCCGGGGCTGTTCGGGCTTCGCCTTCGGTTCCCTGTGGGTGAGCCCAGGGCAGCCCTGCTGGGATTGTGCGGAAACGGTGGGTTTTACCGTGGTCAGATTTTTTGTTGATTATGGCCCAGGAATAAATGGTACTGTTTGGGTTAACACATCAGGGCGTAGAGCTCAGATGAAGCATCCTTGGGCCAATCTGCCCTTTTCAGTGTTGCTTATTAGCAACCCCGTCCATAAGTGAGGGCCAAGAGCTAGGAAGATCCCTGGACGCGGAGTTCAGTATGGTAAACGGGCATGACCATTGAGCAGGAGGCAATTTGTTGAGGTTTGAATTCTCTGCTAAGTTTTAATTAAAATGCAACTGAAGGATGGATCTAGACCAGCGCTGCCTGGCTAAGCGGTCATTAGAGTTGCATGCTGTTTGCTTAAACTGCTGATGAAGGGTATTGCCTCGGCTTTCTCCTGAAGCTTTGTTTCCAGGCTTTGAAGCTGTGTATTTTGACTTTTTTTGTTTTTGAATAGATACTACCTGTTTGCTGGAGACAAAGTGATTTTTTCTTCACGTGAGCTGGTGTTCTCTCTCATCCAGACCTTCCGTGTCTGAGCAGCGCTGGTCCTGCTGCTCGGGCTGTGTCACCCGGTAACAGCAGGGGCCTTGAGCAGCTGGGAAGAAGCAGAAGCTACCCAGGGTGCCGTTACTGGGCAGCACGCGTATTCCCCCCCGTTAGGGTCCGTTTGGACTAACGAAGGCTTTTGGGAGAGTACGCAGCTCTTCCGTGAAATCAGTAAAGCTGTGACACTTTATGAAGTCCTCCTGTTTTATTCCAGCACAGGAAAGCTTGCTGGGGAATATTATTAGCTGCAAGTTAAGGAGCAGTGGCAAGTCATAGGGCAAAAATAGAAAAGCTGGAGAAAACTCAAGACTGAAGTTCTGCCCAGCAGTTCAGCCCAGCATGTCAGGCTTCAGGAAACCTCCGCGGGGTGGTGGGGGCCTTTGCCGAACCCCCCTCCAGCGCTGAGGTTCCTGCTGGCTTCGCTCCACGGCGTCAGCCGGAGGGCTCGGCTTCGCGCCCGGTCCCTGCTTTCAGGCTGAGCAGGGAACACACGCCTGTGTCTGCTGTCGGCGTTGCCCTGGGTGCATTCCCGAGGGCACCCGGGCGGTGGTGGTGTTCGGTCGCGCTCGGTGGCCTGTTTGCCCTTTGCCGGTGGAAGCAATGGCAGCGATGCCGCCTTGAGATGGTGAGGCGAGCGGAGGGTTGCGGTTCTGCACAGAGCGGGGAGGTGATGCCCTCTTAGGGTGTCTGCACACACAGATAGGAGTTGGGATCGCTGATTTCTAGAAATCTGGAGTGTTTTAGGATTTTTTTTTTTGAGGTTTTAGACGCACTGCCCATTTTGAAATCATTCCTTTTGCACTTCATCTCTAAATAATTACCTCTTTACAACACCTGACTAACGTTTCCTCTTCCGCATTTGTCCCGTCCTGCCTTAACTGTCTGGGCTCGCACGCTGAAAGCCTTCCCTGTAGGGAGACTTAGGTGGGACTGAGCTTTTGCTAGTGCGCTGGGGGTTAGTAGTTAAGCTCATTTAATAACGCACACAGCTCGGACGGCGTGGAGCGCGGGCGAGGGCCGGGCAGGCGGCTGCAGCCGGCACCACCCCTGCTGGGAGCTGCTCTCGGGCAGGTGCTGCGGGCAGCAGCGCTGCAGCGACTCGTCGGCGTCGCTTTCGGGTGCAGTGGCAGCACTCGTGTGCCCTGTGCAAGGAGGGCAGGTCAAACAGGTCACTGCAGTCCTCTCATTACCGATGAGCTCTCCTCCCGCGTTGTTTCGGCATCAACAGCTCGGGCATCCTGCGAGCGAGCGAGCCCGTCTGCCCGCAGCGATGACGAGGGACGTGCTGCCTCGGGGACCCCCCCGCTCCTGGAGCCATCCCGGCTGGCCTTAGCGTGGCAGGAGCCTGCGGTCACTGACGCGCCGAGGGCTCTGCGGGCGCCGCAAGCGTCTGCCTGCGTACCGGGGTTTGGATCAGCTTCTGCAGCATCTCACTGCTCCCTCCCTCTTTCTTCATTTTTGCCAGCAGTCGCCCTGTAGTGATTCGTTATGGATAAGTGTGGGGTGCCGGGGTGACAGTGTGGGGTGCACGAGGGACAGCGGTGGGCTGAGCGCGTTTGCTCCAGCCAGCCCTGTGCCATCCCGCATTCCCCCGTGTGCTCTTGAGGATTATTTTGTCAAAAATACTTTTAATTGCAGGTGTCCCATCCTGTCATCACAGGTTTTGCAAACGATGTCTCTCCTCCCCTTGTCCGTGTTGGGAGGTTGCCCCCGTCCCACTCTGGCTCTGGTTAGAAAGCCGCGTGACCGTGGGTCTGCTGGGTGCCTAGTGCCAAGGCTTCCTGCAATCTGTGTCATCGGACCAGCTCTAATAACAGGAGAGGGGAGGGTGAAGAGCGCATTTCCAAGGCTCTAGAGATGCTTCCATTATGTGGCTATATTTCACTCGACTGCAGATCAGTTCAGCTGTAGCTTCCCCGTGTTGCTTTGTCGTCCGTATTTAGCCAGTGCTTAAATCAGCACAAAGGTGCCCTCTGTCCTCCCTCCCGTTGTGAAAAGGCCGTGTTTAGACCGCAGGGTTGCACAGCTAGGACTGCTTTGGAGCAGGAGAGAGAAAAAGCAGCTGGCTGGGAAACCCTGTTCTTGACAGAGCGGATCCGTTGTCTCTTTTTGTGGCTTGCTTCAAAAGGAGTTATTTTAAGTGGGTTTGGGGGAGGACAGGATGAGCTGACCTCCCGATAAGGAAAGTCGGGGAAAAGGTGTCCGCTTGTTCTCCTCCTGTATTATACCGCTGACTATTCGATAGCAATCTAACAAATTCCATGCTGTACTTCAAATGATTTTCTAATGTTGATTATAAAAGAAAAACAGACTGCCATAAGCTGATCTTGCTATATTTGGGAAATTAATGCTTTATCAGCTTTTTAAAAGCCATATGGTGGATTTATTCACAATCAGCGGTTCAATTCAAATGCAAGTTCATGGCGTTTAGTAATAAATTTTCCAGTATGCAGCTCAGCACTCTGCTTTTTCTCCTTTTCCAGCGTGTGATTTGAGAGCGGTCAGCTGCTGCGGTTGCAGGCCACCTCTTGTGGTGGCAATGCATTTTCGGCAGTGTAATCTACCGCTTGCATTAGTGAGTCCTTACAAACGCCTGCATATTTCATCTTCAGCTTTTGTCACTACGCAGATTTATTTTTAGCATCGCTGGCGGCTTTTTTCCTTTCTGCACAGCGTACTAGCGATGTGGCTTCTTGGCTCAGTTTCCGCTGGAAATGGGGCTTGTCGGATCACGCGCTGTGCGTGAGGATGTGTCGCAGCGGCCATCGGACCTGCTCGCCGTGAAACCTTCCGGCCCCTGCTCCTGCTCCGTCGGATTTGGCCGAGAGCAGGAGGTCCGGGGATGCCAGCTCTGTGGAAACGCCGGAGGAGGGAGATGGTCCCAGGGCCCTCCGCGGGGAGAGGGTGGTCTCGGCCCTGAGGCGATGCGAGGGAGGGTGCTCAGCTCCTCTCGGCAGCACTCGCTGCTCACACGACTCAGCCTTCATCAGTTTACGCATTTAGGACCTGCTCCTGAATATCTGAGCTCAGCAGAATCCAGCCTGCTTTTCTCACTGGATTAACTGTGTTGGGGCTGATTTCAGCCACAGATCTTTCCCCTGTGCCTCTTCTAGCTACTCTGCCTACCTATGTAATGACAGCACTTAGCGCTAAATGGCTTCAAAAAGATCTTTAAAGCGTTAACTAGCTAATCTGCACAACATCTTTGTGAAGTAGCTATGCATTATTTAGGAAACTGGAGAAGCGAACTGAAAAGGGACTTCAAATGGGGCTTAGAACTGGGGTATTGGTGACCTTGGTCTAGACATGCTTCATACTTAAGTTCCGATCTGCTCCATCACCCTATTTTGTTTGCTCCTTTTGTTGCCTTAGCCTGGAGTGGAGTATTTTTCATGACAGGGTTATAAGGTGCTGTAAAACCCCAGGTTCCTAAAGCGTGAGTGAGGGACTTGCCAGTCCCAGTTCTCCGTGTCGCTGGTCAGAGGATGCAAGAAAGCCTGTAAGCCGGGCAGTGCGACTGCTGGGACTCTTCATGGGCTCAAAGGCTCCTCACGCTGTCTCCTGGCACACCGTCCGCCCCGAAACGCAGCGTGCTGCCGGGCCTTCCGCGGCGGCAACGGGGACTCGCCCGCGGTGCAGGGACACGCGTTTCTGCCTGAGGCACATCCATGATTTCCGAGACTGCGTATGCAAGAAAGGCAGATCAGCTCCACGTCCGGCCGTCGATACGCGTTGGCTGGCGCGCAGTCTCTGTGCCCGCCCCGCTGCGTTCGTCGCCCGGCACTGGCAGGCACTCCTCGGCGGCGAGCCGTGTCCCCTGCGCAGGGAACGCTGCAGCGGCAGAGCAGGGGCCCGAAGACCTGCCCGGGACGAGCTGCCGAGGAGCGCCTTGCTGTTGCGGGGAGCTGCAGCGGCTGCCGTGCCCCCCGGTCTGCCGTGCCCCCCGGTCTGCCGTGCCCCCCCGTCTGCCGTCTGCGCCTGCGGCTGGACGGGGCACGTGCGCGGGGCAGGAGGGGGGAGGCTGGGCATGGCCCCGCCGCGGAGCCCCTGTTCCCCGGGGGAGCCTGGCGCACGGCGAGTAACCAGACGCCTCTGCTTGCTCTCCCTTGGGCACGGTGCGAGCTGCTTTCTGGCAGCTGACATCCCAGCAAGTGCTGCACGTACGGAGGCTGGAGTCAGCATAAACCCGTGCTGCCGTATACCGCTTTCCCAAAGGAGAACATATCCGGCTGTTTGGATCATTTATTTAAAAACGTTTGGTAGTCAGCATATTACCAATCACAGACAAACCTCTGCTTTCCTCTAGAAATTGGTGGAAATGGTGGGAAAGCCACGGGAACAGTCAAGAAAAGGGTAGGAGAACAGTTCGCCACCACTTTGTTGCATTCGTCTGGCAGCGTTAGCACGATGCCAGGTTCAGATTTGTTGGGGCGTTTCCAGCTCCGCGCCTGCAGCAGCCCAGCCGAGATCGCAGCTGAGTCCTCGGAGCCTCGGTCGGAGTCCTGCCGAGCTGCGCACGCTTGGGCTGCCCTGCTGGCCTTTCCCAGGCATGGCTCTCGTCCCTTAAGCCACAACGACATGCAGCTCCAGCCTAAGTTTAGCGGGGAAATGAAGTATGTGCTGGACCATGCTGCAGTGATTAGTCTGCTGGAAACAAAACCATTTCCTCATCCGTGAGCCTGAGTTTAATCTTCAAATCGCACAGCTGGCTGGGAGCACAAGCTAGAGGGATCGTCTGGGCAGCTGCAGGAATTGCAGTAGATGTGACGTGGTCCGTTTTCAGGAAAGCGTTGCTGCCTGGTACAGGTATTACGCTGGATGTTGTTCCTGCTGTGAGTGTCTCCCCGTGAGAAACTTGATAGAACTCCACGAAATCACCACCCAGGAGCTGCTATAAAACAGCCACAAGGTGAAAACAATTTTGCCTCCCCTGTGCTGCACCGGAGCTGTTCCTCTGGAGGCAGGCAGCCTCTGCTGTTTGCCCCTCAGTGAAGGTGTGAGCACGTGTTTCGCATGTGCCCAAAGAGAAAAAATCGGCTTTCCAGGAGCGTGTGCGCTAAGCACCTGGGGTTCAGCTGGGGAGGGGCGGGGTGAGGCAAGCGCCGGGCTCCGCAGGCGTCCGGTGGAAGGTGCCGCGGACGAGGTAATTGCTGTTAATCAGTGTGCCGTTATTTTAAATGTTGAGAGACAATCTTGGGTTTCTGAGGAGTTTCTTGATTTTAAATAATTTCTTTTCCTCTTCTTTCGACCAGCTGCAAATTCTCTCTGGAGTTCTTCTAGCAATTAATGTAATCAGTCTATTTTCTTCTTCTTTCTCCTGCTTGGGGACACCATTGCCATGGTTACCGGGGTACCTGTTCTGTGGACTCTGTGCCGCGGTGATTTAGCTACCGAAACATCTTGGGGGTTTTTGTCTGTAAGTAGAAACCGGTCAATACCATGGTGTTGTTAAACTAGTGGCTGCCTAAGCAGTGTTTATACCGTAAGATTTGAGCTGCAGTTTATTTTTATTGAGAGCTATGAAAGCTGCAGTGGCTTTGGGCTGTCCCTGACCCTTGATACCGGCAGTGCACGGCAGCGCTGTGATCCGAGACGTGTCCGCTCCGAAGGAGGGCTGAGCGCGGCGTGCCGCAGCGGCAGGCGATGGGCTCCGGCGTCCTCGGCCCGGCGCTGTGTTTCGTGCCTCCCTGCCCAGGGGAGCCGCGACGCGCTGTGCGCGAGCCGATGCCGGGGCTTGGCGTAGCGTCTGCTAGGGCCGGACGCGATCCAGTCCGTTGAAGCAGGGTGAGTGGGACCGGGCGTTGCTGAGTCTTATTGAGTGAACGGTGTGTTTTGTAAGGATTTTTCTACCTTCTGTAGCATTCCCAAAGTGACTTGAAGTAGCACAACCCTTGCATGGCACTGCAAATGCCCCCCAAATCGCTCGTGCAGTGCAGTGAGCACGGGGTCCTCGGCCACCCTGGGACGGTGGTCTCGGACGTGCTGCGAACAGGAACCAAGCACTCTGCGGTGGAGCTGGAAATAGGACCCGACCTTCTTGATTTCTTGTCTTTATTGACCTTCTTATCTCCACGACAAATGGGGTGGATATTTTTTGTTTCTTTTTTTACAGAAAAAGAATTGGAATAAGTGCAAGCTAGAAGATACGACTTGGAGCACGTCCAGGTTCAGTGCTGAGCAGACTCTGGGGGTGCATGCGCTCTGTCCCTGCTCTGTCTGCTCTTCCCCGTGCCAAGCAACTTCTATTTAGGAAGCTGTGAATTGCCTTTTTCCCGTAGGTTCTTTCACAAAGCACCTGGAAATTCGCTTACTGTTAGCTCCCGTTCTGGTAATACCCTGAAATAATAATGCACACCTTAGAAGTGAATGGAGTTTTTACCCAAATAAATAAACACCTCCTCATCTTCCTAATCAAAGGCCTGGATTCTCCCCGAGTTTTGAATATCAAAGGTACCATGAAGTACTTGGCGGTGCTGTGTTATTTGATGAGCGCTTTGAAGCGTTCCTCGGCTGGTTATTAGAGTTTGCTTATTTCTCAGGCCTCTTATTAGATATAATGTTAACAAGCGCTGAAGGGAAAATGAGGTCCCGGGTGCTTTGGCGTGTTCTCAGCACGGAAGGTCGGCTACATAGCAATGAGCCAGAAAGCAGCACGCTCCAACAGAGGTTTCCTCGTTTCTCCTGTTGACTTCTGGGGCTGCTCGGGGGAAGGACGCGCCGTGCGTGGGTTCACGTGCGCAGGGGGACGCCGTGACTTTCTACCCCCCTGAGCCAGCAGAGGTGGGTGGCGGGGCCGTGGGTCCCTGTGGGTCCCTGGGGACGACGCTTGGGCAGGGGCCGTCAGTCAGCTCCAGCTGCAAGGTCCCAGGCGGCTGTAATCCCCTCTGCTTCCATGACTGCTTGTTTTTCTGTAGTATCGTGGCTGCACTTGACCTATTTTTTCGGTACGAGATCCCAGAGACAGCAGATGCTGGTTTCTCCTTCTCTTGAGGAGATTTGTAGAAATATTCCTCATCTCATAGATCAGCTGTGTAATATAAGCCCAGAGTAAAATTGCCAATGCTTGCCCGTAAAAACACCTTCGATACGCCTTCCTTCTGCACTCGAAATCTGCCCCTCGCTTGGGGACTAAGGACGTTGGCTGAGACTGTGAAATCAGGTGGACTTTGGCATTTCGATGGCGTTAGAAATCTGGCTTTAAACACAGGCGCTGTCTACGAAGGAAGGATTTTGCTTCTGCATGGCACGGATGTTACGGGTTTTATGCCTTGCACTAGACTAGATTAGATTACAGCCTGCTCTGAAACCAGGGCAGTTTTTGTTGTCTTCCCCTTGGCAGACTGTCGCGCAGAGGTTCCCGGAAAGGCTCCCGCTATAAGCAGCGCTGCTGGGGCTGGACGGGGACGAGTGGGCGGCGCTGAGCAGGGCTTGCGTTAGAGCCCGGGAGAGGGTGGGGTGTGCTCCGTCGGGTGCAAAGGGGCGTTTTTCATGGCGTTTTCGGGGGGTCAGGGGACGTGCTGGCCTGCGGGATGGTGTCTCGGTCGCAGGCAGAGCTCACCTTGCAGCTGTGCTGTGTTCACCGCTCCTTCTCCCAGCCGCGCGCAGACGCATGTGCGCAGACACGTGTGCCCACCCCGCCAGTGCGAGCCCACGCTGGCGTTACTCCTCTTCAGTCTGGTTTCTTAGTAACGTGCCTGAAGTGGAAATTTCACAACAAAACAAAGTGGCCGTTAACAGATTCAAAAGCAGGGGCTGATAAGAGGCTTCCCTCTTATTTTTGCCGTGATTCCGCCTTTAAATTCCGCATTTCTCCCCGGAATTGAAAGAGCAAGCGATTCGGAAGCAGATGGCAACTAAAACACCGCCTAAGCTATGAAGAATCATCATCAAGGGGCATTTTTGACCTGCTTCCTTGTAGTAAAAAGGTGTTATTCCATTGAAAAAGTCTGATTGCCTTGACTGTTTAATTTGACAGCAGCTTAGACTTCTTTACATCCGAACTGCTAGCCAGAAGTCTTGGGCAACAGAATAACTGGAGAAGAAAACAAACAATTCAGTTGTAAAAACAGGATACCCCCCTGGCCAGGCTGCCCTAAAAGTCTTATCTTTTCCCTTTTGTGCTGACTTTGTAGCTTTCCAAGGGTAGCCGTCCTGGAGAGGAAAGGCGTCGCGGGTCGTCACTGCTTGACATGGCTCTCCGCGCTGTCTGCTCTTAAAGCCGTAACGTTCACGCTGATGGAATTTCACCTCTGTAAGACTGTAAGACTCTTTTCCTGGTCAGAAATGGCAAGGTGGAGTAGGAAGGCTGAAGGCGATGAAGTGCGGGAAGTGCTGGGACAGGCTTTGGGGAGAGGGAGACCTGCGGTGCTGGTGTTTCCTTCGTGTTGGTTTTGGGGAGGAGCTGGGCCCGTGCTTGCGTCTCGGGACGTCCCTCTGCAGCAATACTGGTCCGGCTCACTGAGTCGCTAACGCGTGTGAGCTCAGTTGATCATGTAAAACACACTACCCAAACGCATTGTTTAGATTAGCACAATTACTTGTTTTAAGTGCGTGATCACGGTAAGCGTGCGTGTGAGCTGGGGCACAATTTCACGTTTTGCCTGAAGAACGGAGGGTTGGATGTTTTGATGCCTCAGGACCAGACTGAATGTCCAGGCAAAATACGGATGTTTTGATGATAAATGTTCGTGCTGATGAATCGATTACTCTCCATGCAAGAATGTTTTCTGCTTTAAATGTGCACAAAACATTCAAAAACATGACAAGAATAAAATCAATTTTGTTTAATAAATTGAATTAAACTAACTGGATTTCCACAAGGACAAGGGCAATTGGATTTAGTGTTATTTTGCAGGTTGTTCCAGTGTCATCTTGGTGAGGATAGTAGTCCGTTTTAGGAAAAAAGAAATTGAAGGACAACAAAATGCTAATGCTCTCATCATCGCGTTTCGGTGTAGACCCTATATAGCTAATGTCATACTGACCTCACTGCTCGTGTTATTGCTATATGCAATGCAGAAGGGTTTGAGAGTGGCAGATACGTGTGTGAGCACATGCGTACGCGCGTTCACGTGAGCCTACGCGGTGGGTAGGTTGTCGTTTGATTCATGGTTTAGTTTGGGCATTAGATTTCCTTCCCTGAGGCGTTTTATAATCTGTTTAACAGAACACAGTCATTTGTCTTGTTTGCTGACTGCTTAACAGATGGATTTGTGGTGTTGATAATTACTCTATGAACGTTAATAAGACGTGATATCTTTTATTAATTAAATTTTCCAGGTTTGTTTTTCCAAATGACATGAGGTAGGTTATATATAAATATTAGTGATACACGAATGCTAGTTTTACAATATTAGCGTTTTGAGAAGTCGTGTAAACTTTTAGGCTCTGCAAGGTGTTGTGTTTTTTTTTTTTTTTTGGCCTAAGATATTCTTCATAGTTACTCTCTAGTAGCACAGCTTGTTTTTATGCTTTGCTAGAGGTTGGTGGTCTTGGTGGTGGTGGTGTTGAGGACATAAACTTGGCCAATGTCCTGAACGCTTTGTGAGTTTGTCATGGCCACGTGATGTTCTCCCGTCTCGTTTGTAGTCTTACGTTTACATCCCGTCTCTCATTCTGGAGCATTCCAGGAGTGGAAACCAGGTGTAAACGGGTGCGAAGCCCAGGCACCACGCGGAGAAACCGCAGAGCACCGGGGGCTTCATGTCCGCCGGCGAGACCTCGGTCGCGCGTGAACCTCACGCCAGGACTCTGCAGGGATGGATTTCACTGTGCATTGTGCAAAAATGGTCCCTTCGATTACCGGCACGCCTGGCTCCGTACTGAATGATATACAGTATACGGGAACAGCAGTCAGACTAAACGTCACCCTTCCCCAACTGGTATTTTTGTTGGGAGCACCTGCAAGTCCTGGGGAGGAAGAGCCGCAGAGCCAGAAGTGGGTCGGGCAGGAGCAGGTGACCCCGGATCTGAGCGCTGAATTTCTGCCATTCGGGGGGGAAGAATGAAATCAAAATAACGTGCAGATGAACAGCAGAGCCTAACTACTACAGCAGAGCAGAACTACCGTGCCAACCTGGATTTTCCGTAGGAGCACTCGAAGGTTAAATTTTCTGGCTCTGTTATTTGCCATTCCCTATTTGTGACTCGGAGTCATGGGAAGAAGCATGGGAAGAAACGGCCTGGGAAGATGCCGTTTGAATTTGGGACTACATGCACTTAAGAAATGTTGAGCAGGAAGAGCAAAGCATTTCTTGATCTTCCATTAATGCTTAGGCCTTTTGGGCATATGCACAATTAAAGCTAAAAGGTTCTCTTCTTAAAGGGTTCAGTTTTATAGGAGATGATGATGATATGCAAAGGTTGGCGTGAGGCGACGTGCACGTCGTGTGGCTTCACCCCGTGAACGTACAGTGTTAGTACAGCTGCTTCCCCATCGAGTGCGTGCCGTCGCGGCCCTTCACTCACCGGTACCTGGCAGGAAGCGCACGTGCCTGCCGAACGCCGCGGCTCTGCGTTCTCTGGCACCTCGGTCGTTCCCGCAGACCGTGACGGCCGGGCTGTGGCACAGAGGCGGATGAATCAGGATACGTTGTGATGGGTTGCTGTGACGTTTCCAAACCAAAGTAGTCTCGTGCTTAAAATACGTACGACAATAAGCAAAGCGTGAGGGAGGCGGGGCCGGCTTTCCGGCGCTGGACTCTGAATTTTCAACCTTACTGCATTTGTTTATACATTGCCAACAGCCTTCGCATCTCGGTGTGCTGGCGGCTGTGGGAAGAAGTGCCGTCAGCAGACAGGAGCACGGTGCGTGTTTGCTGTTCTCTTGGAAAGTGTCACTGAAAGTTTGCAGAGCCCTCTGAATTTTGAAATAATTAAGAAGTAGGTAACTACTTGAAGACTACTACAGCAAGCTGTCTGGGTTGTCCAGCTTTCCGCCCTGCAGCCAATTGGTTTATTTTGCCCTATCCTTTTTCTGACGCTCATTACACCGAAACCAGCAGCTGTGCTAAGCCGTCCACCGCCTGGATTTTTACACAGCCGAAACTGCCCGCAGACCCGAGCGCTCAGATCAGAGCTCCTGGACTGGGTAAGGACGATACCAAAGGTGGCAATAGCGCGTGTGGGGCACAGCTAGACTGCAACGCGAAGAGCAGATTTAAACCTCTCTCAGAGCTCGGGGCTGGCTCTGGCCGCGCACCGGCTTGGCACGCGGCTCGTCCCGCTCGCTTCGGTGAAGGTGCTCCTCACCGGTCCCACGCGTAAATACAGGGTCGCTCTGTTCTATCGCTGCTGTAACGTTCACAGTCTTCTGAATGGAGCTCAAATAAAAGTGGTGTGTGATCCTGCGTAACTACGCAGCTGCTGTTTGCTTTGTCCGTGAGGGCAGTCCTGGAGAATGCCCCGTTCTCCTCGGTGTTCTCGTGAAGTGGATCCGGAGGGAGCTATTAGACATCAACGTGTGCTCGGTACCTGCAAGAGGTTTTTTCCTGGCAACTCAGTTTGCTGCAGAATGCGAAGGTTTGTGAGTTAAAACGTATATTATTGGGAAAACTGCACTGCAAGTAAGAAAGCTCCGTGATTTATAATACGGAATATATTCGTAATACATGCCATTGTGGTGACTCTTAATGGTATTCAGTAACACATTTTAATAAAGATGGCAAAGCTGGATCCAAGCATTCTCCCCACGTTCCCTGCTAGCTGATATTTGAGGACAAGCAGAATATTTTTTTGAAGTAATAGTCTAGTGCTAAGTTTTGCAATGTGGTAGAATTTCCTCTGCTCTCATGTTATAAGATGCAGGCATCTCCAGTTTAATTTATACCAGTATTTCCTTACTTTTTGATGTAGGCCATGGCCAAATTAAATGAAAGCAGTGCAGTGCTTGTGGTTTACGATCCACAGTTCAAAACTACATGGATGTTTTGGTGTCTCATCTTAGCATACATGCTTTCAAATAAAAGCCAGCTTTGAAAGGCCGCATGAAATCTTGCATATCCAATGCTGACTTAACGGAATATATGCTAAACGGCCATTTTAAGAAGTGGTATCTCTTGCCAGGATATACTGGGAGACATCCCAGTGCTCTGTGTAAATACGCTGTGTGGCAAACTTAACTTTTTCTGCTCCTAAGCTGGTCCCAGTTTCTCCTTTTGTTCCTTCTTCTGATGTCCCAGCTGATGGCTAAGCAGTTTTGAGACTATCGGTCGTTCGAGAGCTTTCGGGTTTCTCTGTTACCGAGGTGTGTGAGTGTCACCTCTGCTCCCGGGAATTGCTTTCCCCTTTGGTTTGAAGACTGAAGTTTCTTAAGCAGGAGAGCCGTGAATGACAAATAAGAAACGCTCCTGTGCCGCCGGTTTGCATGCAAATACGCACCAGCAGCAGCCGGTTTCCAATACTGCTGTGAAAAACCAAGCCCATATATAACGGGTTTTGTGAGCAGCGGATGAAAAGCGGTACGCACGTGGCTGACACGTGCAACCACTCGGAAGGTAAGTAGATGATCTGGAGTATAATTTTACAGTATTTGTTCTGCTCAAATGCACATGCAAATTCACATGTTCTCCCCCTATGTTATGACCTAATCTAATATAATACATTTGGGGAATTTCGTCACTCTGTGATATAGTGGAATTAACACGGTGATTTTCTTCACCAAGTGAAAATAAATCAGCAGGGAAAACCGAGAAATAAAATGTTGCCTTTATAACCTTACTGGTTATCTGCTGGACGGTGTTCCGGTGTCGTCCTGCCGCCTCTTCATCCCTTGGATCGCGGTCCCCGGCAGCGGGCCGTGCGCGCTGTGGGGCAGGAGCCGGGGTCTGTGCGCTGCAGCGTGCCGCGCGCGCCGGCTCTGCGCTCTCTGTGGGGTGCTCCTGGTCCCCAGGAGACCTGCCGCGTTTGTGTCTCACAGTGGTTTCCAGGCCTGGACACCAAACCTACCTAAATCAGGTTTTGACACCCCACTGTCATGTGCTGGTGGAGTTTATTAGCAAAATAAAATAAAATAACAAAAACAGAAGACGGTGCTTGTAGTACCCCTCAGAATAACTGTTTTCAAGCAAAAACTTACTCCTTAGCATAAGCTATGCTCAATTAGCTCTACTACAGTGACGCTATAACATGTGGCCTTAATCTTTGCAAACAGCAAATCCTATTTACCATATAAGCATTTAAGCTAATTACGTCTCTGATGTAAGGAACATGTGACAGTTCCCGCTGTATCCTTTAAAGGATGTGGGAGGACTGGTCCTCACGATGCGTTCCCCATCTCTTTCCTTTGTGTTGGGTGTCGGGTGTGTTCTGCAGCGTGTTTGGTGGTGAGGACACAGAGCACTGCTGGGTGATGTCCCTGCGGTGGAGGAGGAGACGGTGCACGACGCGGGTTCCTGCAAGCGCGTTCCTCGCGTTGCAGCGTCACGGTGGCGGTGGCGGTTGCGTTGTGAGGAATGGTTTGATAAGAAAAAGAAAGTTTGACTTTAGAAAAGGTCGAAATTACGCTCCTGTGTTGGTGACGTAAGTAGGAGCGATATTCTCAGACGAGAAGGCTGTAGGAAGGTTTAGACGGCTTCTGCAGAGCTGCAGAAGTGCCGGGAGGTGGAAGGCCTCATTCTCCCTGGGGACGCGCTCCCTGCCCGCAGCCGCGGTCGGTGCCTGGGGTGACGGAGCCGATAGCGGCATCGTGGCCCTGGGGCCGGTTCCCTGGTACGGAGGGATGGAGGCAGGCAGCAACGGGACCACGCGCTGCCTCCGGTTGCCTGGTGTAACCCAAGACCGGTGGAAGTGCCGGGGCGGATACCCCGCTAAGGCAGGGTGCTGGACCCACCTCCGAAGTGCCCTGGTAGAGGAGCGGAGCCCTGCCTCCCTCACAAGGGACTTGCTTCTTCACCAAGCTTTGGCTAAGAACAGCAGCGGGGAAGCACGGGCTGGCGGTAGGGCACCGGCCGGGGCTGTCCCGAAGAGTAAACGGGGCAAAGGAGGCTGTTGTCAGACCTTGGCGTAAGATGCCCCGTAGTGGAAGAGTGAGGAGGAGGAAAGGCCTGCCAAAACGCCGCAGGACCTGGTCGGTCTAATTGAAAACAGGAGAGAAATCACTCTGAGAGCAGGTATTCCCCGAGCCGGGGCAGTGTGCGTGACTGGCTGGTTATTTGTGCAACGTTGCTCGTGTACAGCGTGTACCGGCAGCGGAAATAACACGGAGCAGGGCGAGAGCAAAGTGGGTCAGTTTGTCACACGACCTTTGGAGGCAGAAGTCGTTGCCTGCTTTGCATTCAGTGAGCCCGTTCTTTTCTTTCCTGCCCCGAAGTCCTGACCCTGGTGCCCCCGGTCCTGGGAGGAGATCCCGGAGCTGCAGCGGGCACGGAGCAGCCCTGGTGCCCCCGGTCCTGGGAGGAGATCCCGGAGCTGCAGCGGGCGCGGAGCAGCCCTGGTGCCCCCGGTCCTGGGAGGAGATCCCGGAGCTGCAGCGGGCGCAGAGCAGCCCTGGTGCCCCCGGTCCTGGGAGGAGATCCCGGAGCTGCAGCGGGCGCAGAGCAGCCCTGGTGCCCCCGGTCCTGGGAGGAGATCCCGGAGCTGCAGCGGGCGCGGAGCAGCCCTGGTGCCCCCGGTCCTGGGAGGAGATCCCGGAGCTCCCCTGCCTGGCAGGGACGGAGCCGGCGAGGGGTGGTGTGGTCCGTCGCGCGCAAGGGCCCATCAGAGGCCACGAAACCCGTGGTGGTCACTGCCGCGACTGTCACCGCTGGTGCAGTTCAGACGGAGAGTGAAGTTCGCACAAACCCAGTTATGGCAGAACAAATCCCCGAGCAGACGGAGCCGCGTGGAGCGGTGGGAGAGGAGCCAGGTCGCGTGACGTCCCGTTCGTCGGCCGCGAGCGCCCAGGCGGCACCTCGAGCCGTGACCCCCGCGGTGGCCCTGCGGCTTTTTCAGGGAACAGGAGCTGCTTTGGTTAAATGCAGATAATTAAAATGCAGAAAGGGCTATCAGGAGGGTATTAAGTGGAAATATTATGTATGTGGCATGAGCAAAATTAATCAATAGCAATAATTCTTGCAAGTTTAGAAGAAATTTCCTTATCTCATAATACATTTAACAGTTTAAAAAATGAAGCTAGCATTCTAACCCAGACCTGTAATTAGGAAAATGGATTTAGTGCTCATGGATACGAAGGTAGAAATAAATTAGCCGAAGGAAGTTTTTTATGCAAGTTTTGTGCTGAGACTCAAATCAGAGGTTTGATTCAATTATCATTAATACCCTGCTTTGGTCCCCCAGAAACCGGTGCAGAGGCTCTTAGGCCTGTCTAATTGGAGCAGAAGCCAGCGGAGTGGAAAGTGCTCTGGCTCCTCAGGATATGTCAAAGTACATAACGTGGCAGACGCCTGGGGTTTGGAGAACAGCGACAGCTACAAGCTGACCTTTGGTGAATTTAATCTGCAAATGGATTCCTGCTTAGGACAGCTAATGCTTTTAGTTACTGTGAAGGCTTGTTCCTGGGTTTTAAAAAGCTGAGAATAAATGGATTTCTGAAGCAGCTCCTATGCAAAATGCATGACAAACAGGTGGCTGGGGGAGGTGTCTAGGTGATGGGGTGCACTGAGAAACTTTGCAGGACTTACGGATACATCGTTATAATTCGCGGAAAATGGGGAGAATAATTTTTCTGGTTAATAAAGGAGAGAGGTGTTGGCGCTCGTTAAAGTGGAAATACCCCGAAGACAGAAGCCTGCTGGAGAGAAGGGGAGGGAGCGGGTTGGTTTGTGCTTGTGTCATAGACAATATTCATAAGCTTTCCAGGGACTTCTGATGGCTGGGCTCTGCCTTTCGACCGAAGCTTGCCGTTTCCAACCCGGGTATTAGAAATCTGTCTGTCTTCTTCTGTTTCGGGTTGGGGTTGTCTAGGGTGGGTTGCCCCGTCCCCGGGGCAGAGCGCGGTCCCTGCACAGGCGCACGCTTGCAGGCCAGCGCGCGTGGCAGAAGCGGTCGGATTCCCGGCACGCCCTTCTCTTCTGCGAGCTCTTTTCCTCGGGGCTTTGGCTGCGGGAGGTGCCTGTGGCCCCCCCTTCCTGGCGCGGGGGTCTGTCGGCCTGCCCAAGGTGGGGCCGGTCCCCGTGGCCGCGCAGCAGCGCGAGGGGTGACCCGCGGCACCGGGGTGGCTTAACACGCGGTGCTGCTGCCACGGCTCCTCCCAGCCCCGAGGAGAGTCTGCGTGAAACCGCGGCCGGGTCTCGGGCCTGTCGCGGCGAGGCGGGTCCGCACGAAGCTGTGGCCGCGTCCTCGGAGGCGCAGCGCTGCACCGCCTGCGTCACCCGCCGCGTGACGGCGCGGCACAAGTGCTCCCGCGGAAGCAGGCGGCCGAGAGCCGGGGAGCTCACCCTGCTCGGCAGGTCAGGGCGCGCGGCGGTGCCCGAGGAGCCCGTGCAGCCTCTGCAGGACAACGCGGGCTATAGAGTCTTGCACCTTGCCAATGAGATTTTAATTACGATGCGGTAGTTAGGGGAGGAAACGGAGCTGCAGCGCACCGCCGTATCTTGCAATGGCATCCCGCGTCTTTGTCCGTGCTCTCTGCATCCGTGGCATCCCCGCCGACCCCGGTAGTAACGTTGCTCCCTCCTGATGCGGCCCGGAGCGGCCACGACAGCTCCTCTGCCGTAGGGCTGGGCTCGGCAGGGAGAGGCAGGCACCGAGCACGGCTTTTGCTGCGGCGGAGCCCTGGCCCTGCCGCCGCAGAGGGCCCTCGCCGAGCTGCCGCGTGGCCCTGCCTACACAACACCACGCTGTGGCCCTGCAGTCCCAAACCATTGAGTATCCCTGGCTCAGCCGTGGCCCTCTGCATTCTCCTGCCCCCGGACACCTGTTCTTTCTGTTTTTTTTGTGCCAGCACTCTTTTTCTGCACACATGGGCAGTATCCCCCCCCAAATGGCCTGCCACCAGACCCCCGCTGGCTGTATTTTTGTGTTTGGGCTGTGCAGGTGGAGGAGCAGCATCCCCCAGGGCGGGAGCAACCCTGGGCAGGAGCATCCCTGGGTCACCAGGACCATGTCCCAGGACAGGCGCATCTCCTGGGAGCAGGAGTGTCTCTGGGGTAATAGCATCCCTGGGGGCAAGAATGTCCCCTGGGGCAGGAGCATCCCTTGGGCAGGAGCATCCCCGGGGCAGGAGCATCCCTGGGGCAGGAGCATCCCCGGGGCAGGAGCATCCCCGGGGCAGGAGCATCCCTGAGGGCAGGAGCGTCCCCGGGGCAGGAGCATCCCTGGGGCAGGAGCATCCCTCGGGCAGCAGCATCCCCGGGGCAGGAGCGTCCCTGAGGGCAGCAGCATCCCCGGGGCAGCAGCATCCCCGGGGCAGGAGCGTCCCCGGGGCAGGAGCATCCCCGGGGCAGGAGCGTCCCTGAGGGCAGGAGCATCCCTTGGGCAGGAGCGTCCCCGGGGCAGCAGCATCCCCGGGGCAGGAGCGTCCCCGGGGCCGGAGGGTCCCCGGGGGCCGGCGCCGCGCCGCGCTCCGCCCGCCCGGACGCGCCCTGCCCCGACGGGGCGGGCGGAGCTGGGACGCGCCCCGCAGCGCGGCGACGCCGCTCCGCTCCTCGCCGCTCCGCTCCGCTCCGCTCCGCGCCGTATGGGAGGAGCCAGCGGGCTCCGCCGCCCCCGCGCCCCCCCCGCCCGCCCGCCCCCGCCGCATTTCGCGGCCGGGCCGCCGCGGAGCAGGGCGCGGGGGGGAGGATGGATCCGCGGCTGCGGCTGCTGACGCCCCGCGCCCGCCAGCCCGCCGTCAATGGAGGAGGACGTTGAGACCCGCAAGATCAACAGCAGCTTCCTGCGAGACCACAGCTATGCGACCGAGGGTGAGTGGCCGCGGCAGCAGCAGGTGGGGCCCCCCCGGCCCCGCGGCCCCCGCTCCCGGCTGCAGCCGGGAGCGGGGGCCGCGGGGCCGGGGGGGCCCCACCTGCTGCTGCCCGGTGCCCGAGGGCTTCGAGCCGCCGGGACCGGCCGCGAAGGCGAGGGAGGGCAGCGGCGGGGCTGCCGGGCCGCTCGGTGACTCAGCTCCGGCGCGTTTCCAGCGCCGCCCGCTCGGGCAGCCGATCCCTTCGGATGCGGCTTTGCGGAGGGCTGACATCTTGGATGCGCCCCCGTTGCGGCCAGCCGCCTCCCTGGGTGGATGCTGAAACAGCTGACGCTAAAATCGGCCTTGTTGCTCCCGCCGTTGGGCATGAGTCAAAGGTTCTGGGATTTGCAGCGCCGGTGCGGACGTGCTGCGTCGCGGAGCAGCCCCGGCCCCTCCGCCTGCTCCTGCCCGGGGACCCCCGCAGCCCCCGCGGTCCCTGGGGCCGGAGCAGGGGGGGCCGGGGCCGCGTCCTCCGCCGGGCGTGCGGCAGCTCTGCCCGCCGCTCCGCCTGGCCCTTCCCCGGCGAGCCCCCGCGGTGGCTCAGCTCGGGTTTATCCCGCATCCCGGGGAGCCGCGGGGCCGGGAGCGGGGCTGGCGCTCGGAGCCTGACATTACAGTGTGTACTGCTAGGAAATCCGATAAACGCTAGTGTGATTGCTGTTACGGAGATTACAGTCGTCTCAGGGCTGTTTTTCCTACGATCCCTTGCATGGAGAAATATGTATCCCAGCCTGGGTGTTGCGGGGTGAATTGCCGCCGAAGCTGGCGGAGACGCACCATGTCACGGCCCGGCTGCGCCCGGGTCTGGCCGCCGGTGCCCTGGACGCGGCTCTGGCGTCGGGGCGGAGGGCTGGCGTGCGGCGCGGTGCCCGTGACGCTGCACGCCGCACCGAGCGGGGGGCGTGGGGGCCGGGAAGGGAGCTGCCGCTGCTGTCGCTCCTGGCCGCTGCAAAGCTGCGCGTTCACATCGCTTCTGTCACCGCCTTCTCGGCGCTTCGGGGGGAAATGCAGCTGCTCTAAAGCAAAAGACCAAGCGCCCCGGCCCCCCAGGCAATACCCGTTCTCCCGGTAGCACCGACACTTTGCAGGAGAAGCAGCATGCGCAGCAGAGAGCCCGCACGGGCCCCCTTGCTGCTTCACGCTCCTAAGGCCCTGGAGAGGGGGAACACCAGACACAGAGCTCGGGACTGCTGTGACTCCAGCACACTGTCAAAGGAGAGCTTATCTAGTGGAAAAATCTGCTTAATACGGTGGCAAAAAGCTTTGGGTGCCTGGCGGACCCTGACCAAGAGCCCGTGCAGGCTGGTGTCGCAGGTGTAGCTCAGCGCTTGCACAGCAGCCGGGGCGAGGCCGCGGTGTCCGTGTCCCGTGTCCGCCCCGGGGACGCCCTTCCCGAGCTGCCGCGCTGCGTCCGCCCGTTGTGTCCGCGCGCGGTCGGGGCCAGGCTGCCGGCGCGGCGGCGGGGGGACGTGGGTGTGAGCCACGGCTGGGGGACGGCGTGGCCGGGGGGTGCGAGCTGCCCCGCTCCGGCTCACCTGGCTCCTGCGCTCTGCGGCAGGACGGGTTTGCCACCCCTGGGCTATAAAAGGCAGCCGACAGCTAAAGCCTGGGATGTGGCTGCGCGGTTGTGACCTGCCGAGAGCCGGCTTCCCTGGTGGGGAAGGGCGAGGGGCTGCGCGAGCCGGCCCTGATCTCCGCTGGGGATAGGAGCAGGTACGGAGACGCTGCGGTCTGCAGTTCCGGGCAGCAGGTTCAGTCCCGTAGTCTGCAGTGCGTTTCCCCACGTTGTACGTTGGCGTTTCGTGGACGGGGCTGGTACATGGTGCTAGACAGCCACGATGGGTCCTCTCCATGGGAGCGAAACGGGCAGGAGCGTTTGCAGAGCAGGAAAGCTGCAGGCAGCGTGACCCCACGCCTGTCGCCCAGCCGCAGAGGCGTGTGGGAGCCTTCGGAGGCCGGGTGGCACGTAGGAGCTTCTCTTGCACCTCGTGCTGCTCAGGACTTTGACTCTCCCTGTGGCTGTTCTGCTGGAGGACGCTGAACGCGCTTTGGGATGGCAGAGCTTGGTAATGAGGTGCAGGGGAAAAAAATCAGGGGAGATAATTCGGTTCTGTTTTTTCTCCTCGTGGAAACAGCGTATGCCTAAAAAGATCTGCTTGGTAAGCTGTCTTCTGTTAAAAATCCCTCCAAAGCCTGTTCCGAGGATGAAAACTTGCTTTTGAAATGGAGGTGTCCTGCCTGTCTCAACTGAGGAAATAAGTGGGGTTACGCAATCTGGTTCGGTGAAGTGTTGTTGCTCCTTAAATAGGTCTGGTATTTTTATGCAAATGCAGGGTGCGGATGGCGTTTCAGACGCATGCACTTGAATGCCTGGTTCTTGTGTGGCACCCGGCGCTACTGCTAATGAGGGAAATACACTGATGGTGTTAATTCAGCTCCCGTTGCCAGGCAGTATTAAGTTGCTGGGATATAGCGAGCATCGCGAGTGAGCTGGGCTGCAACGTTCACCGTAGGTGCAAGGAACCGGCTGCAAATGTCCCAGACTCTGTGGGTGAGGCTGTCCGACTGCCCAGGACCTCATAGCACTTTCACAGAAGAGGAAGTCTCGCATGAAAACTGTTCAAAAATACATGCTTGGTTTGTTCTGCTGCGTGAATCCATTTTCACTCCCAATTCTGGTGAGATCCTAAGGGAAAGTAGGACAAATTAAGACCTTTGAACATAAACAAACTCTTTGAGCAGCTTCTACTTTTAGACATGTTTGCTGGAGATTTTGGAGGCTGCTTCCCCCCTCCTCTCCAATTTGGACCATTTCCAGTAGCTTGACCCAAAACACCACTCTCCCGAAGTCCTCAAATTGCAGATGCCACTTTTTTTTTGTAGCTTTGCTGTTACGGAGCAGGAGGTTTCTCGTCTCCAGCCCTGTCCTGACGCTTCCACCACGCCGCAGGATGTTGGCTCGGGGTCCGTGTGTGGGGCTTGGCCCAGCAGTGGCAGTCGCTACATTTGGGTGATCTTTTTAAGTGGATAAATATTCCTTCCCGCTAGTTTTGTACAACACACGGGAGAATTTTAGGACACCTGAGAGGTGCCCTCACCGTCCCAGCCATCGGTTAACCTGCTCCCGTGCTGCAGACCCCCAACGTGCCGCAGGAGAAGCCGCTGTGCGTGGTGTGCCGTTGGACTGCAAACAGCATAAATACTGCAGAGCTGGGAAATGCAGGTGTTAATGCTGCCGTGGTGCTCCTAGTTTTCGGCAAGGCGCTCTGAGACCGAGCCTTGGCTTCGCTTGTGGCTGATCTGGGAGTCCAGCGGTTGGCAGCGGAGGTGACGATGATGACGGCAGGCTGCCCGGCCCTGTGCTGGGGTGCTGGGTGGGGACCTTCCTCCGGCCGCAGGGACCCGTCCGGGCGGCCACGGGACCCGTTCCCCGGGGGTGAAGGGCCGGTCCCCCGGCACCAGCGCAGGTTGTTCCCCTGGATCTCTTCTTCCCGGGCGCTGGCTGATGCCCCGGGGAGTATTTAATTGCTCCGAGGAGTGTTTCCTAAACTGGCTAGATTTTACTGCTAGGAAACCTGTCGTTAAGCCTTCCTTCCTTTTCCTACTTAGTCCTGTCGAGGTGTGCATCTCGGCAGCACCTTTGCGCGTCGGGAGCTGTCGGAGGCACGAGCAGCTCCACGGCGTTGCGGACGGCACATTCAGGCTCTTCCACTTTTGTTTTGGGCAGAGAACCGATCCATGCGATTAAAACGTGACGGCTTTGGTCGCCGTGTGCTCGGGTAACGGGAGGCGTGCGCGGCGCGAGGACCCTTTGGGCGGCCAGCCCCGGGGCGTGCAGCACCGTGCGCTGGCAGCCGGCCCGGCTCTCTGCCCAGGGCGCTGGGTGCGTTTGGGCCCTGGCAGGACTGTAGAAATGATTCCCCTGCTTGCTGGGGCCGGGTTTCACTGCGCGAGAAGCCTGAAAGCTTTCTCACTTGCAGTGTCAATTTGCTAAGAGCTTTCTGTGGCTGCGGCAGCAACTTTTTATTTTTTTTTAATCTCTCTGTAGTCCCCTCCTTAAAAGCGTGAAGTAAATCGTCTCCCCTCCCCGTCCTGGGTTCGGGATGAGAGCTGTGAGTTATTTCTGTTGCAGTGAGTGATGTGAATTACTGCTGGAGGATGATCTGGATTGGGATTTAATTAATCCGGGAACCTCCTTGAAGTTGTTGTTTCAACACACAAGTACTTTGATTACAAAACACAACCCCTTCCTTTACGCTTTTCATGTATGTACATATAATACATTCAGACCTTCCCTCCTCTCCCCCAGCCTCTGCTCCAGCTGGGCCAGAAGCACCCGTGGACGCGTCTCCTCCTGCCTAATCCCGGGTCAGGCGGGGAGAGCGGTGTAACCGCCGTTCGTGGTGCACTGCGTCAAAGCCGACGTGGGGATGCTGTAATCCGTGGATTAACGAGAGAATGGACGTGCCGGGGGACTGTGTAATCCAGGGATTATGGGGGTGGCTGGGAGCAGGTGATGAAGCGACTGGGACCCGCTGCGGCTGCACCACGAGGTCCTGGTCGCTGTGACCGTGTCTGCTGGGCTCACGGCCCCGGTGCAGGGGACGGAGCCGGGCGCCTCGGCCCTGCGCGAGCCGACGCTGGGAGATGCTCCCTCTGATGCCGGGGAAACCTGCGCACACCAGCAGCAAACTGGAGTGCTCTGGCCTGAAAACCAGTGTTCCCCAGTCCGTGTTGCTGTGAAGGGTCCGTCTCCGCCGGCTGCCGACCGCTCCAGGGCCAGACCCGGCACCAGGGCTCTCGTGGCGCCCGGCGGGTGCTGGCGCCGGGGAGGCTGGTCCTGAGCTTTCCAGATGGATCGCGAGGACTTGGCGAAGTGGCGGTGGAGGCCCCAGGGATAACGCTCAGATTTCCTGGTCCCCATCCCCTCCCGTCCCTGCCTGCTCGTAGGGACTGTTCGTGCTGCACCCCTTCGCCCCTCGTCTCTGAAGCGCTCGCCCCTCAGCCCCGCTCCTGCTGGGATGTCTGCTCTCTGTAGATCGCCGGTGTCTCATCGGAGGGCTTACCGGGCGTTTCGGGTGATCTCTGCGGGTCACAGTGACCTTGCCGCCCCTGTGCCGTCGCCGTGAGGAGGCCGGCAGCTAATGCACAGCGTCCTGCACCACCCGCCGCACGTCGGGTCCCCTGGGGCCTCCAGGGCCTGGAGCGCTCGGGGGGGGAAACGTCGGGGCATCCAGCAAAGCCGCCGTCGTGTAAAGGGGAGCAGAGCCGGGGATCTCGCTGCCTCAGGACACTCAACCCCTGTAAACTCGTGGCATCTACAAGAAGAGGCTGCACAAGGTCAGGAAGGCTGTTAGATAGGCTAAATGTGTAGAGACCGCATCTGGCTCAGGCAGGCCCCGCGTTGCCCACGGAGGGTGGGAGGGCATCACTGGAAATACGCGTGTGATTGCCGTCTCCGTGTGCATCTCTTACTGCCTGCTGGAGAGGGGATACCGGGCTACCTGCACTTTTGATCTGATCCCGTATGGCCTTGCTCGTGTGCTGATATTCGTATGTTCGCTTGCGTGAGCGAGAGGATCTGCAGAGGGTCTGTCAAACCGCTGCCACCTCCTCCGCAGGAGAGCTGGGGAGCTCCTGTTGCAGGAGGGATGACGGGTGGGGGTCCCTGGCCGATGTCCCGGCAGACCAGGCAGTCACCAGCTACCCCGGCCGCGTACCCGCCCCTCCCGGCGCTTGCTGGAGGTCAGCCGTGAGCACAGACATCCATGCAGGGATCGGCCCCGGGTGCGCGGGGCGGGGAGGTGGCACCGCGGAGCAGCGCGCGGCTCGGCGGAGGCTTCTGTTGACGTGGCAGGATGCTGATGAGGCAGGTTAAAGACAGCGGCTGCCTCCTCCCCGCTCCTCCCGGTCTGGGTTGCAGGGCCGAGGCCGGGAGCTGGAGCGCTCACGCCGGCGTGCTGAGCAGGCACAAAACCCCAGCTGCGCTCGGAGCCCGGCTGGGGCTGGGGCGCTGCTGGGCGCGGGGCCGCTCCCCGGTGCCCCGGAGCTCAGCGCCCGCCGCGCTGCCGCGGGTCGAGACCGTAACACCTGGCGGTTCCCGGTCTCGGCACCTCCGCGTAGGCCTGCCGGGACGCCCGGGCACCCCGCTGCCCTCGGGGCACTCCGAGGTTGTCTGAGCTCCCCGTCCCGCGGCACCGAGCTGCGGCAGTGCCCGGGTGCCGGCGCGGCCCGAGGCTCCTCTGCACACCCCGGGCGACGCTCGGCAGCCCGCGAGGAGGAATCGCCGCTGTCGGCCCGCGGGGACGGCTCTGCCCGCCGCGGAGCCGGGTTTCGCTCCGAGCGGGATCCAGGCCCTCAGCGCCGCTCCGGGTGGGACGTGGCCGGTGGCTTTGGCCCGTGCGGGTCCGGGCGCGTGGTCCACGCCGGGCGGCCCAGGGGCTCGTGCTGACCTCGCGGGGCGCAGGGGAGACCGGTGTCTCGCAGCACCGTGGCCAACAGCAGAATGGAGTTGTCCTCCTTGCCTCCGACCTCTACATTTACTTGGATTTCCCAAACACCCCGGTGATCATAGTTCTCTTGAGGAGAAGGGCGCATGCCATTGAGCGGGTCTGACCTCTGACTCCCTACCAGGGCCCCAGAGGTGGAAGGACGCGGCACGTTTTTAGCGTGTTGTCAGAAAAGCCTCGCAGAGCTGGAGTCAATGCCGCCCTCCCCCTAAAGACCTAATGGAGCCATCAGAGTCGACGTCTCCATTCAGAGCGGCCGTTGGGCGCCGGTGTTACTTCCCTCCGGGCGCGTCGTGAGCCTGGTTTCTTGAGGGGAAGCATCCGCAGCGTCTCCGATTGAAGGTTGTGCTCGCGCGTCGCGGCTGCGGTCGTGCAGCCACAGGCGGGTGGAGAACGGTGCTGCTCTTCTGCGTGCGGCTTCCCCGGCCTTTGGACAGCTCTGGAAGCGGAGCCACGACTTAGCAGGGCCGCTTTCCGCGCGGAAGGGACCGAAGGGAGGCCACGGGGGCTGGTGTCCTCCGTGACATCCCTGTGTCGTCCTTGGCCAGGTTTGAATCGCATCAGCAATCTGTGGGAGTGGGATGATTTTTCGCTTCCCCCTAGAAAATCCTATGGCGGGCGGCTCCTGCCCCGAGGGCTGCGACACCTTCTCCCGGAGCCAGCGGAGCAGCGCGGCCCCGCCGCGGCCAGGCGTCGGGAGCGGCCTCCAAATGCCGCGGCCTGGCTGGGAAACTCTCCGGTTTTAAGATACCTTTTGGGCTCTTGCTCTGCTCTCAGGTTTTCCTTGACTTTGTTTAGTCTTTCGCTGCTTGAGCCTCCCACGACAGGAGCGAGCCGAGGGTCGTTCCCGGACAGCTGGCATGTCCAGAAAGATCTGCCTCTTGCAACGTTTTATTTGTTTGCATCGCACAGAACTGTGCAGCCTTTTCGTTCCCTTTAAAAACTGTTCCTGCCCTTGCGCCTGTGCAGCGCGTCAGCTGTTCAGTAATGCACCACGGATCCGTCCCTCCTAATACCCTGCTAAAGCAGGTCCTTGGGATGGAAAGGTAACCGAAATAGAAACCAGAAGCCAAAATAGACGACTGATCTCTCATTTTGATCTTTCCGTGCTGCATTTCAGCTGATTCCCTAGTGCAGTCATAAAACACGACCATTATCTCAGCTCCCTGAGTATGCAAACAAATTGCTGTGATTTTCCTACCCTTGGATCAGTCCCTACCCATATTCTCTGAGTAACAATAAAATGTTAATGGCGATAAAGACTGCTATCTCCCTCATGTCTATTTTGTCATTGGAATAACAACTTTAAATGTTAAGAGTGCTGAGATTTATAGATGCCAAGCCTGCTCAGCAGAAAATAAATCATGCTCCATAGTGTACGTTGCCATTTATTGTTGCTATATTCTCTGAAGCCGTAGTGGGTGTTAACCCTGTGATAACATCCTCAAATGGGGGGTTTAAATAACTTCATAGTTTAATGTAACAGTTCTGTTGGCTGCCTCCGATCTGCAGCTCATTTCAGTGCAGGGCTGTCGAGGTGGGCACTGTCCGAAATAGTGACGACAGCTCCCCAAGGAATCTGGAAACGGGAGGCACTGGACCCTGAACAGCCGCTGTTCTACCTGCAGCTGCAGTGAGCGTAGCCGCACGTCTGCGACTCCCTAAATACGACCTTTTCCAGGGTTTGGCGGACTTTCACTTTTGAAGGCCTTGGGTTTTTTTAAGATTTCTCTTGGTGTCTCATACTTGATATAAGAAACCTCAGTGATGCATACACTGATGGCAAGATAAACGTCTTCCAGCTGTTATTTAGTGAGTGACCTGAGCGGAGTGGTTCTGCAGTCCCACCTCCGGGGACACCGCCCGGCCTCGTCCCGCTGGGGTGGGGACCTCGTCCCGCTGGGGTGGGGACCTCACCCGAATCCCTCCCGTTTCCCAGCACCGAAGCAGCTGTGGTAGCGAGCGGCGATGGGCAGCGTCGCCGAGCACCACGGGTCGCGTCGCTCGCAGGCGCAATAGTGCGTTGCCCCGAGCGCGGAGGGGAGCGAGGCCGGGGCGTGGGGCAGCCCTCGCCCCCCGCTCGGTCTCCGCGAGCCGTGAGGAGTCGGCGCGCTCCGAGCCTGGGCTGATGGGAGCCAGATGCCAGCGAGCGCCTGGGGGAGGCCATGACTTGCTCAGCACCTGGCTGCGACCCGCTGAACCTGCTCAGACAGCAGTGAGGAGCATTAGGTGCTGGTGCGCTGGTGCTCGTGGTGCAGCTCCTGCAAAAACCTGCTCGCAGCACGTCTCTGACTGGTGTTTCAAAGACGTGGCAGCCAGAAAATGCCTCCAGAGCTGAGACATGCACGAAACTGTCTGTTTAAAAAAAAGAAAGAAAAAAAAAGCTTGATCCCCTGGTACCCCTGTTTTGTTGCTGCCTGATGAGACAACCTCGAAGTCAGGTGCTCGGTTTGACCCCGAGGGCAGGACGGGAAGATCGGTGATGGTTTTCTCGCCGTGCGCCTGGCTCCAGGTGGGGCACAGTCTCGTTGGAAAGGTCCAAATGGTCATGACGGGGCTGTTCTGGGAGCCCCAGCACCCTCCTTACCTGGTCTTGGCACCAGCTTGCCTTCTGGGTGCTTAGGAGGGATCTCGAGAGGCCACGTAGTGCTGCAGTCCAGCTTTGGCAATTATTCTGCTTTAATAATAATAAATTAAGGTGGAGAAATGAACAATCCAGATGCCCCTTCCGTCTCTCATGCACGTCCCCAGCTCCCCTGTGAATGGCTCAGGGCATTTCTTCCTCCTCTTTACTTCAGTTTAAGGGAAGCACTTGAAGACGTTCTCTCTCAAAGTACTGAGCTTTAATGAGCTGTCGGAATATTGCAGTGAGAGCTTTGCGCTGGGAACCCCTTTAGGTCCCTTTAAGGGTGCAGGGATGGGGCTTTAAGGTTGGTATCTGCAGGACATTTTCGTGGCATTGCTGAGAAGTGCGCAAGACTGGCCTGGAGCATCCTGACCTCGCTGGAACGGGGCGCGGAGAGACCACTGCTTGACTTTAGGAGATTTACTGTAGACATTTTGGCATAAATGAAAGAAAAAAGGTTAATGACACAAATAACGAAGTGGGAAATCTTTCATGAGGGCCGGTGACCTATTTCTGTGCTCTCGGAGGTGCGGCCTGGTCCCTGGCGTCTCGCAGGTCACCGGTGGGATAGGGCCCGGCCTGCCGAAACGGGGCACGTTTGGTGCTTCCCGGGCGAGCGCGGCGGCTCTCGTGACGGCGTGCTGGTCTCCGCGTTTCGCTGCACGGCCGCGTTGTCCGGAGAGGGGGAAAGTGGTGGTCTGACCGCTTCCAGCGGGAAAAGCTAAACATTGCACACTGAATTTTTGTTTTCTGAACACTTACAGCTGGATGAATTTAAAATGAGTTCCGTTCTGAACCTGTGTGTATCAATGATTTTCTACCTGTCTGGCAGTCAGAAGAAACCTCCTTTCCAAGCAGATTATTTCGTAACTTCTGACTTCAGGATTCTTGCGTTTGCTTTTCCAGAAGAGGAGATGCAGTCCGCTGGTAGGGATGAAAGACGTCGGCGTAGATGGACGGCTGCTCTGACCTTGTCTGGCAAGTTAACCGGTGGGAAAGAGCATCTGTACGGGATCATGGAGATGGAACCGGCAGAACTGGAGAGGCGGTTTGTGCGAGCCCTCCCTCCCAGTCCCTAAGTAAACGTGGCCTGGGACGCGGTGCGCTGACAGACCCTTAATTACAGTAATGGCAGGAGCAGGGTGGCTTTGTAACTGGCTCCCGGCTGAAAATGTCTGGCTGGCAGGGATGCTGTGCCGGATCTCTGCTCGCGATTGCCGCTGCTCGCGGAGGTCGGCTCGGGGCGACGCTCTCGGCTGCGGGGTAGAAACGAAGCAGGTATCCGGGGTCTGGCTGCTTGGCTGGTTTTTGGCAGACGCCGGAGTCCCACTGGAAAGGCCCATCACAATCTTCGTAAGCTTTTCCACGGCAATTATCTTCTGCAAAAAGTCATTACGGCAGGAGAGACCGAAGTGAATTGGGACCTGCACATCTCCGAACAGTGACAGATTGCTGACTTTTGGCTGAGTTCTGGAGAAGGTCTCCCTGCACCCCAGCGCGATCTGTGACCTCTGGTCTGCTGCTTTCCCCGGGCACCAGGCCCACGGGGCGGTTTCGGTCTGCCGAGATGACGCCGTGTGCGGGGCCTCGCTGAGATAGTGGAGCCCGTCTGCGGACACCTTGCTGTGACGTCGTCGTTAGGAGTGCTGCAGAATACGGCAGTTCGGTGTGTGAGGTCTGTTAGCGCAGCTCCGGGCGGTGGTGGCCGTGGCTCCACGGCTTTGGAGCCGGGGCTGGGACCGTCGCGTCGCCTTGTCCCTGCGAGGCCCCTAGGAGAAGGGAACCAAGTCTCGTCACATCTGGACGCGTGATGTGACGTAAGAACTCTCCAATGAGGATGTTTGCGAGTGAATGGCATGTGGCACTCGGGTTGCTCCCTGCTGCAAGGCTGAGGCCTGTGTCAGGGCGTGGGGACGTGGCTCAGCCTTCTGCTTGCTGCCACCCTGGCGATGGTGATTTCCAACCTCTGCGTTTTGCTGCCTGCTACCGCTGGAGCAGCAAGCGTCTCTGCTGCCAGGTGTTACAATAAAATCGCCTGTAAATACGGGGATAATGTAAAATGCACCAATCTGGCTTTGAAGCGAATAGCAGGGGCCGACTGGACGCCTCTCGCGTTTAGCTCGGCAGAGCCTCCCATGCCGCACGGGGATCGTCTGAGGCCTCTGCAAACTCTTTTCTCTCCTTCCTTTTTGTCTTGATCCCTGTTTCGTTGTCCTCTGCCCCAGAACTTGTTCTTGCCTTGGGGTACCGTGGGGCTGGGGGGCCGTGGGGCTGGGGGGCCGTGGGGCTGGGGGGCCACGCTCCTCCCGGCCATGCCCGGCCGGCTCTGCCGGAGCCCGTTGAGGCTGCCGGGACGCCGCGGGCAGCACCCAGCCCTTCAGCCGGGTTCGTGCACGCAGAGGCACTCGGTTGCGTGCGGTGTCTGCTGTTCCCGTTCGTGTGCGAACGCGCTCTGCCAGGGAGACCCTGCCGCCGGAGCCCGGCTTGCGGGGAGCTGCAGGGTGTCCTCGGAGCCCTCCCGGCCCCGGTTCTGCCTGCGAGCTGCGAGGTGCACGTAGCGGGGCTGGGCGCAGGTTTGGAGAGTGACTGTTCCCGGGGTAACCTACCCTTTTAGCCCTAAAGCAGACATCTTTTAGCATTTGGGCTGGACTCGCTCCCCGTTTCACAATCCGCTTTGGAGGCAAGGGCAGAGCCCAGATGTCAGGGTGCGAGATGTTAGGGCAGATCTCCCCGATGGACGGAGACCGGGCGCTGCGGAGGCCCCACCGACCCCGCACGACGGGGTCCTGCTGCGGATCGTCACCGTGCTCCCGCGTCACGCGCGCGGCTGGCGGCAGGGAGAACCTGCAGCCCTTCCCGTAAATGGGTATAAATGCTCAGCGTGAACCAAATGTGAACGTTGGCCTGTTTTAAAGCACGACGGAGGGCTGAACCGCTGACTCTCCGCCGCACTTTGTTCTCCCGGTGCTGCTCTGTCTTTAAAAAGCTCCTGCCTCCCGAAACCTCTTTTTTTTTTCATTGCAATCTGCTTCTGACAACGTGTGAAGCTATTGACAAGGTGATGAAATCTGGTGGACTAGAATTTGCCAAAAAAAGAAAAAAGACTTTTTTTCTCTCTACATGTGCAGTCTCAGGCCTTCCAGTGAAAGCACCCCTAAAAGCGGGGCGCTGGGCACGATGTGACGGGCTGGCGGCGGTGACACCGGGCCGTCCCCATCCCCGTGACCTCCAGTGGTCCCAGAAAAATGGGGTGATATTTGTGCCCAAGGCAACACGCCGTGATGCCGTCCTGGCCCGTCCTGCTCCATCGCTGGGTGCTGGGTCCTGCCCGCCCTGCTCTGTCCTCTGCATCCAGCTGGGAGAAGCATGCGGCGATTTTATCACGTTGGAAAGAGCGATTTTGGGTGCTGCTGTCGAGGCTCCGTCCCGGGACGCCTCTGCTTCAGGCTCTCGGGCGCGTTGGGTCGTGCCGGGCCCCGCGGGCAGGAGCAGCCGCCGTCCCCAGCCGGCAGCAGAGCACGAGCCTCCGCGAGCGACGGCCCCGGGGAGCCGCGTACCGACGTGAGCGCGGCAAGTGTTATTCCATCCACTGATTGACTTAGCTCTTCGGTGGAGATAACGTGATGAATACAGATATGATCAGATTCATTAAATGGGAAAAACTCCCAGTGGATGATGATGATAGCTCATCTAGAGGAAGCTTTCGGGAATAGTTTGTTGGGAAAAATCCTGTCTGGGCAGAGCGCTTGGAAAGACTGTAATGCTGCAGAGTTAATATTTGTTCTTAGGCGGCAGAGCGGCATTTATTCCCGGAGGTACCGTCACCTGCAGCTGTTCTTGCAGAGGTGCACGGTGGTGGGTTTGCTGGGCGTGGGGGGCTGAGGTCCACCCGAGCCCCGGCCCTGGTGCCGGGTGAGGGGCTGCAGGGGCAGCTCCTGCTCCAGGTCCCTGCAGCTGAAACAGGCTGTGTTTCCCCTGCGCTGTGAAACCCCCCTCCGAATGACGGTGCGTGGAGAGGCGTCTTTGAGCTGCTGGACTCCGTTGCTTCCACCGCAGGAGTGCTGGAGACCTTGCGGGTACCTGGGTAGCTTTAGGCTTTGCCATGCTCCTGCCAGTGCTATTTGGAGGCTGGAAGGCTATTTTAGATACATTTAATCAGTTTTTCCTTGCTCCTGGAATATCTGCTGGTACAGTTATTAAGCTGTAGTGAAAAATGTTAAAGCAGATTGGAAATATCGAGTCCATTTCCTTTGCCCCATCCCCCTCTCAAAAACTGGGAACCAGTATTTATTGGCAGGTATTGTTTCCTGGCTAGCGGGACACACCAGCAGTTTTCTGTGAGCATTTCTTTTACTTTCCAAAGCCATTGATTTTTGCAGTGCTGCAATAGGAAAACAAGCAGCCTATAAAATGGTGTTATTCCTGTATTTTAAAATGGAGTTTAAGTCTCCTGCTGTCTTTTTATTGGCTTCCCCTCCTTCCAGCCCCGCTGAATGTTGCTTGAGTCAGCATGTTATAAGTGGCCTGCGGAGATCCAGGTCTCGCTGGTATCACTTAAAACCCAAACGGCTTCTGCTACGATTTCGCCGTGCTTTGGCTTCCCGTGCAATAGGAAACACGCGTGCTGCTGAGCCCTTCGTACTGCGCTTGTGTTGATGGGGAGCGCTTGGCTAATCACTTCCTGTAATTAAATTCTTCACTAGGAATAAAGTTAATCTTCTCAGAGCACGCAAAACCTGACCTGCAGCCTGAAATGGCAGAATATGTTGCTTATAAGCACCTTTATCCAAGTGTAAAGGCCCCTTCCAAAACCAGAAGCAATTAGTATAATTGGATATTCCTGTGCCTGAGCCAAGGACATATAATAATAAACTGTAACTGATACGGCGGCTTTGCTCCAAAGACTTCACGGATTTCAGGGTTGGAAGGGACCGTTTTGCTCGTTCACTTTGGCCTCTGGTGGAACACGGTTCTCCTGACGCCCAGCTGAAGTGACGGGGCTGAGGTGAGTTACAAGATCATCCCATCTGGATGTGCGTCCCCGGGGGACACAGTGCCCCGGCGTCCCCAGGGAGGCCTCTGAAGGACAGCGCTTCCCGTGCAGCGCTTCGGTGGGTGCCTGACTTGTCTGTGTCTGCCCGGCTTTCGGCTCCTTCTCCCGGGTAAACGAAACTCGGCGGAGTTTGCATGCGCCTCGGGACGCAGGGCAGTCGGAAGGCAAGTCCTTGCTGCGGCGGGGGCCGGCCCTTCCCGTGCTGAGCGTCGTTTGTGAAGTGCCGGGGCTCCAGGGCTCGGCGGGGTCCCCCGATGCGTGGTCTCCCAGTACCGCCGGCCGGGCCCGTCCCTCCGGGACACGGTCCGTGCAACGTGACATTTGCTGTGTAGCGTGCTCTCACCCAAAGCAGCACATTTCCTTGTTTAAATTTTTTGCTTATTCGATGGAGAGCGGTGTGGGACAGCAGCCTCGCCCTCCCGAGAGCATGCAGGGCAGTTCCACAGTCGTGTTGAGGGGGGCTGGCTGACACACGTGCATATTCACGTTTCCCTGTTGATCACAGACCAGCCTTTGGCTTGCCGAGAGCTCCACGTGAGCTGCTGGCGCGGCCCGGGAAGTCGCGGGTTGCTCTTGGGCAGAAGCTCTCGGGCTGGGCATCGAGCTGCAGCTGAAGGGCCGGGGAGGCAGCGCCCCGTCCCTGCGCCGCGATCGCTCTGTGGAGGTCTGCTAGTTGGCAGCTGAGCCTGGTGCGAGCCGGGCTGTTCCTTTTCCTCGGCCTTTCCCTCGTGGCCGTGCAGCCCTGTTTGCGGCTGTAGTTCCCGCTGCCAGAGATGAGGGATGTGGGGTTTACCGCGGCACGGTCGGAGGTGTCGGGCTGGGCGGTGGCCACGCTGCCGGGTGCCCCTCCATCTCCCGGGGACCCCCGCCGGTGCCGGCACCTGCGCCCCGGCAGCACAGTGAGAAGCGGGGCGAAGCGGGGCCGGTGCTTTGGCAGGCGCGGGAGGGCTCGGCGGAGCCCGCGTCGGGAGGCAGAGGCCGGGGGTGCAGAAGGCTGGGCGAGCGAGCGGGGAGGACTGTTAGGGCTCGCCATCGCTTCTCTCCGGGACGGGAGAAAAGCCAGAGGGGCAGCGTGGCCCTGTCGTCAGGCTGCTTCTGCGGCGGGGTGGCTGCACTGCCCCGGGCAGGACTGCTCCGGGCCGGACCCAACGATGTGGACCCGAAGCGGGACTTTGGGAAGGCCCCAGCACGGGTGGGGGACGTGGGGGACGTGGGGGACACGGTGGACGGCAGCGTGGCGGCTGGAAAACGCTGCCGTCCCCACACCGTCCTGTGTCCTGGGGCCTGGGACCGAGGGTGGCTTTTCTAGACTAGGTTTTTCTCCGCCCTATGGTTCCCCTGTGTTTGCCAGGGAGAATTCGAAGAGACTTTCCCCAACTCCTTTTCTCTGTGTTTGCATAAACACATTAATAAGCTAATTAGCCAAATCCTCGCTGGCTGGCTGGAACATGAAGCTTTCTGGGGGTAGCTGACTTGAACCATATGGTTTGGTCCCAAGGCTTCCTTGGGTTTTTAGAAGCGGTTCGAAAAGTGCCTGTTGGCATCGTCTTGGAACACTGACATTCCCAGCACAAACAGTTTTGCATAATTTATTACTCTCACTGTGGCTTTGCTCCTACTCTTAAGTTCAACTTCAAAGTACTGCATCCTCACTCCTCGTTATTTATGTGCAGCAAAGCAAAACAAAACATTAAGCACCATCTAAGCATTGCCTTATTTTTATCTGATGCAGGAACTGTCAATAGTTCTTTCACAGTCACAAAATTGGTCATGCTTTTATTAAGAGACAGAGTCAGCAACCATCAGCATTTGCCTTTCCTGGAATTTAGACTGATTAAAATCAGACGCTTACAGAAAGCAAATACGCATTACCCGGATAATAATGCTAGGTACTTGCCATCAGCTGTTTAATTTGGAAAATTGGGGTGTATTTGTCAGTTCTGCTTTTATTTAGCGATTCACCTGCCAGTTCTCATGCGCAGACTCAGCGCAGCAGCGTCTGGGCTGCAAACAGTGCCGGCGGCGTGTGGTTCTGCAGATGACGATACTTGCTTCCCCCGATTCGTTTGCAGCGCGGCGCTGGAAAGACGCTTCCCGTCTCCAGAGGCTGGTAGCTGAAGAGTGCAGCCCTTCCCTGCTTCAAGTCCGCAGCCCGTCACTCCGGGCCCCCGCTCGCCCCCGCGGCTGGTCGGCAGGGACGCGGCCGGCGCCGGGCAGACGCGGCCCCCCCCGCGGTGAGGGGCCCCCGCGACGCTGGGGCGCGGCGCTCGGGGCCGGGCAGCCTTTCCGCCCCGAGAGCGGGGAGCGGGGCTTCGCCCAGCCCCGTGTACCTGCCACGTCCCACCTCCCGGCTGCTGGGCCCCTCGCCGCGGCTGCCCCTGCTCACGGGCTGCCGCGCGCCACGGAGCATCTCTGCCGCACAGCCGACGGCCTGCGGCCCGCCAGCCGTGGGGAGAAACGTCCCCGGCCTCGCGGCGTTGTTCAGAGCCCTGCATCCTCCTGCGGCTTCGGGCGCGGAACGTCTGCTAAAACACGGGGAAGCCGCGCTCCGGCGTGGTCGCTGGAGAGGCGGTCGCCTCAGGTCGTGGGGGGGAGCAGCGATAAGTCAGTTTTTTTATAAAAGCCTCCTTTTTCTGCCGTTCAAACCATCCTTTTGTTTTAGCTGCCAGGTCCCCTCGTGTTTGAGAGCATCCCGGAGAGAGGGCAGGGAGAGCGGGGAGCTGGGAGAGCATGGGGAACGGGGGCTGATAAAACCGGGCTGCGTAAGGAGGAGACGACGCTGGAGGGTGATTCCCGGCACCCCGGGACACCGGTGACAATGGTCGCACGGGCGATCTCCGCGCTCCCCGCCGCTGCTCGTGCTGCTGGCGGTCTGGGACTCGGCGGGGAGCACGGCGTGGGTGCAGACCTGGGGGGCTTCAGCTGCCCGGCTGGCCGGGGTGGCCCCCCGGAGCCCTGCACGTTTCCCCCGTGTCCAGCCTGGGAATGGCAGCAGCTCCGGGGGGATTCTGCTGAGAAACTGTGGTGCTAATTTAAAAAGAAAAAGAAAAAGGGATGTAAAATGCTGATGTGAAAAAATCTGCGGTTGGTTCTTCCCACAATTAGAGCCTTGGAAATTATTGCAAGTGCTGTTTTGCATTTGCAAAAACTAGGAGTTTTATGTAGAGCGATTAGGCCCGCTAACACAGGCTGTTCGGTTGGCACGGCCCTTAAATACTTAATTCCCCATCAAGCGGCAGAACATATATACCTTTTCTGGTAGAAAGGCATGCATTCACCGTGTGGCTTTCGCCTACATTTATCTCGTTAGACGTTAAACCGCTTTGCCACGGGTCCCCGCTGGGTAAGACCGGAGCTCGTGGAGCGCGTCGCGCCCGGCGCGAAGGCGGGCAGTCCGTGTCCTGCGCGCGGCCCTTGCCGCGGCCTCGGCTCCTGCGGACCGGGGCTTCTCTCGAGCGCCTGGAACTGAGGTCTGTTGCTTTTCCACCACGCCTGAAAAAAATCTAAACGTGGCCACCGCAATTCACAGTGCGTGTTTCCAGAAAGCGGCTCTTATGTCTTGCCAGCCCTCAGCACGTTCACTTGTTAAATTATGCATATGCTAATGAAGTGTGAAAATCAGCCAAACAACAACTCTCTGTAGTCGCTTAATGTCCCCAGAGCATTGTGGCTTTTTTATTATTATTTTATGATTTGCGACCCGTTCTGAGTCACGTCTCCGCAGGCGTTCTTCCCGGAGCCGAGGTTAACGAGCGTTTTCCCTGTTCCCGTCCGGAGGAAGCCCGGGCCTGCGCTCACAGCCCGCGCTGCGCTGCGCCCCTGCTGCCGGAAGGTCCGTGATCCCCAGGTGCGCCCTGCCGCGCGGAGCCCTTTCCCGGCACAGCCGCTGCCCTGCCCGGGCCGGGGGCTGGAGGCACCGCCGGAGCCGCGTCCCGCAGCCGCCCCTGCCCTGGCGGGCGCCGGGGAGGCTCCCGGGCGGCGGGCGCTGCGCTTCGCCCCGCTCGTCACGTCCGGAGAAGGGCCCCTTCCACCCCGCGTGCCGGCTGCGCTCACAGGGACGGAAGCATTTCCCTGGCGACCAGCTCTCCCGCCCCCGCGGCGGGAATCGACACGGACGTCGCGGTTTGGCTGGGGCCGCTGCAGGCAGCCGGAGCGTCGCGGCAGCAGGGGTGTCGCGCCGGCACCCTGACCCGTGTCCCCGGGTCCCCGGAAGCCAGCTGTGCTGTTCCCGCTCCTTGACTTCAGCTGGGGTGGGTGCTGCATCGGGACGGCTGCACCGCCGTACCCAGGTGGCTCACGGGTCCTTACGCCACCAGTCCCTCTTCAGGGGGAGGCTGCCCCAAATCCGCTCGTCCCGTCGGGCACCTCCGGCCGCGGCGGGCGGGACGGGGCTTGCGGGGGCGGTCGGGGCGGTGGAGGCGGTGGGGACCGCAGACGTTTGGTGCGGAGCTCGGAGCCGAAGCCGTCTCCGGCCCAGGCTTAAGGCAGGGTTCGGACCCGTTTTACGTGGGTTTTGGTGCGTGACCTCAGCCCCAAAAGGTAACTCCCTGCTCGGCCCCTCTCTGCCGGCAGCGGCGCCGGGGCGAGGCGAGCGAGCGGAGCCCGCGTCCCCCTCGGATGGGCATCGGCAGCCGCGGACGGCGCCCGGAGCTCCCTGCGCTGCGGCAGGCAGCCCCGAGGCGGAGGGCAAGGCGGGGGCTCGGCTGCCTCGCCGCTCGGGCTGAGCACGCGCTGGGGTGTCCTGCGTCCCGGCACGGCCTGGTTTGCCGCCCGTCTGAGGGGGGAGGACAGAGCCAGCGTCATCCCGAACCCAGCCTGAAGAGTTCCCGCGGCGCAGCTCTGTGACAAGGCCTCGCCCCTGGGAAACTGCGCTTCATACTGCGTGTGCCGGGCATGGTTAAGAAGGGTGTCCCCAGCGGTGGTGCTGGGAAAGACGGCGTCAGTGCAGCTCGTTACGCCTTGCAGTCTGTGCCGTAAATTAAAGACTGGTGTGAGCCCATGACCGGTCAATGTCTGGAGTGTTCGTGAGCCGCAGATCGTTGTGGAAGGCGGCGAGGAACATGCTCGCCGTAGGCTCCCAGCCTCCATAGAAATTACTAATTAAATGCTGTCCGCTACACGCTGGAACACCGGCAGTGCGAGTCTTTGGACTTGGGCAGCCCGTGCTGCAGTGATAACTGTGCTTATCACGGGATGAGATGTCGCTTAACGTGCTGCTTTGCTTGACGGAGATCCCAACGCAACGATGTGGGACGTCAAGTTTTCTGGGAATAGCAGCAGCAAACCTGCCTGTGCGTCGGGCCCGGGTGTCCGAGCTGGTGGTGAGCCCGGGACTAGGAGTCAGTAAATGTGGAATAATGCGCTTTCTCATCATCAGCTGGACAATCAGGTCCCTGCGCGCGCGGGAGGTGCTGCCTGCTGTGCGAGGTCCTCGGGGAGAAGGTGCCTCTGCGGAGAGAGCGGTCGGGAAGTCACTCCCCGGCCTGGCACGGGACCGAAGCTGGAGTTTGGGGGGTTTTCCCCTCTTCTGCCTTCTCCTCAGGCTGACCCAGGTTGAAGTGGACGACCTCCTTGAATCAGCAGCCTGGGTTTTCACGTGGTTTTGGCCAAGCAGATCTCCCACGGGTCTCGGGAGCAGAGCTGCTCCGGTGGGGCGGGGGGAAGGATCGGAGACTCCCCCACCGCGGAGCCCGACGCTTCCCTCTCTTCCGTCCTTCCCAGATAACGTAATTTCTGTGCTTTCAAGTCAGGAGAAGGTTTTTCATCCCTCCAGCGGTGGTCACTTCAGGCAGTTTATGTGTGTTTGCCCCTCGGCTGGGAAGAAAGATTCAATCTTTATATCACAGTTTACTTCCCTGAGGAACTGAGATTTCCCCCGCTCTTTCGGACCTCCAAAATGAGCAGTCGTACAGTAAAGGGGTTCTGCCTATCTCGTCGGCAGCTCTAGCTCGAAGGGGCGACGCCGGCGCGGCCGGTCCTTGCTGCACCTGGGAACCTTCCCGTTTTGCAGAGGACTAGAACGGGGCGCGGACGGCCAGGCTGGGCGCTCGGCTCTGCCACGTGCGCGTCCAGAAGCCGCCGTTGCGGAGCTGCGCCTGCGGCTGGGTGTCTGCAGCACCTGGGGCTGGGACCCAGCCCTGGCAGCCGCCGTCCCTCCGTCCGTCCGTGCCGGCTTGGCCCCCTCGCGCAAGCTGTCCGGCGGTAAGCACGGCTCTCATGAGTAAGAGTCTGCAGGATTGTGCCTTAATCTGCTGAAAGCCGGGCGCAAATAGCGGAGCACATGACAGTCATTACCCACAACACCGCCTGTTTTCCAGGGCAGCGTCGTCGGCTCGATAATGCCGCTTAATCCCTTGCACTGATTTAAAATTCCATCAGAGGAAAGTAATGTGTTTCTGTTCTGGGCTTTGCTACGGTAAAAGCATTAGTGGATTATCTTTATCTGTGCTATTACAGAGGTCTTTAGGAGTTAGCACAGTTTGTTACAAAAATATAAATAAAATCAACCCCACTCTGTCTCCAGGTTGGTGCTAGTGGGGGTCACCAGCCCGGTCTGTGTTCAGGTGCCCCCCAAACCCGCCCAGCGCCCCGGTGAGGGGCTGGTGTCCCCTCGCCTGCAGACGAGGCCTGACCAGGCTCGGGGGATGGCTCA
Organism: Dromaius novaehollandiae; assembly: GCF_036370855.1. NCBI lineage: Eukaryota > Metazoa > Chordata > Aves > Casuariiformes > Dromaiidae > Dromaius > Dromaius novaehollandiae. The sequence goes on along the minus strand of NC_088112.1, from coordinate 23,103,405 downwards.
GCACAGCTGGGACGCTCCGAAGCTCACAGGACGGCTCGGCACACCTGGGATGCTCCGAAGCTTAGAGGACACCACGGCACAGCTGGGACGCTCCGAAGCTCACAGGACGGCTCGGCACACCTGGGATGCTCCGAAGCTTAGAGGACACCACGGCACAGCTGGGATGCTCTGGAGCTCACAGGATGGCTCAGCACAACTGGATGCCCCAAAGCTTGGAGGACACCATGGCACAGCTGGGATGCTCTGGAGCTCACAGGATGGCTCGGCACACCTGGGATGCTCCGAAGCTTAGAGGACACCACGGCACAGCTGGGATGCTCCGAAGCTCGCAGGATGGCTTGGCACAGCTGGGATGCTCCTAAGTTCGCAGGACATCTCGGCACGGGTAGCGGTGGAAGATCTGCTGCACAGGCAGTTTTGTTACCACCCTCTTATCCCTCCACTTTTCCGTTCCTTGCTAGCACAGTTTCACGTTTCCCTATTTGCTGTTACCCCCCGTGCATACAGATGAATACTCGGCATGTAAACCATCGCACATGGGCAGTATGTTTCCAAAGCAGTTAACTGTAGTTAAATCTGGTACATAATCTACCGTGAAATGGTATCGTGTCTACCGCAGGATGTTGGTTTTTTCTTTTACTCACTTCAAAAACAACTTTGTCTGCTTCACACGTAAGAAAGTCAGAACCTGGATATTCAAATCAGCGCTTACGTCCAGAGAAGAAAGCTCTTTGCTAGAAGCTGATTCTGTGTCTGAACGGAAAAGATGGCTCAGAAGATGACACTGATTTTGTTCTTCAGAAAAATCTCCCGCCCGTGGGAGTCTTGGAGCAGCTGAAGCTGCTGCCGGTGCAGGACACGTCCCTGGGACCCGCTGAGGCGGCCGCGACAGCAGCTTGCGCCGACGGTAAATTAAGGTGAATGTCTGCCGTGAGGGTTAAGCCGTGCCTTCGTGTGCGTCGGACCCTGGTATTGACGGGAAGTCCGGAGTAAGCCGGGTCGCTAGGAAACTTGCTGCTGCCTCCTCGGGAGGGTGCTGGATGTGCCGGCGTGGGAAAACCCTCCTCAGCAGCTTTCCCTTGGTCACGGTCACTGCGATGCATCCCGTCTCGGCTGCTGCAGGGGTGGTGGATGAAGATGGGAGAAGCGTTTAACTCCCTCTGTCAGTGATCGTTGCCGAAGCCCGGTGTTTTGGAGGAGCTCTGCCCCAGGAACACGAGCGCTGGGGGCTCGCAGCCCGCTTTCGGCAGCCTCCTTCCCCTCCCTGGTGCTGTCCTCTGCCGCCCGGCCCCGCTGGCCTGGGTCTCCTGCCCCTCCTTGCCCTCCTCGTTCACCCTGTGCTTCACAGCGCGACGCTCGGGGAAGGACGGCTGAAATTTGGAGCAATAGGTGCATGAGAAATAAGTCGGATGATGATTAGTCTGTGGTATCGAACTGGAGAAGAGAGATTAGTTTAGAAGGGAGTAAGCCTTCTTCTGTGAATATAGTCAACTTTTTTCAGAAGAAGGAGGCCTGATCTGGTTCCTGAGCGACCCGAAATTTCTGAGAGAAAGAATTGCCTGGAATTGGCCCGGTGCTACTTCTGGTGCAGTGGTTGTGTTTGAACCAGTTCTGCCGAGAGATCCGAAATCCGCCATGGCCACGTTTCAGACAGCTGCCGCCCGTGTGCAGGGAGCGACTGGCCTGGCACACGGAAATTGCCAGCGTGAGACAGAAATCCTTTGGAAATCTTTCTGCAACATGAGCCAGGAACATGATTCACCCTGGAAGCATTTTGTCACCCACAAGAGTTTGAGTTTCCCACTGTCATTAGCGGGAGGTAAATCAGGTAACTCAGGCAGCACCAAATGCCCGCTGTACAGGAGAGGTTTAAAGAGCAATTTTTCTGTAGGAAACTCTTTGGAAGGACTGGGTGGAGGGAAGCTGGAGTACAGGACAGGCCAGATTGGCGAGGACTTTCTTCCTTTTCCTCCCTTTTCCTGTGGCGGAGGAGTAATAGGAGTGGGGGGAGGAGAGGAGAGCAGATGTTGCAACCAGACCCGTTTCTCAACAGGGCAGGTAATCTGCTTAAACAGAATTACCCATAATTTAATGGAAAATCGTTGGACCTGACTGAGCAATTGGATATTTTACTCAGAATACCTCTGGTGCTGCTGTTCGCTTGCACGTGGATCTTCTGGAAGAGCAGTCATCTTTCTGCCGCTGTTTGGCCGTGCGATAGAACGGCGTCATTTTCTGTGCGTGTCCCCGCAGTTGCCATCAGTTTTCAGATGAACAAGTCGGTTTTCAGTGCACTCTAACTTTGCTCTGTGTGTGTGTTAATAATAACTGGGAACAACAAGGTGAAGGTTCTGCTTCGGTTCCTGCACGGCGGCATGTAAATAATCTCGGGATAATCTCAGTCTAACGATGTTGTCCAAAGCCTTTGTGCTCATAGTGCCCCAGGAAGCACCGCGTTCAGCTGCAGCGATACAGCCCCGGCGCCAGAAACACAGCTCCCAGCCCGGATCTTTAATTCCTTGTCAGAATCAACTTAATTAAATCCCGTCAGGCTGAGGGAGGGTTTTCCTTTGATCTAATGAATGTCCACGCTTCCATCTGGAAGCTCATTGCATCCCCAGGTTTAGTCCCTGGTAACCGCAAGGTTTGTCTCCGTATTTTCACTAAAGATTGGATGAAATTTTCCTTCCAAGAGGGCCAAGTCCACGGTGTAGTGGTTAATTAAGAACGAGCTGGTCACCTGGAGAACGGGCACGGTGCTAGATGGCCCTCCAGTGAGCCTCGAGCAGGGCGGTTGGTGGCAACCGCGTTGGGGCAGTTTCATGGGAGGAGATGGGGTGGGATGGGATGGGATGGGATGGGGTGGGATGGGATGGGGTGGGATGGGATGGGATGGGGTGGGAGATCAGCCACTGAGACTGGTGTCTGGAAACCTGCGGACTGGGGCTTCTGCTGCTCCGTTCAGTGAGCTGCAGTCGAGGCCTTTGCAGAGTCGGTATTGCTCCAACAGTGCCTTTGTCAGCCACAAGCCTTCAGCTAAACTGGCATGATACCGAGCAGCAGAAAAACACGGGAGTTTTCTGAGCCCTCCAGCTGCTCCGGAGGGTATTTACGCTTTCGGCTCTCGGAAATCCTGATCGTTTGCACACTTAACTCGTAGTAAAAATTAAGTGACTGGTCTTGTGCTGATAGAAAGGCTTTGCCAGGGAGCAATCAGCAGGTACCGCTGGTCCGTGTGTTGTGTAAGGGTTCGTCAGGGCTCCGCAATGCATTTTTTCTGTCAGATGGTCACCGTTCCCTCCGTGGCGAGGGTGCCGACCGTGGACATCTTTAGGCTTGAAGATATTAGCTCTCTCGTGTTAAAGATGAATTCTTGTTATCGCAGCCCAGCAGGTCCTAAAAATAGCGTCACCAGGACCTCTCCATTTCAGATCCAGATCGAGCAGTGACGGATCACTCAGGGAAGCAAGCGTGATTATTTCTGTTCTGGGCAAACATCAGGCGATACAGAAACTGTGTATTAGACCCTTATCGAATCAGGAGAACAGCAGTACAAACAGGCACGTATTGCAAATTCCTGATCGGCTGCAGAAAAAAATATTTGTTAATGTGATTCATAATTTTTTTTTTTTACTCTGTGCTACTTACTCATTGCTGACAAGAGATACAACGATTTCTTGCTCAGACAGAGAATAGGAGACCACATGCACACACATGCGTGTGCACACACGCGCACACACACACACTCCAAACCAATAAAAGCAGAAAAAGCAACATTCAAAAGATGAATTTATTTATAGCTGTAATCTCAATATAACCCAAGTTCTTCCACTGCTGCACAAATTACTTTTAAGCAGGTCATTTTAGTGGCTCAGAGCATCATTTAATGAACCTGATGTTAAACAGGGAAGAAGAAAGTTCGAGTAAAGCCCTGGACAAAAGGTCTCCTGAGAAGAGCATTTCAGGGACAGACTCGCAGTGGTGGCTCAGACGTTCCCCTGCCACTGAGAGAAATGGTAAAGGAGGCAGAAAATCGCAGTTCATTGCGTTTTAAACGGAGCGGGCAAAATGCACATTGTGGAACGGCCTGTGCAGGGCTCGGTCGAGCCCCAGCCGGGTGAATGTGAGTTTTTCCACCGACTTTTTGGCTGGACTTGGTGAGCCGTGGGGTGGCCGGTCCCCTCACGGGCCGGGCAGTGAGGCTTTAGCGGGACGACAGCAGGGAGCTGCTGTTGTGACTTAGGGAGACCCGCTCCTGGTTTGGGCTGACCTGTTTCCTCAGATTTGGGGTTGTTCGAGTCGAGTACATATTGCACCGTCCTTGAAGTGGCATTGCCAGGTGACAGGGAGCTACAGCGCTTCGAGCCCAGCGTAAAAGAAATCCTTTTCTGATGTCTCCCTACTTGATATAGCTCCAGATGTTGGATTAAGCCATCTTTAGCTGATTAAATTCAAATCTACGCAATAAATTCCAAGGACTGCCTGTACATAGCTTTAGAACAGCGTGTTTGCTTTTCCCCAAACATAGATGTGGGATGTTAAGCACAGTCTTTCAAATATTAGCATTATCTGAAGTCAATGTATTCTTTCTTTAAGGGTAGATTACTGCTGAAATGGCTCAGCTGTGCCCGCGTCGAAGGTGTTTGTCCGTTGTCAGACACGTTCCTTGCATCCGTTTTCCCATTCCCCGTGCGTGCGATGGAGCCACCCACACTTTGTCGCTGATCCTCTGGCTTTCCTCCCTCCGCGCTGCGTCCCCGTGTGTCCCGTGCACGCGCTCGGGCAGCCGAACGCAGATGCTCCCGTTTTCACGTCTTCGTGAGACGTCTGCGGTGGGACCACACCACGTGCACGCAGGTTCCAGCTTTGCCGTTTCTTACGGCCGCTTTCTAGTGCGCATCCCGAGCTGCGTCACTTCTTCGCGACGTCTTTTCAGTTGTAGAAACTGAGCATCTTGGGTCGATACTTGAGTGAGCCCAGAGGACTGAAAGCTCCGGTTTATAGCTGAAGCACCGCTAAAAACAGACGTGTGTGTTTGGCCAGCAGTGATGTTTCGATGATGAGCTCTCTCATCTCAGGGGCTTCAGAGGAGATCGAAGCGAAGCAGTCTATCGCTTTTGCGGCAGTCTGGCTTCTGGAGCGGGTGAGAAAATGGGCACTTGTGCTGCTCTCCACCACGTGCAGGTGCCTCGCCGGGAGGGCTTGAGGTCTGAAACCTGCCCGTTGTGCCCTCAGCCGCGGCACGGTTTCCAGCGTGACACTGGTGCTGGTTATTGGACGAAGGAGACGCTGCACTTGCAGGAAGAAATCGCTGCAGAAGTTGTTGCGTGCTGTAATGTCTGCGTTCGTCTTAGCAGCTTGTTCCACGTGCCTCACATTGGAGTAATGAAATAGTGTGGCACAGAACATGACATCAACGCAAGATGATAACGAGTTTCAATCATGAGCTGAAAACAGCTGTTGTATGTGAGAGGAAAGCTTGCCGCTTCCAGATTTCACTCACTCAGCTGACATTTGGGTACTTCTAATTAAAATTTTTAGAAAATCAATAGGTTTCACTGATAAGCTAACAGATGGCTTCAGCAAGATGACCAAAAAGACAGAATGCGTCGCACACTGTGCGCTTTGGCAAAACGTTGGTCCTGGAGTCTGTACTCCGACCCTTTTGCTGCAATAACAATTTAACCGTGGTGCACATGTGTTAGGGTTTCCTGGTTTTGCATGGCAACATCTTGAGAATACATATATGTAATGGCAGTCACGGCCGGTTGCTGTAATGGTCAGCCCAACATTGCTCTTGCCGGAAAGAGAGTCTTTGTGCTCCTTCCAAGGATAAAGCACTTTTAGAAGCAAAGAGCTAGGTATCTCTACTATCTATTAATTCATGTTTCCGATGTCAGCTGTTAAGCAACCAGTAATGTCAGTGGAAACTACAGGTTTTCAGAAGTTATTTGGAAATCAGACCCCTTTCTTGGTTGCTTAGTCCTACTGCCCTTGAATGAAGAGTGTCCCAACGGTCTTGTGTCCGACCGGGCGGAGAGCCCGCGTGCTCTGATCCCATGTTCGCTGCACGGAGAAATACCTATCTGCAAGTCTTAGAAACGGTGATTATTAGATGCTCTTAGAGCTTTTAAGGTGTTAGTGTGAAAAGGGTTAAGTGGAGGACTCGATCAATGCTCAAGTGCTTTTTACAAAGTTTATTTTAAGAGTATATTTTTGCAGACAGACTTATTTTTTCTATTAATAACCATAAATCCAAATGAGCCACATCGAAGGGAGTTTCAGCCTCATGTTTCTCCAAACCTTCTGGCAAAAGGATGACAATGTATCTATGCATCCCCTGTTTTAACGGCAGATAAAAGGGATCTTTGAAATGATGGCGGTACGACTGAGTTTCTGGTCAGTCACCCGGGAGGCACCTCGCGGTCCGTCCTGGACGTGCTCCGTGCCAGCTGCGCCCAGCCCTGCCCTGCCAGCGCCTTGCTCCCCGCGCCGCGCTTGTGTCCCTTCGGAACGCTTGCCTCACGCTCTTTGGCAGTGAAAACGTCAAGTATCTGAACCCAAGAGGTCAAACAGACCTCGGCCGCTGGGCTGCTGCGCCGGGGTGCGGGTACCGGCTCGGCGAGAGGCCCCGGGGGGCTGCCGGGAGCGTGGCCCCCCCGGCGCAGCCCTGAGCCAGGCAGCGCGTTGCCCCGCCGTCCGGCCCCGGGGCCGAGAGGCACCGCGCGAGGGCGGAAGCGGCGATGCGGGGTCCGCTAATACCACGCTCCATCGCTCCCCGAGCACGGGTCCTCCGGTCGCCTTTCAGCAGCAGGAACGTGTGCGTGCAGTGGAAGACCGTACTTACATGTGCGTGTGTGTACGCACAGGAGGACTCATGTCAAAAAAGAACTGTAACAGTAGAAAGAGAAACTAGAGAAGCAAACTGACACAGAAAATGATGGATTTCAGTAATTACATGATTCATGGCAGGTTTCATTTGCTTTGAATTTACTGGCATGTACAGAGCACATTTTGTAATTATCCTAGGCACGCTTGCAGTGCGTCTGGCTCGCCGCAGTTAGGATTATTAAGGTTACATCCTTAAATCTTTTCCGTTTTGCATGCAGCGGGGTGCGTGTTTGCTTCCCGCAAATTGCCAATGTAGCTTCCTTCTAAATTTACGTATGTATTTAAATCTTTGCGTCACTGAGGTCGATGATGCTGCGAAGTGGCAGATGAACAGACCCAGGAAACGACTTCGCTGTCTGCGTGCGGCACCGGTGGGACACGAGCCCCGGCGAGGCGGTGACCCATCCCCGGCTCGGCTGGGGACGTGGGATCGGGCTCCGCTGCCGGCCCTTGGCACCTTGCCTTGGAGGGCTCTGGCACCGCGTGTGCCACCTTCTGCCGCCTCGACAAAGGAGACGCTTCAAAGTCGAAGGTAACTTCGAGCCTGATGTCTCTTAGCAGATGTTATGCCATGCTGGCACAGGAGATGTCTCCCACTCACTCGACGGAGGTCTGATTGCAGATCTCATGCAAAGTGAGATAATTTGAGACACCATAAAGCAGCTGTTAATTTTCCTCTCAAAGTGAGGATTGTTCACAGTGGTAGAGAGATTCGCTGGGTCCCACACTAATTGTCTTGATTAACATGCTGTTCCGTTATCACAGGTGTAATGTATAACAGCCCTGTAAGGTTTTCATAGCCTGACCAATTAAAAATTGTCATTAATCCAAGAGCTAACGAGTTGTGCATCTTAATGCTGAAAGATGAGTTTTCCATTGCAAGAGCAAATCCATAACCAGCGTGAGTTCATGTCGCATGGACGTGTTTCGCCAGTCACTCCTTCTCCGTAATTGCAGGTTTCGGCCGTTCGCTTACCAGGGACGGGGAAGGGAGCTGGTGATTGCAAACGAGCTCTGCCGCTTTGCCCCGTGCTCGGTTAACCTCTGGATCCCTTTGCAGTGACTGTGGTTAATGAAGGGACACACGCGTGGCCTGGGGACAGGCACCGCACCCCTCGGAGGGCGGCGGGTTCGGCAGACGTGAGCGTGGGAAGTAGCTGGTCCTTCGCGGCGGGGAGGACGAGCCGTCGTGGATGTGAGCGCCCGTCGGGGAGGAGGGGAACGAAAGAGCACACAGCAAGGGCTTTTCAGCAAGGTTTTCCCTCTTTTCCCTGCTGTTTTTGCCTGAAATGTTCTTCTTCCTATGATCACTTGGAGAGTCCTGTGCGTCCCGTCACGATCCCATTCACCCGTCTGCCTCTGTACTGCTGGTTTCAGCCGTCGGCTTGTGCTTTCCTCCCTTCTTCCCTCCAGCTGCCAACTAAAACCACCAGAATTTGTCTGAGGCAATTTTTTCTCCCCCTGGCAACGAGTCGTTACTCGCATGTAGGAGCACGTCTTCGCTGCTTCCCAGCAGGACGTGTGCGGTCTGCTCCCGTGCAGCCCCTCGGCAGCTGACGGACCAGTTGCCCCCCAGCAGGACGGGCTTCCTCCGGGCTGGGAGCGTCTTGGGGGACTCCCCGGCATGCAGAGGGAACCCTTTCTCGTCCGTATGGCTCAGGAGTAGCCCAGTAGGAATAGGAAATCTGGCCCGGTCTGTCACGTGAAGTGATCCCACTGCACTGCTTCACTTCACCTTCTCCTCTGTGTTCCCTGTTTGTCCCCGTGCGGAGGGCAGGGTGGACCCAGATGGGCCCCAGGAAGTGCCTTCGTCTCCCAGAGCTGTGGTTTCTGTCCCCTTCTCCCCGCGCTTCCTGGGGAGAGCTGCTTATCGCGGCAGCGCAGGAGGTGCCCTTGTCCTCGGGGGCCCTGGGTGAGACCCGCCTTGCGTGGCTGCGCGGGGAGGGATGGGATCGTGAGCCGGCCGTGTCTCGTGTCCGCGTGTCCCGTGTCTGGGAGGGGAGGAGGAGAGCGGAAGCGTTTCTGCTGCACGCCGGGGGTCCCTGACCTGCCCACGGGACGCGGGCTCCCTTCCTTGCCTCCGCCCGCGCGCGCACGTTACGGTCAGCTGCAACGCGACCCTTTGAAGTCAGGCGGCGTCGCGGTTAGGGGGAGATCTCCGTAAAGGACTGTACGGAGCGGTGACTGTATCTGAACGCCATGACTGGCTTCTCTTTCGTTTCATCGTTCTGCTCCTGTTAAGGAACCACGGTATTGTGTTTCAAAGCCGCATGGTTTCTGCTGATTGCGTCCGGCTCCGGAGGGGAGCTCGATGGCTGGCTGCCGCGTGACAGTGACAGAGCTGCGCCTCGCCGTGCCTCCGACACCGGAGACCCAGGCAGCTGCTGCCCAGATGTGGGATCAGCCGAGCCGCGCTTCGGTGGTGAACGCCTCCGTGAAGTTATTTCCTTCTGAACTCTCATTTCGAGCAGCTACAGTGGGTTAAACCTTGGGAGGACGGTGGGAGAGCGCTGAATTCACGTTCTCTCGTTGGAGCACTTTGAGCTAGACGCTGCAGTGGGGAAGCTGCAGAGACGCATCGGAGGAGCTGACAGATGGAAATTGCTGTAGTCTGGGTCGGTAGCACTAAATTATTCTTCACTGTAACGAGGGCAGAGAAATTTTGTGCCAGTATTTTTAGCATTTAAATTTAGGCGATTTTATTCCATTCTGGTGAAGATCAGCAGCTGCTGCTAGTTCTGTAGCATCACAACGTCGTGGTGAGAAATTGGAGCTGGACCACAGAGCTCGGCAGCACATCTAGACCTCCAGAAGCTCTCGGGAGGTCTGCATGTGCCAGTAGCCTTACGGAAAACAGAGGCGGGTGAGGCAGAGGAACAGATCTACGTTTCTCCCAGGGTTTGGAGGTCTTCGTGCATGGTGTTTTTCTGCAGGCCTTGCCTTCCCGTCTTCACTGTGCCCCGATGCGTGTCGGATGGAGAGGTTAGGCAGATGCTGTGCACCAGGATGCAGAGCCGTGCTATGGTTCACTTTGTGGTGTGTAATAATGTTTAAGGGCATTTTGCTGATGCGACCAAATTCTTACTGGGCTTAATGCAGTGGAATTGATTTCTTTTTGCCGGGCTATCATTCCCCTCAGCAGGGAAAAATCAATGCAGATCAATCACATGTGATTTTGTATGCCATTAGATCCCAGTGCAACCTCCGTCGTCCTGCTCCCTTCCCTCCTCTCCGTCCCCCGTGGCGGACCACACAGTTTGGAGGAGGATTGATTGCTGGAGACCATCCGTGCGTGACGCTGCGAGTCGCACGGTGCTCCAGTCTGATGGGACACGGCGCGGAGCCGTCCTGCCTGCCTCTGGCTACGTGGCCCTGCCCTCCTCTCCCTTCTCAGCCCGCCTTTTAAGTAGCCCGGAGGTCTTGACGTCCTCCTCGTTTTGGTTCCCCATTAACATTTCTTCGCAGACGGATCAGTAAAGCTGCAGAGGATCTGCAGGATTTGGGTTCGGGTTGGTGGTGGACCTCGTGCCTCCCCCGGAGAGGAGCCCGTCCAGCCCCGCGGCCGATGCTGCGTCGGTCTCCGATCGCGCTGCCGGGCTCCGGGGCAAGGTGCCGTCCCGCGAGCGGAGCGGCCCTGGGCGGAGGGGGATGCGTTTCTGCTGTCCCGCGACCAGCGTCGCCTGTGCCGCTGTTAGAGGTGCTGCAGTACAGTGCTTATTTCCTGGGAAGTACTTCCAGGAGTCCCAGCCATCCCCAGAACGGGTGAACGGGCTCTGCATGACCCCAAAGCTCACGTGCTGGCCCGGACTGCTCCACCAGCGCCCTTCCTACGCGAAAGGCCTTGCTACACGGGGATCTTGGCGGGAACCGACCCCAGAAACGTTATGTCAAAACAGGAAAAATTGGCCAGCCCGCTGACACCTTTGACAGAAAGGTTCGGTTTGCCTGTTTGCACTTGGGGCTTTTTTTGTTTGTTTTTTAGTGTAAATCTGAACTTATGGAGTTGGAAGAAGGCCATGGCTCCTTTTAGAAAGCCTGGCAGTGTTCAAGGCTGCGTGTTGGTGTTTTCACAGCTCTCCTTCAAAGTTGTGACCGTCTGCGTTTAAAGCTCCAATGGGCAGCATGAATTCCTCCCTGCTGGCGTGATGTACACTTCAGGGTTATTAAAAAACTTTATTTTTAAGGGAGAGGCAGACAAAAAGAGAGACCCAAAGAATCTCTGTTAAACACGCAGAGAGTCTCTCAGTCTCCTGAGCTGGCTGAGCCCCAGGCTGTCGCCGAGGTTCGGAGCCGGGAATCCTCCTCGGCAGCCTTAGGCTGATGTTTCATCACAGTATTCAGTGGCAGCTCGACGGTCTGCCGGCTCCTTGCAGTCCCCTTCTCAGCTGCGGCTCGGAGTTCGGCCGCGGAGCAGTCGCATCCAGAGATGAGGCTTTGCCCACGCAGAAGTGTGGAGGGTCCGTGAGCGGGTTCACGGTCTGGCTCTCGCGTTAGCAGATACAGCTACGTCCTTCACTTCCCTCCTGAAGTCCTTTAATTTTCCTGCCCTCCTCGCGCTCACGTTGTGCACCGGAGTGGTGTCAGACACAGGTTTTGTTCTCCCGCGTCCCGTCCGCGTCTCGTCGCCGCGGTGCAGCGGCGGGCGGTGGCGGTGAGGGCACGGGGGCTCGGTGGCGGTCCTGGCTGGCGTGCGACGTCCCCTTCCGTCTAGCCGGTCCCTGCTGGGGAGGGAGGAGAGGCTTGCCTGCAGCGAGCTGCTATCCCACACTTACCAGCGTTAAACTGGATTTGACAACTCATAGCCTGGGATTTGAATGATCTAACTCCTCCTTCGTTTGGCACCCTGGTTTGCTGTTATTTATGGTGCTTCCCAATTTATCATCATCTGCAGACTTGGGGGTTGTGCGTGGTGCCATCAGGCAAGTGACTTATACAAATACTAAAAGGAATGGGGCTCCCAGTGCTGAGCCGTGCTCGCACGTCCCGTCTCAGCGCTGCTGCTCTGCTCCAGCCCCTCTCGCTGACGTTGACCCTTGCCTGCGCTTCTGCTTCCGAGAAGTGCTTCCCAAGTGGCTGCTGCGGGAGGACTGGGAAAGGGGCGAGCGCTTTAGCAAGTTGAGAGAGTCCTGTTGTTGTCGTCAAAAGGGCAGGAGCTGGCTGCAGAAAAAGCAGAGCCCCAACTCCTGAGGAATCGGGGAAAGACTTGTCCCGAGTACGTTATCTGCAAGGCCTTTGTGTGGGAGCGCTGGGTCGCGGGACTGCCCGGTCCCAGAGAGACCTATTGCACTGGAGGAGCAGCCAGAGAGGAAGGAGATGCAGAAATAAATGACAAGGATCAGGTCCTTGTTGCCCGTTCTGCCTGGGTTTCCAGGTTCCTCTGAGTTGCATAAAAAGCGCAGGTCGTGGGGACCGTCAGGTGCTAGTGGGGCTGAAGCGTTGCCTGACTGGTTTAGAGACACATCCCCTCTAAGCCCGCCCTAAACGTCCCTGCCAGACGGACCACAGCTGTGGCCCCTTCCAAGGAATGGCGGAGGCAACGGTCAGTCGCTTGGACTTGGAGCGGGTCAGAAGCTGAGGCTTTTACTATATTTTTGTCAACGTTTTGGCAGGAACAAAACCAATCCTAAACCTTAGGTGAAGCATTTGCAGATCTTCTGCCCCTTCTTCTCCCGATTGTTGCTGCATGGTGCTCTGCTCCCGGAGCGTCCATGGCTGCGGGTAGACACATGCTTTCGGCTCGCACCGAGCTCCGGCAGCTTGGTGTCCGTCCTGCACGGTCACAGCCAGAGCACCTACCCCTCGCCTGTTTTCAGGAGTTGGAATCTGCGGCCGCTTTGTGCAGGGACGTCCCCGTCAGGGCTGGCGCAATCTGCAGGGAGCGCGTGGGAAGCGCTGACCCTTTTGGAGGGCAGCACAGCCGGAGCCGGGGGCTGGGCACGTCTGACCTTGGACGGTGGTGGAGAGGTGCCGCGGGGAGGTGGCTTGTCGGCCGGGCCGGGCCCTGCCGCGTCCTGCCTGGGGCCCTGGGCAGCCGCTGCCCCGCGGCCGCGGAGGGAGGAGCGCGGAGGGCGACGCCGTGCACGGCGGCAGGGAGGTGTCGGCGCCGCGCCTGCGACTGGAAACGGCTGGTTTTGCAGCCCAAGCCGCGATGTTTGGTGTTCACCAGCATCCCCCCGCTCTGTCTTGCTTCTTTTTAATACCCGGCTTATTTCCCCTTCCTTGCGGGAACGCGCCTTTTCCTAGCAAAAGGAGAGGGGGGAGGGAGCTCGCACCACCGGGCGGGCGCGTGTGTATTTTATAAATCTCCTATTTTCCTGATAAAACTGTATCGCCGCTGCGGAAATCAAATGCGAGCCTCGATATTTTTAGCATGAAAGCATTAGGCACGTTAATGCACTTCAGAAGGGGCGAGCTGCAGGCTGGCGCGGCTCCGGCTCCGGAGGAAGGATCACCATGGAAACAGTTTTCTTTAAATTCCACGCACTCGGGGCACCGAGCATGTGGGAAGCGGCTGAGGAAATGAAAAAGCAAGGAGAGAGAGGAGCCTTGTCCCTTCTGTTGTCACAAAACCGTTGGAGGAACCTTAGGAGAAACAGGCATGAATTATTGATCATTTCAATACAAATACGTATGAATTTTAATTAATAATCGCTCTCTCATCCTTTGAATGCAGCGGGTGGGAATTGGCAGGCAGCATGGACCAGGCTGCCCGGGGAGCCACAAGTTTGCCGAGAGACATCCCAAAACGGATCCGCTGCTCCGCGATGCCCGTGAATTTTAATCATTTCAGAGCTCCTGCATTTCACCTGTTGGAGAGCGGGAGGTGTTTCCTGCCCCTTGCCGTGACGTGGAAACACCCCAGCTAAGAGCCGGGACCGGGGCCCGCCGCCGCCGGGTGCGACTCCCGCCCAGGGCGGGGGGCTTGGGTGGGGCGGAGGGTGTCCGCCGGGACAGGGGTGCTCAGCCCGCCCACGCGGGAAGCCTCAGCTGCTCCTCCACCCGCCCGGGGCAGCGCGGCTGCGCAGTGCCTGGGGCGAAAAGCTTCTGGGGACCCTGGAGCAAACGTCACCCCCAGCACAGCACTGCTCAGATCCTTGCAGTTATACCAGTGTTCCGGGAGCAGAGCGGTTGCAGCTTTTGGTTTAATTTTCTTGTAAGCGATGGAAGCGTGTTTTCAGCCGGGCGCTGTTACTTATACCCGTATGCAGTCCTGACGGTGCACGTGGGCACACAATCAGACAGCGACAGCGCAGCCGGCTCCGGCGCTTGGAGCTGCCCCTCCGCTGCGCCAACAGACACATCAGTGGAGGGGCCAGGGCGGCCTAGGGGTTTTCCATACATTCTGGCCCCAGATGTTTTAAATAGTTCTGCTGACAAGGTAATGCTTTAGGTGGCCAAGCACTGCCTGAAAAATGCCTTACTGCAGCACTGAAAGGTTTTTTTAATTCATTGGGAAAAAATGAATGACTTAAACATAACCAGTGGCTGGTGGTGGAGAAGATTAAACAGTGCAAAACGAATGTATTTCCAACTGAGTAATTTTAGAAAGAAAAAGTACACCTTAACGTGAGGTGCACAGTAACACTTTTCTGTGATTCCCTGTAAACTGCCTGGGGTTGCTGCTGCCGCCTCTGTTGTCGGCGCTTTCTCCTGGTGACGCCTCTGCGGGCCCCGGACCCAGCCAGGAGCGTCGCGGGGACGCTGGGAGGGGCCCGAGGTCGCTTGCCGCGCGGCGTTGTCGCTGTGCTGGCCCGCTCCCAGGCGCGTTCCCCTCCCGATCGCTGGGTGTGTGTTGCTGTTGCTCGGATATCGCCAGGGCCCGTGTGATAGCCCTGGAAGGACGTGGGGAGTGGGGCTTCGGCTCCCTCCGCTGCAAGGTCTTGCTGCTCACCGCCTGCGAAGAAGGCCGCCCTGCACCGCTTGCGGCAGAAGGCCTCTGCACCAGCTTGCCGTCGGCGGCTGCACCCCGAGGGCAGCAGCTGAGCGTGCACGGGCTCACCGCGCCCGGCCGCCTCCGGCAAAGGCTCCTCCGCCTCGGCCAGTCGCCCTGGGGCCTCCTCTGTACCCTGCGAAGGGAAATGGGTCTTTCCCGTGCGTGCCTCATCCCGCTTGCCCGCACAGCTCTGGCCAGCCCCACCTGGGACGCCAGCCGGGCGATGGGCCTCGGCCCGGTGGTCCCGGGGGCATCTGAGGTGGCTCTCGGGGGGGGGGGGGGGGGGGCGGCCGCCAGCCCTCGCCGGCGCCTCTCGGGGCGGCCGCTGGGACGGCACCGCGTTCCCGCGGCGCTCCGACCCGTCCCGCGGCATCGATGCCGGCCGCGCTGCCCCGCCAGCCCCCGCGCTCCCGGCCCGGGGCGGCACGGAGCGGGCCCCAGCGGCGCGGCGGGACGCGCCTGGTGCCCGGCGCACGTCGGTGTTTGCCGGGCGCTTCGGCGGTGCCGACGTGCCTGATGCCCCGCTGCGCCGTGAAAGGGCGGGAGGCACCCGGTGATGCGGCAGCGCCTGCTGCGCGCGGCACTGCGAAGGCTGCAGAGCCCTTGGGGCTGGTCCCTCTCGGGACCCGGCGTCGCGGATCCCTCCGGCGCCCGCCTGGTAGCAGAGGTGTCCGCGCCGCAGGCCCGGAGCTGCTGGCCTCCACCTGCTACGTGAACTGCCTTAGGTGAGAGCTCAGGTCTGAATTCATACGGGCTGCGTCCCACTCG
The DNA here is from genome assembly GCF_036370855.1 of Dromaius novaehollandiae. Classification (NCBI taxonomy): domain Eukaryota; kingdom Metazoa; phylum Chordata; class Aves; order Casuariiformes; family Dromaiidae; genus Dromaius; species Dromaius novaehollandiae. Next base: position 23,087,813 of record NC_088112.1, on the reverse strand, counting down.
CCTGCAAGACGAGAGGAAGCCGTGGGTTGCCCTCTGCGCCACGCTCCTTTGCTTAGAGAGCCTTGGGGCTGATTTCGCGGTGACCTTAACGACATACTGACACGGACTTCACTGACGTTGTGATACGGCGATGGAGAAGCTGGGTGTCTCCTGCCGCGGCTGTCCTGCTGCGTGGGTTGTATTCGCCTGATTTCGCACTGGGGACGGAGGCACGTGGGGACTGGAGTGTGCGAGGTCTCAGCGGTGAGACACAGCCGAACCAGGGGCCGGACTGCCGAGCCCTCGCCCGCCGTGGCCGGTCCCCGTGGCTGCTCCTGGACGCTGCCGCCGTGGGCAGAGGGCAGGAGCCCGCCGGTCTCCACGGGATTGAGCTGCCTGGAAGAGCTGCGCTGGGACGGATCCAGCCTGGGCCTGGCTGGTGGGCGGCTTTCACCTGCGGCAGCGCTGGGAAGTGCCAGCTCGGAGCTGCTTGCTGTGTCTGCGTAGCTTGATGCCTCCCTTGAATGAGAGGCAAGCGGCTTAGGAAGTCGGTGAGCAGGGTGGTTAGCAGCAGGCACAGAGCTAGAAACTAGCGAGTTAGTTATAAATTTTTTCCTAAAGTGGAAACTTTAAATACATTGCCAACTGGAAACTGTCATGAATGAAAAATCTCTGCTTTAATTAGGGTTTAGCTCAAGCTGCTGAACCAGATCTGGTTCCAAATGCAACGTTTCTCAGTGTCTGAGCGTGTTTGGTTTTAGCTGTGACATCTATATCCAGCTATGGATGCAATTACATGTGAGAATGGGAACATCTTTTGGCTTAATTTTGCAGGGATTTATTTTTTCTTGTGTTTGTTAGACCCAACGTCCTTTCCCTGAAATTGCAGATTGGTTTCTGATTTCACAAGATCCTCAAATTCTGCAGCAAGTCTGTCGTTTTTAGCAGCGGCTGAGACCTGCCCTGCCCGGGTGTTCACTGCGCGCTTCCGACGGGCTTTCGGAAATACCCGCGCGTGCGGTCGCCCCTCGCACCCTCTCCCCTCGGGTTCTCCGCCGGGGCTGGGCTCAGCGCCCGGCGCTTTCTCCGTGCATCGCTGCAGTCCCAGCTGCTGCCGACCTCTATCCGAGCCATGACACGGGAGAATAATTTGGGGACAGGGAAGGGTATTCCGGCGATCTCAGCTGTGCGGCGCAGAGGGTGTCGGATAACCCAGACGTCTGTGATGAGCGTTGCTGCTACCTCCCCCTCCCGCGTCCCCATAAATCCTTGAAAAATCAGGCAACGCTTTTTTTTTTTTCTTTCACCTTGGATCTCCTTTCTCGTTCCATCAAAAATAAGTAATAAAGATGAAGGAGTCGCGCAGGGGGTCACGGAGGTCGTGCTGCTCAGATGTAGGTGATCCGGCTGTGTGGGTGCTGTGGAGTTAAGGAGCAGTGCCCGGGGGGGGGGGGGGGGGGGGGCCCTGCCCGCGGCAGAGGGGAGCCGCGGGGGTGCCGGGGGCAGCACTCGATCGCTTCCCCTCCGGGGAGGATGGGAGTGGTCAGCTGGAGGTCGGAGGATGCGCGTCGCGTTATCCGATGCGTTCATGGATTGCAAACCCACTGGCAGGGAGAAGAGTGGTTAAAAGAGACTTTCAGAGAGTGCAGGAATAGCATAAGCGACCAAGAAATGTGTGTGGATTAGACTTCCTAAGGGGAGTTGTTGGGCAGGGCTTTCCAGGGCCTTGGTTTTCCCAGCAGCCTAATGGGAATGATCTTTAACCGGTAGCTTTGAAGCTCCGTGTTCCTCAGACCCACCCGAGTCTGCACCTGCAGAAGTTGAGATGCATTTGCTGACTTGGAAGGGGTGAAGCTCCGAGCAGACGCTCGCTGCTCGGCCGTGCAGCCTGCCCGCTGCGGCCGGCCGGCTTTTCTCTGGCGTAGACAGCGAGTGAGTTTGGCCCTTCCGCGTTGCTCTTGAGCCGTTTTACTGAACTTCGTGAAGTCCGTCGGCCTCTGGGTTTGCTCCCGCAGCGCCGCCCCGTCTGCGGAGAAGTCGTCTCCCTGCACCTGTCCACAGCGGCCCAACGCTGTAAATGAATCAAGCCAAACTCCCGAGCGCGTGCGCGTGCCCTTGCAGCTCTGCTCGGTGCTGGGGAGACGGGGCGACACGGCGAGGGTGGGCGGGTACGAGTGGAAGCAGCACGGCGTTCGTTACCCCCCTGCCTGCTGCCATCCGGGTCGTCACGGCTCGGCAGACGTGGCGGGGACGCGGTGGCGGGGGAGCGGAGAGCGGGGCGTGCGTCCCCTGAAGGCATCACGCAACGGACGGGATGGATACATCGCGGACGGTCTCGTGTGCCCGGTTCCCGCTGCTGCTCCCGTTTGCTTTGCTCAAAACCGCGGTGGCTTGCACGCGGTGACGGCAGAGGAGGAGCGAGCAGGGGGCTCGGCAGCCGTGCGCGTGCGTTGAACGTGCCCCAGGACGGGCTGGAAGCCCCCCCCGCGCCCGGGGCTCTGCGGAGGGCTGAGCGGTGCCAGTCGTCCCGGAGGCGCGGGGCCGGGCCGGGGCTTCAACACCGCAAGCTGGTGCCAGGGCCCCGGGGAGGAGGCCGAGGCTGCGGGTCTGCGAGAGCCCCTCGCGGGGCAGGGCGAAGGGCCGGCAGCCGCCTTCGCCGGTGGGGCCGGGGCAGCAACACGGGGCCCCCAGCGCCGAGCCCCGCCGGGTCTGGCCCTCTGACGGTCGGGAGCGGTTTGTGTGGGCGCAGCGGTGCTGCCGGAGACGGGAGCAGCGCGGCTTCGGGAGGTGCCGGAGGCTGCCCGTACGGGCTGCACAAACGTGTACCACGCGCAGGCGAGAGGAATTAAAAAAGAGGTGAATTCCCTCAGCCGTCGTTGCAGCCACGCGCTGGCTGTTCCCGTAACTAACCGCCCGTCGTTGCAGAACCAACCCTGCAGCACGTGCGGGTCTCCGGGACCGCGTCCGCTCTTCCCCCTCCGCCGCTCCGCGTTCGCCGAGCCGCGCTGGGAGCAACGGGTGGATGCCGGCTGGGCAGCGATTGCCAGGGGATTAACCCTCGACACTGCTCTGAAAGCAGGCCTAATAAATGCAGCCCTGCCGCTCGCGCCGCCCCCGGGCGAGCACTGCAGACGAAAGCCCTTAGCACAAGTCGCGGGGCCGGGCGCATCTCCCTGCCTCCTCCTGCCGCCCTTCTGCCTCGCGATGGTGAGGCCGGCCCTTGGCTCGGCTTTGTGGGGAAGGGTGAACGGCGAGAGCGGGGTGGCTTTGGGGCCCGAGGAGGGCTGGGCGGCAGAGCTTCCACGTGTTTTGGTGGCCAAGGGGGCATTCAGCAGTGGGCAGGGAAACCTGCCGCGGTGCCGTGGTCCCCAGGCCGCTGTGCCTGGCGAGTCGGGAGGGCCGAGCGCGCGCGTGTCCTCGTGTGCCCCGGCCCCGGCCCCGGCCCCGGCGTGGGGGGGAGAGGGGAGCAGGCGGGACGGGGACCGCGCTGTTGCGAGCACCGCGCTGTTGCGAGCACCCTGAGCCCGCGGGGAGGAGTCGCCAGGTCCGCGGTCCCAGCCCGGGCTGAGCAACCCTGGCTGGCGGGGCGGAGGCGGAAAACAGCCTCCAGGTTCAGCCCAGCGGGAGCTGTGCAACCGCATGACAGCGGGGCCGACCAGGTTTCCCTCCACGCCCATCCCGAAATCCTGTGGTCGTTGTTATGTACAACAGAAACACTAAGATTCCTGGAAATTTCGCGGGGGAGGCAAAACGATGCTGGTACCGGTTGCCTTAGCGGTGCGGGGAATGGTGCCTCTTAGATGCCTGCGAAAAGCCGGTGTGCAGTTACTTAAATTGTCTTTGTCTTCTTCTTTTCAGCTGACATTATCTCCACGGTAGAATTCAACCACACGGGAGAATTACTAGCAACAGGGGACAAGGGGGGTCGGGTTGTAATATTTCAGCGTGAGCAGGAGGTAAGTGCTAGTGCATGCAAAATGCCCGTTTTATCCTTTTAAAAGAAGCTTCCCGCTGTGCCCTAATCCTTACGTGTCGCGCTCAGCCTCAGCTCCCTCCTGGCAGACTCCAAACTGAAAAGCGACTATTAGCATAAGCGGGGCCAGATGCCATCTCATAAAACACCTTAAGAAGCACACTGCGTTTCTGCCTCCCTTTGCTTTGGGGTCTAAACGAGACCAGGCTGCAGCGTTTCGGTGCCCAGCCGCCGTGACCGGGTCCCTCCGCCTGCCCGTTTCGCCGGTTCGGCGACGCTCCGCGCCTGCACTCGCTGTTCCCCGTGCAACCCAGCGGCTGCTGCGTGTGCTGCCGGTCCGAGCGGGCACGAAACGCGGCTGGCAACCGAAAGCTGCCGCAGGCCCTAACGACCTGGAAGGTTTTTCCCCCCGTTCCCAAAGCCGTCTCGTTTTAATTGGTCTGGCACATCTCGTGTGGTATTTCACAGCCTGATCGGGATGCGAGCGAATCTGCCCTCGCGGATGTGATTCTTAAGGTGGAAAGGGATGAACGATGCCCGGCTGCGGAAAATGTTATAGTCCAATGATGTTTTTAGATGCTTCTCGGTGTTATAGCTTCAGAAGTCTTTTTGCATGCCCTGGAAGGGACCAGTCAGTGAAGGTTACGCACACAGACGCTTCATCAACCTTTCCAATCACATTCTATTTCTTATTTGTTTCTCATTTTATTATTCCGCTGCTTTTCCTGGGCTTCAAACTCAGTGACGCTGCCTGGGAGAACTCCCGGGAGCTCTGGCTGAGGGCAGCGCTCCTGCCCGAGGGCCGGCGCGGGGCCGGCTGCTCCGGCTGCACGGGGCGGTTGGGCTGCACGGGGCTGTTTGCTCCGTTAGGGATGGTCCCGTGGGGACGCGGGGACTTGGGGACGCGGGATCCCGCGTGGCACCAAGCGCCGAGCATTAGCCCTTGCAGAGGCGGCTTCCCTTCGCGGCTGCGTCCCTCCTGCTCGGCGCTGGCGCGGCTTGGGCAGACCTGCCCGTCCCCGGCCCGTGGCGTGACCCCGGCGTCCTCCAGCCCCCTCCCCGCCGCCTCGTCCCCTCCGTCCCTGGGCGTGGGCGGGGGGTCCGTGCCCCGCCGGCTCCCGGCTCTGCCGGCCCTGACGCTGCCGCTCCCCGCGCAGAGCAAGCAGCAGCCGCAGCGCCGCGGGGAGTACAATGTCTACAGCACCTTCCAGAGCCACGAGCCCGAGTTCGATTACCTGAAGAGCCTGGAGATAGAGGAGAAGATCAACAAGATCCGATGGCTCCCGCAGCACAACGCCGCCTGCTTCCTGCTCTCCACCAACGGTGCGTGCGCGCGGGGCTGCCGGCCGCCGCAGACGTGGGCTGAACACGCGCTAAAACTGTGGGAAGGGTACCGGGAAGAGATGTGCGCTCGCTTGGCTGCACGCCGCTGTGAGCAGGGGAACCGGCGCCCGGCCGAAACCTCCCGCGGAACACCTGCTTTGTGCAGTTCCTGTGCTTTTGCCTTTATTTCACAGCTTTTATCCCCTGTACGGGAGAGGTCTCTTCCCTCCGCTCTGTGACTTTTCTATTACTACTTTTTGGAAATTCTTTTCTTCTTCTCTTCTTCTTCTTCTTCCTTTTTTAAATTTTTTTTAAGAAAAACTGCAAGGGATTTGTTTCGAGTGCAGCTGCGCTCGGTGGGCACTTTCACGTGACGTGCCGATAAATACCAGGAGGATCCAGGAATATGACTTGGGATGAATGGGACCTTAAGATGGATGTGACTTAATTACTTCAGGGGAAAAGGAGGGGTCTAATTATCTCCATAACCAACTCGCTTTGTATTATATAATTTACTCTATTGATCATTGTAATAAAATGCAAAGACTTATTAAACTCATTTGGGGGGAGAATCATTGAAATGCAATGAAGATTAATTATAGAGTATAATGTTCTGTTAATTGAGTTTTTAAATAGTTTTTTGATTAACAGGGATATCATCTTTCCATTTGGGATGGGGTTTCGCATGCTAGCAGGTTATCAAGATGATTCTTTTTAAAATATTCCCACGTCATGTTGTTTCCTTTTGTTCTTGCTGTTAAACTAACCGTATATGCAGAAACCCCCTGAAGTAAAATGGGTTAATAAAAACGAAATTAATAGCAGTCAGTTGGAATTACTGCGTAAAGGAGAAAATTGAGATGAATGATAAGGCTGCGTGTAAAACCTGGTGCCGGGGGTGATGAACTGCTGATGGAGCGACTGCCGGGAGGGAGGGAGGGAGGGAGGGAAGCCCCGTTGTTCGGGACGGAGCCCCGTGTTCCTGGGAACGGGAGAACGGAGGTGTCGGCGTGGAGCATTTTGGGGTAGTTAGTTTTCCGAAGGAGGGTTTTTCCCGTGTTACCGTCACGTTAGGGACCAGGTGACACCGGGGCCCCGACCGTGGCCCCGCGGCTGCCGCCGGCCGTAACGCTGTCCCCTCTCCCGTCCCGCGCAGATAAGACCGTGAAGCTGTGGAAAGTCAGCGAGCGAGACAAGCGGCCCGAGGGCTACAACCTCAAGGATGAGGACGGCCGGCTCCGAGACCCCTCCATGATCACCACGCTGCGGGTGAGTGCCGCCGCCGGCAGACCCGTCCCCGGGAGCGGGAGCGGCGCGGTGCCGCCCCGGCCCGAGGTCACGAGTTGCGTCAGGTCTCAGCAGGCTGCCCCGGCCCGAGGTCACGAGTTGCGTCGGGTCTCGGCGGGCTGCCCCGGCCCGAGGTCACGAGTTGCGTCGGGTCTCGGCGGGCTGGCTCGGAGCGGCTCCGGGCTCGGTGGAAGAAGCTGGGTGTGACCTCGGGCCGGCGGCACCGGCTGCTTCGCGGTCCCTCGTTGCACCCGTGCAGTAACGCGCTGCAGCTTCCCCGTCGCGCGCACGTAGCCCCTGGGAACGCGCAGCTCCTGCTCCGCCGCAAGAGGAGGAGGTGAAACACGACGTAAGTGCTCCGTGTTATGGTTATTAGTATCTGCAGGCGTGACGTCTGCCTTCCCTAAGGACGGGAGACGGAGGAGCCTTCAGCCAGCTCCAGCTCAGTCTGATGTTTCGATGATTTTGCTTAGATATTTACAAAGCTTTAACCATTTTACTGCAGCATCACGCATCTTGCACGCTCGCCTGCCCCGCGGTGCTCCCGTTTCGGAGTGACGCCGCGTCCGTCCGCACTCGAATCGTCAACGGCAGCCAGGCAAAGAAAAGGGTTTTACAACCGCCTTGCTGCAATCATCTCCCATCCGTTCCTCCTAACGGCTTGGATTTATGTGATGAGCGTTGTCTCCGAGGAGTTTCTAACCCACGTGCTGCAGAGGGAGTGTTTAACTCACCGAGGGGCTCAGGGCAGCGTGCACGGGCCGTGGGGAAGGGTCAGGAAGGGGCTGAACAGGTCTTTTCCTCCAGGTTGCATCACTCGAGCGTTGCGGTCATGTTTGCTGCGTGTCGGTAGCTGGGATGGGGGGTGTCCGGCGGAGGCGGAGGCGCTGGAGAGGACGCGCGCGGGAGCAGCGCGGGTGCCGCACGGGACGTCCCGCGGGGCGGCCTGGGGGAAATCCCGCGGATCCCGGAGGAGCCGGCGGGAACGGTGGATTCCCCCGGCGGGGAGGCGGCGGGGGGAGCAGGGGCAGAGACGAGCCGCGTGGCGCCCGGACGGACGACGGTCCCAGTTAGGGACGGAGGCGACGGTGTTGTGGCCTTACGCCGAGGGAAGGACAAGCTTCCCGCTGGGGTCGGCGCCTGGGGGAGGAAGCCGAGATGCGGCACACACCTCGGGAAGACTTGCAGCTGGTAAAGCATTGCCTCAATTTCCGCTGCGATACCGAAAAAAAGGGGAAAAAAGACGTTTCTGAGGTCAGCCAACAGTGTGGAACCTCATTAGAAAGTCCCTGGCTCCCCTTCAAGGGGGGTTGTCCATTGCTTGGGCGGAGGGGTGGAGCCCGCCAGCGGGACGGAGGACAGGGATGGACGTCCAGAGGAGCCGTTCCTAAGCCGTTTTCCCGGTACGTGCTGACGGCCAGGCGGGTGGGAGCAGCTGCTCCGGCAGCAGCAGCAGCACAAATGTCCGAGTGTCGGACAGGGGGACGCGCCGGGGCGAAGCTGTTGCTGAAGGATGTTGTCTTACGGACCGGTCCCACCCTGAGAGGAGGGTGATCTCCTTCCCCGTGTTTGCATCACACCGGGATGCGCCTGGGACGTCCTCCGGGGTCCGAGGATAATGTGAACGGCACGCGACCTTCAGAGCTGCCTGGAAAGATGTGCCGTCCTTGTTGTCCAGCGCTGTCCCTTTTCTCCGCGTCACCCCCTTCCCTCCGGCCGCTCCCGAGAGTTCGAGTTGTCCGTCCCAGCCCGCTCCGCTCGTTGGAGTCGCGGCTGCGCTCGGGTGCCGTCGGACCGCCTGTCCCTGCCCCGTGCAGCTCCGTTTCGCCAAAGCGTCCAAACTCCTTGGCTTCTGGGCACAGCTTCATGGAGAATGTGCACTTTATTCTCACTATATTTATACGAACACACACATCACACAACTTAATGCATCAGTAGGTTCCCGTATAAAGGGGACAGGGAGAGGAATGAGGGGTTCTTTGGATAAAAATTGTCATGCTGCTAGTGCAGCAGCTGCTTCTGGTGCCAGAAGAGCGTTTATGCCACGGCGAAGAGATTTGCTTATTTTTCACATTCTCCGAACCATTATCATTTAAATGACAAGGTAATTTGAAACATTTGGCTTTTTTGGCTATAAAATGCATGTGGCAGAACTAATCAATTTCAAATGATCGTCATCAAGCCGTTGCTACAGAAATAAAAAAAAAAAAGGATTTTCCCATTTTCATTAGTCATTTAAATAGCTCTGAAGCAGCTCGATGTGTAATATTTGCATGGTCGGCCGAGCTCCAAGTGCCGTTTGGTAGCGTGGGCTCCTCGGGCATAGCGGGACGGCACCGGGCTCGCTGTCACCCCATGCCATCGTGTTCTGCCCTTCCCCGGTCGTGGTGAGCTGGGACGTGCTTGCGACCTACAGCGTTCGCTTTCCTGGATTTACTTGATTTTTGTCATTTTTTAAGCAAGGCCTCGTTATAAAGAAAGACGGGCTTGGCCTTGGGCTCGGCCTTGGGCTCCTGGGCACACGTCCAGTCTCCTTTTTCCTTTTCCCAGGTCGTGAGTTGAATTCTCTCTTTGGTGAAGAGTCGTTGTCCCTCCATCGAGCACTGTGAACGCCTCTTGGAGGGCTGATGACCAGAATTGACCTTCTGTATTTTTTTTTCTTGTTCATCTCTTTTTCCACAGCAATTACACGGTTGGTGTCTATGTCTAGACACACTGTAAAAACACTATGCCAGGCAGAATTATCCGATGGGTCTAGATTGCTGGGAATTTGTGTTTGATAACACAGCTGTGCTTTTACATAATTCTTCCAAAAGTAGGAAGGCTGCGAACCGCTAGGTGAGGTTTTACTGATGCTGGCTCTTTTTCAGTGGGAGAAGTATGTAAAAAAGGTCTTAAAAGAGTCACGTCTCTAAGTGGGATGTAGTTCTAAGGAGTCCCTAGGATTAAGAGTACAAGGGCTTTAACTTCAAATGTGTTCTGTCTGTTTTTTGGAGGTTCCTGCAAACTTATTTCACAGTTTGGGTACAGGTGGTGACAGTAACCCTGAACTGTAGTAACTGAGCTAGGTGAGTTCTCGGTTAGGGAAAAGACCCCAGCATGCCGTAAAAACGTGCGGAGACTGGGGAATGCGGGGTGATTTGGGCTGCGTGTGGCCTGACGTTGCTGTGAGTGTCACCAGCCTGGCGCTAACGAGGGAAACCTCCTCCATGGACAGGCTCGGCCGTGCGTCCCCGTCCCGGAGCCCGGCAGTGGGAAACGCGCGCTAACTCGGTGCTCCTTGCTCCTCCCGAGGGACCCGGTGTCATCGAACCCACCGAGGCAAAGAACTGGAGAGGTTTGGACTGCCCAGGATCCTGACTTTGTTTTAGACCCCAGATTGAAGATTTTGGACTGCAGTAATATCGGAGAGCAAGAGCCGAGCTGCAGACCCTGGTGTCCTCCCCCGTCTCCTGGCTCCCTAGCTGCGTCCCTGGCAGCTCCGTCGGCTGCACGGAGCGGTGGTTAGGCAGCAGGTTGCTCTTCGCGCGGGACGGTATCTGCTCACGCTTCACGAGGAAAGTCCAACGAGACGAAGCCCGGGAGAGCGTGAAATTGTCAATCCGCCGTGGAAATAGTGTTTGATGCACACTTCGTCTGCAGCACGTCAATCTGCGGGCAGTGTTGACCGGTCACTGCTGCTGCTGGCAGCATGGAAAACGCCTTTGGGAGGTAAAACGGGATAAACCTCAGGGAGCAGGTCAGTGCGGCTCAGCCGGTGCCCTGCAGCATCCACCCCGGCAGCTCGCGCTGCTCCCCGCCTTGCCCTAACTGGATGACGGTTTCCTTCGTACAAACCTGGGGCTGCGCGGGGCGGCGGAGCGAATCCGGCCGGGATCGGTGCACGAGGGGCTGCCCGACCGGGTCCGGCAGGGATCGGTGCACGAGGGGCTGCCCGACCGGGTCCGGCAGGGATCGGTGCACGAGGGGCTGCCCCACCGGGTCCGGCCGGGATCGGTGCACGAGGGGCTGCCCGACCGGGTCCGGCAGGGATCGGTGCACGAGGGGCTGCCCCACCGGATCCGGCAGGGATCGGTGCACGAGGGGCTGCCCCACCGGGTCCAGCCGGGATCGGTGCACGAGGGGCTGCCCGACCGGATCCGGCCGGGATCGGTGCACGAGGGGCTGCCCGACCAGGTCCGGCCGGGATCGGTGCACGAGGGGCTGCCCCACCGGGTCCGGCCGGGATCGGTGCACGAGGGGCTGCCCCACCGGATCCGGCAGGGATCGGTGCACGAGGGGCTGCCCCACCGGGTCCGGCCGGGATCGGTGCACGAGGGGCTGCCCCACCGGATCCGGCAGGGATCGGAGCACGAGGGGCTGCCCGACCGGATCCGGCCGGGATCGGAGCACGAGGGGCTGCCCCACCGGGTCCGGCCGGGATCGGAGCACGAGGGGCTGCCCGACCGGGTCCGGCAGGGATCGGTGCACGAGGGGCTGCCCGACCGGATCCGGCCGGGATCGGTGCACGAGGGGCTGCCCCACCGGGTCCGGCCGGGATCGGAGCACGAGGGGCTGCCCGACCGGATCCGGCAGGGATCGGTGCACGAGGGGCTGCCCGACCGGATCCGGCCGGGATCGGTGCACGAGGGGCTGCCCCACCGGGTCCGGCCGGGATCGGTGCACGAGGGGCTGCCTGACTGGGTCCGGCCGGGATCGGTGCACGAGGCCGAGGCAGCGTCTCTGCTGCTCCTGCCTGGGCTCGTCCGGTCGTTTTTGGAGCCCGCCTGGCTTTCTGGCCTCTGGCCCCTCCTGTGACCCGGGTCTCCGTGGCTGCAGCGTGCCGCCCGCTCTGCCCGGTTCCCACCCGCGCTGCCCGCAGCTCACGGCGCGGGAAAAGGGACGTCACCGCTGCGGAGGGGACGCGTGCTCCGTTAACGCGGACGGGGTGGGGGACCGTCCCCAGGCGGGGGGAGCGCGGTCGCCTGTCACGTGCGTGTCGAGCAAATGGGACCAGCTCCTTTGCAGAAGGTGCCGGTTAGAAAATGGAAAGAGAAATTAAGACGTATCCTTTTTAAATGAAAAATGACTGGCATCCCCCCCTTCCCGAAAACAGGGAGTAATTTAATTCATTAGTGGTTTATTTTGTTTGACAGCCTCGCTGTGTCCCCGACGCGGTTGGTTACACCAAATCGCCGTCGGCGATGGGGGGGTCGCGGCAGGCGCTGCCCCGCGGGCTGGCTCGGTGCCCGGGGCCGGGCCGCAGCGGGCGTCTCGGTGGCAGCGCCGGTGGCAGCTGAGCCTGCAGGGACCCTCCAGGGACGCCGCCTTGCCAAGAAAAGGGGTTTCATTTGCTGCTCCGGGCGCCGGGCGCTGCCTCTGATCCCTTTCCCGTGGTTCGGGCTCTCTGGCTCCCGGCCGGTGCTGCCCCGGGGTTTGGGGGCTGCAGGTTTGAGTGTTCGCGGTTGATGCGCTTCAGGCGACAGCTCGCACCGCGGGGTGACACGGGGTGACGCGGGGTGACACGGGGTGACATGGGGTGACACGGGGTGACACGGGGTGCAGCGCTTGCTGCCTCCGTTTGCAAACGCAGATCCTTGCAGTTGCACCAGGTGGAAAATCTTGCCTTAAAGTGTTCACGGAGGCTCCAGTTTGCTGCTTCTTTGGAAGTTTTACCTGCTGAAAGCGCGGGTGCCAGACATTAAAAAAAAAAAAAAAAAAAAAAAAGAACAGAATTTGTCTCTGAAGTAATATGTGGAAAATTGCATTGGCTGAAGAATTTATTTTACTTCCATTTTACTCAAGAAGCCGCTTTGTCTGCCGTAGTGGCCACATCCCAGTGAGACAGGGCAGTGTTCTGGGTCCCCTGGCGTTGCGGATCGCCGCCAGCGCTCTTGCTCCGACCCCGTTTGTGCCGGTGGCTGCGGATGCAGCATTTATTGCCGTAGTACTGCGTGGGGGGGAATTATCCCGGGGATGTGGTCGGGCCGCACGTCACCGCCTTGCCGAGGGAGATCTTGTGCCAGAGCCTTTTGTGTGCTTATTTTTGTATCTGGAGAGACCTGGCTGAGCCCTTTCCCTCTGCAAAGCCGTCGTGTTTGCAGCGGGCTGAGTGACAGCCTGTTTCCCGCGACCGCCGCGCGAAACGCCCGCCGGGCCCCAGATGGCTCAGCGAGTCCTTCGGCGGCAAACGACGCATCACCGCGCGCGTCGGGCTGAATTAGCCGCTGGCTCGTCACGTTGGGCTGGCGCTGGCGCTGGCAGCTCCCGCGCCCCTGGGTCCGGCGTCCCGCTGCCGTCCCCCTGCGCCGTGGGGATCTCCTCGGGCAGCGCGCGGGGCGTGTGCGCGGTGATGAAGTGCCCTGGGGGACGGCGTACCGGCGGGGGGGGCGAGGACCGACGCCTTCCCACCGCATTAAGGTGCCCTGAGAGCGTCGGATCCGAAGTGGTTGCTTGTCCGGCACCGTGCACGCGCCGTGTGTCTGCTCCGGCCCGTCTGCCGGTGCTCACGTGAGTTGTGCTCGTTAGTCTAAAAGCAAAAATAGTATAGCTCTACTTGGTATTTTCTCCATCTGTTTCTGGCTTTTACGTTCCCTTTCCCTGCCTCGTCCCATCCCTTCCTTCCATCACTTCACCGTGCAGCAAATCCCGGGAAGCTGGGAGAAAGATCCGTGCTGACCTGGCTCCCTGAAAACGTGCAGTTCTCCCAGAAGCGCCCCAGTGCCCAGTGCCCGCTCCGCAGCGACGGGGCCCCGCAGCGGGGCCGGGGCCGGGGCCGGGGCCGGGGCCGGGCCAGGGCAGCGCCTGGGCGGCTGCTGACGTCCCGCTGTGTCCCGCCCGCAGGTGCCGGTGCTGCGGCCCATGGACCTGATGGTGGAGGCCACCCCCCGGCGCGTGTTCGCCAACGCGCACACCTACCACATCAACTCCATATCCGTCAACAGCGACTACGAGACCTACATGTCGGCCGACGACCTGCGGATAAACCTGTGGAACTTCGAAATAACGAATCAGAGCTTCAGTATCCTTTACACGGTGTTTAACCCCTCACGATGTTTTTAACCGGGGGTGGGAGCGGCGGACGCCGTTCACCGCCGTGCCGCTGGCCCGGCTCCTTGCAGGCGGCAGGATTGGCACCTGGCCTGCGGGGCCGGAGCCGGCGAGGGCGGGGGGTCCCCGGGGGGGGGACGGGCGGCCTGGGGCGGATGAGCGCAGGCTGCGTTAGTGGTGCCGCTTGCAGGGTGATGGTGACAGGCTGCCGCTCACCGTCCGCGAATGAGCCCTGCCGATCCCCCCCCCCGGCAGTGACGGCCACGGGTGCCCAGCAGCAGCAGCAGCAGCCGCGAGATTTACACGCTGTCTTTTCCCGGGGTCCCCGGGCAGCTGGGCAGCGTCTCGGCACAAACGGCGCGCGGCTGCTTTTGGCTTGGAGCGGGGACGTTGGAGCAGCCCTGCAACGTGTGCCCTTCCCGGGGTGGGGGAGAGGGTGAAGAAAGCTGTTTTTGGTGAAAGCTCCAGGGGGTTTAGGTGGCCCAGTGAGGTCAGCCGAGGTGCAAGTGCAGCACCCAAAATGCTTCCTAGAAGGTCCCGGCGAGACGCAACGGCTGGTGCCCCGGTGCCCGGCCAGGGCAGGGACCTGCGCCCGGGAGGCGGCTGGCACCGTGGGTGCCGTGGTACCTGGCACCGTGGGTACTGTGGTACCTGGCACCGTGGGTACCTGGCACCGTGGGTACCGTGGTATCTGGCACCGTGGGTACCTGGCACCATGGGCACCGTGGTACCTGGCACCGTGGGCACCGTGGTACCTGGCACCGTGGGTACCTGGCACCATGGGCACCGTGGTACCTGGCACCGTGGGTACCGTGGTACCTGGCACCATGGGCACCGTGGTACCTGGCACCGTGGGTACCGTGGTACCTGGCACCGTGGGTACTGTGGTATCTGGCACCGTGGGTACCTGGCACCGTGGGTACTGTGGTACCTGGCACCGTGGGTACCGTGGTATCTGGCACCGTGGGTACCTGGCACCGTGGGTACCGTGCCCACCCACGCGCCTTCAAGGTGCAGGTGTGGTTTCCCCTGTGAAGAAGAACCAAATTCCGAAATTCTCATTTTCATTCACACAAATTCCAAAGAGTTCGTCAGAAAACAAAACTAAAACACCACCTTCCCCATTTCTTACGGGGAAGAGAAGAAAGCAGCAGGTTTTTTGAAGCAAGGCTGGGTGGGGAGAAGGGGGCTCAGCCTGGGAGATGGAGGAGTCGAGGGTCTGTAACTCAGCTGTGTCCATACACTCTGTGTTCTGAGTATGACGCTGCTGAAAGCTGATTACATGAGGTCTTGAAGAAAATAGGTAACGACAGAGAAAGGATGTTAGCAGACAGCCAGAGAAGAGGGCTGGCTAGGGTCGGATGCTGCCTGCAGAACTGCTAGGACTGCAGCAGCAGCAGCAGCAGCGGCGAAGTGCGGGGCGTCCCGGCGGCTCTCGCTGCCCCCGACCTGCCGGGAGCTGCCGCTTGCAGGGACTCGCTCGGCGACGTGCTGGCCTTCACTGGCCGTGGCCGATGCGCCGGGGTCGGGTCCCGCGGGAGCCGGGCGGGTTTGGCGCTGGGAGCGGGGCCGCGCGTCGCCCTTGACCCGCCCGCCAGACATCGTGGATATCAAGCCGGCGAACATGGAGGAGCTGACGGAGGTGATCACGGCGGCGGAGTTTCACCCGCACCACTGCAACACCTTCGTCTACAGCAGCAGCAAGGGCACCATCCGGCTGTGCGACATGCGGGCGTCGGCGCTGTGCGACCGGCACGCCAAGTGTGAGTACCGACGGAGCGGCCCAGCTGCGGCCCCGCGGCCACGGGTGTCTGTGCAGCGCCGCGTCCCGGCACCCGGGCACCGCGTCTCCTCCCTCCCTTCCCCGGGTGGCTTCCTGGCCGCGGCCGGTGCCGAGGGACCCACACGAGACACAGCCCCGGTTCCCGTCAGCCCCCACCGCCGTGTCCCAGCGTTAATGCACATCTTTAGCCAGTCTAGAAATACACAGGTCTGCTCTGGGGCGCAGGCCCACGCCTTTTGGACGTGCAGCATAAAAAAAAAAGTGTCGTTTTGACAGTAGAGAGTCCGATTTATCGCGCCAGGACCTTGGCGCCTGATGCCTGCAAAGCGGTGCGTCCCAGGGCGCAGAACTGCCGTGTGTCCGCTGGCCGTTTGTCCCGCCAGCGTGCCGTCTTTGGCAGCCGCTGGTGCCACCAGGTTCAGAAGGGGCAAAACCCCCCCAAGGTTTGGAGTAAGGCAACCAGATGGCAAATTCATTCTTCATCCTCCCCAAAACTGATGAAATGAGTAAGCTGCTGGTGAAGTGGCCAGCAATTCTTTTTTTTCCACTCATCCTTTAGACATTGGGAGTTCGTTACTGAAAATAGTCATCTCGCTGGAAGCTGCTCAGTGAAATACTTCCATGAGTTTTCCTCAGAAAATGGCCACAAATGCGATTACATTGCAAGAAAAACATGCACTGACTTGGTGCAGCTTGCTAAATAATGCTAATTGCTAGTAGTCTCGATGAGAGCGCGTCTTGGTGCGGATGCGGGTCTCCTGGAGACGATGGCACACCGGCAACGGCTTTGAGCTTCCAGGAGTGCAATTACAGCCTGATGCCTGTTTTTAAGCCGGAGTAAACTGGATAGAGAGGAAAGGTTATATTTCTATCTGGAGATCTGAGCGTGTCAAATGACAGTATTCCCACAGCCTGCCCAAGACATACCTGCCTGTTCCTGCATTTCACTGCTGCGTCTTGCAGCTGTACGGGGACGGCTCCCAGCTGAGATTTAAAACACAATTAAGGAGCAAACAAAATTCATTTTCTTGACACTTCGGTGGCAGAAGCCCTCATTTGGTGTTTCCCTTTGTTCAGGTACTGTTACGTCCTTTTAGTCCCCAGCAAGCACACAGCGACTACGAGTTCAGGTTGCCCTCTCCCTTGACATTTTTTTATTGATTTCCCTCGGTCCCTCAGAAGCATCAATTGCAGTTCAGCAGACGTGTGAGTCGGAATTGAGACAGTTCATCAAAGTTCGGAATGAAAAGCAACACGGGCTTTTGGAGATGAATTCTCCAACGGGGATATTTAATAACTGTCAATATTTAATAAAAATGCAGACGATATCGCTGCACATCCCAGGCACGTTTATTTAGATAGATGCAGTTTGCTGCTCGGGGGCAGCTTTCGCTTATTCAGCTTTGTTTGCACACTATTCGACGCTCCCACAAGCCGCAGCTCGTGAGTGCTGCTCCAGCAGCAGCTGCCCTGAGGGAGAGCAGCATCTTCCCTGCACAAACACCCGCTCCTCGGGGATTTAACCAGCGGTGCGCTGCGATAGCCAGCCGTCCTGCGAGGGCGATAGCTGCAGGGGCAGACTTTGCACGAGTTGTCCGAAGTGCCTATAAAGTAGTTGCGCTGACGTCCCGTTGCACCACGCATTGATTTCTAGAGGGCACAAATGGTGTGCAAGGCCCTAAATCTTTCGGGCTGCTGTAACGTTGCTGATGGACTGGTCTCCGATGCTCCCTCTTGCTTATTGCACTCGTTAGAAACAAGAGCTGCAGTTGTGCCAAGTAGAGTCCTTTAAATACGGGCGTTTGTGTGTTTTACGTCAAACGCGGAGGTAGAGCGCATCCCCGCCGTCTCCGGACACTCCTGGCGCGGTGGGAGAGCGGCCGCCCGGGTCCCGGGGTCTGCACCCTCCGCGACGCCCTTCCCCGGGGTGCCAGGGCGGCTCCGTGCTCCGGGCTCAGCTTTTGGGAGCCCTCAAAGCCAAACCAACGCCTCCTTTCATAACACCGCGTTTTGGGTTGGAAAGCGTGTGTTTTGCCCCGCACACGTGTTCTGTGCTCTTTGAGCAGGGCAGTAGGTCCCCGGCGCGGCACGGGCAGGGAGCACGCAGCACCCGCAGCGTCCCGTGCCACGTACTCACCGCTGATGTTAGCACTTGTCCTTTCCTCCTCCGCAGTTTTTGAGGAGCCCGAAGACCCCAGTAACCGGTCATTTTTTTCTGAGATCATCTCCTCCATCTCCGATGTTAAGTTCAGCCACAGCGGGAGGTATGTCATGACCCGGGACTATCTCACGGTCAAAGTGTGGGACCTGAACATGGAGAACCGGCCCATGGAGACCTACCAGGTGAGCGCGGGAGCCAGGTGTTGCCAGAGCTGCGCGCCGGAGCGGGCAGCGGGAGGGGCGGAGGGACAGACCTGGCGGGTGGCAGCATCCTGCCCTTGAGTCTTGGCCAAGAAAATGGAGAACGGTTGAACAGGGGCTCGGGTGACCCGGTCAGTTGTAGCCTTTGCCGTGGACAAGGACAGAGAGCCCCGGTGCTGGCTACCAGCTTGGCTGTGCTTCGGCCTTGGAGCCCCGCGAGGGTCCCTGAGGTGTGGTCGGGCTCTCACCCCCCCCGTCCCCCCCTGCCCCCAGGTCCACGACTACCTCCGCAGCAAGCTGTGCTCGCTCTACGAGAACGACTGCATCTTCGATAAGTTCGAGTGTGTGTGGAACGGCTCTGACAGGTGAGGAAGACGGGGGGACAGCGTGGGTCGGGGAGGGGGTCCTGCTCCCCGGGCACCGTTCTGCGCTCGGAGATATCTCACACGCAAGAGGTAGGACTTTTCTGGTGCTTAATGTAGAGGTCGAATTCAAACCAGAACTCAGGTCTAACAAGCCATAGCAAAGTTCTCCATAGCACTGGTGGCTTTCGTCTCCTCTGCAGTCCTTTCTTTGGGCCTTCGGTTG
Organism: Dromaius novaehollandiae; assembly: GCF_036370855.1. Taxonomy (NCBI): domain Eukaryota; kingdom Metazoa; phylum Chordata; class Aves; order Casuariiformes; family Dromaiidae; genus Dromaius; species Dromaius novaehollandiae. The sequence goes on along the minus strand of NC_088112.1, from coordinate 23,069,490 downwards.
CTTGCACAGGAGCTTGGTGCAGGATCTGGAGAACTTTCGCAACAGTACAGCATTAAAATCACCTACATTTAGAACCTTTTATCCAAACACTTCCACATTTCAGACATTGCCGAGGGTGTCTGGAGGTCCAGGTGCAGTCCTGGTGCCTGATACGGTTCTGGTGCTACATCTTGCCAAGTCCAGAAGAGCCCCGATTTCCCGTATGGGTTTGGATGTAGCTGGAGTCTCAGGAGATTGACCGTTCTTGGGGGCATGATTCAAGAGAATGGTGATAATGTATTTTGGCCAGATTACAAAAAAATCTAATGGTACTAACCATCCATGCATAAATTGCACCATCTCAGGTGGCAAAAGCATGCAAGACTGTTTGGCCACATGAGATTTCTGCAGTTTTTTCCTCCGAAGAGAAATCAGAAGCATCAGAGCAAATTAATGAGGCACAACTGGGCCTCAAACGTGAATTCCAAATCTAATCTAAATCTCATTATTTCGCCAGATATTCAGTTCACCTATAGCCAAAAGGCAGCTTGCCTCTAAAAAAAGCGTGAAAACCGTTCGGTTCAGGTCAGCTAAATCTTTGCCATAAAGGCTGATTTCCGCATTAGTTGTTACCCTGAAAGGCGTTTCAGGCTCCGTTACTACCCCGTCCTCCCTTCGCCCGCAGCGTCATCATGACCGGCTCCTACAACAACTTCTTCCGCATGTTCGACCGCAACACCAAGCGCGACGTGACGCTGGAGGCCTCCCGGGAGAACAGCAAGCCGCGGGCCATCCTCAAGCCCCGCAAGGTCTGCGTCGGCGGCAAGCGGAGGAAAGACGAGATCAGTGTGGACAGTCTGGACTTTAGCAAGAAGATCCTGCATACAGCTTGGCACCCTTCGGAAAACATCATCGCCGTGGCGGCCACCAACAACCTGTATATATTCCAGGACAAGGTTAACTAGGAGGACAAGTTATTCGTTAGGAGTTTCATGTACTGAATACTAGTAAACACGAGATTTCAAATGTTCCTTTTCTTTCTTTCTTTCCCCCCCCTTTCTCTTATCTGTCTGTTTAATGGCCCCCCGTGCGTCGCGCGGCGCGGAGGTGGGCGAGCCGGCGGCCGTCCCGGCACGAGCCGGGGTCTCGTCATTTGGGAGCCGAGAGCTAAGGCGTGACTGGTCCCGGCGGGAGCAGGGTGGGAGGATTCAGGCTTTCGTGGTCCCGGTGTCCTCTGGTGGTGGTGGGGTGGCTGTAGGTGTCTGCTGAGCTGGGTGGGGCGATGTAGGAGTGCGGGACACAGGCAGGCAGCGAGGGTCGGAGAAGGGCAGGGGTGTGCGTGTGTGTGTGCACGTGTGTGTGCCTGTGCAAGAGCGTGTGCATGTGTGTGCACGTGTGCGTGTGCATGAGCGTGTGCGTGTGTGTGTGCGCATGTGTGCGTGTGCACGTGTGCGTGTGCGTGTGTGTACGTGTGCGTGTGCAAGAGCGTGTGCGTGTGCATGTGTGCACGTGTGCATGTGCAAGAGCGTGCGCGCGGTTGGGGTTTTTAACTCAAGCAATCCCATCTTGATCTTTCTTTTTTGTTAACTTTATTCTGGAAATACTCCATCTGTTGCTTTGCAAAACCAGAATGTCGTCCCCTTCGCCATTTTTCACATTTGTTCTTTTTATTATTATTATTTCACATTTTTCACCAACAGAAACAGCAAAACCAAACATAAAATGGAAAGATCAGATTTGCGACGGACAAGTGCAAAGGGGGAGGGGCCATTTCTCACCCAGGCTGCTGCCGCCCCTCCGCACCCCACAGAAACCCTCCCGAGGATTGGGCGTCTAGATACTGTGGTGCCTTTTTTAGTACACAAAATACCTTTATCAATGATGCTTCCAAAATGCATTGATTGCAAACCAAATTGAACCTGGGCTTTTCTTCCGCATTTCTGGTATTTTGTTTTGGTCATTTTTAACTGTTCCGTTGGAATCTCTTGCATGTTGTGACTGGGTCTCTCTCTCTCTCTCTCTCTCTCTCTTTCTTTTTTAATTAATTTATTTATTTATTCAAATTTTTTAAAAGATAAAATATAAGTTGCTAATTTATGACGTTCTAAAAAAAAGAAACCCACCATATATTGCTGTTAGCACCTGGCTGCTTCAGAGCGAGGCCGTCTGTGGTTCTACGTTATAACGATAATAATGATAATAATAATAAAAACAATAACTCTTCCTCTTTGCATGGCAAAGCTGCCCCTTTCTACTGTAAAGATTGTTCAGGTCCCTCCTTTACTTGAGCAACTGTTCAATAAAAAAATTACAAAAAAAAGACAAAAAAAAAGCCTTTTCATTCAGCCTGAGATCTGCTCCCGCGGCAGAGCGCCCAGGGGTGGGAGAGGGCCGGAAAGCAGCACCGCGCGGACAGGAAGGATTGCGAGAGAGAAGCAAGGAGAACAGTGCACCGCCTGATGAAGTTGTTGTAAGTGACGGCTTTCAGGAGTAGCCTTTTTTTAAAAAAAGAAAAGAAATGGTTTTAAAAAAATCTAGCAAGAGTAAATGAATCATTTTTTAAGAAACATGTTTTCTGTTCCTGTGAAGGAAGCCTGGCAGCAGCAGTAACGGTGCCCCAGACATGTCCCCGCGTGGCGGGGTGACGCGGCGGGCGTGGGGGCTCCCGGGGGCCGTGGGGCACCGTGGGGCTGTGGGGCGAGGGACGGGTGGCTGCAGGACCCGACTGCGTTCCCCTGCGTGGGGACGTTTGTTGTAGCACATGCACGGGTTTGGGGTAACTGCTTAGGCCGTGCCCTCAGTCTAAGCCAACGTCGTGGTTCGTGCAGACCGAGTCTAGCGTTAGCCCTGCACAAAGGCCTGGCAGCAAACACGGGTATTTACTGACGTGAGCCTGTGTCTGGCTTCGAGCATCGCCCGGGCTGTGGCGAGCAGGGCCAGCCCGCGCGGGGCTGCACCGTGCCGTGCCGTGCCGTGCCACACCGTGCTGCGTGCCGTGCCGTGCCGTGCCGTGCTGCACGGCTGGGGCCGCTGCTGGCGGTAAATCACCGGTGCCTCGGACGGCTCTCACGCCCCGGGAGGACAAATCTCATTATTTGATGCAGCATTAAAACAAACTGTCTGTTCCTCTATGGCCCAGGCGCCAATCCGCTGCGGTTCCCGGCGATGAATTCAATCGGAGGCACCTAATGAGACGCTGCAGGGCATGGATCACGCTGCCGCAGCACTGTTACCCAAACCAACGCTCATTTACCTTCCCATTAACTGCCTGACCTCAATGCACCAAAGCGTGCGGGGCTCGAAGCCGGGTTTCCTCCCCGGCGTGCCGGGCGCTTCCAGGCAGGGCGGCGGGACGCTGCTGAGAGCTGCTCTGCGCAGACCCGGCCGCTCGGGAGCTCCTCGGCGTTGCCAGCGGGGCTTCGGACCCTAAAGCAGCCACAGCTGTAAAAGCCGCATCGTGTATACGGTGCTTTAGACGCCTGTCACGGAGGAGCCTGCTCCGTGCAGCAGCGGTTTGCAAAGGCTGCTCCCCGGCCGTCTCCACCCGGTCTCTCCCCAGGTGCCAGCACAGCAGACAGGGTATCCCAGTGCCACGGGCCTGGTTAAACCAGAGACAGGGTCACCTGAACCGGGTGTAGCCACTGGCAAACACGAAATGGAGATACTGGTGATGAAAGGTCTCCTTTTTGGAGTGCAGCTACTGGTAAAACCTTGCAGCTGCCTGGGTCCTCCGCCTTGGTTGGAGGAACCAACCATGAACCGTCCACATCCCAGAGCAGGGACCAGCCATCCATATCCTGAGGCAGGAACCAACCACCAACCATCCGTGTCATCCCACTTGTTGGGGTCCTAGACGTGGCCTGGGAGAGACAGCAGCAGCACGTCCGCACGTGGGGCGCGAGCTCAGGCTACGGGGATTGCTGCTCGTTAGGAGCAATTACGCACCGGTGAAATGTTAGGAGAAGATCAGTGGTATCGGTGGAAATTTAAATAGATGATTTGGGACTGGTTCTCATTCATTCCTACAACTGAGGGTGAGAGAGGATAAAATTAGACTTACACGACCGTTATTAGCTCCTGCTCATAATCACTGCTCAGCAACAGCCACATTCTCTCAGTGCAGCGAAGCATGGAATTACAGTAAAATCACACAGATCGCAATAAGTAGTCCATTCTCCCCTCCCCAGGTTTCCGCAGGGAGCTATTTCACCGACAGCTTTCTTCCCGTGAGTCTGGGTTCGTTTCTGCGCTCATCGCTTTATGCCGAGCCGTGCAGCCACCCGGGCACCGCTCCCCGGCCAGGCGGGCCGAGGGGCTGAAACGCTGTCTGGGGACACCAGCTCGGCGCTCACGGCTGGAAATGGCTGCGGGAGAGGTCAGGCACGCGCCACGCAAGGGGAAAAGAGTCATTTCCAAAGCTTGCTTCGAGGGACGTGACGGAAAGGAGCAAGGCACAGCTCTGATGAGCTAACACCCGTTTATTGCTGCAGAACAACACTGGAAGTTGAACACTTTACCATGCTCTATCATTTACCTTGAGGACGAAGGAAAGCGATTTGCGCACAGGGCAGCTGGGAAACAGCGGTTCAGCCACCGCCGGGGTCAGCCCCAGCCCTGGGCTCCGGCCGAGGGAAAGCCCAGGGCGCAGCTCGCCCCTTCCCAAAGCGGCTGCCCAAATCTGCGCGCCTGCCGTGCGGTAACAGGGCAAACAGCAAGGCACGTCTGCCAGCGATTAAAACGTAGCAGTGAGCAGAGCCCTGCGCCACGCTGCCGGACAGGACGGCGGCTGCCGCCCAGCTGCGAATCGGCTCCCTGTAAACCATGAGGCTCCCTGTGAGCTGTGCGTCTGCCCGTGCACTGTGCATCTCCCCGTGAGCCCTGCATCTCCCCATGACACGTGCATTTTCCTGTGAGCTGTGCGTCTGCCCGTGCACCGCACATCTCCCCATGAGCCCTGCATCTCCCCATGACACGTGCATTTTCCTGTGAGCTGTGTACCTCCCTGTGCGCTGCACATCTCCCCGTGAGCCCTGCATCTCCCTGTGCACCGCACATCTCCCTGTGACCCACGCAGCTCCCTGAGCCATGCATCTCCCCGTGCAGCTTTCCATGAACTGCACATCTCCCTGTTGCACCGTGCAGCTCCCTGTGAACTGTGCATCTCCCCGTGCACCGGGCATCTCCCCGTGGAGCACGTGGCTGCCCGTGAGCCGTGCATCTCCCCGTGCACTGTGCGGCTCCCTGTACACGGCGCAGCTTTCCACGAACCGCACATCTCCCCGTGACCCATTCATCTCCCTGTGAACCACACACGTCCCTGTGAACTGCACATCTGCCTGTGCACCGGGCAGCTCCCCGTGAGCAGCTCTGCGCCGCGCAGAATAGCTGGAGCAGTAGCGGCCTCGTGAGGCTCTCGTGCTCCATCCGCCGACACACAAGTGCGCTGGCACCGCTGGGGACGGTGCCGTAAGACGTGTGCACACACGCACACACATGCACACACTAACACACACACACACACACACACATACACACACACACACACACACACACACACACTAACACACACACACACACACACACACATACACACACACACACACACACACACACACACGTATTTTGGGAAGCACAACGCTACGCTTCTCCTTAGCAATCCGGCGGCACGGTCCCCCCTCGGCCCCTCGGTGGAGGCAAGGCAGCTCGTGGCCCCGCAGCCTCCCCGCCGGCCGGTGCCTCCCCACGCGCGGCAGCGCAGGGACCCGGCCCCGAACCACCGGCTCCGGCCCCGCGGGCTGCAGAGCTGCATCAGGCCGACAGTGCCAAGGGGACGGCTCGGGGTGCAGCCCTGGGCGCCGCGTCCAGGCACCCGGCGGTTGACGCCGCGGCTGAAATCCTCCTGTGAAAGATAAAGCTGGTGTCACTGCACCCAAAGCGACGCGGGTGTTTGTCAGCCCCGCGGAGCTGCGGGAGATGAAGCATGATGGAGCCGTGGGACCTCGCCGCTGCGGGGACGGGCTGCTCTGGTGGGAGGACGCAGCTGCCGGCGAGGAGCTGCCTCCTGATGGGACACTGCAGGGAACGTCTGAAAAGGAGCGGAGCATCCCGGCGAAGGATGCTCTCGGGAGACCTTCTCCTGCCCCCGCTCCAAGGCTCCCGTGGCGTCCCGCTGGGACGAGCCCTGCTCCCGGCGTTCAGCCCCTCGCTGCCACCAGCCCATCTCATCCACCCCATCCCATCTCATCCCTCCCCTCCCATCCCATCCCATCCATCCCATCTCATCCCATCTCATCCCTCCCATCCCATCCCATCCCATCCCATCTCATCCCTCCCATCCCATCTCATCCCTCCCATCCCATCCCATCCCATCCCATCCCATCCCATCTCGTCCATCCCATCCCATCTCATCCATCCCAGCCCATCTCATCCATCCCATCCCTCCCATCCCATCCCGAGGCCCGGCGGGTGCCCGCAGACGAAGAACACGAACAAATGTTAACGAACAGCTGGTCTCCATAAGGAAGATAAATTAAAATTAATAACAATCTTACTCACTTAATGAACAAGTTAACCGTATTTTAAAGACGGAGCCATAAAAACCGCACGGCCTCCTGCAGGGACGTGCTAAGCGGAGCGAAAAGCCGTTCGTCTGCCGGCAGCGCGGGGCCCCCGGTTTCGCGGCGAGGGGCCGTCTGCCCCCCCCGGCCACGGCCACGGCCACCGCTCAGCGGCAGGAGGTCGCGTCCTCGCTGACCGCTGCGGCCACCCAACCCTCTGCCAGCGCCCAGACCTCCCCGTGCTCCGCTTGCGACGGACTCTTCATTGGCTCAGAAAGCATAAAAATTTAAAGAAACAAGATTAAAAAAGAAAAACAGCTGCTTTTGACCAGTGCTCGCCTGGCTACACGGCGATGGCCAGAACAGCGCAGCGACCGGGGGAACTGCCTTTAAAATAAGCAAAGCCAGAGGGCGATGAACCCCAAACCAGGGAAAGGCAGCAAAACCAGCCAGGGAATAAAAACGTCATGATGATGATGATGATAAATTGGGCCCACAGCCACTGTCTGCACGCGGCGCCGCGTCCCCCCGGCCCGGAGGAGCCCCGACGGCCCCCAGCTCGGTGCCCCCCTGGCAGAGGTGGTGGCCACGGCCCGGCGCTGCCCGATGTGGAGCGGTTCTGGCAGGAGCGAGCGGCGGAGCCGGGCACGGGGACAGCGGCCACCCCCTCGGCCGCGCGGGTCCCCTGGACGTGCAGCTCCTCGGGCCGTGCGGATCCCCCAAGGTGCAGGTCCTTGGGCCACGCGGATCCCCCAAGGTGCAGGTCCTCGGGCCGTGCGGATCCCCCGAGGTGCGGGTCCTCGGGCCGTGTGGATCCCCCGAGGTGCAGGTCCTTGGGCCATGTGGATCCCCCGAGGTGCAGGTCCTCGGGCCATGTGGATCCCCCAAGGTGCAGGTCCTTGGGCTGTGTGGATCCCCCCGAGGTGCAGCTCCTTGGGCCATGCGGATCCCCCAAGGTGCAGGTCCTTGGGCTGTGCGGATCCCCCCGAGGTGCAGGTCCTTGGGCCATGCGGATCCCCCAAGGTGCAGGTCCTCGGGCCGTGCGGATCCCCCCAAGGTGCAGGTCCTTGGGCCGTGTGGATCCCCCCGAGGTGCAGGTCCTCGGGCCATGTGGATCCCCCGAGGTGCAGGTCCTTGGGCCGTGCGGATCCCCCCAAGGTGCAGGTCCTTGGGCCGTGTGGATCCCCCCGAGGTGCAGGTCCTCGGGCCATGTGGATCCCCCAAGGTGCAGCTCCTTGGGCCGTGTGGATCCCCCCGAGGTGCAGGTCCTCGGGCCATGCGGATCCCCCAAGGTGCAGGTCCTTGGGCCGTGCGGATCCCCCCAAGGTGCAGCTCCTTGGGCCGTGTGGATCCCCCCGAGGTGCAGGTCCTTGGGCCATGCGGATCCCCCAAGGTGCAGGTCCTTGGGCCGTGCGGATCCCCCCGAGGTGCAGGTCCTTGGGCTGTGCGGATCCCCCGAGGTGCAGGTCCTTGGGCCGTGTGGATCCCCCCGAGGTGCAGGTCCTCGGGCCATGCGGATCCCCCAAGGTGCAGGTCCTTGGGCCGTGCGGATCCCCCCGAGGTGCAGGTCCTTGGGCTGTGCGGATCCCCCCGAGGTGCAGGTCCTCGGGCCGTGCGGATCCCCCCGAGGTGCAGGTCCTTGGGCTGTGCGGATCCCCCCGAGGTGCAGCTCCTTGGGCCATGCAGATCCCCCCAAGGTGCAGGTCCTCGGGCCGTGCGGATCCCCCGAGGTGCAGCTCCTCGGGCCGTGCGGATCCCCCCGAGGTGCAGGTCCTCCGGGGACCCGGACCCCCCGAGGAGCGGGCGCGCCCCCAGCCCGGTCCCACCACGGAGCCCTGCCGTCCCGGGGGCCCAAGGCCCGTGCCCAGACCGCCCCGGCGGGTCGCCTGCTCCTGAGCTTGGAGGGCGGGTGGTTTTTTAAGCCACGCTGACTGAGGAGCCGTCGCACGGGGCCGACGCGCAGGGTTTGACCGACCGCTGCAATTGCAGAACGGGATTTCGCGTGAGGTTTAAGCCACCCTTTCAAGCAGGCGCAGATTTAAAGGGTGTTTGCTAACCGGAATGTGCTTACTGGGGACGACCTTTCTTTTCTGAATTGGCACTGTCATAGCACGTTCCTTTGGACACCGTTTCCTTGGCGTAGCTCCTGCTCACCTCGCGCTGTGCTTCTGCCTTAGTTACTTGTGTCCAAGTCTGTTTTCAAACGTGAACAAATAGAAAGTGAAATGTTTGCCTTGACTAGGCAATCCAGAGCTCGTTATCGTAAGACATCTGACATTCAAGAACAACATGAAGAATTCGTTGAATGTTAGGATGACAGTGCTAATTGAGGGGCTGCTTTCCCAGCCCAAGCTGAGCTGCTGCAGCCTCAGGGTTTCTCCAGGTCCAGTACTTACACCGGGAACTCGTGCAGCTCTGCGATCCCCAACACATCTGTGCAGCACTGGTGTCGGCAAAATCAAGGAAAGTCAGCCTAAGAAATTCCTCATCAGGCTTCTAGCCTGTCTTGCTGGCTGCCCTGGCTGCAGTGACTCCCCTGCCACAGTCACGCACCCGGCGTTGAGCTAACTTCTGTATTTCCCCGGGGGACTGCAATTCACGGACAGGTCTAACGGGGACGGCCTCAAGCCAGCTGCCGTCCTACTTGGTGGGCTTTCACTCACAGCCAGGGCCTTGTACTCGCCCGGTTTCCAGGTGATTTGGGTACAGCCGGACTGGTGCCCACACAGGGCACCACGACCTGGCAGGCTGGCACAGACATCCCTCTTCGCTGGGGCGTCACTGGAGACCGTTAACTTACCTGCACAGAAATAGGTCATTTTTTTAGGTCTTTGTGAATAGGGAAATTTAAGGTGTGTTTACACAGACCGACATGGAGCTACTGTGAGCAAAGCAGCCACTGACAGCATTAGCGGGAGGGATGCTCTGCCCAAATCCAGCGGGGTACACGATCTTACTGCAACCACCATGTTTTACATGTCAACGGTACAAAGTCCTCCCCAGTCTGTTCTGGTGCTCAAGACTACCTGGGAAGTCCCCATGGCTGCCCCCCTGCCAAATAATTTGTGACAAATGAATTTTTCTCATGGAGGAATCGATCCTTCCCCAGCCCTCGACCCTTGCCAGCAAAGGGACAAAAGGAAGAGAGCTATGTCAAATACTGAAGAAATAAATAGAAGGAAATACACTGGTGCAGCCTTCCCTAAAATCTCATTTAACAAAAAGACTAAACAATTAAACTAGAAAAACTGTGAAATGTGATTTGCAAATAATTGTTTGGCACCCAGCTGCACATATGTTGATCTGAATGTTGTTGAGGAGATTTAATTTGATGTTACACAGTATCACAAGCACTGTTTTGCCAAACACAGCCAAAGATTTAGGCAATATGGCTTAGGTTTTGTTTGCTTTACTCTTAAATTCACACCTAAGAAAATTTAACAAAAACTAGTATTAGGCCTGTACAATCCATATATAAAAAGGGTTGGTTTATTGTAGTTCAAATACATAAACTGAACAATCCCAACATTTCAAAATTAAACTTTAGAAACACAAGTTTAACATTCAAAACAGGAGTATAGTTTACAAGAATTGCCCAGAAGGGAAATCCACAGTCTAATCCAGAAGTATGTAAAGATCACTTTATTGTAAATAAAAATGTGTTTATACAACCATCCTGTTCTGTTCTGGTAACCACTGTTATTTACTAAGTGTTTCCAACTTCGAGTAAAAATTATTAGATAAATCTTCACTTGGGCAGAGCAACCTGATTTCATTTCTAATTCATGGAATAGAGTAGGGAACAAAGCAGATGTGTGAACAAATTTAATTTGGTCTCTGTAGTCCTAATTCTCCTCTCACATAGCTCTAACTGACTTTAATGGAATAAGTTCCATTCACAATGGTGAAAGCAAGCAGAGAATCAGGACTGGTGTTTCCAGAACATGGTCTTCGGTAATCAATAATTTAAGCTATGAGATAGCATTTCATCTCCTCAGACAGGTGACCCTGGATAACCATTAGGAATTTGTGGTACAGCTGTAGTCTAAGTTCAAACTACAAGCACAATCATCCTTAAGACTTGCATATGTAACACTGCTGAGGAGAATGCCTCCAAATATCACAGACACCCACACCTCATATACAGATATTCCACTGCTCTGAGATCTGAAGTTACTAGACACAGCCCACGCATCGGGATTTTTTTGTCAGTCATGCCCCACAAAGGAAATCATAAACATCTTTGATGTTCTCTTTTTACAGAGACCATTTTAAGTTCACAAACGCTGCTCCTTCCTCTGCTCCTCAGATGGTTTTGCAATATATTCACGGTAATGTATATGTATAAACCTGACAGATGGCTCATGCAAGCTTTTTTGAATTAACAGATACCCTTGGCTTAAGAGTATTTCATAATTATTTTGTTGTTCGTCTTGTAGGCTCCGAAGCCGTGGGAGGTGGAGGCGGACCTCGACGGTCCAGGTCATCTACGTAGGACACAATCAGTTTGCGTCTCTCTTCCGGTACGCAGTCGAGTACCAGATACCGCTTGTCATTCTGTAAAATCTTCTCTACATCTTTCAGATGCTGATCTGACTCCTGGATCAACTTTTTGGATCTGAAAGCAAGTATAAGAATTACCATCCGACAGTCATCCAGGAAAACACACAGAATGCACTGGGAATCCATGCTCTTACCAGTGGTGGCTGGTACGCGCTTACAGAAGCTGCCCTTGCCGTAAGAAACTGCAGGGAGAATCAATGGGAAAACAAAGCAAAGGAAGGGTGCAGTGCCTTGGGTACCTCCTTAGCTAGAAAGATGCCACTTTAGGTCAGGACTAGATGCAAACACACTGTCTAGGCACAGGAAATAATGTTTGTTGCCACTATTAGTGCTATATTAATCAATCATCATGGAAGACTCGCGTCTCTGGGTGAAATGGCCTTGTACAGCACTACATGAACTACACAAATGCTAAAATGTAAGGGTGGAGAAATTGAGTTAAATTGAGCATCCAAATGTGGTAAACTATTAGCATTTGTATATTTAAGTCTCAGCTACAGTCCAGCTTGATTGATAAGCTGTGCCCACCACATCAACTCAGGGCATTTTAATTGAGCTTACTGACAGCAGCAGCACCACCTGCAACCAGATCTCCAATACACTGCAGCACTGACTGCAAATGGAAACATGCAGTTCATTAGGAGGCGAAGAGCTTAATTTTTCCCTTTATATGTGATCTCTGTTTCTAATAGGAAATTTGTTTTGATCCCCAAGATTCCATAGCAGCCTTAACATCCCCTGAAACTGAGTGAAAGAGTTAACTGCTTTGTAAATATGCCTGGCTGTAAGACACACTTTTAGTGAAATTCTCCCACAGAAACCTAACAAATTATTTTTATTATAGATTTCAACATAGCCAATATTTCTTTGCTGTCTACTCCAAACTCCTGAAACAGAGGCCTCACCTCAGTATCAATCTCTCAAGTCTAAACTGAGGACCAATATAAACATGAAAGCTGGCCCAAGCTTGCCGCAAGATGAGTTTCATGTCTGACAGTTCAGAACATGCTGAATACTACTCTGAAACCAACCAGAATCTGACATGTGTATTAGCCCGATTTTCAGCATTTGTTAGTCATCAACAGAAATGTCAAAATAAAGCAAAAAGAGACCTCCATCCACTGCAAATTTTGACATGTTATAAAGGGTTAAAAGAATGTAATGCAGACACCAAATTACGTTAAGACAGGAAAAATTTGTTGCCATTTATATGGGAAAACAATAAAAAAGATTACTCTTCATTAACATTATGCTACACACCTGTATGTTATAAATTTGGTCTCTTTCAATAGCGTCCGGAAGTCAGCTTTGGCAGTAATATATTTGTCTCTAATGTACTCCTCAAACTCCCTTTGTTTTTTCTGAAAGAAAAAGACAAGCTTAAAATACTGAATACCTGAAAAGCCTACAGATCAAGTACCTCACGCAACTGAGCATACTGAACATAAGCAGTAATTACATGTGAATTATATTTTTCTTTATTTTTGCATTTTTAATCAAAAAAAAAGACTTAATTAAACAATATTTCTGCTTGCCTAAAGCAGAGACCGCTTCAGAAACCACTATCTTACTTCTTTCTTGTATACTGCACAAGGCTAAAAGTTAGCAACAGTGATACAAAACTCTTACCCTGTCACTGGAAGAAAATTTAATGCACCTCGGATCTTCTTTAATGATTTTTTTCACTTCTTTCCATGTTGATGTTAAAGTTATCTTTCAAAAGAAGCAAAATTGGTTAAAATTACAAGAAAGTCATTATATTCTAAGAATAGGAATGTAAATGTCACTACATCTGAAGCTTTAAAGAAAACATCTCCCAAGCACACTGAAACAAGTTAAAAAAACAGCAACAGCTTTGAAGTGTTGGGTTTTCATCATTTCTACTACTATTTTAATAATTTTAATTAGATGATTGTACAATTTCCCTTTTTATATCCTGATTTCTATATTGGCTTTTTTATTTGAGATGGCATTTTCAAACCAAAATCCTCACAAATATCATTTACATTCCAACATCTTTTTTCAGTACATATTCACGTATACAAATATGTTGTCCAAAATTACCTACAAAAACTTGCTGCAAAGCTACATGCCTGTCATTTTACTCTGTTACACTAAAAACCTGCCTGACATTCTAAGCACTTGTAACTAATGCATTAAAATTTAGTTTAAAGCTTCAATGTTGAAGAAAGCTGAGTGAAGTTGGAACATGATTAAAAAAGAGCAAGACTCTCTAAAACTCCGTAATACAGAATGGGTGATAGTTTTTCCATAGCATTTATAAAGAATAGAGTTCAGATTCAGTAGCACAGGATGAAGTAGGAGAATATCAAGACAGAAAGACTTGGTAAGATTATTTACAGATAGTCATTAAGACAAACATATAGGATATTTGAAAGAGGAAGATGTCATTAGTAAAAAATATCAAATAACTCAATGCTGAAGAAACATAACATCCTGCAGGAGATTAAAAAAAACCCCACTGATTAGAAGTTCAAATATAAATAAACTAAATGCCAAACAAATAACACTCAAGATAAACAGGTAAGGAAACACACTGCATAAATTCTGTTATGAAGAAGAAAAGATGGTGAAGCAAGTGAAGGGGCCCCAGAGAAAAGATTATTCAGCTTAAGTGACAGAAATCCAGAAAAAGATAAGTCACAATGGGCTGACAAAACAGGATTTGAAGTTCGAGTATACATAGCTCTTACCGCTGATGTTTCATCCAGAAGTTGCCTAAAGTGCTCCCTCTTCTTTTTGGTAAGTGCTTCAATGTGTTCATTAAAAAGCTTCTCTTTTTCTTCTCTTTCTAGCAGGGAGCCAGATTCCCATCGATGATCTTTGCGGAGAGTCCTTCTGGTATCAGACCATGACACATCTGAAGAACGCACCTGAGACAAAAGATAATGATTTTTAAAAATAATTTCTTCTGTGGTTCACCAATAATTCTTATGCACTTCTTACTTTTTCTGTTAATTTTGAAAAAAAAAGATAAAGCTAAGAGACTACAGCAGCTTTTCTACAAATACTAAACAAGCAATGGCACACGGAATTACTTTGCATCTGTTCAAATGCAGACAGCGATATCCCACTGACCTGAGTATTCACGCACACGCATGCGCTCGCGCTCTCTCTCGCTCTCTCTCTCAAAAAAAAAAAAAAAAAAAAATCCAGCACCCTCCTCTGCTATACATAACATACTATATTAACCATAAGTGGTCTGGAAAGGCAGCCTCTGAGATAATTATTTACAAAGAGCCACTGGGAGCTTCACAATGCTTTTGTTTTAATCTGAAGAGCGGCCTTCAAGGAGCTGTTGCATTCTGGTGCTAGCTATACCATCAGATCAGAGTGACAAACCATTTATATCCTGCCCTCGGAAAAAGAAAAGACTTCAGTGCTGATACCTGGAACTGACCACTTGTAACATGCATGGAAACACGCATGGATTTTTTATTTCACACTAGGAGGCAAGGGCCTAGTACAAATGAACCTTATTTTGCTAATCCAATCCTCTTAACAGGACATTCACCATACAGGAATTGCTGTCTCACAGGTTAGCTCAACTAGTGGGACAGACACACAGAACAGCACAGAAATGGTAAGGTGAAGACACTACATTTGGAGCATGATGAAGTAGGAAAAAGCTTAAATTACTGAAATATTCCTAATGCTCAACTTTACCTAATTTTCAACGGACATACAAAAACTTCCAGTAGCATGTCAAAAAAAACCCCCAACCCAAATCAAAACAACAAACCACTGCCATCACTAGTGATATTCTATAGTAGTATAGCAGAACACCGACCCTGAAAGCAAAGCAAAGCATTTTCTTCCAATCAAGGTGGAACTCCCAGTGGGGAAAAAGAGAAAGGGATATGATTTCTTCCATATAAACTTAACTACAAATGCTGAAGAGCTCTTATATAGTAAACAATTTAAAAAAATACACTGAAAAGCTCCTAGAACAAATAAACCAGGAGAGAACTATCCATGCCTTACCATGTCAGATAGAAGCGCTTTGAAATTTTGGATAGCTTCTTCCCGTTTGTGCTGCTCACGTTCTCTATCAATTTCCTTGGTTTGTTCAGAACGAGCTTTCTGAACTTCCCTTTCTCGTTCACGCAAACTTGCCTCAATGCGAGCTTGTCTTTCTAGCTCCTTTTCTTTTTCAGAATCTAAATTCTGAAATATAAGAACATAACCTTTTCTCAATAAAAACAATAAGACAACATCTTTCACATTTTCATTAGGCAGTTAGTAAGTTACAGGATTAAAACAAGATAATATCCCGTATTATCAAACTAAGGGCATTTTGGAATAAAATACTTTGAGTCAAAACACTTTATAAAGTGGTTTGAGATCTATGGATTAAAAAAAAAAAACACCCTGTTTTAACAGCTATGTTAAAGTATTAAAAGTATTACAGGGTTTACACTGGGGAAAGGGAATTTTAGTCACAATGCTGATCAGAGAATAATCATTCTTGGGAGCACGCTCCTTGTGTGCAGTGACAAACTAAATAACTCTGCAGGACCTTACTATCTATTTGACCAGTTTTAACTTCAACCATTAATTCCTTGGAAGCGGAAGGTAGGAATATTAGTTTGAGACAGAAGAACCAGAGAAGGAACTGCATGTGAACCATTTATATTCCTGAAGGAAGCCTAGCTGAAATTAAAATCACAGCAAAGAAACCAATGCCCATTCTGGTTGGAAGCAATCAGCGTGGTGTCTGTACCTTCCAAAGTTTTATAGCTAATAGCTTTACAGCAGTCTCTACCTTTCTGGCTCTGCTAGATAAATTCCCCCAAATGTGTGTGTATGTGCGTGCGTGCACGCATGCACATGTGTGCCACAAACATTTGCAGCAGTAGTAGTACGAGCGATAGCACGTACAAGTTTTAAGTTTTCATTCGGGGTACATCTATGAATAGCTACGATATAGTATTCTCTTTGGTAAAGAGCTGGAGCCCATATTAATCTATCTTCTATGCAGTTACTTAATACATTAACAGAAGTGTAAAGAGCAGGAGGTGCATGGTTGTATTTCCAACTGTCACACACATACCTTAGCTATTTTTTCAATGTACTGTTTGAAAAGGTCCTCCCTTTGCGAAGAGCTATCCACTGCTTTGTAACGAGGATCAGTCTCTACTTTGTCCTTCACTTTGCTCCAGCGAGACTGACTGTCCAGGTGGTGATTAGCTAGTAGCTCAAAGAAGTCCATTTTGATCTATTTTACAGACACAACAGAAAGACAGGCAACAGTACTTGAGAAAGGCTTTGATATCTAGCAGTTTACTTTTAGGAAAAAAAAGAAGTCAACTTACCTCCAACAGAGGGAAGTATATTATTACTACATACCATTACAACTTAGAAAAAAAAATCACTAGAACTCTGAATTTAGAGACAAGCATGTCTAAAATTCAGTTCCTCTTTGGGACAATTTTGGTAAAGCAGATACATTCAGAAGATCTGCTAAGTGTGAGATGAGCTTTAGTTTTTAAAGAATGATTCATCAGTATAGTTTATTTTACTTCAATTTAAGCTTCTTTTTTGAGCTTTTATATATCAAAGCAACAAGTTACTGATTCTACATTATAGCATTTCACATATCAATACAACAGAAGCGATACAATTTCAAACAGGGCTCTCTAGCCAGATCGAGAATTTTATGGATTCACCCTCCAAGTATGCAATGAACAGAGGTAAATGCTCAGACCTGACAATAAATAGCCAAGCCTTAAGAAGATGGCTCTAACCAATAAAGAATTATCCATGTACAGTGATTAAGTAATGACATTTAAGATGGATATGTAAATACATATAAAACGTTTAGTGAGTTTTTTAGTCCACTTTTTCAAGTGGAAATGGCATGCCAACACTCTCCATAATGACAGCACTGTGAAGGGCTGGCAGAGGATCAACTATACGAGGTCTGGATCTTGAGATAAAACTAGCATCATGACATTTTCATCCAAACTCCCAGATTTAGCAGTTGCAAGAGCAACTACTGTGCCATTACTGTATCTGTTTTCTTCCGGGGTGGATGATCTCCCTTGCTCCTGTCAGCACTTCAGGTCCTACATATTTTTCCTTTTTATTTCCACCACTTCATGCCTTAGAAGTCTGGTTTGGCATTTGAGCCTCCATCTTTCTGGAGCACAAAAGCAAGGGGCTAGGGAGCCTCACTTGCCGAGTGGCTAGAACCCAGCGACGACCCTCGGGACTCCACAGACAAGGTTAAGCATGCTGCCTTCGCAGCATCCCAAACCCTACGGACCCAGAAAACAAGGTCCTTCATTGCAGCATACTACTAAGAAAACTTAGTTGGGAAAGCTTGGACGTTCAATTTTTGCTATTGATCTCATCTCATTTGTTGAAAAAAAGTCAAAACCAATTCAGTTCTAATACACAGAGGTTCATAAAGGAAGTGAACAGATGGACAGGTCCATCAAACTCTGGCTTCCCAGCAGACTGTCATACCCTGAGTCTCTAAAAATGATGTGCTTGGTTACAGCACATTAAGAATGAAATGAAGATTAGAACCAACATTCTGCAGGCTTACCCACTGATAATTTTAGCTCTTCATAATATTTAAAACAAATGTAAAAGGCTTTATAGACCTTTTTCTTTACTATCTCAGAAAGACTGAGATAGTAAACAGAGACTAGAAAACAACTGCTTAGAACCAGTGGAGAAGTCACTCTATAGTACTATGACTTTTCCTTAAAGAAAGTAAACAAAATGCTAAGCAAACCATTTACTCATTTTAAGATTGAGAATGTTGCTTCAAAACATCTTAAAACATGCATGCAGTATCAAAAATATGAAGCTTTCTAAGCCATAGTATTATAAATTTTTGGTTTAAAACAAATCAAACAATTCCCAGTTCTTACTACAGAAGTCTATAAAGTAAGGGTATCTCGAAGTTTAAACAGAAGCACTTTGTACAAATCACATATGCATACAGATATGCAAGATGTCTTTTAATACACACATTTCATGGAAAAACAGGATTAAAAAAATGTATGTACCCATGACACTGCTGGAAGCACTTTGGCACTAGTGCAACTAAAAACCAAATCCAGCAAAAAGAACACAACAAGTAGGAAGTTAATTCTATAGAAAGTGCCGGCAGCATTCCCATTCCTCCTCTCAAGAGCCGTGTGCTCCCTCACTACTGAACATCTACTCTGGAGTGCAGAGACACCATCTTGGCCATCTGCTCTTTTACTAATGACTTATTTAGTATTACATAGCCAATTCCCTCCTCAGAAAAACAAACAACAAAAAATAAGTCAAAAACAGCTTGCCAAGGAAGAATCTTTTAAAATTACAGCTCTATGATGCTACAAGTTTAATATATCCTAAAAACATGGTAACTATCTTGACTAAGTAAAATACTATGTAAGTGAACTATTATAAAGAAATCTTCACAGGATAGATGACAGATGATAGTAATCAGCAAAGTGGGTTACAAAATCTGTTTGCAATTGAACATTTTAGTAAGTCTACATAAAGTCGGGCTTTTGTGCTTGTCTGCTGGTATTGCTCATCATGAGGACATGGAGCAACGCGATGCTCTGGTAAAGTATATTAGTGACTTTGTCAGTTATCAGCTCGTAGTTAGTTCCCTGATATCTGCAGTATCAAACGAACACATACTTTGCTTCTCTCCATCATCTGAGAAGTATTTGAATTCTATTTGCTCACTGAAAATAACCGAATGAATAAAAGCAACCATTTGAAAAGCCAGCTGCTCCATCACCATCCAGTAAGTCATGTCTCAATGAAGCAAAATTTAAGCAGGATGTTTTTCAAACCCTTACGTTAAAGATTTCTGTAAAGCTGATCCTCCTTAAATAAAGATTTTAGACTTTTAAAACAGACTGAGAAAGCTTCAGGTTAAATACCTTAGGTTTTTTTTTTTTTTTTTTTTTTAATGTTTTAAACACTTTTAAAATCAAAAGAAAATCAGACCGAAAATATTTCAGGTGTATTTAGAGGGTGTCTTTTTTTTTTTTTTTTTTTTTTTTTTGTCAGTTAACACATTGTAGGTACAACTCTCATCACTTCACAAGGAAAAAAGCTAAAAAAATGTAAAGTACCGGAACTGCGGGAGGCTAAAGTCACCACACAGAGATACCAATTCTTTCCTCACTAGGGAATCCCATAATATTTGCGTGTCAGTGATTGACAGCTGTCAGACTGAACTGATTGACAGGCCGCACAGCACATAACTGTAAAGTCTATCCACTTGTTATAAAACAGAATACATAAAATGGTTACAAAAGGCTTTTGGAGAAAAAACATTATTTCAAAAGCAAACAAATACAATTTCTCTTTTAACTTTTCAACTTTAGAAAAATCATGCAATAACAAAATAAAACAAGTATTTACATTCAACTAGACTATTTTTAATCTGCAAGAATGCTTTAAAATTCCATATTTGTAATTCAAACAGTATGTAAGAGTCTAGTTAGTTTTCAAGCAAATCAATTTTCCTCTGTAAAGCACAATCATTTATTGAAAACACCATCAATAAGCCAAAATTTTAAATAATTTGAGACTGAAGAATTAAGTTAGAAGACCAGAGCACCTAGTTTCAAAAACAATTATGCAAAACTTACTGAGTAACTGAGTTGTTCCCAAATCTAGCATGCTATCCAGCATTTTTCTCTTCTGTAAGGATTCTTAGTAAGTGAAATTTACATTATCTTTTTACTACAGAATAAATATCGCAGACTTTAAAATGTCAAAAATGATTACGCTTTAGAGGTTATTTTCTCCATTCGCACAACACACAGGGACATTTAAGTAAATGGCTGCACATTTTGATGGTAACATTATTTGATGCCACCTCCATAGTAGTCTGCTTCCCCAGCGGTGAAAGCTTGCTCTCTACTATTGACAGTACGGTCAAATGACATTTGGAATTCATTAATCTTTAATAGCTGACCTTTAATTCTAATAAGCAGCAGTTTATACATAGGATATGTTTACTGAAAGATTAAAAAGTCACTAAAGTGCTAACTTTTAGACGGAAAGAGAAGATATGGAAGCTGTTTGAAATTTAAATGCAGTAGCCCACAGAGAATTTTGAGATTTTACTGCCTCCATTGAGAGAACAGAGAGGTAATGGCCAGTTCTGGGTTTTCTAGCCACACAGGACAGGTACCATTTTCCTTTTAATGCTTCAAAATAGTATCACTTTTTCAAAAAACAAAACAAAAACCAAACAAAAAACAGTCATCATTCCAGTTAAGAGTACAACCTTGCTTGCTTATAACGGCTATATTAAAATAAATTATTTGTAAAGTAAACTCGGTTGCACAAATTGAAGTAACTTCAATTCTATATACTCTAATAGCTGGCCAGCATACCTGCAAACCTAAAATCAATAGTTTAGAAAGACCAAAGAAAAATCTGTGAAGCATTTACATCGTAAAGCCTTTATGGAAAGGAAAGGCACATGGAAACGAAGCACTGGCTTTGTCCCATTTCACGCAGGCTCACACCATTCACACTGCTGGAACTAAAAATCACCTTACCTTCTCACCTCTGGTCTTCGAATCTTCTTTTTCCTTCTTTCTTGCCGCTGTGATAAACTCATTAAACAAGGCCTCTCGATCTTTCATCTTTTCAATTGCCTTGAATCTCGAGTCTTTAGCATGCTTGGCTGCAAATTCACTAAAAGTAGTTCTGCAACAAAATGGCAAGTGAACTAATTTGGCAGAGCTGTCTTTGCTGGGAAGCAGGTTCAGCAGAGAAACATTGCTTCTGCTAGAATACGTGCCAAAGAACAATTGGAAAAAACAAAACAACAAAAAATCCACCCTGTGTTGTCAGTATAGCGATGCTCAATCAATGAACTATAGAAGAGAGTCAGGTTTAGGCAGACATATGAATTAGAGACTTACAGTTTTTTCCATAGCTATCCGCAGAATGCGCAGGTTTAGGATAAGAGATTACAATACAACCAAGGAGAAGAAATGAACAAACTCAGCTGTCTACAAAAATTTTCTTGTGGGCTAGAAGCTCAGCCACCAGTGTGTCCAAGTATTTCACAGCTGTGAAATCCAAAATTTTACATGCATTCTCTTGCAGCCAAACCACGCTAAGAGTGTGCCAAGAAAATCATCATTTTGGTGTGAGACAAGATAGAACACTGGCTGAATGGAGTTTTCTCCTACAGTGAGCATTGTAGAGCCTAATCTTAAAACACAAGGAGTTAAAATATTTTAAACACTATGCGCAGAAGCAGCAGTACTGGGCTTTCAACCTATTATACCTGTAGCATTTTCCTGACAGATGTCTCACCTCCTGGACCAGATTCCAATCTCAGATGTGCAGTAGATACAGTTCTGCCACTTACCTCAGGAAAAACAAACAAACAAACAAAAAACCACCCACACCCACACCACACACCTCCCTCCCCACTATTGTGCTTTTTCCAAGCTCTGACGCAAATCCAGCCCCAAGAACATGTAATCATACGAATGTTTTCATCACAGCATGGAAACAATTAGACTTGGAAAATCCAGCCTACCGTTGCTGTAGGGTAAATTGAAACAAGAAGAGAATTTGGTAGCTTATTCAAAAAGATCAGAAAGTGAACGTACAGCTTCTTGAAGAACAAGAGCTGTTTAAGTAAAGTGGAACACAAACTCTTGAGCATGTTGGACTGGGATAGATGATTAAAAAAAGCAGTCTGACACTCACAGAAGTACAGCAATACCTTTAGACAATCACTGAAACCAGAAGACAAAGGATAGGATTAAACAAGATGGTCTTTCAACTGGAATTCTCTTCCCCTCCTCCTCCCCCCCTTAATTAGATAATAATTAGTCCCAATATGACACACTGGAGACAGCTTTAGTTTCCTCAGCTTGCAAGATAGAATAGTCAGTGTTAGTGTCTGAATGATGTTGCTTGTCATTGATTTCATTTTTCTTAAAACATCTCCATGCCTCCATTCTTCTCAGGCTACAACTGTCAAAATCACTACCTTCAAAAAGTCTACCCTCATTAAATGAGCAGACAGGTGTATTAAATAAAGTTATTGAGCAGATTTAAAGTCATTTAAAGGTTAGCAAAACATTGGATTCCACCAGATTTCCAACGTACGTCACTGAAAAAGTTAAGCTGAAGCAAACCAAAGGAGCTGTTATTTCACCATAAAATAGTTCACACCTGATAAGCCAAGAGAAGCTGAAAGAGAATGCTTCAGAGCTCCTCTGGTAACACGAGAGCGTATTTCATGAACTGCATGCAAGAAAGCTGTGAAACAAACAATTCTAGCAATAAAATCTAGTATGTTAATAACTTTACTGTCATCACTATGCTATTATCACTGCATGTACACCTGGATGTGAAGAGGTATGTAATAATTTGTATATTAAAGCAACCAGAACATGCTGTATTATCAACATGCTCTTTAATCAGAAAAGTGCCCCCAAGGCCCACAAACTGGTATTTTGTTACAAAGAAACCCTCCCTCCCCCCAGTATTTCCCACAAACTAGTAATATTCTTAAGGAGAAAGAGGGTTATTAAAGAAACCTTGCAGTGGCACATGAGGCCTTTCTCACAATACAGACAACATGCTGGGGATTTCTTTAAAATGATTTAAAAATACATAAAACATAACAAATTGAAAGTTCTGTTATTTTATGGGTTAGGTAAGTAGAAGCAGGCAAAGGGAAATTTCAATGATATCTGATCACTTTTCTTTTTTTCTCCTCTTTGGCAATTTTGAAAGAGGTAAGAATTGGAGGGTTAATCTACCTAATACCACCCAACATACTTTGTTCTAATAAAGTTAATGTATATGAATGAGAAAGAAGCTCCTACCTTGGATTAATCTTTGCTTCCTCCATCATTTTCTTGAAATCCTCCTTGGCCTGCATTATTTTGTTTTTCTTCTCTTTGCGTTCCTCTTCTGCTCTGGTTTTCACATACTGATCAAACACCTACAGAAACACCAGTCACTTTGACACAAAAATACAAACCTGAAGCCATATAAGCTCTAGGAAAGGAGAGAGAAAAATCCCATTTTTTTCTTTTTCTCCTATTTCCCTTTCTCCCACCACAGGTACAGACATAGACAAGGTAGGAAGCAGAGTTAGGGAACTCCTTATATTTCAATATGCAAATTCCTCCATTCTCCTGAACGTATGGCATACCACACCTAAGCATGTAATCTGAGACCCGTAAAGAAATTTCTTACACATTTACATGATGTTAACATTTTCCTGGGTCATATGTTTAAGAAAGCAGACGCTTCCTGTATGCCTGAAGTTCCCTGTTTCCCTACAGCCGTAGGGCAAAAAAGGCTTCCAGAGTGAGAATTTGCTTAATAAAAATCTGTGCTTTATGTTTTTTATTTTCCACTACTCTTTTTCTAAAAATAGACAGATTATTCATTATGCTAATGTTTTCAGGATACTAGAGATTCTCCCCATTTCATCAAGTTTCATCAAGTGAGCTCTCTGCATGCATATACTCTTCACTGCGTTAAAATATCACATCTTACAACAGTTGAAAAAATAAAAACAAAAATAAAAACTACCAACTCATTTCTCTTCTTGCTAGGTTTTTCTATTTCCAGACAAACCGTAAACATAACAAAAATCCCTTGCAATACTCATCACTTAAGAAGATTAACAGGAAAAAA
The DNA here is from genome assembly GCF_036370855.1 of Dromaius novaehollandiae. Lineage (NCBI taxonomy): Eukaryota > Metazoa > Chordata > Aves > Casuariiformes > Dromaiidae > Dromaius > Dromaius novaehollandiae. The sequence continues at coordinate 23,045,707 of NC_088112.1, read as the reverse complement.
ATGCAGGACTGAGGATTTAGGTAAAGCCTGTGGTAGCTCTGTCTAGAAGGGAAGTGAATTTGACTTCTCCTTTACCTGTTTTCTTTCTTTAGGATTGAGAAGTAAGTAACGAGGATCAAAAACTATCTTGTGTAGCTCTTTCTCCCATGTTGAAAAAGCAGAGACCTTTAATCAAAAAAAGAAAAAGTCAGATTTTTGACTGGTAATTAAGTTTCCTTAAATAAACAGAAGTTGTGCAGTCTTGCTTAAAAACTACAGGACATCTGATGAAAAAGGAGACAAACTTATTCTTAAGTTTTTATCACTAGTAGATGATGAGCAGTGGGAAGCTGGCTTAGCAAGTTGCAACACTAAATGGCTCTGAAAATTTCTGAATAGTAACACACACCTAATTACTCTCATTAAAATAACTACCACTGTGTGACATTTAAAAAAACAAAAAATCACTACACCAGAAGAAAGCCTTGAAATTCTATGCTATATCCCATGCCTGCTCTGTGCCTTTTCTAAAAGTTACGAGCTTGAACGACAATTCTGCTATGAAAGAAATCTCTGCATTGAAACATGTTCAAACTCATCTTAAATGAGCTTTATTAAAACTATCCCATAAAATCCAGTTAATTTGAAAACAAATAAAAGCTGTACAGGTAGCTGATCCACTGTCATTTTTTCATAGTTATTATATAGATTTACACTTGAATAGCCCAATTCAAAGCAGGTATCAAGCAGACTGCAAATTCAGTTAACTAAACACAGTCTCCCATTTAAGACTATTCCCATAAGAATGTACAGACTACAGTGGAACTTACTGCTTCTCTCACATCAGAGCATTTTCAAAAACATTAGTTACGTGTCCACTTCCTATTTATTTTCAATGGCAGCTTTCAAACTGGCTATTTACTTGAAAAAAAGTTAAAAAAAATCTGCCTTGATCCTGTTTAATTTCAATTATTTAGAAATCAAATTTACGCTATAACTGTAACCTTTTTTGAAATATAGGATTCTGTTACAAAATTCATTCACTAATTAGAAGAAGGATGAGATTGTTTTCCTTGCATAAAGTACTACAGATTCTGAATTAGCCAAGAATTAAGACCTCTACCTGAACCTCTCTCTCTCTCTCTCTCTCTCTCTCTCTCACACACACACACACACACACACACACATACACACACTTCTTTCTCTGACCCCTCTTTCTAGAAGCATGTCCTTGAACTGTTTCATCCGAGCCTCCAGAGGGACAATGGCTCTCTCTCGAGCAGCTTTAATTTCAGCTTCCATAGCAGCCTCCTTCTCTGAATCAATATCTTTGTTATCATCTTTCCTGGAAAAAAATTAAACATACAGTATAACTTGAGAAGCCATACGTCCACCCTGCAGGTTAGAAACTGAACTACATCAGAACAGAATGGTGTATTAGATTCATTCAAAAGTGAAGGCTTACAAGTCATGAAAACTGTTTCTTGCATAGGAGTGTTTTCAAACTGAAACAGCTCAAAAAGCTATTAAAAGTATTCTTAATAACTTCAGTGCCAACAAATGAGTCAAAAAGCCTAACACCATTTGTATTCAAAGATCTTGTCAGATATACAATGGATTATACATTCCTTGCACCTATTGTCTTATCTCCTGTTTAAAACCACAAGGCCCTGTTAAAAGGCCATGACTAAGAAGTTAGCTCAAATTGAGAACAATCATCACAGCAGGAAATACCAGAACACAACATATTTTTTCTATCAAAGCATTTCTGAAAAAAATGCACTGTTTCTTAATGTACATTTACTAAGAGCAAACATGCTTAGCCCCAAACAGAAACTCTCAAAGTCCTAATTGCAAGCAATTTAATAATCACACCTAAAGGTACACGGTAACAAACAAAATAGTGAATCTACTTTTTAAAAGAGTGGGTTTAAGTAACTCTCAGTGAAGTGATGCATATCACTTTCAATAGGCAACACATACCAAAAGAACTAAACAAAATTCCTAATCCTTTATAACAGAGTAAGCTCAAGCCTTTTACAGAATAACTGATATGAAAATCTAGATGGTTGAACTTTTTGCCAACAAAATCTTGTTGACAGAACTAAATAAACTACCAGCATCATAAGGATACTATTTAAGGTAAACCACATGCAAAACATTCCTTGAGGTGAACAGATAACTTCTGCTACTTATTTCAATTTCTAATGATTTCCAAAGGTGATGCTATTTCTTCTATATATGAATTTCAATCCTCTCAAAGGAATATAAAATACTTCAGCTGCTAATGTAAAATAGCAAAAAGGTGACAAATGCATTCACCAGTCTTGTTCCTGTTATTACCCTGCTGAACACAACAGCATAGGCACTGCTCCAATGAAAATTTAGTTTTCACAGACCACTTAGTATTGAAAAAGCAAACTTACTTGCGCTTTTTAATTTTAATAGGCTCATCTTCATTTGCTTCTTCTGTAGATTCATGCTCTTCTCTAACTGTAAAATACATTTCATTAGTATTTCAGATTTTAGCCTTATGACAAGCTTGTAACTTACATCTGAAGCCTCTTGCAAAAACTGAGGACAGACAACTTGCAGTATTAATGCATTCTGACGAAGGATGACACATGTCCTTCAGTCACTTTCGGTCAGAATTTGGTGGCAGGACTAGTGGACTTGTAGCCAGCTTTGTATTTAAAATGACAAACACTGACCTCTTATTTCCAAGAAAAAGCTCCATTAGCCTAAACATCCTAATGAAGTACATCTGGATCTTCCAATTATCTACTTACGCTTTGCTCTCCTCCAGCTAACAAGCTCACATGTCGTCCTAGGATCATTTATTAGAAATCCTGTCAGAAAAAGGCCTCATTCTCAGCAGCCTCTTAAGAACAGCTGCCAAAAATAGAGATCATTTGAAACCGTATTCCAGTCGATGTTCTGTAAATTAAATCCTCTTCTGTAAGTGCCCATTCATACCTCATGATTAGATCCTTTCTGGCCCCAAAATATAATGCCTTGTGCTCATAAAACAGTCTCTTTTTCCTCTCAGTAAAAACTGTGGTTTTTTTAAGCCTATTGACATTTTTAAGTGCATATTATTCATTAAACTTTCGAGTTTCTACATTGTTCTAACAGTGTTTTTCCTAAGCAGTCTATAAATCTGCATTGTCACCATTTTTCTTAATGTAACCAAGCTAAATTCCAAAGCTACATATATTTTCAATATTGACTTGCAGTTTTCTCATGTTTTTAAATGTTACTAGTTTTAGAAATCAACATAAAATAGATGATAAATTACATTCAGATTTATTTAGGAAGGCAATAATATTGCTCTTACTAAATTTTTTTCCTTCTTCCATTCCTTTTTTGTGAGGAGGTTCTTGAATAATTTTGTCCACATCAGCTCTTCCAATTAGGTCATCTGGTCGGTCCCACATCGAAAGACGAGTGGTAGGGTTGTAGAAGAAAACACGCTCATCACCAGTCCACACCACACACCTAGAAATTTAACAGGCAGGCAGGAAATCTTGGTTAGTTTTGTCTTTATTCCTTTTCTTTACCTGTTACCACATGCGAAGACTGAAGTCAGTAAGAATAAGACAAAACATTTTAATATTGGGAACATAGACTTCTTTCATAAGTCACTGAATGTGCACCTACAGAGAGAAGAACTGTTAGCAGACATCATACAAAGACTACTGCAGCTTGGCAGAATTGAATATTCCATAAAGTCATGAACGGCTTCAACCTTCAATTGAAGCCTGAAATCAGCTTCTGCAACATGGATTGAAACAAATTGTTTCATGAGCTGCTGAATTACCAAAACCTGTGTTTTTCCTTTCTTTTTTTTTTTTTCCTCCTTAAATATATTGTGTATAGCATGTCTGCATGTTCACAGTATTCCCACCTCTCCTTTCTGAAATATCCCAGTCTTCCTTTCTGGATCCACGAATCATGGCCTGGAGGCATAAAAACTCAGTCTAAACCAGAAGTATAACAACTAGCCGCCCAGTAACATGCTGCCTGTTCAATTAGCACCAACATAAACAGTACAGAAGTCTTCACCACATGGAATTGGGGTGGGGGAAAGGAAATAGGGGAGGGAGGAGTGCACCGTAGTTTGTATGCTTTACTCGTAGTGACTATTTGCACAGAATGTGTCGATATGTATTTTTCCATCACATTTCAGTAAATTTGTTTTGTTGGGAGGGAGGGCTGACACAGACTTTTCCCTTGCTTGCACATCCTGGACACTGGAAAGTAATGTTCTATATATGCCAAGATAGAGTATTAGTTTACTTATAAACTAATAAGTAAACTGTTCCCCAATTCTAATATTTCTGATGTTACTCAGATTTTTTCCAAACAACAGAAAAATATATTTAAAAAACAAACTTTAAAATACTTTCATGTGAACACTGACTACAACAACCCTCCTGGATAAGAGAGAACATTCAATGGCAAGTACATTTTCATTGTGCAGCTGCTTTTTCAGAGAACTATGAACAGCAGTAGAGAGCAACATGTGAAATATTACAAAAGAAAATCCATGAAAACAAGAGGTTAGAGGAGTTTAGTGCCATAGAAGTTTGGTGGGGACAAACTGTCTATATTTAAATCGTATTTGGATTGACCATAAACCACAGTTTTTAATTTATGTAGAGAAGACACACTGCAACTCCATTTGAGAAAGGAATTGATTTTTTTTTCCTGACAAGATCACTTGCTATTGAATAAAAGCATTACAGTCATGGACAGATCCAGGTTGTGCTTAATGCACAACTACCAAGTATTTCTACTGTCCACAAGAAATACTGAATTATTGTTTTTCTCTGCTAGCAGCTTTCAAATGTGATTTTACAAATGCTTTTTTATCATGAGATGTGATAAAATTCTTCTCTAGAAAAATATTTGTTTTAGACACCTCAATTACATTTTCGGATAAAGTGTACCTGATCTCTTCAATCACCCCCCAAATATCTTGGTTAAACTGGATCAATGAAAACAAAACAGACCTGACTCTCTGCCCCTGCCCCACCCTTATCATTAAGATCTTTATCTTGGTCATCCCCTCCCACACACAAAGATTATTTACATACATTACATACATACAGTAACCTCCTCAAGACATTATACATCATGGGCTGTTTATGAGTAGCAATCCCGCAGGGGGGAAAAAAAAAAATTTATGGACCTATCCCTTTCCCAAGGCTTAGGGACAGAAGAAGTTCAAGATTTTTTTGGCCAGTATGTCATATCAGACCAGGAGAAATCAACAGCAGATGAAGGAGGCTGGGACACAGAATCAGTCTGACAACATATCTCACAGTACTGCAGTTAGTATGGGGTTGAAAGAGACTACGCAACACACACCACTCAACATCACAAGTACTAGTGCAATGCCAACAGTGTTGGCTGAAGGAATGCAACACAACTTATTTGGAACAGAAGTGTAACAAGAACAGGATACGCATATACTATCACTTTTTCTAACTATCAAAAGACTTTCCTTGTGGTGACATGAAATTATGTTTCAATACCTCAGGCCCTGGGGAAAATCATAACCTACCATGGGGTTCCTGGAATAGGAGTGGTTGCAACAGGTTTGGCTTTCTGAGCTGCTTTTTCTTCTTCAGTCATTTCTTCCTCTTTCGGTTCCTCAAGGAAAAAAAAAACAAGTTTCAGGATTCAGGCAATAAAAACTGGCCAATTTTTAGTTTATAATAAAGTAACAAATTTGCTTTAAACAAGCAAATGTATTTTAAAACAATGCTAATAAAGCAGCTCACAATTATACTTCATCCACACTTAAAAGAGCAGCACTGGAATTTCATCAGACAGTAATTTCTATTTAAAACTTCAATTCAGAAAACTTCCAAGTGTTTGCTTAATTTTGACTTCAACAGAACATTATTTAAATGCCTTCCTAGAGCTACATGAATCCTGTAATCAAAGCCTAAATGTAGGGATAATAGTGTAGTTTTTCCCACAATTTTTTCTTCTTATTCTAAAAATTCATGTACTTGAAAATAAGACATTGATGTATGCAATAACCTTTGTAACAGAAAAAAGCAAGCAAGATAACAAAAAAAATAGCAACTACCTCAAAAGTAAACACAGTAAAGTGGTAGTAAGAAGACCCAGCAACTGAATGCTGCATTTTTGCTTACTAATCTACATTGAAGTTCACAGAAAACAGCATAAAAATTATTTTCATTCAAACACTTTAGCATCTTCAAGAACTACGCTTTCTCAGCATGATAGAACAACTTATTAAAAAAAAAGGTTTCATTTGTTTACTGCGGTGTTAAGAGCTCAAAAATGTGCTGTAACACTGCAGATGTTTTCTAGGATACGTACTCCTAACAAACTAAACTTACCAGTTGTACCACATGGAGAAAGTGTAAGTGGTGTTTCAAAATTGTTCAAAATAAAGAAATTAAAAAATCTGTTTATTTTAGTATTTCAAACATTCAGGACAAGTTTAATTTCTTGCAACATGTTAAGGTTAGTGAGAGAACATTACATTTATGTAACTAGCTAACTATTCTTCTATGTTCTTATGAATTCCATAACTTAACTCACATATTCTGTATTTTTCTTTTAAAGATGATTTTTTCTTAAGTTAAAAAAAAGTAATAAAAATATATAAAAACTATGAGGCCAAAAAAGAAGACTTTCAAAGTCACCCCAGGAATTTAAGAACTCAAATTACTAACCATGGTCTCCTGTCAATATGCCTGGTCTACAGATGCATCCACACCTGTAGGATGTAGGATTCAAAATGGCGATACTGACTATTTGGTTGCAAGGTCTTTTACCTCCTTTATAAGTTCTTTTATAGGTTCTTCTTTTGGCTCTTCTTCTTCTGTCTCCATTGGTAAAGGCTCCTCCGTAGGTTCTTTAATCGGCTCTTTAATCTTCTCTTCCATTTTTTCTAAATAAAGAAATAATTTTCCTTAGCATTATGCCTGAAGTAATTCAAATGATTATTGAACCGTATCAGATTTGTTTTTAATCAGTATGATTTTACAAGCACAACTTTTCTTCCACCACCTTCCATCCTTCTTGGCTTTACACTGTCTGTTTATAAAGATCAGATTATCTCCTGTGGTAAGACTACTCAGTTTGGAAATGGAAATCTTGTAAGACAGCCTATTAAAGAGCTTGCTGAAGTGTATCAATAGGAAGAGCTGAAAAAACACTTAGAGTTTTAATACCTTTATTCTAATATCTAAAGGTTAATGATGTTAACCTAAGTTTCAATAAGAGATACTGGGGTTTTGGCAAGGAAATTAAAAATACTTTTTAAATGTATCATACAAAAGCGATGCTTAACTGGAAACGCATTCAATATATGTGAAAAAAGGGAAGATAAGATGCCTAGAGCGCTTCAACTATGTATCTAGCTGCTTTATGACATATGTACCACTGACAACAGCTCTTCCACATCACTGTGCCACAAGTTTCCTTTGACTTCAAATCGTCTTTTATAAATAACGTTTGTTAAAACTTATTGTCAGATAATCAACTGAACTGACATCTCTTTCTGGAAGCAAGTGTGTGAGTATAAAAAAGTCTAGGAGATGAATGCTTAGAAAACCATGTTCTTTGATTTGCACTAGATTAAGCTAAAAGTTTTTAAATCAGGTACCAAGAGATAAGAAAAAACTTAGAAGAATTAAATTAACTCAAGCAACACAAAAAAGTGGTTAATAAGTACAGCCAGGGTTAGATTCGTGTAAGGATTCCAAAACTCCTAAAAAAAATTTTCTAGAAATTAATTTGGGTGCAAAACTGAAGATCACCTTCAGATTTCAAACACTTTTGACAAAAAGTGAGAAAAAATTCATGGAGAATAAACTGAGGATTGCTCTGTACCCATTTTTTTTTAAAAAGATTTTATATAATGTATAAAAATACTTCTTTACTCAGCAAAATTGGTATTTCCTATCTTAGAGGCTATCACTTCAGCAAAAAGAAATCCTATTATTTAAATCAGAATTATTAGAAAGATGGGAATCCATCATTTAAAATAGCTAACTGTATACATGTTTTAAATATGTCTAAAGTAAGATTTCCTGTAATTGCTGCAAAATTCAGCAGACAACGAAAGGAAGAACTATTTGGGTCTGACTGGATTTGTTTTCCTAAAAGATTTTATAAACAGAATAAAACTCACAGGATTTTTGCCCCTTCACTGTCACTTCTGAAACAAGAACAATTTCCATTCAAAGTAATAATACCCATGGATATAACGTGGATTCAAATAAACAAGTCACAGAATATAACTTTGGGAAGGGTCAATTTACCTTTTCTCATATTCGAAAACTGTTATACACTTAGCTTTTCAAGATCTAAACTTTAAGATTTCAAAGGTCTTCATTCTTTCTTGGTTTACAGAGGTTATAAGAAGAATTGCATTTTTTCCCCACTTTCTATCTTTCTGCAACTGAGATCTTCTCAAGTATGTGAGTATAAGTATTTACTTTCTACTGGAGAGGAAACACATGCATTTATTTAAGTGGTACAGGTTTTGGAAGCAACTTTAGAACCAAATACACTTATCATATAGTGGGAAGCAAGCTGTAACTTTCAGACTCATAATCAACTCAAATGGATACTTATAATCACGATATCAAAATATGCTTAAGGGAGAAAAAGCATTAGAATAATTATTGTCCACATCTTCAAACACAACCCTTAATCATTTAAGTAATTTTACATAGCATATAGATGCGCTTAAAAAACCCCAAACAAACAAAACAAAAAACAAATGCACCTTTTTCTTTCAGTTCTTGGGGTTTTTCCCATGTTGACTCCAAAGTCCTATTGTTATAATAATAAGTCTTTCCATCTGCTGTTTTGTACTCTGTCCACTCAGAGACTGCTGTTGCTCCAGCCAATGTAGCAGGGGAAGCAGCAATAGCAACCTGAGGATGGATCATAGGTACAATGGGAGGGGCCATTCCTGGCAAGACACCTGTATAAACAAACAAACAACAGGAAACAAACAAACAGACAAAAATCCAGTAAGTGACAAGGAAGAACCTAAGAACCACAACCTACCACTTCAATGACTTCGTTCACAAATAATCAACTTGTGCAAATAAAGTTTGTTTTTAAAAGGAAATTGGAAAGGAATTCACTGTTACTAAATATCCCTCTCGTGTTTTACAATCAGTAGTGCCCGTATCACCAGGCAAATTATACAGCTTTTAATTTAGGAGTCATGTGTAATTCTGCACAGCACAAAGCTTGTTAGTTTTTAGACCTTTCTTTAATACTTCAAGATTTTAAGCATTATATTACAAAAAACAAAAAAAAAAAAGAAGAAAGATCTCTCTTAGTTCTCCATAGCAAATAATTATTTGAAAAACAATCTACTCCACTGTTTAATCACACTGCCATTTTAAAAAACAATCCTAATGCTCTTTAAAAAAAAAAGAAAAAGAAAAGAAAAAAAGAAACAACATTGGCTTGAAGTAGCCATACAATATAATATGGAGCAAAATTCCCCCCAAAATCTTAAAACCTGGCTTAAAAAAAAAGTTAACATTAATTCAGAGCCTGGGATAAAACTGATGGGAAATGAAATTATTTCAGTTTGTGTCATGTTTTTGTTTAGTAATGAAGACTGATTGCAAAAAACACATTTTATTTCTTGCCCTAAAGCAAAACAGTAAGTAAATATCCAAGGATAAAAAAAGCTAGAATGCTACATGATTATTTCCCTAGTCATCCCAACGAAATGGATATACTGAACATATTCTGAATGATAACTTCTAGAAAAACAAATTGGCTCTCCAATAAATAGGACTAGCATCACGAGATCACAATTTTGAGCTTTTAACATTTACATCAAAAAGTTTACCGTTTTAAATAAGCAAAGAAGTACACAATATGCATTGTAATAAAATTATTTCAGTAAATGGCTTTTTTTAAATGTACAATTTTAAAAATGAAAATTAATACTACGACACACATACACGCACACCAACATGCGAGCACAGTCATGTCACTATACATGTGGAAGTAGGAAAAACAAAAATCCACACACAAGAAAATCATAACTAAGAAGTATGGGCATGAGGAGGTTCACAGTTATTACAGAACTCAATGATTACAGAAAACTGTACTGGATTTTTTTTGTATTATATAAGCTAACACTAACAGTTAATTTGGAAAGTTATTTCCTGGCCAAATATGATATTTGCATTTATACTGGTTTTGAAAATAAAGTATATAGAGTCATTCATTTGGGGAAGCAAATAAATAAATAAAAGAAACAACAACATTCACTACCATGCCAACTTACAGACAAAACGAACTAAGATGGTTTTGAAAATTACCGGTCTTGGTGGTAGCGACTGTCTTTACATACGGGCAGCTGACTATTTGCATCATTGCTACACCTGCAAAATGGATAAGCAAGCATGTTGGAAAGCTGCCATTGTACGTCAGCTACCACTGGGAGTCTGGATGTTACAGATTTCCTGCTACAATTTGGAATGCCACTTTCAAGGGGCAAAGAGAAAGCTCACTAGCAAGAAAATGTAAATATTTTTTGCTCCAACGTCATATGCCAGATCAAATATAAAACTAGTTTTAAGCTGCTGCAATAGTTTCTGCCTACATTAAACCAGCTGTTTAGTATTTATTGGGACAAAAAAAAAAAAAAAAAAAGAAAAAAAAGAAAGAAAAGGAAGAGATTGGAACGAAGGCTCAGGGGTTTAAGTTCATTCAAGGGGGAACTCAGCCCTCCTGTAGGGCAGTACCGCAGAAAAAGACTACAAACGGTGCTGTCTTCCACTGACAGCATCTGCTCAGACAGATCCATTAGAGCAGCAGCAGCAAAGAGAAACTAGCAGTCTTTGCTATTTTCAGTCTGCTGCTGCATTGAGAAAGTAGCCGTAGGAGTGGAAGGACAGATTTAAACTAGTCAGACTAGCAAGGAGTGGTGGGTGAAAGCCAAGTTCAACCCAGGGAAAAAGTTGAGGTGATGAGTGTCATTAAGGAAAGGCTAGAGGTGAAAGAAGGGAAAAAAATAAAAGCAAGCAATGAAGCTGCAAACAGAGGTACACAAAGCTGCACTCGGTCAGTGGCAGCAAACGTTTTCTTCATTTCTCACTACCTAGAATGCCACGAGCTGGAAATGCTCGAAAAGCAGCATAATTAGCCCTCAAAAAGGTAGCATCATGCACTGCTCTGCTCTCCAGCTCATTAAGAAACAACATCGAAAGGCCACAAAAGGGGAAGC